>NC_060125.1:588145120-588770120 GCF_021461395.2 Schistocerca americana | reverse complement strand
TTTAGCAGCAGAGGGTGTGTAAACATTGTCGGCATGGAAGGGGCAGAGGGAGGGGGTGATGCAGAAAACAGTGCAGTCGTTGTCGTAATGCAGAAGCAGAGCAATTTAACTCAATTTCAAAAGGACATGATCATTAGTTTTCAGGTCAACGGTGGATGCATTTTGCAAACTGTTAGCGTTCCGACATAATAAAAGTATACCATGCCTGGCAAAATGGCGCTATCCAAGGCCGGCGCCGAGGCATATGTGGTGGTGCACCACGGGCCGTAAATGACAAGTGTGAACGACGGTTGTGGAGATGTGTAGAGGCAAATAGTTGTCTATTTGTTGAGCAACTGACAGCTTAGGTGAACCAACGGGCTTGTAACAATGTATGTTCAACGATCGTTCAGTGAATGTTGCTACGTACGAGTTTCATCCACGAAGGTTGGAATTTGCACGCCAATACCGCAAATAGACGTTCGTTTAGCGGTGACAAGTGGCCTTTTCAAACGATCACGTTTTATATTCCATCGGATAGATGGCCGTTGGCGGGTGAGGCCCTGCAAAAATCGTCGGAAGCGTCCTTGGCATGGGAGCGTTGTGGTCTGGGGAATGGTGTTGTGGTATTGCCTGCTTGATTTCGTCATTCTGGAGGAGACAGTGGATCAACACGTTTATCCATCTAGCCGTGGGGACTATGCAATACGTTTTTCCGTCGGCCCGATGGTACCTACCAACGCGACAATACAACGTGTCGCACAGCTCTCACAGTGCACGTGCTTGGTTCGAAGTGCGCCAGTACGAGTTTACCGTACTCCACTGGCCACCAAACTCTGTGGCACCACCTCGATCGGGCTATTCGCATCATGTATCCGGAACCGAAAAACCTAGCGCAGCTACTCATAGCACTGGAGTCGGACCGGGCGAGGTGGCGCAGTGGTAGGCACACTGGATTTACATTCGGGAGAACGATGCTTCAAACACACGTTCGGCGATCCTGATTTAGACTGTCCGTGATTTCCCTAAACAGCTTGAATCAAATGTCTGGATGGTTTCTTTGAAAGGGCTCTGCCGGCTCTTTCCTAACCCGATGGGACCGATGACCTCGCTATTTGGTGCCCTGCCCCAAATCAATCAACCAACCAAACAAACAACCTGGAGTGGACGCAGCTCTGTACCCTCATCCATACCTTCAAGAACCTCACCAACTTTCTTTATGCACGTCCACACTGCAAAAGGTGGTTATTGAGGCTCTTGGCAGGGAGTCACATTAATGTGACTGGACTATGCAGATTCTGCTTGCGGAAACGCGCTTTGAAGCTAATGCCATGCCTAAGTAGGGCTGTGTATCGTTTATAACGGCAGTAGGACTATTACGTCCGAGACTAATTGATGGTAATTCCACCTTACATTATGTAATTGAAAACGTAAAATATGAAATAACTTACCTTAATTTAGGTAATATCAATATAACCTTTTGCCAGAAAATCAGAGTCACTGGACAGATATAAAACGTTACTGTGCACAAAAAAAAAAGGCTCTGAGCATTATGTGACTTAACTTCTGAGGTCATCAGTCGCCTAGAACTTAGAACTAATTAAATCTAACTAACCTAAAGACATCACACACATCCATGCCCTAGGCAGGATTCGAACCTGAAACCGTAGCGGTCGCTCGGCTCCAGACTGTAGCGCCTAGAACCGCACGGCCACTCCAGCCGGCTACTGTGTACCATAATATAGTGCTGAACCCCACCGCAGTCACATCATACAATGAAGTAAATCACATCACCTCATAAGTAGGAAACGGAAAGACAAAAGAAGAATTCACACTTAAGTTGGGTAAAATTAACCACAAGGAAAAAAAGTAATTTAGTTTTGTGCTATCTGAAATTGAAACCCGCAGGACAGGACAGGTAGTTGGAATTGTGGAAAGGGCGGCTGTCAGTTACACTGCAACACATATAACTTTATTTATTTGACCAAACATTACAGTACAAAGTCTTGAACTTAGTTATCGGCTGAATACGCCACACTGTCTTATGCCTTAAGGGCACAACCACTTAAATTTTTTTAAAAATACCGAAGAATATTTAGAAGGCAGAAGGCTTCACGTTAAGTAAGTTCTATAATTTGGTTGAATGTCCAAAAATCTAACACTTGAAAAGCAACAACCTTGATTTAAACACGGCTGAAGGCCCATTATTTAAGACTCAAGATAAAATTAAATAAAAAACACAAGGTAGAAGGCCTTATATTCAATTAGGCTGAAGGTCCCAAACAGTCTGATGCTCGAAAGACAAAGAAACTTTATTTAAAAACGGCTGAAAGCACCTTCAAAATGGCTCTGAGCACTATGGGACTTAACAGCTGTGGTCATCAGTCCCCTAGAACTTAGAACTACTTAAACCTAACTAACCTAAGGACATCACACACATCCATGCCCGAGGCAGGATTCGAACCTGCGACCGTAGCATTCGCGCGGTTCCGGACTGCGCGCCTAGAACCGCGAGACCACCTCGGCCGGCGAAAGCACCATCACTTAAAACTCAAAGTAAAATAAATTTAAACAAGAACGCCTTATCTTAAATTAGGCTGAAGGCCCCAAACAATCTAACACTTGACAAGCAAGGAATTTTAATTTTAAAACGGCTGAAGGCCCATGACTGAAAACACAATTAAAATAATTTTTAGTAGGCATAAAGCCCAACGCTTTATCTATAAACAAAATATTAATCTAACACTTGACAAACAAGGAATTTTAATTTTAAAGCGGCTGAAGGTCCATGACTTAAAACACAACTAAAAACAATTCAACTTTAATTCAAAACCATCGGCTATGAGCCATACAAATACACTGCTGGCCACCGTAAATGCAACACCCTGAAGGAAGCATGCGAATCAAGTGAAATTTACACCATGAGTTTGCAGCGATGAGATATGCAACTGATTAGAATTTCAGCGCAGACGCACATCACGCGCGCCTGTGGCGCCACCTCATAGCGCCATTTAAGGCTTGGCGATTTCGACGAGTGTACGTTCGGCAGGTGTGTTTACCTTGTGGTTGTTTCACAAGACGATCAGTTATGCCTCGTAGAAAACAGCGAACATCTTTTGATCAAGTATCCGAGTTCGACAGAGGAAGGATAGTGGCTTACCGAGATTGTGGATTATCATACAGAGAAATCGCTAGTCGTGTTGGACGAAACCAAACAACTGTAATGCGGATAAGTGACCGTTGGATGCAGGAGGGTACGACGGACCGACGTGGTTGATCGCATTCACCTCGGTGCACCACTGCTCGTGCTGATAGGCAAATTGTGCGCATGGCAGTGACGGATCGCTCAGTAACATCCCGAACCATAGCACAGCACATTGCGTCTGTAACGCATCATCCAGTGTCTGCGTGTACCATTCGACGCCGTTTACAGCAGAGTGGTCTGTCCGCAGGATGTCCATTGCTTCGTCTACCATTGACGCAGAACCACAGACGTCTCCGTCGCCAATGGTGTGATGACAGACGGATGTGGACGGTAGAATGGAATGACGTTGTCTTTACTGACGAGGCACGCTTCTGTCTGCAGCACCACGATGGTCGGATTCGAGTGTGGAGACACCGTGGAGAGAGGATGCTGGACAGCTGCATTGTGCACCGCCACACTGGTCTTGCACCGGGTATTATGGTATGGGGCGGTATTGGATATTACTCTCGCACGCCTCTAGTACGCATTGCCGGTACTTTAAATAGCCGGCGCTACATATCCGAGGTGGTGGAGCCAGTTGTCCTTCCTTACCTTCAGGGCTCGGCCACAGCCATATTTCAACAGGATAATGCGCGACCACACGTGGCACGCATTGTCCAAAGGTTCTTCGGCAATAACCAGATTGAATTGCTTCCCTGGCCGGCTCGCTCTCCGGATCTTTCGCCGATAGAAAACATGTGGTCCATGGTTGCTCAACGAGTGACCCAGATTACATCCCCAGCTGCCACACCAGATGATCTTTGGCAACGTGTGGAAGCTGCTTGGGCTGCTGTACCCCAGGAACACATCCATCGTCTCTTTGACTCAATGCCGAGACGTGTGGCAGCGGTGATCTCCAACAATGGCGGCTACTCTGGCTACTGATTCTGGCAGGAACCACATGTCACAGACGTCTGTAAACGTAATCATTTGATACTTGGTCAACATGTTATCTACAAAATAAATTTTGTAGTGCTACCTCTTGTCTTTCTTGGTGTTGCATTTACGGTGGCCAGCAGTGTACATGCAGTAGAAAATAAGGAAAGGCAGTACAGCTAACGGCGCTCAGAAGTTTCAGGGGGTCGGCCAGCACTTGAAATACTAACGATCACTTAGGTGAGACAGACAGTAGGCCCAACCATTCTCGATCCGACAACCTAACCAATAGACAGTCAACGTACCCACCGACAAGGTAACTTGCGCTCCACTCGACCAGCACACAACCGGGAGTTCAGTGCTAAACGTAAAAAGGCATGGACGCCCACAACCAAGCATACATTAAGCTGTCGAGCAACACACTGTGCTGGACAGAGAGAACACGCTGAGGAAAGGACACTGCCTGAATTTACGTCCATGGGAAGGGCAGGTAACCGGAACATTGACGGTCACAAGGCAGAGAATTCCGCTGGTGCACTTCAATTGTAAATAACGGAATACAGTTAGACTTCATCGGACGGTGGCTACACCTTTGCCAACTCGAACACACAAGTTGTTGCCACCGGGAATGTCCCAACAGCCAACAACGAGAACAAAACGGCACAATGTCAACAGACTTGCTGGTAAATTAAATCCAAACACAACTGCCGTGTCCAGCGTCGGTGAACCACGCACCTCATAACAATGGGAACAGTCCCACACACTCCGACACTGCGTAGAGCAGGCTCGTCCAAACTGTGCCCCTGGGGAACTAGCGCCCGCGATCGCCCGCGGCCAGCGCCCCAGGCGAATTCGTATGTTGTCGCTGTGGCCGAGCCGTGTCGCCTAGCTGGCGGTACAGACCGCCCGCCGAGCCTCGCCATGCCGCTGTACGCAAATACTGCAATAGATGAAAATTTATTTTGTGACCACACATCGCTGTCCTTTTCAGCGGAGCTGGGGAAAACGCATCTAAAACCAATCTTTTTTGTTAGTTTTTTGAGTTTCAATGAATGAAACAATTAATTGTTAAAGTTATAAAAGTGTTTTAAAAACAGGATTGTACAAAATTAATTGTATGTTCTTTTCTGGCGTGGTACGGGCAGGAAACAGGTGGGTAAAGTTTGTGCGCAAGTTACAAATGATCGCTGACAATTGGGAAAGCAGGGAAACCCTTTGCTGCTGGGAATCTCATCAAGGATTGCGTGGTCGACTCGGCGGCTTGTAATTGTCCGCCAGACCTCACGGAAAAAATTTGAAAAAATAGCTCTTTCGCCTCAAACTGTTGCTCACAGAGTCGGAGATATGGTCTCAGATATAAAGCAGCAATTAATGGAGAGAGCGGCAAACTTCATTTCATTTTCTGTCGCTCTTGACGAGTCCGCGGACGTTGCGGACATATTTCAGCTCGTCATAATCATTCGAGGTGTCGACGACAATCTGCGTAAGAATTCCTCGATCTTATACCATTAAAAGACACAACCAAGGTTTGGATATTTTTCTAGCCGTGGAAAACGTGATAGAGTCAATGGCTTTAAAATGGGAATGCCTGACCAGCGTAACAAGGGATGGAGCCCCTGCGCTACGAGGGATACGCAGTGGATTTCTGAGTTACGTGAGGTCTAAATTGACAGGAGTTGGCTGTTCCTTATTCGCGACAGTCCATTGTCTGATACACCAGGAGGCACTTTGTGCGAAGATTGTCATAAATTGTCAACATAAAAAATGTTATGGACACAGTTCTTCGAATGGTTAATTATCTTCGCTCGCATGGACTCACACATCGCCAATTTAAAGAATTTCTGTCTGATATCGAAGCAGAATACCCGGACATCCCCTACCCCACGGAAGTAAGATGGTTGAGCAGAGGAAAGGTGCTTCATCGGTTTTTGTCCTTGAGGGGCGAAATAAATACCATTTTGGAAATAAAGGACGTCCAGAAGAATTATTTTGTGATCCTAAGTGGGTGGCGAATTTGGCTTTTTGAGTGACCTTCACTCCAACGCGAAAATCACTATGTCGTTGATTTAGTGCAGACGATTCAAGAATTTAGAAAAAAAAGACTTATTTTGTGGGAAAAACAATTGCTCAAGACGAATTGTGGACACTTTCCTGCACTAGACAGCGTTAAAGAAGATGTGGATTTTTCAGATTATGTTGCAATTATTTGCGAATTACGTAAACGGTTTGAAAACAGATTTTTGGTGATAAGTGAGCTTCAATCGCCCGTTTTCCCTTCGGCATAGGACGTCTCACAATTGCTTAACTAGAGCTGATAGACCTGCAGTGCGATATGCGCTGAAGGACCGCTTTCTCATGTGCAAAACTTTGGATGACTTTTACAGCTGTCTTCCACGAGAGAAACAACCTCTTTTGCACATGCACGCAATGTTTGGTTCCACGTATATCTGTGAGCGCCTTCTCTCTCTTTTAAAGCTTGCTAAAACTAAGAACCGTTCATTAGTTGGCGATAAGAATTTGACTAATTTGAAGTTATCAGTCTCAGGAAATTTTGTACCAAACATAGACAAAACCGTTTCCTCGAAAAAAAAAGTGTAAAATATTAATTGTCTTCTTTAACAATGTTGACTGTAAGAATTAAAGAGCTTTATAACAATAATGCTATTTTTAATAAGGTTTCAAACTTAGCAGGTTAAAATTATTACGTACAAAACAGAAAACTAAGGATCCGATTTCTAAACTCTGAAAAGGGATACAAAGAGATGTAGCCCGAAGTATAACAAAAAATATTTACTTGTAACTGCTAACAGTAAGAATGAGATTCTATATTCCTTACATAAAGTTTTCTAAAATAGAATATTTATGACTCTAGTTCATTTAAGAAACTGATATATTTTTCAAGACGCCTATTGTACATATGCCGAGTGTGCATGTGCAGTACTAATAGTGTGGTGTCACCGCCAGACACCACACTTGCTAGGTGATAGCCTTTAAATCGGCCGCGGTCCGTTAGTATACGTCAGACCCGCGTGTCCCCACTATCAGTGATTGCAGACCGAGCGCCGCCACACGGCCGGTCTAGAGAGACTTCCTAGCACTCGCCCAGTTGTACAGCCGACTTTGCTAGCGATGGTTCACTGACAAAATACGCTCTCATTTGCCGAGACGATAGTCAGCATAGCCTTCAGCTACGTCATTTGCTACGACGTAGCAAGGCGCCATTACCAGTTACTATTGATGCTGTAAAACATGTACCGTCAAGAGCGATGTTCACCATTTATGGATTAAAGTTAAGTATTCCACAGCTACGTCCTTTTTTGCTAAAGTCTAACTTCCTTGTCCTGTTCCAGACCTCACGCCAGCCTGCGTGAGCTAAAACGCGTGCCTTTCGGCTTCCTCTCATAGTGGGTTGGCTCTCTTGCCAATTCACAACAAATAGAATGAACCTGTGAGTCAGAAAACAACTAAGATGTTCTTCGATTCTTGTTTTGGATATTGTTATCTAAAGCTTTGCGTAGTAATTCTGCCACACTAACACTAGTTGTTATCCAAACGGTAAATGGTTTGCTTGTTTTACAGAGGTGCGCTTCCTCTGTTATTTTGGTTCAAATGGTTCGAATGGCTCTGAGCACTATGGGACTTAACATCTAAGGTCGTCAGTCCGCTAGAACTTAGAACTACTTAAACCTAACTAACCTATGGACATCACACACATCCATGCCCGAGGCAGGATTCCAACCTGCGACCGTAACGGTCACGCGATTCCAGACTGAAGCGCCTAGAACCGCACGGCCACACCGGCTGGCTGTGTTATTTTGTTTGCGTTGGATCTGACTGCGGGACAGTCCACCGCAGAGCAGTGGTGTGCGGTCTCACTCGCTCCGCAGCTCTCTCTCTCGGTCCATGGCGACACTAGCGACACACGGTCGCGGACGGGGCGCTGAACTACACTGGCTGGCGCCCTCGGGGGGGGGGGCAATTCTTGGATGATCCTGGCGTAGAGACTGCCAGCAGACCCGGCCAAACTACGTCCTGCGGAGATTTCCTCGCTGCTCCACGCCAACCGACCGACTGCCACACATCAGCACGGAGACAGCACTAAAATAATTGAGCAGTCGACATCACAAGCTACACACAGTTTCACGAAGACGTGCAGGGAGGACTAAACAATACTAACGGCAGCGACTGTGCAATGACAAGGACGAATCACGAGTCGGCACACGCAGGCAACCCATAAGCGATCGCTGGCCAACATACACGACGTCCGACAAGGCGACCGACCGTCGACCAACCAAGGCGGTCCGCACTCAAATGATACACTCCTGGAAATGGAAAAAAGAACACATTGACACCGGTGTGTCAGACCCACCATACTTGCTCCGGACACTGCGAGAGGGCTGCACAAGCAATGATCACACGCACGGCACAGCGGACACACCAGGAACCGCGGTGTTGGCCGTCGAATGGCGCTAGCTGCGCAGCATTTGTGCACCGCCGCCGTCAGTGTCAGCCAGTTTGCCGTGGCATACGGAGCTCCATCGCAGTCTTTAACACTGGTAGCATGCCGCGACAGCGTGAACGTGAACCGTATGTGCAGTTGACGGACTTTGAGCGAGGGCGTATAGTGGGCATGCGTGAGGCCGGGTGGACGTACCGCCGAATTGCTCAACACGTGGGGCGTGAGGTCTCCACAGTACATCGATGTTGTCGCCAGTGGTCGGCGGAAGGTGCACGTGCCCGTCGACCTGGGACCGGACCGCAGCGACGCACGGATGCACGCCAAGACCGTAGGATCCTACGCAGTGCCGTAGGGGACCGCACCGCCACTTCCCAGCAAATTAGGGACACTGTTGCTCCTGGGGTATCGGCGAGGACCATTCGCAACCATCACCATGAAGCTGGGCTGCGGTCCCGCACACCGTTAGGCCGTCTTCCGCTCACGCCCCAACATCGTGCAGCCCGCCTCCAGTGGTGTCGCGACAGGCGTGAATGGAGGGACGAATGGAGACGTGTCGTCTTCAGCGATGAGAGTCGCTTCTGCCTTGGTGCCAATGATGGTCGTATGCGTGTTTGGCGCCGTGCAGGTGAGCGCCACAATCAGGACTGCATACGACCGAGGCACACAGGGCCAACACCCGGCATCATGGTGTGGGGAGCGATCTCCTACACTGGCCGTACACCACTGGTGATCGTCGAGGGGACACTGAATAGTGCACGGTACATCCAAACCGTCATCGAACCCATCGTTCTACCATTCCTAGACCGGCAAGGGAACTTGCTGTTCTAACAGGACAATGCACGTCCGCATGTATCCCGTGCCACCCAACGTGCTCTAGAAGGTGTAAGTCAACTACCCTGGCCAGCAAGATCTCCGGATCTGTCCCCCATTGAGCATGTTTGGGACTGGATGAAGCGTCGTCTCACGCGGTCTGCACGTCCAGCACGAACGCTGGTCCAACTGAGGCGCCAGGTGGAAATGGTATGGCAAGCCGTTCCACAGGACTACATCCAGCATCTCTACGATCGTCTCCATGGGAGAATAGCAGCCTGCATTGCTGCGAAAGGTGGATATGCACTGTACTAGTGCCGACATTGTGCATGCTCTGTTGCCTGTGTCTATGTGCCTGTGGTTCTGTCAGTGTGATCATGTGATGTATCTGACCCCAGGAATGTGTCAATAAAGTTTCCCCTTCCTGGGACAATGAATTCACGGTGTTCTTATTTCAATTTCCAGGAGTGTATGTATCGGCAACCGTCTGACGAGTCATGGCTGTCCGGACCACACTGCAGCCGCGCCCCGACTGAACTTCTGCCGCGTCCCAAGTCAAACACTGCCACGTCCGAACTCCACTGCTAGCGCCTCCCAACTCACTGGCAGATCCGAACTAACTCCGAACACACGACTACCGGGAAGTAATAGCAGTCAGTAAAGATAATACGCCATGGCTTATAACGATAAGCGCCACTGCTTCTACTCACGGGCAAGCAAGGCGGCATGTGACACCAGAAATTGAAATTAACATAACTAGGTGGTAGTACAGTAAAAACAGGATGTCAAATGAGATATGGCACGAACACCAACCACGCACGGCTCAGAAATGCCCCTCATTTTTATTGATGAACTGACATAAAATAATAAAAGGGTAGAAGAGTTTTAAGTCCTTTGGTGTGCATATTGATGAAAACTTAAACTGAAGGGAAACTATATAGTAAATCTTCTGAAACGTTGAGGTTAATCTGTGCCATACGAATAACTGTCAACTTTATCTACACTATCTGGTCAAAAGCACCCGACCACCTGTTAACGGACACTGATGCGGAATGTGTCCAAAATTCACCTCTTGAATGCTTCAGCTCTGCTGGGGACACTTTAAATAAGTTGTCTGTATGTCTATGGACGAATGGCAGCCCATTCTTCCTCTAGAGCCTAAACCAGAGAAGATAATAATGTTGGACGCTGCTATCTGGAGCGAAGTAGACGCTTTGTTTCATCCCAAAGGTGTTACATTGGATTCAGGTCGCGACTCAGGGTTGGCGAATCCACTTCAGGAATGCTATTGTCCACAAAAAATTTCCTCATAGATGCTGCTTTGTGACAGGCTGCATTGTCATACTGATGCAGGCATCGCTTACCAACTGATCCTCTAATGTACGTACTACATAATGCTGCAAAATATGTTCATATCACTCTATATTTAACGTTTTCTTAAGCGCAACAAACGGACCACAGTCTAACCACGAAAAGTAAACCCATACTACAACATCACCTACTCCGTACTTTACTGGACGAACTACAAGCAATGACAGGTAACATTCTCTAAGTATTTTCCAAACCGAACCATTCCAACGAATTGCTGTAAAGTACAGAGCGATTAATTACTCCAAAACATTAGTTTCCAGGTTTGTCGCTCTTTACACCTCCCCAAGCGTCGCTTAGCATTGAATACAGATAAGTGTGAATTTTCAGCAGTTATTGTGCCAGGCCGGTATCACTGTGGTAGTCACGAGTGACTTCTTTCTCAGATTTCAAGGGACTTTTTACAACCTCCCTTCCCGATGCTAGACGGTCGCTCTCCGTCAGTACATGCGTTGTACCCGGTGTTGGTTTAGATGAGGCTGTCCCTTTTCATTTCCTTCTAAGAATCATATTACCAACAGCTGATGTGAGCAGCTTTATAAAGGTTGAAATGGACCTGATGGATTCATTACTCAAGTGGCATCTAGAGACTTGTCCACTTCCGAAGTCACTGAGCTCTTCTGGAACACCCATTCTTTTCATACCGCTTTTCAACTGCCAAAGCCGGCCGGAGTGGCCGTGCGGTTCTGGGCGCTACAGTCTGGAACCGAGCGACCGCTACGGTCGCAAGTTCGAATCCAGCCTCGGGCATGGATGTGTGTGATGTCCTTAGGTTAGTTAGGTTTAATTAGTTCTAAGTTCTAGGCGACTGACGACCTCAGAAGTTAAGTCGCATAGTGCTCAGAGCCATTTGAATCATTTTTTTCAACTGCCAACACAATACTCCCTGCCTCCTTTTATACACTCATGCTGATAAATTAAGGATAATAATGATACATCGTGAGACAACGCTCTAGTGGGCGGTTTGCGGGTTTAAATCACCTCGGGGTATGACCATGGGGTGCATTTGACCTGCGGTTGTCGTACGGTGGCGCTGAGAGCAGCCCACATACACAGACGTGTGTAGGTGCATGTCAGAGTGCCGTGTAGCGAGTAAGTGTGCAGACGTTTTCAGACGTCCTAATGGTGACTGTGTGTTGAAAATGGCTCAAAGAACACATTTTGATGGCGTTATGAGGGGTAGGGGTAGGGCGACTGGAGGCTGGTCAAACACAGCAAGTCGTAGCACGGGCCTTCCGTGTGCCACAAAGTATGATCTCACGATTATGGAAACAATTCCAGCAGACAGGAAACGTGTCCAGGCGCTACAGTACGGGACGTCCACAGTGTAAAATACCAGAAGAAGACCGATATCTCACCATCAGTGCTGGAAGACGGCCACGGAGTACTGCAGGTAGCCTCGCTATGGACCTTACCGCAGCCACTGGAACAGTTGTCTCCAGAAACACAGTCTACAGACGACTGAACAGACATGGTTTATTCGCCCTGAGACCTGCAAGGTGCATTCCACTGATCCCTGGTTACAGGAGAGCCTGTAAAGCCTGGTGTCAAGAACAAAGTACATGGTCATTGGAACAGTGGTCCTAGGTTGTGTTCACGGACGAGTCCAGTGATTCCCGCCGCGTTTCCATCTGGCGTGAACCTGGAACCAGATACCAACCCCTTAATGTCCTTGAAAGGGACCTGTATGGAGGTCGTGGTTTGATGGTGTGGTATGGGATTATGATTGGTGCATGTAGACCCCTGCAAGTCTTTGTCACAGGAACTGTAACAGGTCAGGTGTATCGGGACCTCATTTTACACCAGTATGTCCGCATTTTCAGAGCTGCAGTGGGTCCCACCTTCCTCCTGATGGATGATAACGTACGGCCCCACCGAGCTGCCATCGTGGAGGAGTACCTTGAAACACAAGATATAAGGCGAATGGAGTGGCCTGCCCGTTCTCCAGACCTAAACCCCATCGAGCACGTCTGAGATGTTCTCGGTCCACGTATCGCTGCACGTCTTCAAACCCCTAAGATACTTCAGGACCTCTGACAGGCACTGGTGCAAGAATGGGAGACTATACCCCAGCAGCTGCTCGACCACCTGATCCAGAGTATACCAACCCGTTGTGCGGCCTGTGTACTCGTGCATGGTGATCATATCCCATACTGATGTTGGGGTACATGAGCAGGAAACAGTGGCGTTTTGTAGCACATGTGTTTTGGGACGGTTTTCTCAACTTATCACAAATACCGTGGACTTACAGATCTGTGTCGTGTGCGTTCCCTACGTGGCTATGCTTTTAACGGCAGTTTTGTGTAGTGCCACGTTGTGTGGACAACATTCTGCAATTATCCTTAATTTATGAGCATGAGTGTATTTGCTGGCCCACATCTCGTGATATCTTGTCGTCAATTTCGCTTTACGTAGGTCTGTCCGTGTACAAATCAATAAACGGCACACGTTCGTTAGCCGTCAATCCTACAGCACAACTTTCTGTGGTAACTAATTGTCCAGGCAAACAGGATACACTGCCAAAAGAGAGTAAAATTATATGTGGGCCTCACACACATTCATCACTAACCTTGCAGGCATTGTTTAAACAACTGATAATATTAACCACAGCCTCACAGTGAATTTATTCAGATCGCCTTAACACAGTCGAATCAAACCAAATATGTACACATAGGGTACAGTGTTGTACATTCGAACACTTTTCAGACTTTCACCTCTAACAGAAGTTAAATACATTTTCCTCGTTCCATTTAGATATGATAGCATTCACTTTTATCTGAAGTAACGGAAATTACTCTGCAAAAGTAATTCTTTTCTATGTGTTAAAAAATGAGCCGCAGTATAGTACGGCCATTTGGCTAAGAACAAATTCAATCACCAACTTTCTCCCCCGAATGCGGAAATATTTTGTTGACACCCACCTATGTAGGGAGAAATGATTATCATAATAAAATAAGAGAAATCGGAGCTCGAACGGAAAGATTTAGGTGTTTCTTTTTCCCACGCGCCATTTAGATGTGGAATGGTAGAGAAGTAGTATGAAAATGGTCGATGAACCCTCTGACAGGCAGTTAAGTGTGAATTGCAGAGTAACCATGTAAATGTAGATGTAGAAAAATGGGGGTTAGCTATAGCGAGAGATATATAATATACTATGCGCACAGGAGCCAAGAGGCAATAATAACAGTGGGAGACCAAGAACGAAATGCTTGTGTTAAGATGGGGATGTTGTCTTTCGACCTCAATATTCAACCTGTACATCGAAGAAGCAATGATGGAAATTAAAAAACGGCTCAGGATCAGCTGAATGGAATGAACAGTTTTTGAGTACAGACTATGAAGGGAGTGTAAATCGAAGAAAGACGGAAGTAATGAGAAGTATCAGAAATGAGAACAGCGTAAGACTTAACATCAAGATTGACGATCAGGAAGTAGACGAAATTAAGGGATTATAATACTTAGGCAGCAAAAAAAACCAATGACGGACGGAGCATGGACGACATCGAAAGCAGGCTATCACAGTCAAAAAGAGTATTCATGGCTAAGAGAAGTCTACTAGTACCGAACTTGTCGAAGAAATTTCGAGGAAATGTACTTTTGGAGTACAGCGTTGTATGGTAGTGAAACATAGACTGTGGCCAAATCGGAACAGAAGAGAATCGAAGCATTTGAGACCTGATGCTACAGTGGAATGGTGAAAATTAGCTTGACTGGAAAAGTAAAGAACGAGGAGGTTCTATGCAGAATAGGAGAAGAAGGGGATATATGGAAAACACTGACAAGGAGAAGGGGCAGGATGATAGGACATCTGTTAAGACATTCAGGGAAGGACTCCCATGGTACTGGAGGGAGCTGTAGAGGGTAAATATTTAGAGGAAGACAGAGGCTGGAGTGTATCCAGCAAATAATTGATGACGTAGGTTGCAAGTGCTACTCTGGCATGAAGGGGTTGGCACAGGAGAGGAATTCGTGGCGGCCCGCATCAAACGAGTCAGAAGAATGATGACTCAAAAATAAGTAAATTAATAAATCAGCGGAATAAACGCAGAGTCTGTTATTGCAGCCATTTTGCCACGTCAACACTGCTAACATGTGGTTGGCGATAAGAGGATGGTGGTGGGTTATTTCAATATATGTTTGCACATATGAAGTCTCCTTAATGAAAGCAATACGAGAAATTGTCAACGACTTCGAAAACATACTGTTTATACACTCCTGGAAATGGAAAAAAGAACACATTGACACCGGTGTGTCAGACCCACCATACTTGCTCCGGACACTGCGAGAGGGCTGTACAAGCAATGATCACACGCACGGCACAGCGGACACACCAGGAACCGCGGTGTTGGCCGTCGAATGGCGCTAGCTGCGCAGCATTTGTGCACCGCCGCCGTCAGTGTCAGCCAGTTTGCCGTGGCATACGGAGCTACATCGTAGTCTTTAACACTGGTAGCATGCCGCGACAGCCTGGACGTGAACCGTATGTGCAGTTGACGGACTTTGAGCGAGGGCGTATAGTGGGCATGCGGGAGGCCGGGTGGACGTACCGCCGAATTGCTCAACACGTGGGGCGTGAGGTCTCCACAGTACATCGATGTTGTCGCCAGTGGTCGGCGGAAGGTGCACGTGCCCGTCGACCTGGGACCGGACCGCAGCGACGCACGGATGCACGCCAAGACCGTAGGATCCTACGCAGTGCCGTAGGGGACCGCACCGTCACTTCCCAGCACATTAGGGACACTGTTGCTCCTGGGGTATCGGCGGGGACCATTCGCAACCGTCTCCATGAAGCTGGGCTACGGTCCCGCACACCGTTAGGCCGTCTTCCGCTCACGCCCCAACATCGTGCAGCCCGCCTCCAGTGGTGTCGCGACAGGCGTGAATGGAGGGACGAATGGAGACGTGTCGTCTTCAGCGATGAGAGTCGCTTCTGCCTTGGTGCCAATGATGGTCGTATGCGTGTTTGGCGCCGTGCAGGTGAGCGCCACAATCAGGACTGCATACGACCGAGGCACACAGGGCCAACACCCGGCATCATGGTGTGGGGAGCGATCTCCTACACTGGCCGTACACCACTGGTGATCGTCGAGGGGACACTGAATAGTGCACGGTACATCCAAACCGTCATCGAACCCATCGTTCTACCATTCCTAGATCGGCAAGGGAACTTGCTGTTCCAACAGGACAATGCACTTCCGCATGTACCCCGTGCCACCCAACGTGCTCTAGAAGGTGTAAGTCAACTACCCTGGCCAGCAAGATCTCCGGATCTGCCCCCCATTGAGTATGTTTGGGACTGGATGAAGCGTCGTCTCACGCGGTCTGCACGTCCAGCACGAACGCTGGTCCATCTGAGGCGCCAGGTGGAAATGGCATGGCAAGCCGTTCCACAGGACTACATCCAGCATCTCTACGATCGTCTCCATGGGAGAATA
Organism: Schistocerca americana; assembly: GCF_021461395.2. Taxonomy (NCBI): domain Eukaryota; kingdom Metazoa; phylum Arthropoda; class Insecta; order Orthoptera; family Acrididae; genus Schistocerca; species Schistocerca americana. Next base: position 588,753,949 of record NC_060125.1, on the reverse strand, counting down.
GCAGCCTGCATTGCTGCGAAAGGTGGATATACACTGTACTAGTGCCGACATTGTGCATGCTCTGTGCCTGTGTCTATGTGCCTGTGGTTCTGTCAGTGTGATCATGTGATGTATCTGACCCCAGGAATGTGTCAATAAAGTTTCCCCTTCCTGGGACAATGAATTCACGGTGTTCTTATTTCAATTTCCAGGAGTGTAGAAATGTTAATAATCTTGGGTTGACAACTTCTAGCAATACCACCACTTGCAAAGTAGGTTGGAAATCAGATTAATAATGTTGTTCACGCAGCATATGTTCGCTTTATCGGGCAACAACAAAGTTATTGACTGTGGATGGTATCGTCAAAATGGAAATAATGAAGTCACTGTAAAAAAGTCATTAATTCCCACGTAGATTTCGTCGAAGTTGTTATGGCTCATCTTGTTGATTCTAGGGTGATTCCACTTTGACTGCTAGAAGGTCCAGATCTGTAATTTAGTGATATTTGAAGACCTAACAAATGCGTTTTTCAGGAAATTCTTAATGATCAAACAATCCCAAATCGGAACAATGGCATGGTAGAAATAATTTTTGACTTGGTGTTCACGATCCACATTTTTATTAAACTTCTTGTAAATTCACATATACTTCTTCTTAATTGTCACATTATCAAGAAAACAGTTTTGTATCAATCTTCTTATATTTAATTTCCACTTTAACCATACACAAGACTTGACTGTTCTTTTACAAAGCGAAATAACAAGTTAACTTCTGCAAAGTGAAATAAGGATTGCTCTCTGTGCGCATTCGCGCCAAGACGGTTACAAGTAAGTCAAAGATTATGACAGTCTCACAGAAATGAATACACACAAGAACCATATCAGAGTAATGTATTGATACATCGGAGTACCTATACATTAATAAAACCAAATGTGAATATTGTCACAAAAATATGTCTGTTACTTCGCTGAAAAGTAGTACGATATTACTGATATCGAGAACTGGGGTTGGAGTGCCGTAATGGTCACGTAAATAAAGAACCATTACAAACTACTGCTGCTGACAAGAACAATATTCCGAGAGAGGTGGCACATTAGTTAGCACATTAGGACGACGGTTCAATCCCGCGTCCGGTCATCCTGAGTTCGGTTTTCAGTGATTTCCCTAAATCGCTTGAAGCAAATGCCGTAATGGTCCCTTTGAAAAGGACACGGCCGGCTTCCTTCCCCATCCTTCCCTAATTCGATGAGACCGATGACCTCGCTGTTTGGTCTCCTCCCCCCAACTCAACCCAGCCGAGGAAGAATAAAATACTTGTTACGTATGTGCTGGATAGTTCTTTGTTTCTGTAGGATGTGACTTGAATCTGAGTGTAGATAATAATGACATGTTTCTTCATGGCAGTGGCTGGTTGATTCTATTGTTAGCGGACATAGCGGTGTTGTAAGGTTGGTGGACTTTAAAGTTTTTCTGAAGGTGGTATTACTGTATCTGCTGGGGAACAAGCCTCTCTGGTAATATCGGAACGTCCCTGGTTGTGCGTCAGTGCAGTCTGACGGAGGAGGAAAGCGTTACGAGTTGAAGCACGCTTGGCTATGCCTGCTGTGGATGGGAACCGTCACTGCAGGGGACGAGCGGGCAGTCACCGCGACGGCGAGAAGAGGACGGATGGGCAGCAGAGTGTGGGGTGGCGGCGTTTGCATAATGGTCCGTCCCCGGCACGGCGCGGCCCTCCGGTCACGCGCGCTGCCGTGACGCGTCACACAGAGCTGCGGCGGCGGCGGGCCCGGAAATTGCGACGCCGTCCGGCCGGCGACACCGCGCCCGCATTTCCATGCAAAGTGTTATCGGCGCGCCGCCGCCCACCCCGGGCCTGATATTCTAACCACTGCCGATTAGGACGTCTGCGGCCGCAACAGCTGGCCGCCGCGCCGGCTGGCTCTCTCTCTCTTTAACGAAACGGTCAGCCCGCCGGGGTGTCGCGGCGCGCGGCTGAGATCCCCGCGTGCTGACTCAGTTTCCCAGGGGAGAACTGCTGCCTGAGACCCCGGCGCCAGATCTTCTTCGCGAAGAGATTGCTCGCCGTTCCCGGTCCGGTCGTTTATTCCCAGTGGCGTAACAGTTACGAAATACCGAACCGCTGGTCGAAACACAGTCTCGGGTGAGAGTAAGGCCCCCGCGATGACTTTAGCAATTCGGAAGAGTACGATGCGTTTTATTACGGGGGCGTCACCGAGTGATCTGAAGCAGTGGTAACAAAATGGTCGCACATTCTGGATGAATGTGGTTCAAATCTTCATTCTGAGATCCAGGTACGTTTTCTATGATTACCGTAAAACGCTTTAGGAAAATGCAGCCATGATTCCTACGAAAGGGCACGGACGACAACCTCCGGCTACAACTGAACTTGGGCTCGTTCACTATCTATTTTCTCACGTGGCTCATCTGCAAAGGGGGTTGTTAGTAAACGGTTGCATTTGCGCCCCTACTATTGAGTCATATGTTGGCTAGCTTTTGAACAGCAGTGAACTGAACTATACACGTTCAGATTGAAACTTATTCATTCAAAAGAAACACTTTAACTTTGTGGCCAGGCATTTTTAAGGCAGGCATCTTTAAGTGCACAAATAAATCCGATCTGTACAAATAACAATCGGTGCAATTCGTACACTCTTTGTCCCGTACCTACACACTTTCACGTTGTTCCTTCACATACAATGGCGTCCATGCTTACACTCGCAGCACTTTGCCGCTCCCAACTTACCACCACAACGGACCAACGACAGAAGACCCGCTTTTCCCGCTCGTATCCACAGGCCTGAGTCGGGTCATGTGACACTACATTAGTCAAAATGATCCCTAAACATGGCCACAATTCGTTTACAATTTTTTAATAAGATTTAAGTACTTAAATCTAAATACATTATATAATTTTACGCATTTATCACCACACTTTTATAATTAGTTGCAATTAAAAGAAACCAAAACACTATGCAACGGAACTACAACGCCCATCAAAACTCAAAACAAGTATTTCCGGTCTATTTCGCCCAACATATTATCTCTGCTGCTGTGATTTAAATTATGAACTACTTGAAACAGCTCCATATTATCCCCTGTTACCTTACACGGCAAACTTTCTCAATCTGGTCTAGTACTCCATTTCTAATGACGATATCTTCGACGGAACCTCAAGCCCACGTTTTCTTCCTTTCCTTCCACTTCATTACGAGAAATGAGTGTCCAACAGAACTGCACGAAAAACAAACTTTACGTGTCAGATCAACTAGCCAACGGCTGCAACTGTAAAATCTCACATTCGTCAAGAGGATCAAAAAATAATGTATCTCTCTTTGCACATAACATACCAGTATCTAAAATATTAAGAAGATAATGTTACCCATCAACACTGCGAAAAATAATAAACTAAATTAGAAAAAAACTAATTTATTATAATATATTATTATAATATATGTAGTGAGAAACCTTTTACAATTCGGTTCTTGCAAAGGAGAAAAAAGCAACCTGCTAATGTTAATAATGCTGTTTATTTACAGAAGTAGTACTTTTACCGGTTCCGAACGACATGTTTACTTTCAGACGAAAGTTAACATTTGTATCGCATTTGTTGTTGTTTACGTTACTTATTGGCGGTTTCTTTTCCCAAAAGCAGTGCAAACAACAACGAATGTAATATAAACGTTAGCCGCCCTCTGATTGTGAATCTATCGGTTGGAAACTGGTAACGGCTCTATTTCTGTAAATACATAGTATTGTTAACAGAGATTATCTTTTTATGAAAGTAAATAGCATTATTAACCGTGACTGGTTGCTATTTTTATATTTGCACCAATAGACTTGCACTTTGTTCACAGCTACGGTCTCAGTGTCAGTTTTCGGCAGAATAACGGGAAGTAAGTTTTTGTTCCCAGTCCCATTAATACTGAGACGCTACGTTTTATTTGTGATACTAAAGGTAGGGAAGTTTTTGACCAGAAGAACTATAGTCAGCAAAAACAGCTTGGCATATCTTTAAATTTTGGAACTCCAGAGGAAAGCACCGGTCTCAACAAAGATCATGTGCCATCTGCTAATGCAAGTTGGGAAAAACTTTAGCCCGCATCTCGTGGTCGTGCGGTAGCGTTCTCGCTTCCCACGCCCGGGTTCCCGGGTTCGATTCCCGGCGGGGTCAGGGATTTTCTCTGCCTCGTGATGACTGGGTGTTGTGTGCTGTCCTTAGGTTAGTTAGGTTTAAGTAGTTCTAAGTTCTAGGGGACTTATGACCACAGCAGTTGAGTCCCATAGTGCTCAGAGCCATTTGAACCATTTGAAAAACTTTAACTTCCTCGTTAGTTTGGTACTTGATTTAAGTCTAGGGTCATGGAACCGAGCATCAGCAAAACAACTGCACCGAAAACGCGTTTTGTGAAAAATGGCATTTACCACCTTTTCAATTTTTACCCTTCAAATAACTGCTCTGAATAAGTAGGGCTATCCGGTACTCGTAGGTTGGTAAGAACACCAGCGTGCTCTCGCTACTACTGGGCCTGCAATCTTCGCAAAAGCAATCGGCGACCCTTCGGGCATCTCGGACGCGCGTGCAGCCTACACTGCCCCTGCACGCCCCAACGTCGCGGACTCGCCCTGTCTCACAAGGGGAGGCCGCCAATTGTGAAATTCAGATTCGATTCATACTGCGCATAATAAAAGCTCATGGCCAGAGGTGTAATGTGGCAAAGCACCAAGATGCACTTCTCAGCCGTTGTCGGGAAAATCGTCAGTTAAAAGAAACCGTTACAGTGAAATACTCTCTACGTTTAACGATTTTCTATAGCGTCGTGGCGCAACGGTAAGCGCTCGGGTTCGTAACCCGAAGGTCACCGGATCGAATCTCGCGCCGTGCAACTTTTTTTTATTTGTGTTTTGTAATTCAAATGTATATACCATACGTACAAAAGAAAGAATTTCACTTTCTGATCGACACTTGGGGTGGGCAAACGAACCCGGCGTTATACAATGAGATGTTCCAGGACGATAAGAAGTTACCAACGTGCACTATAAAAGTCATTCCTCCAAAGCGCACTCCTCTCGTCCAACCGTGTGACGTGTATTTTTACCGACAGGTGAAAAATTTGATCAAGCGCCTTCAAAATTGTGCTTTTTTAATCGAGCGAAACCGAGACATCAACTCCAGAGACGATTGTATAAAAATCCAATCCATCGTCCACCACCAATTGTCTTCTCCGAATTTTGCCGATATGATACGATACGCGTGGTATGCATCAAACCTGACGAACGATAGAACAATTTTTCAGAATGTCAATCAGGTGTGTTTCCCAACAGATAATTTAAAAAACAATTGTTCTTGTAAAAACGGATCGTTTATCAGATGTGCTCCATGTCGTGCTGTTTTCTGCTTTCCATGTTTCTATGATAACTATCACTCCGGTTCGTGCGATACTCCAGCTACTTCTGGTCACTAATTGTTAATTATGTGCGAGTGTATACAGAACTTTTCAATAAATTGTATCCACGTGAATATTATTTGTGATATTGTGTTTTATTTCAAGTATTATTTTCCCACGACAAACGACTTTCAACAACTTATTATATGCATAATTGTTGCAACTTATTGCCGGGAACTTATATATATATATATATATATATATATATATATATATATATATATATATATATATATGTGTGTGTGTGTGTGTGTGTGTGTGTGTGTGTGTGTGTGTGTGTGTGTGTGTGTGTGTGCGTGTGTGTGTGTGTGTGTACATTTGAATTACAAAAAACAAATTATAAAAAAAAGTTGCATGGCGCGAGATTCGATCCGGCGACCTTCGAGTTACGAACCCGACCGCTTACCGTTGCGCCACGATGCTGTAGGAAATTTGTAATCGTAGAGAGTATTTCACTGCAACGGTTTCTTTTAACTGTCGATTATCTCGACAACGGCTGAGAAGTGCATCTTGGTGCTTTGCCACATTACACCACTGCCCATGAGCTTTTACTATGCGCAGTATGAATCGAATCTGAATTTCACAATTGGCGGCCTTCCCTTGTCAGTAACGGTGGGACGCCAGGCGGTGGCACCAGCTCTAGCAGAGGCCTCCACTTCTGAGGGACCTATTCGCGTCCGCCGCACACGTGACCAGAAAATAGTGCCCTGAGTATTCCGGCGCCGGCCGTGATAAAGGTAGGCGCCAGAACTACAGATGTCAGTTCTTCCGGCTTCAAGACTTGTCAGGAAGAGAAAAGAGAGCTTCTCCTAGCTCTCAGGTGGATGATATTCAGTCCATCGTCTTAGGGCGCTATTCATCACCCATCGTTGTTTTCTCTTTGTGCAGGATAGACTTTTGTATTCCTAAGCTGGTGTTGTTCGGGACAGCTTCATGTTTTCCATACATGTCTATTTGTCTGTGGAGATTCTAATTGCGTTGCTTTGTATAACACCCTAATTCTGATTTTATATTCTCGTCCAATTAGACCTACTCGGTCTGCCTTTTCAACGGTCTTACCTAATCATTTATATATCACTATAACTTTACATATGTGATTCCTGTTCACAACCCTGTATTCTTATTAGGGACGCCAATACATGTTGTTCTTTCCACACTGCTCTTTAAATCACCAAGTGCTGTAATCTTTATGCGACGTCCGTCAAAATGCCCAGTCGCTTATGAAATAGAATAAGGTATTTACTTCAAATAAAGAACGCCCTTGTGCAGAACATTACGTCTTAGGGGATCTGCAGTTTAACGATAACTCCCTGCTAATGTGCTACTTAGCATTTTTTTTGCACTGAATGCTCCCTGCCAAAGACAAAAGAAAAAAAATTCAGCTGAGGATTGAACCTGAAATCCTTGGAATTGTGGACTGCCTACACACTCTTCGCCGAATCATGTTTACAGTACCATACGATAAAAAATCACTGACTAGTAGCTTTGTTCGTCCCCGGTAGCTGAGTGGCAGCCGGCACAGTAAATCAACGTGTTCGGTCAGAGGGTTAGCTGCCCTCTGTAATAAAAAAACTGAGGTAATGGATCAACGACGAACTGAAACAGGTGTCTTGCAAAGTCCGTTACGAGCAGATGCAACGAACGAAAACGAACGAAATGAGATTAAAAAAAAAAGTGGTCTGCGTGACAGAATATTAATCCTAAGGGCCCGGGTTCAATTCCCGGCTGGCTCGGAGATTTTCTCCCCTCAGCGATTGGGTGTTGTGTTGTCCTAATCATCATCATTTTCTCCCCATCGACGCGCAAGTCGCCGAAGTGGTGTCAAGTCGAAAGACTTGCACCCGGTGACCGGTCTTCCCTACGGGAAGCCCTCGTCACAAGACATTTACATTTATTTTAGCTTTAAACCACACATTACAAAAGTAATAAATTAAGGTGCCCCGAAAGATATGTTGCCAAGGTTCTTTCCACTATTTTTCAGGAGTTTCGCTGGGAATCCCTTGTGAATCCGCCAGATAGTTCCGATCTCTCCCTATGCGATTTCCATATTTTTGGATACCTGAAGACAGACATTTCTGGCCGTCGATGTTTCAGGCGACGAAGTGCACGTCTGGGTACATCATGGTTCCGTGGGCAAACGCAAACATTCTTCCTTGAAGGCAATGAAATGAGGGAAATGTGTCAAGGATATACCGAATGCCCTATGCTTACAATACTAAAATCAGTCTAAAAGTTAGTCCCAAGAATTCATGAGACAATGTTCCTATGGTCTCGATTTTCTTTCACAGGACGCGGACATACATTCTGATTTTCTACTTATTAATAATTTTAGAAAAAGTACAGTTTTTGAGATCTTTTTCTAAATGTAAAAAAGTTATGCATTTTAACAAGTATTTGAAAATAGAAAACCTTAATACAAAACAATTTCACAAATCTTATAATTCAGGACCTGAAAATTTTATATTTCTACTATATATAGACTGTGAGAAAATGTACCTTAGATGGCTTCAAATGGCTCTGGGCACTATGGGACTTAACATTTGTGGTCATCAGTCCCGTAGAACTTAGAACTACTTAAACCTAACCAAACTAAGGGCATCACACACATCCATGCGCGAGGCAGGATTCGAACCTGCGATCGTAGCGGTCACGCGGTTCCAGACTGAAGCGCCTAGAACCGTACGGTCACAACGGCCGGCCTGTAGCTTAGATACAAAAAAAAAATGAAGCTACGGGAAATCAGCTTCAAAGTATTCATTTCATGCCTTCTCCGTAGCTGGTATCATCAGGATCCAATGGCAACATCACTCAATGTATCACTACCAGTGTAGAGTTTTGAGGCTACTGGGATGTCAAATACTGATGTACACGATGAACCAGACGAATTCTGAGTACCATTTACTTTCTTGAGCCACTGAACACCCTTTTTAAATACTTCAGCTAGGTCTTGTCATGCTGACGGGAGGAAAACGTAATGATCTCACCCAATATGACTTTCACAACAAGCACATTAACTCACAAAGGAAATAATACAAATGGAGCAAAATCGATTGTCAACTGCCTTGCAGTGTAGCCAACAAAAACTCTCTTGCACTCAGTCGTATCTCTGGCAAGGGAAGCTACGTCAGTCATGTATTGTGTCTCATTAACACGGTGCAGAACGATGCGCGGCAATTAAAAAAAAAAAAAGATTAAAAATACTTTAAACATAGCTGCGCAACAGCAACGGTTCCATGTAATCAGATTAAGAGCAGCCGACCAGTTGCAAAGGATAAAGTAATCTTTACCTAGGTTTCAATAGATATAAATCTATCTTCTTCAGAAGACGGCAGTATTATAATAACGTGAAGCGATATGTCCTTATCGTTTTTACAAACATCTGCATAGTTTCATTAGTCAAATAAAATATAGCCCTGAGAACAGGCTTTGTCTGACAAAGCCTGTTCTCAGGGCTATATTTTATTTGACTAATGAAACTATGCAGATGTTTGTAAAAACGATAAGGACATATCGCTTCACGTTATTATAATACTGCCGTCTTCTGAAGAAGATAGATTTATATCTATTGAAACCTAGGTAAAGATTACTTTATCCTTTGCAACTGGTCGGCTGCTCTTAATCTGATTAAAAATACGTCTACGCATTTCACCTCAATACCCTGTACACAGTTTTAAGCGGAACACTCTAAATTTTTCGAAAATACCTCTTCCCAAAAATCTATTTTCTGGTCGGAAAATTCATTTGTACACCCTTAACAGTTATGGCGATTAGTTTCAAAATAATAAACAGTTTACCTACTTTTTTCCAGCTCTTTCGTTTTTATTTCGTTGATCCTTATACTTTATATAAAATTTTTTGTCCTTTAAATTATATTCAGAACCAAATTATAACTGTTTGCTGCTGTGTATCATAAATATTCAGTACCACAGAGAAGTTACGGACCTAAAAAATGTCGACATTTAAGAAAATAGCATTTCACCGTTAACTGTCGCCATGTAGATCGCTTTGGATGATTTGTATAAAATATTTATAAATAATATGTAAGGACCTTCCACGTGGATCAGTCTACCTATTAGTGAAAGCCAGGTCAAAATCCCTGCACATACAGACGGACAATAGGAGGTGAATATCTCTCTCTCTCTCTCTCTCTCTCTCTCTCTCTCTTTCTTGTCCTTCTGTGCAGGCTAAGCTAGGAAACTGTTGCAGGTCTGCAGGGATTTTGATGCAGCTTCCACTAATAGATAGAACGATCCAGGAGGAAGGTTTTTGAATATATTTTATATACATTTTATACAAATTGAATTACACTGAATTTAAAGTGTGGAAACGCTGCGACTCCCACCTACCGAACAGAGGTCGAAAGTCGAGAGGGCAGCAGTGAATTGAAATTGCAGAAAGCGTTGGCAATTTTGCATCTGGTTTAAGGGTATAGCGGTCGCCGGCACGGCAGCCCAGAGTTTAACGTCAGAGGGCCCGCTACCCTTTGTAATACAACAATAATATGGGGTATTCAATGGTGAACTTCAAGGTGTGTCATGCGACGTCCGCCCAGACCAAGTGACGAGAACAGCGACGAACAAAACGAAATGGGAAGAAAAAAAATGAAAATGGTACAGCGTTTGGCTAGAAACCGAACGGTTCAGGATCAAATTCTGGCAGGGTTTTTTTTTTTTTTTTCACTGTGGCGAAAATCTGATATTCGCCTCTTGGTGATGTGGAGTGACAGGAACAAAAAGTGAATCTGATTCCATGTTACACTGCAGCTCCCACTTTGCGGTCTCATGACTGATTAGGGACAAGCTAGTTGGCTAACACATACACCTGATTGAATTCGTTTCAGAATAATTACCTAGCGAAAAAATACCCGACTCCAAAACTTGGCTTTTCAGTTATCTTATGCATAGAGTAAAACGCAGCGTCGTATGCAGCATTACTTCGATCATATAAATACGGTTTTGCAGCAACGCAGCAAATGACTCAGCTTTAGGCTTTGTTGTTTTCTCGAGTCAAACATAGGCACGAACACGATTCTCTGCGTGATGAGGCAAAGGATATTATTTGTTTCGACACTTTTATGTTATACAGAAGACTCGTACATCAATCTCCACTAACGAGAAAGAGATTTAAGTCTTTTAAAGATCTTAAACGGGTGAGCATGACCTTCTTGATTGGAATTCAGACATGCCTTGCGGGTGTATACACAAAATTTTGAAATATGTCTACAGATGGTTTAGGGACACATTTCCAAGTGTGACCACAATTTCAGTCTAACAATTTCTGCTTCCCTCATATATCCAGTCGCATTTCAAAGTCTTAGTTTACTGCAACTCCTTCGAACAACGGGCAGTGAGTTATTCATCGTAGGAGTATCGTATTAAATACGACCAATAACGGAAAGGTAACCAACTCGTCATGATGTGAGACTCACAACAATTTGAAACAATCAAACATTTTAAACAATGGTTCCCATGCAATCGTTTGAGAACAATTGCATAGCGAAAAAACACGAGAATCCAAAATATGTAGTGTTTTATTTTTTTATGCTTCAGGTAAAACGTTTTCGGAGAAACTACTTCAGCAACCTTGTTTCGTTTACATATAGTACGTTCTTCCAGCAGCGCAGCTGGTGACAAAAGTTTCAGTTTTCTGCTTTTATCAAATAAAACATAGATGAGGACACGCTTCTTTGCGTGGCATGACGAAGAAGTCATCCATAAAGAGCCCATGACAAAGAAATGTGGCAATGAGGCTAAACAATGTATCACAGTGTGCACTAAGTTTTACGTAAGGGGTGCTGTAACACGAGCTAATTATGTAAACCATGCGTGTTTTTTCTTATTTTTTCTCTTATTTGTATCGCATCAGCCGTCCGTCGATACGTATTGTGTCACTCATACGTACATACATACAGCCATGACTCGCATACAATATTTACATTGGTTGTAAGCTTATTGTTTACATCACTATTTGCTCCCTTCATTTTCATGAGACGCCTAACCGAATGCCAATTCAGTCTGGAACACATAACGGTCATGCCACCAGACAACGTTCCTGGCGTACGCTGCTTCCATCGCTTAAGTTATATGAAAGTGAGGATATTCACTTACTTAACGTTATACAAATGAAACGACACAATTTCAGAGATTTTACTGGGCCCATACAGATATAATTTTATGTGCATAGACTGAAGCGGCGAGTGAAAACTTTTACCCAGACTGGGAATCAAATCCAGATCTCCACCTTACTAGGCAGGTGCGTTAGCCACTAAGCCACATTGTCCCAGCGGTTCACGCAACTGCATGCATTACCCTGGCACGTCTCCTGCCTCTATCCAAATTCTGACTGTCTCCCCAGTCTACTTGAAATTGCCCCATACACAAGAATTGCCGAGACTCTCCATGTTCTGGAATAGCACCTCAGCATCGAAGGTAAGTGGGGGATCCAGTCTGAAGCGTTGACGTGGCAAGATGGCTGCTATACATACGCTCTGAGTTTATTCTGCAGATTTATTTATTTATTTATTTTTGAGTTATCAGTCTTTTGACTGGTTTGATGTGGGCCGCCACGAATTCCTCTCCTATGGCAAACCCTTCATCTCAGCGTAGCACTTGCATCCTACATCCTGAATTATTTCATTGATGTAGTCCAATCTCTGTTTTCCGCCACAATTTTTGCCCTCTACAGCTCCTTCCAGCACCATAGAAGCCATCCTCTGATTGGTTCAAATGGCTCTGAGCACTATGGGACTTAACATCTATGGTCATCAGTCCCCTAGAACTTAGAACTACTTAAACCTAACTAACCTAAGGACATCACACAACACCCAGTCACCACGAGGCAGAGAAAATCCCTGACCCCGCCGGGAATCGAACCCGGGAACCCTGGCGTGGGAAGCGAGAACGCTACTGCACGACCACGAGCTGCAGACCATTCTCTGATCTCTTAACGGATGTCCTATCATCCTGTCCCTTCTCCTTATCAGTGTTTGTCACATATGCATTCCCTCTCCGATTCTGTACGGAACCTCCTCATTCCTTACCTTATCAGTCCACCTAATTTTCAGCATTCGTCTGTAGCACCACATCTCAAATGCTTCGATTCTCTTCTGTTCCGGTTTTATCATAGTCCATGTTTCACTACGATACAATACTGTGCCTCTAAAGTACATTCCCAGAAATTTATCCCTCAAATTGAGGCCTATGTTTGATACTAGTAGACTTCGCTTCGCCAGGAATGCCGTTTTTACCAGTGCTAGTCTGCTTTTGATATCCTCCTTGCTCCGTGCGTTATTGGTTGTTTTGCTGCCTAGGTAGCAGAATTCCTTAATTTCATCTACTTTGTGACCCACAGTCCTGATATTAAGTTTCTCGGTGTTCCCATTTCTGCTACTTCTCATTACTTTCATCTTCTTTCTATTTACTCTCTACTTATACTCTGTACTCATTACACTGTTCGTTCCAGTCAGGAGATCATGTAAATCTTCTTTACTTAGCAATGTCGTCAGCGAATCGTATAATTGAAATCGTTTTACCTTGAATTTAAATTCCACTCCTGTACCTTTCGTTTATTTCCATCATTGCTTCTTCGATGTGGAGATTGAATAGTAGGGACGAAAGACTATATCGCTGTCTTAAACCCTTTTTAATCCGAGCACTTCGTTCTTGGTCTTCCACTCTTATTATTCTCTCTTGGCTCTTGTATATACTGTATATTACAATTCTCTCCCTATAGTTTATCCCTGTTTTTCCCAGAGTTTCTAACGCTTTTTCCAGGTCGATAAATCTTATGAACGTGTCTTGATTTTTCTTTAGACTTGCTTTCATTATCAACTGCAACGACAGATTTGCCACTCTAGTTCTTTACCTTTAGTAAAGCAAAATGGATCCCCAACTTTTTTCCATTCTCCTGTATATTATTCTTATCAGCAGCTAGAATGCATGAGCCGTTAAGCTGGTTGTGTGATAATTCTCCCACTTCTCATCTCTTGCAGTCTTCGGAATTGTGTAGATGATACTTTTCCAAAAATTAGATGGTACATCGCTAGACTCATACACTCTAAACATCGACGTGAACGGTCACTTTATTGCAACATCCGACATGATTTTAGAAACTCTTGTGGTATGTTATCTACCTTTTTTGCCTTATTTGATCTTAAGTCTTCCAAAGCCCGTTTAAATTATGATTCCAGTACTGGATTCCCCCCCCCCCCCATCCTATCTCCTCTGTATCGACTCCTATTTCTTCTTCTAGGACACAAGACATGACTTCCCCCTCGTAGAGCGCTTCAATGTACTCTTTCCACCTATCCGCTCTCTCTTCGGCATTTAACAGTGGAATTCGCGTTGTACTCTTAATGTTACCATCGTTGTTTTAATTTCAGCGAAGGTTGTTTTGACTTTCCTATATGCTGAGTCAGTCCTCCCAACAGTCATTTCGTTTTCCATTTCTCTGCATTTTCCATGCAGCCCTATCGCCTTAGTTTCCCTGCCTTTCATATTTGTTTCATTCCTAAGCGACTTGTATTTCTACAATGTAAGTATCCCTGAACATTTTTTACCTCCATCTTTCAGTGATCAACTAAAGCGTATCATCTGTTACCCATGGTTTCCTCGCAGTTACATTCTTTGTGCCTATGTTTTACTTTCCTATTTCTGTGGTTGCCATTTTTTAGAGATACCCATTCCTCTTCAACTGTGCTGCCTATTGGGCCATTCCTTATTGCTGCATCTAAAGTCTTGAAGAACTTCAAGCACATCCCGACGTTCCTTAGTACTTCTACTTATACGAAAGAACTAACACAGTTCGAGAGACTTTACTGGTTTCATAAAAACTACACCCGAACAGGCCACCAAGACCCAACGGCACCGACTGGCTGTCGTGTCATCCTCAGCGTCACTGGATGTGAATATGGAGGGGCATGTGGTCAGCACACCGCTCTCCCGGCCTTACGTCAGTATACGAGACCGTCAATTGGTATCATACAGATGTGATTTTATGCTTGTAGACTGAACCGGCGAATAAAAACTTTTGTCCAGTTTGGGAATCGAGCCCGGGTCTCGTACATACAAGGTACTATCCCACTTTGGCACAGGGGTTCACCCAATTGCACAGATTATCCACCTCGATCAAAATTGTCATTGCCGTCCCAATCTACCTTAAGGAGGAATTTAAAAAGATTGGCGCGGCAGCGAAAATTTTGGTATAAGCGGGCGACCCAGGTCCGATTCTCGTCCTTGGTACAAATTTTCACTCGCCGCTGGAGTCTATACACATAAAAATTCCTTAACTTTGTTCTCAGAATTTTATTTATAGCACTAAGCAATATACACGACGTCAGTCGTCTGGCCGTAGATTTTTAATGGTGCGTGCTCGGAGCCACGCCGGGTCACTAGTGCTACATAAAACTGACGGCAAAACGCCCACGATGTCAGTAATGCACTTCAGCCAGTCTTTTTTTTCTTTTATATACGCTAGTGGAGCATGTAAGCTCGTACAAATCTGCTTACAAAATTTGTATTTACGCCGCAGCTCGGTCCGATGGAGGGGACCGATTTATTCAATGGACTCGCGAGCGCATTGTGCAAGGCCTGAACAGGGAAACGCCGGCGAGTGTTTGGCGCGCGCCGCTATTGTTCACGGGAACAGCGCCCCCGCGCTGGGAACCCCTCACCTCGCCCGGCACAAAGGAAGGAACCGGCCCGGCCGCTGTTTTTCGGGAGTCGGGCGAACTGCCCGAACCGACACGGCGCGCATAATAGCCACTCCTGTTTTATTTGCCGGCGCGCTCCCCGAATTCATCGGCGAATCACGCGGGCACACGCCACCACTGTTGTGTGTCCGACGGAGTCAGCCGCCGAACGTAAGCCGGCACCCCGTGCTCTGAACAGGCGGGCCGCGCAAAGGCGCGAGTGGCTCGTCAGTATTGCCAGCGAACGGGGAACAAAGACGCTTTTTACTGGGCCTACTGTCAACCGGACGTTACGTCCTAACAAAGACGCAGGCGTTTTCTGCCGGGGGTCAGGAGTTTCCGAAAACGGACACGACAGTCAGGAGGAGTTTTCGAAAATCAAGCCGACAGTCACGAGAGTGTGCGGCATAGTTTCTAAAATTGAATGCAGTACAGGCTACAATACAGGGCAGGCTGGAACTTATTTCGCAGTATACGAAATAATTCCGATACCTTCGTATAAAGAATGGTTGCTGTACACTATGGGTAAGGTTGCTGTAAGGTTGCTGTAAGGTTGCTTCACATTTGAATTCACACAGAGAAAAGCTGAAAACAACCGAAAGGTGGTTCTGAAGTATGAGGCTTACGGGGTGGGTCAAAAGAAGCGAACACATGTCTCGCTTCATCCGCACATACTCGACCGTTTCTAAAACAAACGACGGTGAAGTTCTCGAGGTAATTCACAGGTAATTTATGTGCTTCTTACTGCGCGATATCCACAGACGAAATGTTGGCACAGAGGCTAGTGAGCTGCCTTCTAAATTTTGCGCCATTTGTTTGAAACTCCATTATTGCTTTTATTTTTGGCTTTTATATACCCGTAGAACATTACTACCTTGTAGAACATTACTTCCAGTGCGTATTGATATATCGTTATTTGATAACTGACTACATCTCAGATGAATTCATTATAAAACAAGAGAATGAGAAAATTATTTGAAACTGTTTACGGTGAAATTCTAGTAGTGTATCTAGATACGTAATGAACTGCAAGTGCCAGTTTGCAGAAAAAAAAATGGTTGGCTCTGAGCACTATGCGACTTAACTTCTGAGGTCATTAGTCACCTAGAACTTAGAATTAATTAAACCTAACTAACCTAAGGACATCACACACATCCATGCCTGAGGCAGGATTCGAACCTTCGACCGTAGCCGTCGCTTCGCTCCAGACTGTAGCGCCTAGAACCGCACGGCCACTCCTGCCGGCTGTTTGCAGAAAAACAACCCGTTATGTCCATGGTCTAGTGCTTGAAGTTCAGCGTAAAATGATCATGTTTTTCTCAAAATGACAGCAAAGTCTGTTGAAACCGGCTCTCTTATATAAAGAAATATTTTATCCGATCTAAGCGAGTGAATGGTTTTTTACAATTAAAAGATATAGGTCTTCAGTATTCTCAAAATGAAAAAATTCCATCTAGCAGTAGCGTCTGTGATTACTAATCAAAACGTTTTCGGTCGCGGGTTCTAATCCCGCCACTGATTACTTTTGAGTAAAAATTATCGACAACGGCGGTGGAAGACTTCCAGCGTAAGAAGTCGCCCTAATTTCGCTAATGGTTTTTTCAAAAAGGACTGAAGATCGGATAGAGATTTTGGGCACACTCTCGCCCTTTTGGTCGGAAACTTCCCCTAAAAGAGGACGAATCATTGATTATCAATGGTATGAAGATATAGAAGGCAATGGAAACCACTGCATTAAAGACACAATGTGTATCAACTGGACATGTCACCTGTAATTGCCGGCCGGAGTGGCCGTGCGGTTCTGGGCGCTACAGTCTGGAACCGAGCGACCGCTACGGTCGCAGGTTCGAATCCTGCCTCGGGCATGGATATGTGTGATGTCCTTAGGTTAGTTAGGTTTAAGTAGTTCTAAGTTCTAGGCGACTGATGACCACAGATGTTAAGTCCCATAGTGCTCAGAGGCATTTGAACCAGCCATTTTGAACCTGTAATTGAAAAGCGTCGTGGTGATCTCTCCATTGGCAAAAGATTGCGGAATAGCCTACATTCGGATCTCCGATAGGGGACCGCCAATGCGGAGGTGACTGTGAGAAAAGACTGAATAACGAAAGAAAGGATAACGTTCTACGAGTCGGGGTGTGGAGTGCCAGAAGCTTGAAGCTAGAAAAACAGAAAAGGGGAATGTAAAGACTCAATCTAGATATAGAGTTGGTCAGTTAAATGAAAGAAGACAGGGAATCAATGGTCAAATGCCCATAGAGTAATATAAACAGCGTGCAGAAAATGGTATAACGGGAGTAGCATTCATTATGAATAGGAAGATAGGGCTGAGAGTGCGTTATTGTAACAGTTCATTGATAAGGTTTTTCTCATCAGAATCGATAGCAAACTAACAACGACAACGATAGTTCAGGTATATACAACGTCGCAGGCCGAAGGTAGAGAGATAGAGAAAGTATATGAGGATATTGAAAGTGTTTTTCAGTATGTAAAGGGAGACGAAAATCTAAGTCATGAGGGATTGGAATGCGGTTTTAGGGTAATGAATAGAAGAAGAAGTTACGGGAAAATACGGGCATGTAGCTAGGAAAAAGAGGCAAAAAACAACAATTGATTTGTGCTATAAATTTCAGCTAGTAACAGCAAATACTCTATTCAAGAATAACAAGAGGAGAAGGTATATTTGGAAGGACGCCAGATTCCGAAACTATATACTGGACTATAAGGCTTACCGAGGAGAATATATTAAACTCAGATCACATTTTAGTGGTGGTGAAGCGTAGGTTGAAGCTTAGGAGTTTAGTCAGGAAGAATCAATAGGCAATGAAACGGGATACGGAAGTATAAGGAATGAAGAGATACACCTAAAGTTCTCTAAGACTATAGATACTGTAATTACGAATAGTTCAGTAGGCAGTACAGTTGAAGAGGAAAGGACATCTCCAAAAATGCCAGTCACAGAAGCTGGAAACAAAAACATAGGTGCAAAGAATGTAGCAGCGAACAAATCATAGGTATCGAAAGAAATACTTCAGTTGATCAGTGAAACAAGGGAATACCAAAATGTTCAGGGAAACCTAGGAATAATGAAATAAATTGGAAGTGCAGGGAAACCAAGGTGAAATGGCTGCATGAAAAATGAGAAGAAATCGAAAAAGAAATTACTGTCGGAAGGACTGACTCAGCATATAGAAAAGTCAAAACAACCTTCCTTTTGGGATTTATATTCAAGGAAGCTATAGGCATTAGATTAGCTAATAACTTAATAAATAGAGATAATGGTTTTAATTTGGACAAAGCATGGAATCCGGTTCTTGGGGTAATGAAACTGCAGACAAGTCGTCATGATGTCACATGCGCCGAATCGAATCGAATGTCAGCACGCCTTCGCCACAGGCGGCTCATGTGTAAGCGTATTTCTTTGCCCCTGACCGGCATCTGTGACCTGCATGCGCAGTACCGCCGCGGTGGAGCATATAAGGACGCGCTTGGCATCTTGTTGTTAGTCTTGTCACTCACACTGAGGATGGCAGGACGATATGTGGCCGAAATATCAGTGGAGGAAGTTTTACTTACACGGCTGCATGCCCGAAATTTAATGGACTGAACAAAGTTAATGTTTAGAGTGTATGAGTCTGGCGTTATACCATCTGAGTTTTATGGGCCTAATTCTCGTAACGTTTTTGGAGAATCAAAGTTAAAGTATCTCGTTTAATTGTCCTTTTTTCATTCCATCGAGTGAAATATATAATAAATAGCGTATACCTTCGTTGTTTTAATACAGATCTCAGAAAAACAGCGGAATTTTAAATCAGAAACTTGCTTATATACATTTGTGAACAGGCTTAATTCTTGTAACGTCTTTTTTGATTTTCGGTAATTTAATTGATTTATTCTAGCTAAAGTATTATTTTTGCCATGAGTGAGAAGTGCCTGACTTGCCGTAGAATTGTTAGTTCCGGGGTTTGGTGTGATGGATGCAGTAGTTTTTTTCACTGGGGGGACTGCAGTGGCGTGGGTGTTGGGAAAGTGGATCAGGCTCATCAGTGGTTATGCAGGATTTGCAGCAGAGATAGGAAGATAGTGGAACAGGAGGGGAAAATTGCTGCCCTTCAGGCTGAGCTAGATCAGGCTAGGGAAGATATGGACAGGTTAAGGAGGGAGAAGGGCAAAGAGAGGTGGGAAGTGGCAACAGGTAGCAGAAGGAACAGGCCTAGAACTAAGTCTGACAGTTTTGTGGTGAATGTTAAAAATAAGTTTGACCTGTTGCTTCAGTTAGAAACTGATGAGCCTCAAGCAGAGGTAGGTGTAGACAGGACACAACAAACTTTCAGTAGGAAATTGAAAAAGAATGTAGGAAAGTCATCGAAAAGGAAGAAAGTTTTGTTGTTAGGCAGTTCTCATGCCACAGGTGTAGGCCAACTTCTGCAGGAGGAATTAGGACCAGAATACCAGGTCACAAATTTTTTCAAACCAAGTGCTAGTCTGGATCAGGTGACAGAGGATTTAGGTTCACTCTGTAAAGGATTTACCAGGGAAGACACCGTGGTTATTGTGGGAGGGCCAGGGAACAGCATCGACAGAGATCCTGGGTACAGTATAGAGTGTGACCTGGTAACGATTGCGTCGGCATCGAGACACACCAATGTTGAATTTGTATCTGTCCTGAGACGCCATGACCGGCCTCATTTGAACTCTTCTGTTGGGAGAGTTAATTTGGAGTTGGAACGGCTGCTTGGATCGGGTGCGGGGGCTCATATTGGTGTGGTTCCTGTTGATTATCTCAGTAGGTGGGACTATACCAGGCACGGCCTACATCTCAACAGGAAAGGGAAGGGGAAACTGGCTGGGGTAATAGCAGGAAATTTAAGGGGGGGAGGCACTGCCATGAATGGTAAAATACCAGTGGTTACAGGTGTTGGAGCAGCACCTTTTTTAGGATAGGTAAGACAGAAAGATGTCAAGTTCTACGAGAGGTCAGGATTGAAACAAATCTTCAGTTTAGGAAAGAAATTAAACAGCACAATTCTAGCGCATTGGATCACCAATCACAGCTATCAATTATAAATTTTCACCAATCACCAGAAATTTTATCTCCACCAAGTTGTATCTCAGTCCTAGGTAATTCCATTGATGAATTAAAGTCACCCAACCCAGTTGACATAATCTGCCTCTCTGAACACCATGTGACCACTGGTATAGGAACTAGGCCTAAGCACAATGAGAAACTCAGACAGGAGAGTACTGCAAATGTTAGAATAAGGAAAGGTTCTCATAAAAGTATAATGAAAAATAATGTAAGTATATTTCATCAAAATATTGGGAGTTTAAAGAATAAAGTAGATGAGCTTCTGGTTTGTTTAGAAGATTTAGAAGCTGAGAATGAAATAGATATACTATGCCTGTCTGAGCATCACATTGTTACTGATATGGATAAGGTAAATGTAAGTGGTTATAAGCTCTCTGCACATGTAATGAGAGAA
This sequence comes from Schistocerca americana, assembly GCF_021461395.2. Classification (NCBI taxonomy): domain Eukaryota; kingdom Metazoa; phylum Arthropoda; class Insecta; order Orthoptera; family Acrididae; genus Schistocerca; species Schistocerca americana. The sequence continues at coordinate 588,733,333 of NC_060125.1, read as the reverse complement.
AATATGGAGAAAGGAGGAGTTGCCATATATGTCAAAAGTTATCATTGTGCAAAAAGTATAGAAACAAAAAAGTTTTGTGTAGAGAAACATATGGAAGCATGTGCCTGTGAGCTTAAATTAAATAAAGGCACATTTATAATTGTAACTGTATATAGGTCCCCATCAGGAAATTTTCATCCATTTCTGAAAAATTTGGACTCCTTGTTGTGCTATCTGTCAGACAGGGGGAAGCAAATTATTATTTGTGGGGACTTCAATGTAGATTCTCTGAAAGAGGGTAATAGGAAAAATGACCTTGAAGTATTACTTGGTTCTTTCAATTTGACACCCGTTATTGATTTTCCTACTCGGGTGGTAAAGGATAGTAGCTCACTGATAGATAACTTCTTTATAGACCAAGATAAGTTTAACCAGATAAATGCTCAGCCTGTTGAGAATGGTCTTTCTGATCATGGTGCACAGCTGGTTACAATATATGACATAGCTCCATTCAGCAATACTAAACAGTCCTCCAAAGTAGTACGTTCAGTCAACGATTTAACAATTGCAAATTTCAGGGAAAGCCTACAGCAGTTAGACTGGGATGAGGTGTACCGTGAACCTGATGCCAATTTAAAATATAATTTATTTCATGACATTTTTGTAAATGCATTTGAAAACTGCTTCCCCAAGAAAATAGTTAAATATACTCGTAAGAAACCTTGTAACAAACCATGGCTTACTAAGGGTATAAAAATATCTTGTAACCGGAAAAGGGAAATGTATCTGACAGCAAGAAAGAGTAGTGACCCAGAAACTATCAAAAATTATAAAAACTACTGTGTTATATTAAGAAAAGTTATTAAAAAATCCAGGAGTATGTGTATCATGTCTGAAATCAGCAACTCTGATAATAAAATTAAAACAATTTGGAATATTATTAAAAGAGAAACAGGTCAACCAAGAGCAGAGGAAGCCAGTATTACCATCAAATTGAATGAAAACTTTACGAACAAAAAGTCAGAAGTTGAAAATATTTTTAATAATCATTTTCTAAATGTTGTGGATATAGTAGGATCCAGGTGTTCATTAGAAGATGCTAGGCTGTTAATGGAAGAGGCCATACCTATGCAATTTGATACAATTGAAATCTCACCCACTTCTCCCTCTGAAATTAGGAAAATAATAAACTTGCTTAAAAGCAAAAACTCACATGGAATTGATGGCATTTCCAGCAAAATACTAAAAGCTTGTTCTCAACAGATAAGTAAGATTCTCAGCCACCTGTGTAATAGCTCTCTGGAACAGGGCATTTTCCCTGATAGACTGAAATATGCTATTGTTATACCTTTGCATAAAAAGGGGGATAGATCTGATGTCAACAATTACCGTCCAATCTCCCTTCTAACAGCTTTATCCAAAATTTTTGAGAAAGTAATGTATTCAAGAGTAGCTTCACATATCTGTAAAAATGAAATACTAACAAAATGTCAGTTTGGTTTCCAGAAAGGTTTTTCAACAGAAAATGCCATATATGCTTTCACCAGTCAAATTTTGAATGATCTGAATAACCGAACACCTCCCATTGGGATTTTTTGTGATCTCTCAAAGGCTTTTGATTGTGTAAATCATGAAATTCTGCTAGACAAGCTCAAGTATTGTGGAATGAGTGGGACAGTGCACAAATGGTTTAATTCGTACCTAACTGGAAGAGTGCAGAAAGTTGAAATAAGTAGTTCTCGTAACATGCAAAGATCAGCACATTCCTCAAACTGGGGAACTATCAAGAATGGGGTTCCACAAGGGTCAGTCTTGGGTCCTTTGTTGTTCTTATTATATATTAATGACTTGCCATTCTATATTCATGAAGAGGCAAAGTTAGTTCTCTTTGCTGATGATACAAGTATACTAATCACACCTGAGAAACAAGAATTAACTGATGAAATTGTCAATACTGTCTTTCAGAAAATTACTAAGTGGTTCCTTGTAAACGGACTCTCACTGAATTTTGATAAGACACAGTACATACAGTTCCGTACAGTGAATGGTATGATGCCATTAATAAATATAGACCTTAATCAGAAGCACATAGCTAAGGTAGAATATTCCAAATTTTTAGGTATGTCCATTGATGAGAGATTAAATTGGAAGAAACACATTGATGATCTGCTGAAACGTTTGAGTTCAGCTACTTATGCAATAAGGGTCACTGCAAATTTTGGTGATAAACATCTTAGTAAATTAGCTTACTACGCATATTTTCACTCATTGCTTTCATATGGCATCATATTTTGGGGTAATTATACTGGCACTAAAGTCTTTGGTCACTTACCAAATAGTATCAAAAGTCTGACAGATAACCAACAAGTATTTAAGAAGAAATTAAAAGAATTTCTGAATGACAACTCCTTCTACTCCATAGAGGAATTTTTAGATATAAATTAAGAAAAAAATATTAAAAAAATAAAAAATAAAAATAAAAAAAAACAAAAAAAGTAGTTATATTAACTTAAGTATGTTGTTAAATTAACCTAATTATGTCATGTATTGGAAAATTCGACTCGTTCCACATCATTACGAAATATCGTATTCATGATCCATGGAACTAGTATTAATCTAATCTAATCTAATCTAATCTAATCTATAAATTGCCCGAAATTTAATGGACTGAACAAAGTTAATGTTTAGAGTGTATGAGTCTGGCGTTATACCATCTGAGTTTTATAGGCCTAATTCTCGTAACGTTTTTGGAGAATCAAAGTTAAAGTATCTCGTTTAATTGTCCTTTTTTCATTCCATCGAGTGAAATATATAATAAATAGCGTATACCTTCGTTGTTTTAATACAGATCTCAGAAAAACAGCGGAATTTTAAATCAGAAACTTGCTTATATACATTTGTGAACAGGCTTAATTCTTGTAACGTCTTTTTTGATTTTCGGTAATTTAATTGATTTATTCTAGCTAAAGTATTATTTTTGCCATGAGTGAGAAGTGCCTGACTTGCCGTAGAATTGTTAGTTCCGGGGTTTGGTGTGATGGATGCAGTAGTTTTTTTCACTGGGGGGACTGCAGTGGCGTGGGTGTTGGGAAAGTGGATCAGGCTCATCAGTGGTTATGCAGGATTTGCAGCAGAGATAGGAAGATAGTGGAACAGGAGGGGAAAATTGCTGCCCTTCAGGCTGAGCTAGATCAGGCTAGGGAAGATATGGACAGGTTAAGGAGGGAGAAGGGCAAAGAGAGGTGGGAAGTGGCAACAGGTAGCAGAAGGAACAGGCCTAGAACTAAGTCTGACAGTTTTGTGGTGAATGTTAAAAATAAGTTTGACCTGTTGCTTCAGTTAGAAACTGATGAGCCTCAAGCAGAGGTAGGTGTAGACAGGACACAACAAACTTTCAGTAGGAAATTGAAAAAGAATGTAGGAAAGTCATCGAAAAGGAAGAAAGTTTTGTTGTTAGGCAGTTCTCATGCCACAGGTGTAGGCCAACTTCTGCAGGAGGAATTAGGACCAGAATACCAGGTCACAAATTTTTTCAAACCAAGTGCTAGTCTGGATCAGGTGACAGAGGATTTAGGTTCACTCTGTAAAGGATTTACCAGGGAAGACACCGTGGTTATTGTGGGAGGGCCAGGGAACAGCATCGACAGAGATCCTGGGTACAGTATAGAGTGTGACCTGGTAACGATTGCGTCGGCATCGAGACACACCAATGTTGAATTTGTATCTGTCCTGAGACGCCATGACCGGCCTCATTTGAACTCTTCTGTTGGGAGAGTTAATTTGGAGTTGGAACGGCTGCTTGGATCGGGTGCGGGGGCTCATATTGGTGTGGTTCCTGTTGATTATCTCAGTAGGTGGGACTATACCAGGCACGGCCTACATCTCAACAGGAAAGGGAAGGGGAAACTGGCTGGGGTAATAGCAGGAAATTTAAGGGGGGGAGGCACTGCCATGAATGGTAAAATACCAGTGGTTACAGGTGTTGGAGCAGCACCTTTTCTAGGATAGGTAAGACAGAAAGATGTCAAGTTCTACGAGAGGTCAGGATTGAAACAAATCTTCAGTTTAGGAAAGAAATTAAACAGCAAAATTCTAGCGCATTGGATCACCAATCACAGCTATCAATTATAAATTTTCACCAATCACCAGAAATTTTATCTCCACCAAGTTGTATCTCAGTCCTAGGTAATTCCATTGATGAATTAAAGTCACCCAACCCAGTTGACATAATCTGCCTCTCTGAACACCATGTGACCACTGGTATAGGAACTAGGCCTAAGCACAATGAGAAACTCAGACAGGAGAGTACTGCAAATGTTAGAATAAGGAAAGGTTCTCATAAAAGTATAATGAAAAATAATGTAAGTATATTTCATCAAAATATTGGGAGTTTAAAGAATAAAGTAGATGAGCTTCTGGTTTGTTTAGAAGATTTAGAAGCTGAGAATGAAATAGATATACTCTGCCTGTCTGAGCATCACATTGTTACTGATATGGATAAGGTAAATGTAAGTGGTTATAAGCTCTCTGCACATGTAATGAGAGAAAATATGGAGAAAGGAGGAGTTGCCATATATGTCAAAAGTTATCATTGTGCAAAAAGTATAGAAACAAAAAAGTTTTGTGTAGAGAAACATATAGAAGCATGTGCCTGTGAGCTTAAATTAAATAAAGGCACATTTATAATTGTAACTGTATATAGGTCCCCATCAGGAAATTTTCATCTATTTCTGAAAAATTTGGACTCCTTGTTGTGCTATCTGTCAGACAGGGGGAAGCAAATTATTATTTGTGGGGACTTCAATGTAGATTCTCTGAAAGAGGGTAATAGGAAAAATGACCTTGAAGTATTACTTGGTTCTTTCAATTTGACACCCGTTATTGATTTTCCTACTCGGGTGGTAAAGGATAGTAGCTCACTGATAGATAACTTCTTTATAGACCAAGATAAGTTTAACCAGATAAATGCTCAGCCTGTTGAGAATGGTCTTTCTGATCATGGTGCACAGCTGGTTACAATATATGACATAGCTCCATTCAGCAATACTAAACAGTCCTCCAAAGTAGTACGTTCAGTCAACGATTTAACAATTGCAAATTTCAGGGAAAGCCTACAGCAGTTAGACTGGGATGAGGTGTACCGTGAACCTGATGCCAATTTAAAATATAATTTATTTCATGACATTTTTGTAAATGCATTTGAAAACTGCTTCCCCAAGAAAATAGTTAAATATACTCGTAAGAAACCTTGTAACAAACCATGGCTTACTAAGGGTATAAAAATATCTTGTAACCGGAAAAGGGAAATGTATCTGACAGCAAGAAAGAGTAGTGACCCAGAAACTATCAAAAATTATAAAAACTACTGTGTTATATTAAGAAAAGTTATTAAAAAATCCAGGAGTATGTGTATCATGTCTGAAATCAGCAACTCTGATAATAAAATTAAAACAATTTGGAATATTATTAAAAGAGAAACAGGTCAACCAAGAGCAGAGGAAGCCAGTATTACCATCAAATTGAATGAAAACTTTACGAACAAAAAGTCAGAAGTTGAAAATATTTTTAATAATCATTTTCTAAATGTTGTGGATATAGTAGGATCCAGGTGTTCATTAGAAGATGCTAGGCTGTTAATGGAAGAGGCCATACCTATGCAATTTGATACAATTGAAATCTCACCCACTTCTCCCTCTGAAATTAGGAAAATAATAAACTTGCTTAAAAGCAAAAACTCACATGGAATTGATGGCATTTCCAGCAAAATACTAAAAGCTTGTTCTCAACAGATAAGTAAGATTCTCAGCCACCTGTGTAATAGCTCTCTGGAACAGGGCATTTTCCCTGATAGACTGAAATATGCTATTGTTATACCTTTGCATAAAAAGGGGGATAGATCTGATGTCAACAATTACCGTCCAATCTCCCTTCTAACAGCTTTATCCAAAATTTTTGAGAAAGTAATGTATTCAAGAGTAGCTTCACATATCTGTAAAAATGAAATACTAACAAAATGTCAGTTTGGTTTCCAGAAAGGTTTTTCAACAGAAAATGCCATATATGCTTTCACCAGTCAAATTTTGAATGATCTGAATAACCGAACACCTCCCATTGGGATTTTTTGTGATCTCTCAAAGGCTTTTGATTGTGTAAATCATGAAATTCTGCTAGACAAGCTCAAGTATTGTGGAATGAGTGGGACAGTGCACAAATGGTTTAATTCGTACCTAACTGGAAGAGTGCAGAAAGTTGAAATAAGTAGTTCTCGTAACATGCAAAGATCAGCACATTCCTCAAACTGGGGAACTATCAAGAATGGGGTTCCACAAGGGTCAGTCTTGGGTCCTTTGTTGTTCTTATTATATATTAATGACTTGCCATTCTATATTCATGAAGAGGCAAAGTTAGTTCTCTTTGCTGATGATACAAGTATACTAATCACACCTGAGAAACAAGAATTAACTGATGAAATTGTCAATACTGTCTTTCAGAAAATTACTAAGTGGTTCCTTGTAAACGGACTCTCACTGAATTTTGATAAGACACAGTACATACAGTTCCGTACAGTGAATGGTATGATGCCATTAATAAATATAGACCTTAATCAGAAGCACATAGATAAGGTAGAATATTCCAAATTTTTAGGTATGTCCATTGATGAGAGATTAAATTGGAAGAAACACATTGATGATCTGCTGAAACGTTTGAGTTCAGCTACTTATGCAATAAGGGTCACTGCAAATTTTGGTGATAAACATCTTAGTAAATTAGCTTACTACGCATATTTTCACTCATTGCTTTCATATGGCATCATATTTTGGGGTAATTATACTGGCACTAAAGTCTTTGGTCACTTACCAAATAGTATCAAAAGTCTGACAGATAACCAACAAGTATTTAAGAAGAAATTAAAAGAATTTCTGAATGACAACTCCTTCTACTCCATAGAGGAATTTTTAGATATAAATTAAGAAAAAAATATTAAAAAAATAAAAAATAAAAATAAAAAAAAACAAAAAAAGTAGTTATATTAACTTAAGTATGTTGTTAAATTAACCTAATTATGTCATGTATTGGAAAATTCGACTCGTTCCACATCATTACGAAATATCGTATTCATGATCCATGGAACTAGTATTAATCTAATCTAATCTAATCTATAAATTGCCCGAAATTTAATGGACTGAACAAAGTTAATGTTTAGAGTGTATGAGTCTGGCGTTATACCATCTGAGTTTTATAGGCCTAATTCTCGTAACGTTTTTGGAGAATCAAAGTTAAAGTATCTCGTTTAATTGTCCTTTTTTCATTCCATCGAGTGAAATATATAATAAATAGCGTATACCTTCGTTGTTTTAATACAGATCTCAGAAAAACAGCGGAATTTTAAATCAGAAACTTGCTTATATACATTTGTGAACAGGCTTAATTCTTGTAACGTCTTTTTTGATTTTCGGTAATTTAATTGATTTATTCTAGCTAAAGTATTATTTTTGCCATGAGTGAGAAGTGCCTGACTTGCCGTAGAATTGTTAGTTCCGGGGTTTGGTGTGATGGATGCAGTAGTTTTTTTCACTGGGGGGACTGCAGTGGCGTGGGTGTTGGGAAAGTGGATCAGGCTCATCAGTGGTTATGCAGGATTTGCAGCAGAGATAGGAAGATAGTGGAACAGGAGGGGAAAATTGCTGCCCTTCAGGCTGAGCTAGATCAGGCTAGGGAAGATATGGACAGGTTAAGGAGGGAGAAGGGCAAAGAGAGGTGGGAAGTGGCAACAGGTAGCAGAAGGAACAGGCCTAGAACTAAGTCTGACAGTTTTGTGGTGAATGTTAAAAATAAGTTTGACCTGTTGCTTCAGTTAGAAACTGATGAGCCTCAAGCAGAGGTAGGTGTAGACAGGACACAACAAACTTTCAGTAGGAAATTGAAAAAGAATGTAGGAAAGTCATCGAAAAGGAAGAAAGTTTTGTTGTTAGGCAGTTCTCATGCCACAGGTGTAGGCCAACTTCTGCAGGAGGAATTAGGACCAGAATACCAGGTCACAAATTTTTTCAAACCAAGTGCTAGTCTGGATCAGGTGACAGAGGATTTAGGTTCACTCTGTAAAGGATTTACCAGGGAAGACACCGTGGTTATTGTGGGAGGGCCAGGGAACAGCATCGACAGAGATCCTGGGTACAGTATAGAGTGTGACCTGGTAACGATTGCGTCGGCATCGAGACACACCAATGTTGAATTTGTATCTGTCCTGAGACGCCATGACCGGCCTCATTTGAACTCTTCTGTTGGGAGAGTTAATTTGGAGTTGGAACGGCTGCTTGGATCGGGTGCGGGGGCTCATATTGGTGTGGTTCCTGTTGATTATCTCAGTAGGTGGGACTATACCAGGCACGGCCTACATCTCAACAGGAAAGGGAAGGGGAAACTGGCTGGGGTAATAGCAGGAAATTTAAGGGGGGGAGGCACTGCCATGAATGGTAAAATACCAGTGGTTACAGGTGTTGGAGCAGCACCTTTTTTAGGATAGGTAAGACAGAAAGATGTCAAGTTCTACGAGAGGTCAGGATTGAAACAAATCTTCAGTTTAGGAAAGAAATTAAACAGCACAATTCTAGCGCATTGGATCACCAATCACAGCTATCAATTATAAATTTTCACCAATCACCAGAAATTTTATCTCCACCAAGTTGTATCTCAGTCCTAGGTAATTCCATTGATGAATTAAAGTCACCCAACCCAGTTGACATAATCTGCCTCTCTGAACACCATGTGACCACTGGTATAGGAACTAGGCCTAAGCACAATGAGAAACTCAGACAGGAGAGTACTGCAAATGTTAGAATAAGGAAAGGTTCTCATAAAAGTATAATGAAAAATAATGTAAGTATATTTCATCAAAATATTGGGAGTTTAAAGAATAAAGTAGATGAGCTTCTGGTTTGTTTAGAAGATTTAGAAGCTGAGAATGAAATAGATATACTCTGCCTGTCTGAGCATCACATTGTTACTGATATGGATAAGGTAAATGTAAGTGGTTATAAGCTCTCTGCACATGTAATGAGAGAAAATATGGAGAAAGGAGGAGTTGCCATATATGTCAAAAGTTATCATTGTGCAAAAAGTATAGAAACAAAAAAGTTTTGTGTAGAGAAACATATAGAAGCATGTGCCTGTGAGCTTAAATTAAATAAAGGCACATTTATAATTGTAACTGTATATAGGTCCCCATCAGGAAATTTTCATCTATTTCTGAAAAATTTGGACTCCTTGTTGTGCTATCTGTCAGACAGGGGGAAGCAAATTATTATTTGTGGGGACTTCAATGTAGATTCTCTGAAAGAGGGTAATAGGAAAAATGACCTTGAAGTATTACTTGGTTCTTTCAATTTGACACCCGTTATTGATTTTCCTACTCGGGTGGTAAAGGATAGTAGCTCACTGATAGATAACTTCTTTATAGACCAAGATAAGTTTAACCAGATAAATGCTCAGCCTGTTGAGAATGGTCTTTCTGATCATGGTGCACAGCTGGTTACAATATATGACATAGCTCCATTCAGCAATACTAAACAGTCCTCCAAAGTAGTACGTTCAGTCAACGATTTAACAATTGCAAATTTCAGGGAAAGCCTACAGCAGTTAGACTGGGATGAGGTGTACCGTGAACCTGATGCCAATTTAAAATATAATTTATTTCATGACATTTTTGTAAATGCATTTGAAAACTGCTTCCCCAAGAAAATAGTTAAATATACTCGTAAGAAACCTTGTAACAAACCATGGCTTACTAAGGGTATAAAAATATCTTGTAACCGGAAAAGGGAAATGTATCTGACAGCAAGAAAGAGTAGTGACCCAGAAACTATCAAAAATTATAAAAACTACTGTGTTATATTAAGAAAAGTTATTAAAAAATCCAGGAGTATGTGTATCATGTCTGAAATCAGCAACTCTGATAATAAAATTAAAACAATTTGGAATATTATTAAAAGAGAAACAGGTCAACCAAGAGCAGAGGAAGCCAGTATTACCATCAAATTGAATGAAAACTTTACGAACAAAAAGTCAGAAGTTGAAAATATTTTTAATAATCATTTTCTAAATGTTGTGGATATAGTAGGATCCAGGTGTTCATTAGAAGATGCTAGGCTGTTAATGGAAGAGGCCATACCTATGCAATTTGATACAATTGAAATCTCACCCACTTCTCCCTCTGAAATTAGGAAAATAATAAACTTGCTTAAAAGCAAAAACTCACATGGAATTGATGGCATTTCCAGCAAAATACTAAAAGCTTGTTCTCAACAGATAAGTAAGATTCTCAGCCACCTGTGTAATAGCTCTCTGGAACAGGGCATTTTCCCTGATAGACTGAAATATGCTATTGTTATACCTTTGCATAAAAAGGGGGATAGATCTGATGTCAACAATTACCGTCCAATCTCCCTTCTAACAGCTTTATCCAAAATTTTTGAGAAAGTAATGTATTCAAGAGTAGCTTCACATATCTGTAAAAATGAAATACTAACAAAATGTCAGTTTGGTTTCCAGAAAGGTTTTTCAACAGAAAATGCCATATATGCTTTCACCAGTCAAATTTTGAATGATCTGAATAACCGAACACCTCCCATTGGGATTTTTTGTGATCTCTCAAAGGCTTTTGATTGTGTAAATCATGAAATTCTGCTAGACAAGCTCAAGTATTGTGGAATGAGTGGGACAGTGCACAAATGGTTTAATTCGTACCTAACTGGAAGAGTGCAGAAAGTTGAAATAAGTAGTTCTCGTAACATGCAAAGATCAGCACATTCCTCAAACTGGGGAACTATCAAGAATGGGGTTCCACAAGGGTCAGTCTTGGGTCCTTTGTTGTTCTTATTATATATTAATGACTTGCCATTCTATATTCATGAAGAGGCAAAGTTAGTTCTCTTTGCTGATGATACAAGTATACTAATCACACCTGAGAAACAAGAATTAACTGATGAAATTGTCAATACTGTCTTTCAGAAAATTACTAAGTGGTTCCTTGTAAACGGACTCTCACTGAATTTTGATAAGACACAGTACATACAGTTCCGTACAGTGAATGGTATGATGCCATTAATAAATATAGACCTTAATCAGAAGCACATAGATAAGGTAGAATATTCCAAATTTTTAGGTATGTCCATTGATGAGAGATTAAATTGGAAGAAACACATTGATGATCTGCTGAAACGTTTGAGTTCAGCTACTTATGCAATAAGGGTCACTGCAAATTTTGGTGATAAACATCTTAGTAAATTAGCTTACTACGCATATTTTCACTCATTGCTTTCATATGGCATCATATTTTGGGGTAATTATACTGGCACTAAAGTCTTTGGTCACTTACCAAATAGTATCAAAAGTCTGACAGATAACCAACAAGTATTTAAGAAGAAATTAAAAGAATTTCTGAATGACAACTCCTTCTACTCCATAGAGGAATTTTTAGATATAAATTAAGAAAAAAATATTAAAAAAATAAAAAATAAAAATAAAAAAAAACAAAAAAAGTAGTTATATTAACTTAAGTATGTTGTTAAATTAACCTAATTATGTCATGTATTGGAAAATTCGACTCGTTCCACATCATTACGAAATATCGTATTCATGATCCATGGAACTAGTATTAATCTAATCTAATCTAATCTAATCTAATCTATAAATTGCCCGAAATTTAATGGACTGAACAAAGTTAATGTTTAGAGTGTATGAGTCTGGCGTTATACCATCTGAGTTTTATAGGCCTAATTCTCGTAACGTTTTTGGAGAATCAAAGTTAAAGTATCTCGTTTAATTGTCCTTTTTTCATTCCATCGAGTGAAATATATAATAAATAGCGTATACCTTCGTTGTTTTAATACAGATCTCAGAAAAACAGCGGAATTTTAAATCAGAAACTTGCTTATATACATTTGTGAACAGGCTTAATTCTTGTAACGTCTTTTTTGATTTTCGGTAATTTAATTGATTTATTCTAGCTAAAGTATTATTTTTGCCATGAGTGAGAAATGCCTGACTTGCCGTAGAATTGTTAGTTCCGGGGTTTGGTGTGATGGATGCAGTAGTTTTTTTCACTGGGGGGACTGCAGTGGCGTGGGTGTTGGGAAAGTGGATCAGGCTCATCAGTGGTTATGCAGGATTTGCAGCAGAGATAGGAAGATAGTGGAACAGGAGGGGAAAATTGCTGCCCTTCAGGCTGAGCTAGATCAGGCTAGGGAAGATATGGACAGGTTAAGGAGGGAGAAGGGCAAAGAGAGGTGGGAAGTGGCAACAGGTAGCAGAAGGAACAGGCCTAGAACTAAGTCTGACAGTTTTGTGGTGAATGTTAAAAATAAGTTTGACCTGTTGCTTCAGTTAGAAACTGATGAGCCTCAAGCATAGGTAGGTGTAGACAGGACACAACAAACTTTCAGTAGGAAATTGAAAAAGAATGTAGGAAAGTCATCGAAAAGGAAGAAAGTTTTGTTGTTAGGCAGTTCTCATGCCAGAGGTGTAGGCCAACTTCTGCAGGAGGAATTAGGACCAGAATACCAGGTCACAAATTTTTTCAAACCAAGTGCTAGTCTGGATCAGGTGACAGAGGATTTAGGTTCACTCTGTAAAGGATTTACCAGGGAAGACACCGTGGTTATTGTGGGAGGGCCAGGGAACAGCATCGACAGAGATCCTGGGTACAGTATAGAGTGTGACCTGGTAACGATTGCGTCGGCATCGAGACACACCAATGTTGAATTTGTATCTGTCCTGAGACGCCATGACCGGCCTCATTTGAACTCTTCTGTTGGGAGAGTTAATTTGGAGTTGGAACGGCTGCTTGGATCGGGTGCGGGGGCTCATATTGGTGTGGTTCCTGTTGATTATCTCAGTAGGTGGGACTATACCAGGCACGGCCTACATCTCAACAGGAAAGGGAAGGGGAAACTGGCTGGGGTAATAGCAGGAAATTTAAGGGGGGGAGGCACTGCCATGAATGGTAAAATACCAGTGGTTACAGGTGTTGGAGCAGCACCTTTTTTAGGATAGGTAAGACAGAAAGATGTCAAGTTCTACGAGAGGTCAGGATTGAAACAAATCTTCAGTTTAGGAAAGAAATTAAACAGCACAATTCTAGCGCATTGGATCACCAATCACAGCTATCAATTATAAATTTTCACCAATCACCAGAAATTTTATCTCCACCAAGTTGTATCTCAGTCCTAGGTAATTCCATTGATGAATTAAAGTCACCCAACCCAGTTGACATAATCTGCCTCTCTGAACACCATGTGACCACTGGTATAGGAACTAGGCCTAAGCACAATGAGAAACTCAGACAGGAGAGTACTGCAAATGTTAGAATAAGGAAAGGTTCTCATAAAAGTATAATGAAAAATAATGTAAGTATATTTCATCAAAATATTGGGAGTTTAAAGAATAAAGTAGATGAGCTTCTGGTTTGTTTAGAAGATTTAGAAGCTGAGAATGAAATAGATATACTATGCCTGTCTGAGCATCACATTGTTACTGATATGGATAAGGTAAATGTAAGTGGTTATAAGCTCTCTGCACATGTAATGAGAGAAAATATGGAGAAAGGAGGAGTTGCCATATATGTCAAAAGTTATCATTGTGCAAAAAGTATAGAAACAAAAAAGTTTTGTGTAGAGAAACATATAGAAGCATGTGCCTGTGAGCTTAAATTAAATAAAGGCACATTTATAATTGTAACTGTATATAGGTCCCCATCAGGAAATTTTCATCTATTTCTGAAAAATTTGGACTCCTTGTTGTGCTATCTGTCAGACAGGGGGAAGCAAATTATTATTTGTGGGGACTTCAATGTAGATTCTCTGAAAGAGGGTAATAGGAAAAATGACCTTGAAGTATTACTTGGTTCTTTCAATTTGACACCCGTTATTGATTTTCCTACTCGGGTGGTAAAGGATAGTAGCTCACTGATAGATAACTTCTTTATAGACCAAGATAAGTTTAACCAGATAAATGCTCAGCCTGTTGAGAATGGTCTTTCTGATCATGGTGCACAGCTGGTTACAATATATGACATAGCTCCATTCAGCAATACTAAACAGTCCTCCAAAGTAGTACGTTCAGTCAACGATTTAACAATTGCAAATTTCAGGGAAAGCCTACAGCAGTTAGACTGGGATGAGGTGTACCGTGAACCTGATGCCAATTTAAAATATAATTTATTTCATGACATTTTTGTAAATGCATTTGAAAACTGCTTCCCCAAGAAAATAGTTAAATATACTCGTAAGAAACCTTGTAACAAACCATGGCTTACTAAGGGTATAAAAATATCTTGTAACCGGAAAAGGGAAATGTATCTGACAGCAAGAAAGAGTAGTGACCCAGAAACTATCAAAAATTATAAAAACTACTGTGTTATATTAAGAAAAGTTATTAAAAAATCCAGGAGTATGTGTATCATGTCTGAAATCAGCAACTCTGATAATAAAATTAAAACAATTTGGAATATTATTAAAAGAGAAACAGGTCAACCAAGAGCAGAGGAAGCCAGTATTACCATCAAATTGAATGAAAACTTTACGAACAAAAAGTCAGAAGTTGAAAATATTTTTAATAATCATTTTCTAAATGTTGTGGATATAGTAGGATCCAGGAGTTCATTAGAAGATGCTAGGCTGTTAATGGAAGAGGCCATACCTATGCAATTTGATACAATTGAAATCTCACCCACTTCTCCCTCTGAAATTAGGAAAATAATAAACTTGCTTAAAAGCAAAAACTCACATGGAATTGATGGCATTTCCAGCAAAATACTAAAAGCTTGTTCTCAACAGATAAGTAAGATTCTCAGCCACCTGTGTAATAGCTCTCTGGAACAGGGCATTTTCCCTGATAGACTGAAATATGCTATTGTTATACCTTTGCATAAAAAGGGGGATAGATCTGATGTCAACAATTACCATCCAATCTCCCTTCTAACAGCTTTATCCAAAATTTTTGAGAAAGTAATGTATTCAAGAGTAGCTTCACATATCTGTAAAAATGAAATACTAACAAAATGTCAGTTTGGTTTCCAGAAAGGTTTTTCAACAGAAAATGCCATATATGCTTTCACCAGTCAAATTTTGAATGATCTGAATAACCGAACACCTCCCATTGGGATTTTTTGTGATCTCTCAAAGGCTTTTGATTGTGTAAATCATGAAATTCTGCTAGACAAGCTCAAGTATTGTGGAATGAGTGGGACAGTGCACAAATGGTTTAATTCGTACCTAACTGGAAGAGTGCAGAAAGTTGAAATAAGTAGTTCTCGTAACATGCAAAGATCAGCACATTCCTCAAACTGGGGAACTATCAAGAATGGGGTTCCAAAAGGGTCAGTCTTGGGTCCTTTGTTGTTCTTATTATATATTAATGACTTGCCATTCTATATTCATGAAGAGGCAAAGTTAGTTCTCTTTGCTGATGATACAAGTATACTAATCACACCTGAGAAACAAGAATTAACTGATGAAATTGTCAATACTGTCTTTCAGAAAATTACTAAGTGGTTCCTTGTAAACGGACTCTCACTGAATTTTGATAAGACACAGTACATACAGTTCCGTACAGTGAATGGTATGTTGCCATTAATAAATATAGACCTTAATCAGAAGCACATAGCTAAGGTAGAATATTCCAAATTTTTAGGTATGTCCATTGATGAGAGATTAAATTGGAAGAAACACATTGATGATCTGCTGAAACGTTTGAGTTCAGCTACTTATGCAATAAGGGTCACTGCAAATTTTGGTGATAAACATCTTAGTAAATTAGCTTACTACGCATATTTTCACTCATTGCTTTCATATGGCATCATATTTTGGGGTAATTATACTGGCACTAAAGTCTTTGGTCACTTACCAAATAGTATCAAAAGTCTGACAGATAACCAACAAGTATTTAAGAAGAAATTAAAAGAATTTCTGAATGACAACTCCTTCTACTCCATAGAGGAATTTTTAGATATAAATTAAGAAAAAAATATTAAAAAAATAAAAAATAAAAATAAAAAAAAACAAAAAAAGTAGTTATATTAACTTAAGTATGTTGTTAAATTAACCTAATTATGTCATGTATTGGAAAATTCGACTCGTTCCACATCATTACGAAATATCGTATTCATGATCCATGGAACTAGTATTAATCTAATCTAATCTAATCTAATCTAATCTATAAATTGCCCGAAATTTAATGGACTGAACAAAGTTAATGTTTAGAGTGTATGAGTCTGGCGTTATACCATCTGAGTTTTATAGGCCTAATTCTCGTAACGTTTTTGGAGAATCAAAGTTAAAGTATCTCGTTTAATTGTCCTTTTTTCATTCCATCGAGTGAAATATATAATAAATAGCGTATACCTTCGTTGTTTTAATACAGATCTCAGAAAAACAGCGGAATTTTAAATCAGAAACTTGCTTATATACATTTGTGAACAGGCTTAATTCTTGTAACGTCTTTTTTGATTTTCGGTAATTTAATTGATTTATTCTAGCTAAAGTATTATTTTTGCCATGAGTGAGAAGTGCCTGACTTGCCGTAGAATTGTTAGTTCCGGGGTTTGGTGTGATGGATGCAGTAGTTTTTTTCACTGGGGGGACTGCAGTGGCGTGGGTGTTGGGAAAGTGGATCAGGCTCATCAGTGGTTATGCAGGATTTGCAGCAGAGATAGGAAGATAGTGGAACAGGAGGGGAAAATTGCTGCCCTTCAGGCTGAGCTAGATCAGGCTAGGGAAGATATGGACAGGTTAAGGAGGGAGAAGGGCAAAGAGAGGTGGGAAGTGGCAACAGGTAGCAGAAGGAACAGGCCTAGAACTAAGTCTGACAGTTTTGTGGTGAATGTTAAAAATAAGTTTGACCTGTTGCTTCAGTTAGAAACTGATGAGCCTCAAGCATAGGTAGGTGTAGACAGGACACAACAAACTTTCAGTAGGAAATTGAAAAAGAATGTAGGAAAGTCATCGAAAAGGAAGAAAGTTTTGTTGTTAGGCAGTTCTCATGCCAGAGGTGTAGGCCAACTTCTGCAGGAGGAATTAGGACCAGAATACCAGGTCACAAATTTTTTCAAACCAAGTGCTAGTCTGGATCAGGTGACAGAGGATTTAGGTTCACTCTGTAAAGGATTTACCAGGGAAGACACCGTGGTTATTGTGGGAGGGCCAGGGAACAGCATCGACAGAGATCCTGGGTACAGTATAGAGTGTGACCTGGTAACGATTGCGTCGGCATCGAGACACACCAATGTTGAATTTGTATCTGTCCTGAGACGCCATGACCGGCCT
Organism: Schistocerca americana; assembly: GCF_021461395.2. Classification (NCBI taxonomy): domain Eukaryota; kingdom Metazoa; phylum Arthropoda; class Insecta; order Orthoptera; family Acrididae; genus Schistocerca; species Schistocerca americana. Next base: position 588,716,036 of record NC_060125.1, on the reverse strand, counting down.
CATTTGAACTCTTCTGTTGGGAGAGTTAATTTGGAGTTGGAACGGCTGCTTGGATCGGGTGCGGGGGCTCATATTGGTGTGGTTCCTGTTGATTATCTCAGTAGGTGGGACTATACCAGGCACGGCCTACATCTCAACAGGAAAGGGAAGGGGAAACTGGCTGGGGTAATAGCAGGAAATTTAAGGGGGGGAGGCACTGCCATGAATGGTAAAATACCAGTGGTTACAGGTGTTGGAGCAGCACCTTTTTTAGGATAGGTAAGACAGAAAGATGTCAAGTTCTACGAGAGGTCAGGATTGAAACAAATCTTCAGTTTAGGAAAGAAATTAAACAGCACAATTCTAGCGCATTGGATCACCAATCACAGCTATCAATTATAAATTTTCACCAATCACCAGAAATTTTATCTCCACCAAGTTGTATCTCAGTCCTAGGTAATTCCATTGATGAATTAAAGTCACCCAACCCAGTTGACATAATCTGCCTCTCTGAACACCATGTGACCACTGGTATAGGAACTAGGCCTAAGCACAATGAGAAACTCAGACAGGAGAGTACTGCAAATGTTAGAATAAGGAAAGGTTCTCATAAAAGTATAATGAAAAATAATGTAAGTATATTTCATCAAAATATTGGGAGTTTAAAGAATAAAGTAGATGAGCTTCTGGTTTGTTTAGAAGATTTAGAAGCTGAGAATGAAATAGATATACTATGCCTGTCTGAGCATCACATTGTTACTGATATGGATAAGGTAAATGTAAGTGGTTATAAGCTCTCTGCACATGTAATGAGAGAAAATATGGAGAAAGGAGGAGTTGCCATATATGTCAAAAGTTATCATTGTGCAAAAAGTATAGAAACAAAAAAGTTTTGTGTAGAGAAACATATAGAAGCATGTGCCTGTGAGCTTAAATTAAATAAAGGCACATTTATAATTGTAACTGTATATAGGTCCCCATCAGGAAATTTTCATCTATTTCTGAAAAATTTGGACTCCTTGTTGTGCTATCTGTCAGACAGGGGGAAGCAAATTATTATTTGTGGGGACTTCAATGTAGATTCTCTGAAAGAGGGTAATAGGAAAAATGACCTTGAAGTATTACTTGGTTCTTTCAATTTGACACCCGTTATTGATTTTCCTACTCGGGTGGTAAAGGATAGTAGCTCACTGATAGATAACTTCTTTATAGACCAAGATAAGTTTAACCAGATAAATGCTCAGCCTGTTGAGAATGGTCTTTCTGATCATGGAGCACAGCTGGTTACAATATATGACATAGCTCCATTCAGCAATACTAAACAGTCCTCCAAAGTAGTACGTTCAGTCAACGATTTAACAATTGCAAATTTCAGGGAAAGCCTACAGCAGTTAGACTGGGATGAGGTGTACCGTGAACCTGATGCCAATTTAAAATATAATTTATTTCATGACATTTTTGTAAATGCATTTGAAAACTGCTTCCCCAAGAAAATAGTTAAATATACTCGTAAGAAACCTTGTAACAAACCATGGCTTACTAAGGGTATAAAAATATCTTGTAACCGGAAAAGGGAAATGTATCTGACAGCAAGAAAGAGTAGTGACCCAGAAACTATCAAAAATTATAAAAACTACTGTGTTATATTAAGAAAAGTTATTAAAAAATCCAGGAGTATGTGTATCATGTCTGAAATCAGCAACTCTGATAATAAAATTAAAACAATTTGGAATATTATTAAAAGAGAAACAGGTCAACCAAGAGCAGAGGAAGCCAGTATTACCATCAAATTGAATGAAAACTTTACGAACAAAAAGTCAGAAGTTGAAAATATTTTTAATAATCATTTTCTAAATGTTGTGGATATAGTAGGATCCAGGTGTTCATTAGAAGATGCTAGGCTGTTAATGGAAGAGGCCATACCTATGCAATTTGATACAATTGAAATCTCACCCACTTCTCCCTCTGAAATTAGGAAAATAATAAACTTGCTTAAAAGCAAAAACTCACATGGAATTGATGGCATTTCCAGCAAAATACTAAAAGCTTGTTCTCAACAGATAAGTAAGATTCTCAGCCACCTGTGTAATAGCTCTCTGGAACAGGGCATTTTCCCTGATAGACTGAAATATGCTATTGTTATACCTTTGCATAAAAAGGGGGATAGATCTGATGTCAACAATTACCGTCCAATCTCCCCTCTAACAGCTTTATCCAAAATTTTTGAGAAAGTAATGTATTCAAGAGTAGCTTCACATATCTGTAAAAATGAAATACTAACAAAATGTCAGTTTGGTTTCCAGAAAGGTTTTTCAACAGAAAATGCCATATATGCTTTCACCAGTCAAATTTTGAATGATCTGAATAACCGAACACCTCCCATTGGGATTTTTCGTGATCTCTCAAAGGCTTTTGATTGTGTAAATCATGAAATTCTGCTAGACAAGCTCAAGTATTGTGGAATGAGTGGGACAGTGCACAAATGGTTTAATTCGTACCTAACTGGAAGAGTGCAGAAAGTTGAAATAAGTAGTTCTCGTAACATGCAAAGATCAGCACATTCCTCAAACTGGGGAACTATCAAGAATGGGGTTCCACAAGGGTCAGTCTTGGGTCCTTTGTTGTTCTTATTATATATTAATGACTTGCCAGTCTATATTCATGAAGAGGCAAAGTTAGTTCTCTTTGCTGATGATACAAGTATAGTAATCACACCTGAGAAACAAGAATTAACTGATGAAATTGTCAATACTGTCTTTCAGAAAATTACTAAGTGGTTCCTTGTAAACGGACTCTCACTGAATTTTGATAAGACACAGTACATACAGTTCCGTACAGTGAATGGTATGACGCCATTAATAAATATAGACCTTAATCAGAAGCATGTAGCTAAGGTAGAATATTCCATATTTTTAGGTATGTCCATTGATGAGAGATTAAATTGGAAGAAACACATTGATGATCTGCTGAAACGTTTGAGTTCAGCTACTAATGCAATAAGGGTCATTGCAAATTTTGGTGATAAACATCTTAGTAAATTAGCTTACTACGCATATTTTCACTCATTGCTTTCATATGGCATCATATTTTGGGGTAATTCATCACTGAGGAATAAAGTATTTATTGCACAGAAGCGTGTAATCAGAATAATAGCTGGAGTCCACCCAAGATCATCCTGCAGACATTTATTTAAGGATCTAGGGATATTCACAGTAGTTTCTCAGTATATATACTCTCTTATGAAATTTGTTATTAACAACCAAACCCAATTCAAAAGTAATAGCAGTGTGCATAACTACAATACTAGGAGAAAGGACGATCTTCACTATTCAAGATTAAATCTAACTTTGGCACAGAAAGGGGTGAATTATACTGGCACTAAAGTCTTTGGTCACTTACCAAATAGTATCAAAAGTCTGACAGATAACCAACAAGTATTTAAGAAGAAATTAAAAGAATTTCTGAATGACAACTCCTTCTACTCCATAGAGGAATTTTTAGATATAAATTAAGAAAAAAAATATTAAAAAAATAAAAATAAAAAAAACAAAAAAAGTAGTTATATTAACTTAAGTATGTTGTTAAATTAACCTAATTATGTCATGTATTGGAAAATTCGACTCGTTGCACATCATTACGAAATATCGTATTCATGATCCATGGAACTAGTATTAATCTAATCTAATCTATAAAAGTATCATCTACGCAATTCCGAAGACTGCAATAGATGAGGAGTGCGAGAATTATCACACAATCAGCTTAACAGCTCATGCACTCTAGCTGCTAACTATTATAATACACAGACGATGGAAAAGAATACTGAGGATGTGTTAGATGACGATTAGTCAAGTTTTAGCGAAGGTAAAGACGTTAGAGAAAACATACTGACGTTGCGGATGGTAACAGAAGCAAGACTAAAGAAAAATTAAGACACGTTCTTAGGATTTGTGTACCTGGACAGTGTCAGATGGTGAAAGATGTTAGAAATTCTGAGGAAAATAGGGTTCAGCTATTTGGAGAGACGGGTGATATACAACACGTAAAAGATACAAGAGGGAATAATAGAAGACCAATTACGAAGTGCTAGGATTAGACAGGATGTAAGACAGGGACGTAGTCTTTCGCCCCTATTGTTCAATCTATCATCGAAGAAGCAATGATGGAAATAAAAGAAACGTTCTGCATCTACATTTATACTCCGCAAGCCACCCAACGGCGTGTGGCGGAGGGCACTTTACGTGCCACTGTCATTACCTCCCTTTCTGTTCCAGTCGCGTACGGTTCGCGGGAAGAACGGCTGCAGGAAAGCCTCCGTGCGCGAATCTCTCTAATTTCACATTCGTGATCTCCTCGGGAGGTATAAGCAGGGGGAAGCAATATATTCGATAACTCATCCAGAAACGCATCCTCTCGAAACCTGGACAGCAAGCTACACCACGATGCAGAGCGCCTCTCTTGCAGAGTCTGCCACTTGAGTTTGCTAAACATCTCCGTAACGCTATCACGCTTACCAAATAACCCTGTAACGAAACGCGCCGCTCTTCTTTGGATCTTCTCTATCTCCTCCGTCAATCCGACCTGGTACGGATCCCACACTGATGAGCAATACTCAAGTATAGGTCGAACGAGTGTTTTGTAAGCCACCTCCTTTGTTGATGGATTACATTTTCTAAGGACTCTCCCAATGAATCTCAGCCTGGCACCCGCCTTACCAACAATTAATATGATCATTCCACTTCAAATCGTTCCGTACGCATACTCCTAGATGTTTTACAGTAACTGTTTCCAGTGTTTGTTCCACTATCATATACTCATACAATAAAGGATCCTTCTTTCTATGTATCCGCAATACTTTTCATTTGTCTATGTTAAGGGTCAATTGCCACTCCCTGCACCAAGTGCCTATCCACTGCAGATCTTCATTTCGCTGCAATTTTCAACAGAGGAATTAAAATTCAAAGTGAAAGGATACCAATGATAAGATTCGCTGACAACATTGCTGCTCTCAGCGAAAGTGAAGAAGAATTACAAAATCTGCTGAATGAATGGATAATATAATGAGCATAGAATATGGATTGAGAGTAAATCGAAGAAGAAAGTAATGAAAAGCAGGAGAAATGAAAACAGCGAGAAACTCAACATCAGAATTGTCGGTCATGAAGTAGGTGAAGTTAAGGAATTCTGCTACCTTAGGCAGCAAAATAACTCGTGACGGACGGAGACAGGAGGACATCAAAAGCAGACCACTATTGCAAAAAGGAAATTCCTGGCCAAGAGAAGTTTGCTAGCATCAAACATGGGCCTCTTATTTGAAAAAGAAATTTCTGAGAATGCTTGGAGCACAGCATTGTATAGCAGTTAAACATGGACTGTGGGGAAACCGGAGCGGAAGAGAATTAAAGCATTTGACATGTGGTGGTACAGAAGAATGTTGAGAATTAGATGGACTGATAAGGGAAAGAGTGAGTTCTCCACAGAATCTGCGAAGAAGGTAATATATGGAAAACACAGACAAGAAGAAAGGATAGGTTGGTGGGACTTCTGATAAGATATTGGGGAATAAATTCCTTGGAACTAGAAGAAGCTGTAGTGGTAAAAACTGTAAAAACTGTGTGGGAAGACAGAGGTTGGAATAAATCCACCAAATAGTTGAGGACTAAGTCGCAAGTGCTACTCTGAGAAGAAGAGTTTGGTACAGGAGAGGAATTTGTAGCGTGTCGCATCAAACAAGTCATAAGACTGATGACAAGAAAAAAAAAATTATAGTGTGTCGCGAAATTGGTGCCAACGCGTGAAATCTTCAGCAGTGTTGGCCACCATTCCTTCCCGAGTGAGCCGTCTAACGTAAGATCGACGCGGGTTGCCTAAATGCCACGCCACCGCCCGGGTACAGAACACAGTTTTGCAGCAGTTCCGCTAGGCGGCCCTAGCAGCGGCACGACGGGTCCCGTACCCACGTGACCTAAAATACTTCTCGAAATATCATGCCGTGGACAGTTCTTAGGCCTGCGCACCTCTGTGCACAGGCAGTTGACATCGAGTCAGAGTCGCAGACGGACGTTCGCTCCAGTAAAACGCCGTTGTCTGCTGGCGACCAGGTGAGTCCTCGATAGACTTTGCCTAGCCGCTGCAGCTCTGCCGACAGTTGAGCCTCCTTTATTGGATATGAAGCTGGTTCACAAACTTTGGTAGCACAATGAATGTACTTTGTTTTTACAAGGAGCTACATCACTCTGCACTTATTAAACGTAAACTCTTGAGGTAGTTTGTTTCCGTGTGCAGTAGCAGAACGTTAAAATTTGTAGAAAACTCGACCAAGTACAAGACTCTGAGTTGTTGATCAAAGACCTTCAGCCTGTCAGTAATTTTTAAGTCTTCATTGAGTTTGTTCATTCGGAGCAGACGAGCATACTATTTTTTTTTTCACCAAACTATATTTGTGGAAATCATTCACTTTAGTTCCGCATAAGGCGGATTCTGTACATAAGAAGATGCGCAATTCTCATGGTGTTTACAATATCTCTGTTTCGAATGTTGTACAATCGTTATCATTCAAAGGAACGCACCAAACATTCCGAAGATTAAGCTTATAAATGATATACATGAATTAATATAAGAACTGATATGAAAATGACATATCAGAATATGAGATTTTAAGAAGATTGTAACACCTCAACCTATTATTCATACATATACAACAGTCTTATGACATTTATTGTGAAATCCATCTGTAATTTTATAGTTAATATAACGCTCTTGTATATCCTAATCTGATAACAAATATTCGTATACTAGCCTGCTACAGACATGGGTACATAAATGAAAACAATACAAATAAAATAGTTTTTAAAAAGGGGGTGCAAAATTAAAGAAACGGAGACGCTAACCAATGAGCCACCATTTCGCTTGGGGATACATCTCAGTAAGAAGCACATGAAGAACCTCGAAAATACCTCGAAAACTTTGACTGTCGTTTCTCCAGGAACGATCGAATGTCTACAGATAAGTCGCGACAAACGTTCGTTTATTTTGACTCCTCTTCCACTGAGTGAAGTTCCTGGGAAGTCCGGTGATGGCACTTTCGGTGTTCTCCTCGTTATTCATACAGTCTTAATTGTCACCTAGGAAAAATTCAAATCGCGAACTTAAAACTTGATAATGAAGTCAATTTTTCTCTAAATAATCACCTTTAATGCCACAAATGCTTCCTAATGATTGATCAGTTGGCAAGTGCCCGGTTTTAGGTGTCCACATTCTGCCTCTCCAGGAAAGTTTCCATGTCGTAAATCATCTAGATTCTGCAAATGAAAAAGTTCTAAGTTCGAATCTCATATTTCTCAAGATATATCTCGTTAGGTTGAGGGAGTTAACGAACTAAGCAAATCTATCCTCTAAAATTATCCCTTTACTCGGATTTAAGTTTGATAATGATCATGGAAAGTAATAAGAATGCAGTTTGTCACATGAAGGGTTACATATTCAAATGATGCAATGTTGTTCGAGCGAGAATGAAGCCTTCAGTATACAGGGTGTTACAAAAAGGTACGGCCAATATTTCAGGAAACATTCCTCACACACAAATAAAGAAAATATGTTATGTGGACATGTGTCCGGAAACGCTTATTTGTGTGAGTTAACCGATTCAAACTGTCCTCACTGATATTACAGTATTGTCAAGTGCACAATTTTACATTTATGAGCGTTCAAAATCTAATAGCCAATTTTTGCACCACTTCGAAATCTTATCCATCTCTAAATGAATAATTACGCAGCATCTTTGAGACAGTATTTCATTATAGATAACTGCATAATCTGCAAAAAGTCTCAAATTACTGTTAATATTGTCGGCAAGGTCATTAATATACAACATGGACAGCAAGGGTCCCAACATGCTCCCCTCCGGACCATGTCGCAGGTGAAGCACGAGGTAGACATCGCTTTATTGGTAGAATACTGGATAAATTCAAACTAGATTGATTACAACTCACTCGTGCGACCAATCCCAGAATATTGCTCAATTACGTGGGACTGTACCAAATAGTGGATATTGGAAATATACAGAGAAGAGCAGCACGTATGGTCACAGGTTTGTCTGATCCATGGAAGTGCGTCACAGAGATGCTAAAGGACTGGCAGACTCTTGAAGGAAGACGTACACAATTCGGAGAAAGCCTGCTTATAAAGTTTCAAGAACCGGCTTTAAATGATGACTCTTGTAATATACCGCAACCTCGTATGTGTCACTCACGTACAGATCGTGACAATAAGGTTAATTAATTACAGCATGTACGGAGACAACAGCACGTAGCGTTGCGCAGTTGGAGGTGAGCCGCCAGCAGTGGTGGATGTGGGGAGAGAGATGGCGGAATTTTGAGAGCGGACGATCTGGACGTGTGTCCATCAGAAAGAGTAAATCTGTAATATTGGATATCATGGACTGATATATACATTATGACTTTTGAACACTATTAAGGTAAATACATTGTTTGTTCTCTATCAAAATCTTTCATTTGCTAACTATGCCTATCAGCAGTTAGTGCCTTCAGTAGTTTGAATCTTTTATTTAGCTGGCAGTAGTGGCGCTCGCTGTATTGCAGTAGCTTGAGTAACGAAGATTTTTGTGAGGTAAGTGATTTGTGAAAGGTATAGGTTAATGTTAGTCAGGGCCATTCATTTGTAGGGATTATTGAAAGTCAGATCCCGTTGCGCTAAAAATATTGTGTGTCGGTTTAAGCACAGTCATGTATAATTTTTCTAAGTGGACGTTACACATGAATGGAACTGGATAAAACACTAATAACTGGTACACTGGGACGTATCATCTGCCGTGCACTTCACAGTGGTCTGCAGAGTATAGATGTGGTTTGATGGATGTGTTTTGTGCAGAATGTAATGGGGCGTAGACGTGCAGCAAAAACACCCTTGGACAAACCGCCGCGACGCGTTAACCTCATCTAATCTCGCCAGTACATCCTGCTAGTGTGCTGCTGGGACAATTTGCCCGTTGTGAGCATAATCTACTGGCTCGACCACATCACAGTCGCAAAAATATACTTAGCGTCATATTGTCTCGTGTCTTCGCCTCTTTCGACAGTGGCGATCCCACTCGATTCCATTGCTTGGTCTTCTCCCTTGTCTCGGTCTCGTAGAGATACATGCAACACTCGACCGTGGTTTTTAGACGGCTAAAGAAGTCGTTAGGACTGTCACGAGTCGACTGCTGTGTTTCTGCTGCATCCTTGGGGCGGGCGGCCTGTTCTTTGGTTGTGAGCAGTCGAGGGCACAAGGGTGGGGCGACTTTTGCTGTGCTGAAAACGTTGTGCAAGATGTTGGAAACTGATCAGCGGCTGTTTATGACTTCCTTCCTACCACCTCTGTAGTGACAACGCCGGTCTTCGAGCACCAGGACCTACACTCCCCTTGATATTACTGACTTCTCACAGAGAAATGGTTGTCTGCAACTTGTTCTTCGTTATTCAGTCATGTTCCAAAACACTGAAAGTGCTTGAGCCACCTGACAGTGTAATCTGATAGTGTAATGTTTCCATACATTACTATCTACTCAGGTGAACTATCGCAATGTTTCTCCTCTTCAAAAGCAGAAAACGAGTTTGACCCGTACGAGAGCGCAGGACTGAGTAAGTGTGTGTGTGTGTGTGTGTGTGTGTGTGTGTGTGTGTGTGTGTGTGTGTGTGTGACTGTATCTTTACTAGACTCTCAGGTACGCGCTTATCTTCCTTGCCCAGAGAGGGCAACCGGCGTATGCTGACTTCAGGGGACTAGTACGCGAATAAGTGAAAAAAAATTGACTTTTTCACTTTTGTGTTAAAAAGATATCTTCAATTTTCGGAACAACGTTAAGTTTACTTCGAGGAAACTGTAACCGAAAAAAGCCCCAAAATAAGCCGACGGCACCCCCGTATCAAGCAGATATCTCTTTCGTAAACGGAATTTCGTTCTGAATTGTTTCTTTTGTGATGATATTTTAGTCTCCAATTTCTTAGTGACACAACATTATCAGAGAAGTAATTACATTGTAAGACTCAAAACGGAAATGATAGATTTAACAGTTGTATATGGGAACGTGTAACGCCGGAAATGCATATCCTCCTATTTCCATCTATTGTACTATTATTTTTTTTCCTTGTTTTGTTACCTCAAGATATGACATTTCTGTCTCTTTATATATTGTAATTGCTTTACTGTTTGGATATATATATATATTTATGCACTTATGTCGATGTATAATTGGTTTGTTTCGTAAATATTATTTGTATTTTTACGCTGGGTCTTGCCTAGGGAAAACTGCTATCGAACGATTACATCGATGGGTCGTGTGAAGAATCAAAGTGTGTAGGATCTTTGGTAGTGTTAACTCTGCCGAGTGGAGCGCGGGCAGAGCAGTGAGAGTCTGGCGGGAGTAGCGAGTGGAGCAGGTGTTGTGTGACGCTCCCGCGAGTTGCCGCGCTTTCGGGGTTTGGCAGCATGTAATTGCACTCGACTCACGATGATAGTTTCTGACATGGTGTCGCGGACGGGAAGCATTAGCTGGCGCACATCAAGAGCCCGTTTCGCCTGGTGACCGTGTCGAGAAGAAGGCGCGCCAACATCCAGCTTCTGCAACAGCGACGGCCGACAATGAGTGACTGTCGCCACCTCCTCGATCGACGGCTTCAAACCTTCAATCAACCAACAAGGAAGACTAAAAGCACGTAAAGTTTCAGAACTGTATGGCAGACCTCAGCTTTTCAAATTGTTCCATTTGCCTCGCAAAATTACAGCAACTTAGCATGAACCTTTGTTGCTCATTGTCCCAATTGCATTGCCAAGCAGGGTCCCTTCCTTTTCCGAAATGAAACCGAGTGTCGTTGAAATTCAAACGCCAGCATTAAAATAATATAATTAGATTTCACTGCTTTAATTTCAAAGTTCAGCTGGCTACAATATTTAGATTGCACAAGGACAAGTTAAGAGTGCGAGTTTTGTTACCGTATTTTAGTTACCTGTGACTGCAGCTCAGCTTGGTACGTACTAAATTTTACTATTGTTAATAGTTCAGAATCATTTAATTCAAGTTCAAAGTTAAATCTCTTGTTTCTAAATTGCGTAGAGTCAAGTTGCTTTTGAAATGATTGTTGAGGTAGTCCAAGACTAACCGTATTTTACTGGATTTCGATGTGTTTCAGAAAGAAAGCTCACTATTAACTTCAGTCACTAAATTAACTTTCGATTTTCCAGTTTTATTAATTCTTTTGCTAAATTAAGTCAGAGTGTAGCGAAATTTATTACTTCTGACAAACTTTCAGTTTTCACACTACACGTGTCAACCTTCAGTTGCCACGCTTCTAGTGCTAATTATATGTGTAATTACCTTTCTTTTTCAGTTACTATAGTAATTGTCCTTAGGACTGGCGACCGTAATTTCCCCCAAATCTCAAATATCTAATTACCGCTAGTTAATTGTTAACGTAACGGCCGCACATTTACTTTCTTTATTAACTTTACCCCTTTTCAAAATTAATTTCCACCAGTTTCATTTGCATTTTTCCTTTCATTTAGATGTAACCTTTTCCTCCCTCTTTACCGATAGATTAACTTCGGTGACGATTGCTTTTCCCAAATTTCCATTAGGTACACGCAGTTTCATTTTTCACTGTCATTAAGGTCGATAAGTGAGGGGGAGGTTACACGTGGCGACCTGGTGACAGGACAATCTTCAGTTTTGAGGTTGTTCTGGACACGAATTTTGTTTGGTGCAAATGTCGTAACAAAGTACTGGTTACGAAATGGTCGATACGTCAGCGAGAATATTCGTGTGAGGAATCCTAATTAGAGTCGAGATTTGGCATTTATATTGAAAAATATTAAAATGAGTGAAGGCAACAATTGCCAAAATTTGGTAGACTTGGATACGGAACAATCGGGCGAACAGTGGGAAACGCGCACCACGGTACCCATTGTTCAGGGGCAGGCGGCTAGCATGAAAGACGCGACCGCCGAAACGCAACAAAGAGCAGAAATGGAATTCCAAACTTTAGAAATTGTTTCGGAATCGGAAGTGAAAATCGAATCTGAATCCCTTGATGAAGAATACGGGGGGACAATTAAAGAGGAAGCCGCTGCGGAAGTAAAACCGGTAGTTTCCGGGAGTTTAACTGATTTATTGAATGTTTTGATTAACGAAATCAAGAGTCGATCGGCCAAGCAAGAAGATCAGGCTGCCAAACAAGAAGCTCAGGCTGCGAAGCAAGAAGCTCAGTCTGAAAAATTTGAACGGATGCTAGACAATCAGAACAAAGCTATTAACGTTGTTATCAACAATGTTGGAGTTGTTAACACAAAAGTTGATAAAATCAAAGATGATATTGTTGTAATTAATACCGAAATCGGTAATCTTAAACAGGAAATGATAGGCGTTCAGGCGGAAATTGCGAGCATAAATACTCGTTTTAATTCTGAAATTAGCAGAATCGAGAAAAGTGTAGGAGAATCAGTTGCTCCGATCATCGAGAATAAGGTGACGGAACAAATTCAATTAGTGAGGAAAGAGGATCAACAGAAGGTGGAAACTTTAAAGGCTTTAGTATCCGAAGTAGATACCAAAGTGACGAAGCAGGCTAATACCTGCGAAGAGAAAAAGAGGGAAGTGGAAACGCTTGCGACAACCACTTGCCAAGTGATTACGAGGGTGTCGGAATTAGAAAGGAAACTTGACGAAAAACAGAGCTATGTGCCAATCTGTGCACATAGTTCGGAATTGTTGACGAAAGAGGAGCGGTTCGACCCCTTGAAAAAAGGCGGTATACACGCGACGGATTTCATTAAGAATTGTGAAAGAGTTTTACCCAGATCATGGACTGATGAGAGAAAAATTAATGCGATTATTGATGTGTTGGCTGGTGATGCCAAGCGTTGGGGCTTAAACCTCAACATTACGAACCTGACTTTTGACGAGTTTAAAAATTTGTTTCTGGCTGAATACTGGTCAGAGCAGAAACAGCAAGGTGTCTGGCGCGAATTTGTCGTATCGAGGCCTTTCGATGCGAATCCGCGCGGTTCGATGAAGGAGTTTTGTGAGGGCTGGATCCGCAAGTTGGAATATTTGCGTGACCGCCGCTCGGAATCCGAAATAGTCTGGGAACTCTACAAGAAGCTTCCAGATGATACAAAACGCTACATAGGAAGCAGTTACAAGACAATCAATGATTTCCTAGAAAGAGTTGAGGACGAGGACAATTGGCGCAATAATCGCGACTGTGGTAGAGGCCGTGGTAACAACAACGGGAACCACAACAACGATAACCATGGGAATAATGCATACCGCAATCTTGGCAGCAATAACAATAATGGTTCGGGCCGTAATGACAATCGGTACAATGCAAATAATAACCGGAATGACGGAAACCAGTATCATACTAGCGTGATACGGGCTGCGCAGAATAGTAATAACGCCAGAGGGTGTGACCAGCCGCCTCAGCAGTATCCGGGGAGCGTATCTGCTGGGACGAGACAGGGAAACCATTAGCCGCGCCGGTGAGGGGCCGACCGGGCGTGGAGAAATTTTGGCGGCCCAATAACAGGAGAAAACCCAGGTGTCGTCGTTATGAAAATTCCGTATGGAATAATCAACGGCGGGAGAGTGTGTCAGTGTTAAGAGAAAGGAGTGCGTCCACAAGTAGTAGATCAGCTGTATACACGGCAGTAGAAGGTACATTCACTGTCAGTGAGAACAATTTAAGTAGTGTTCCGGAAATCGATTATAAGGTGCCAGCTGTAATACCCACAGCGGAACTGGAGATTGAGTTTAAGAATGATTCGCAATTGTTGAGAGAAGATCAGATGTCGGATAACACATCCGTCATTGAGCGAGGGGATGCAGAGAGGGATGAGGTCTGGTTAAGGCAGTTCGGTCGCTTATACGACGAACTAAGAGATTATAGGGGCCTGTACGGGAGAAGCATTTATAGAGAGCGCGGGCAGAATTTGCCGCGTCTCGTCCCACAGGAAGATAGTATTTGTGAAGTGATGGAAAGTTCTGGCCCTAACCGGCAGACTTTACCAGAAATAGTTTATGTTAATGGGGAGCACGAGCAAGATTCGTCGTGTTTCGTCCCGCAGGAGTTAGATGTTGAAGTAGTAACGGAAAGTTCTGGCCCTAACCGGCAGATTTTACCGAAAGTTATAGTGATAGAAGTAGCCGACCCATCCGACGCAAACCTCCAGTTTAAACGTTGCGAGAGTATTAAGGAGAAAGATTACGAAAATTTTAGTGATAGCCGGACACGATTGGTAGAAAAGCACATAGATTACAGCGTGTATGAGGTTAGAGCTGACATTATACAGTCAGACGATAGCAGTGTGGGTTGCGCAGATCCAGAGGAAGTAATTTCAGATGCTACTGGGCACATTCCTCCAGGTAGATTGGCAGATGAGATCAATCTGACCAAAGTGGAATCAACGAAGGTGACAATTAGTGAATTGATAGCAAAGCAACACTCACTAGTTGACGAGTTACAGGAAAAGGTTTCGGTATTGGAGGCGAAGCTAGAGACTAAGCCTCAGGACAAACGTGTTGAAATTAAAACTGTATGTGAACAGAGGCTGAAAAAGCCGCCAGATAAACCGGATTTAGGATCAAAGCCGGATGGTTTTTTCTGGAATGACCTGGATATAGAGGAGGATTTACTGTGGGAAAATAAAGAAACAGTCGAGGACAAGTGTAGACAGATAGTTGTGTCTGTTAATATGCACGACCTACAACTAAACGTGTTGATGGACACCGGTGCAGAACTGAGTGCTGTATCTGGGAAAATATTTGAGTTACTGAAAGACAGACCTGGCATCGTAGTTATGCCAGTAACAGGAGTGAAAATTATCGGTGCTACTGGGAAGGCCAGTAAACCGGTCACAAAACAGATTTTTGTCAACTTCGAGATATGTGGGGCACGATTTGAACAAGAGTTTGTCGTCGTGCCAGACTTAACTACGGAAGTAATTATCGGGTTAGATTGGCTATTAAAGTACCGTGCAGTGATTAATTGCGAAAGCAAAACTTTGACATGTACGTCACAAGATAAAACAATAGTAGTTAGTTTTGACGAGACAGGAGACGGTGTGCATAGGCAATACCAGCCTATACACATTGTTAACTGGCCGGATGACATTGACGTAGGAGTGAATTTGAACTGCCGCAACGTGAGGAATCACGGCATTGACAAAAGTGTAGAGAGTGAATTGGAAGAGATAATCAAATTCCCTCCACGGATTGACATTAGTATTGGTGTGAAAAAAGATCGTTTGCGAGAAGTAATGAAGCTTAAAGTCGATGCTCGCATACGTCGTCATGACGCTAAAGTGCGTTTTGCTAAGTTTGCAATCGGAGACTTAGTACTTGTAAGAGCTCATGAGAAATCGAGCGAGATAGACAATGAAATCTCTAAATTCAAGTTTGTTTAGAATGGACCATATAAAGTCATTGGTATACCTCACACAAATGCTTATTGCTTAGAGTATCCAAGCTCTGGAAAACGATTAGGTATACGGAATATAGTAGATTTGAAATTGTACCAACCTAGGATCGATTAATACCACACAATGGGTAATTTGTACAATATGTAAATATAGAGTGTAAGATTTAAGGTTTGCTAGATTGCCATGCTTTTGCCTGACCAAGAGGACATTAAAGAAGTTGTAATTAATAAGTAATTAATTTTGGCTAAATAATGTAAGAGAGAGTGATTATTTATCAATTGAAAAATCCAAGCTGCTAGTTTAAGTTCTCAGCTGAGTCACAGTAGATTAAGCAATGTAAATATGATTTTGTAACTAGCTGTGAGATCCCATGAATATGTGTTTTACTAGTCATTGCCGATGTACTTAGACGCTGTTTTAAGTTTCAGGCTTGTACATGTGTGATGATGGACAGTGCTGAGTTATCCACTGTGATAGTGTTTATGGACTCCTTGAGATTACTCGGGAGTGAGTTTTTCCGAAAGAATTCAGTGAAACGGACGTTCTGGAAATGCCGTTACACAGGCGAGAGAGATCAAGCGTGCCGCACAGGCGGGCGCAACAATACTGGCGAGGCGGTGCCGCTGTCGGCTCTTGGGCCGCTGTCGGCATTCTTTGTACTTGCGAGTACGGAAGGCGGAATTGTTTTTCTTCCTGGACAGCTGAAAGAATTCTACTGTCAATATTTATGTTTTTTTCGATCTGATGTGTGTTATTTTCTTGTTTAGCGTTTAATGGACTCCCATGACGAGAATATTAATTATGAAAGGGTTATGTAAAAATGTGTATTCTATGTAATTAATTATTAATTTGCGTATTTTGATCTACCTGTTTTTATGACCATGTACTCTGATTAATTTTGTAAATAGTATTCCATTTCTTGATACTGTTAGGAATTTTGACGATTTTGGAATAGCTAAACCATTTTCTATATCTTCTATGAATTTTAATATGTTGTCAACCTGTTTTATTTTGTGCAAGATGACAGAGTGGAATAAGATTAGGAGTGTCTCCACTCAGTTATTATGGTCTAAAAATTGATTTATGGTTAATTAGATGAATGCTAAATTTTGTTGATGTTTTGAGCATATGCATTTCCGCTGTTTCTTTTTTGGGACATTTTCTGAGTCTGTTTACGTTACACGAACATCCTCAGACAATGTGGGGCACGTGTAACGCCGGAAATGCATATCCTCCTATTTCCATCTATTGTACTATTATTTTTTTTCCTTGTTTTGTTACCTCAAGATATGACATTTCTGTCTCTTTATATATTGTAATTGCTTTACTGTTTGGATATATATATATTTATGCACTTATGTCGATGTATAATTGGTTTGTTTCGTAAATATTATTTGTATTTTTACGCTGGGTCTTGCCTAGGGAAAACTGCTATCGAACGATTACATCGATGGGTCGTGTGAAGAATCAAAGTGTGTAGGATCTTTGGTAGTGTTAACTCTGCCGCGTGGAGCGCGGGCAGAGCAGTGAGAGTCTGGCGGGAGTAGCGAGTGGAGCAGGTGTTGTGTGACGCTCCCGCGAGTTGCCGCGCTTTCGGGGTTTGGCAGCATGTAATTGCACTCGACTCACGATGATAGTTTCTGACATGGTGTCGCGGACGGGAAGCATTAGCTGGCGCACATCAAGAGCCCGTTTCGCCTGGTGACCGTGTCGAGAAGAAGGCGCGCCAACATCCAGCTTCTGCAACAGCGACGGCCGACAATGAGTGACTGTCGCCACCTCCTCGATCGACGGCTTCAAACCTTCAATCAACCAACAAGGAAGACTAAAAGCACGTAAAGTTTCAGAACTGTATGGCAGACCTCAGCTTTTCAAATTGTTCCATTTGCCTCGCAAAATTACAGCAACTTAGCATGAACCTTTGTTGCTCATTGTCCCAATTGCATTGCCAAGCAGGGTCCCTTCCTTTTCCGAAATGAACCCGAGTGTCGTTGAAATTCAAACGCCAGCATTAAAATAATATAATTAGATTTCACTGCTTTAATTTCAAAGTTCAGCTGGCTACAATATTTAGATTGCACAAGCACAAGTTAAGAGTGCGAGTTTTGTTACCGTATTTTAGTTACCTGTGACTGCAGCTCAGCTTGGTACGTACTAAATTTTACTATTGTTAATAGTTCAGAATCATTTAATTCAAGTTCAAAGTTAAATCTCTTGTTTCTAAATTGCGTAGAGTCAAGTTGCTTTTGAAATGATTGTTGAGGTAGTCCAAGACTAACCGTATTTTACTGGATTTCGATGTGTTTCAGAAAGAAAGCTCACTATTAACTTCAGTCACTAAATTAACTTTCGATTTTCCAGTTTTATTAATTCTTTTGCTAAATTAAGTCAGAGTGTAGCGAAATTTATTACTTCTGACAAACTTTCAGTTTTCACACTACACGTGTCAACCTTCAGTTGCCACGCTTCTAGTGCTAATTATATGTGTAATTACCTTTCTTTTTCAGTTACTATAGTAATTGTCCTTAGGACTGGCGACCGTAATTTCCCCCAAATCTCAAATATCTAATTACCGCTAGTTAATTGTTAACGTAACGGCCGCACATTTACTTTCTTTATTAACTTTACCCCTTTTCAAAATTAATTTCCACCAGTTTCATTTGCATTTTTCCTTTCATTCAGATGTAACCCTTTCCTCCCTCTTTACCGACAGGTTAACTTCGGTGACGATTGCTTTTCCAAAATTCCCATTAGGTACACGCGGTTTCATTTTTCACTGTCATTAAGGTTGATAAGTGAGGGGGGTGGTTACAAACGGATACCAGGACCTGTTCTGGTAGGACTAAATACTTTGGAAATAGGTGTACTGGATGGTTCGAAGTGTTTCAGTGATAGCGCAGTGTCAAGGATTAAGGTTAAGGAAATCGTGGGAGGGCCTGGTGGACTATCTGTACAAATAACTTCAGTTGCCAGTGACCGCAGCAGACTCATTGAATCAGAGAAATCAGTGTTGGAAACCACAAAAGAAGAAAGAATATGGTGTAGATATCTGAAAAAGAGAAGGAAGCGAGAACACCACAAACCAAATCAATATTGACCTGGGAAAAATTTTTGTTATCAAGGGTATATAGTTAAGCAGGGTAGACATCGCGGTGAACGCACATTGGAAACGTGTATTCGTCATCGCCATACTGGCGTATCACCTGGCGTGATGGTATGGGGTGCCATTGGTTACACGTCTCGGTCACCTCTTGTTCGCATTGACGGCACTTTCAACTGCGGACATTTTATTTTAGATGTGTTACGACCCGTGGCGCTACCCTTCATTCGATCCCTGCGAAACCCTACATTTCAGCAAGATAATGCACGACCGCATGTTGCAGGTCCTGTAGGGGCCTTTCTGGATACAGCAAATGTTCGACTGCTGCACTGGCCAGCACATTCTACAGATCTCTCATCAACTGAATACGTCTGGTCAATGGTGGCCGAGCAACTGGCTCGTGACATTACGCCAGTCACTACTCTTGATGAGCTGTGGTATCATGTTGAAGCTGCATGAGCAGCTGTACCTGTACACGCCCAGGCGTACGAAGGCCGTTATTGCAGCCAGAGGTGGTTGGTCTAGGGACTGATTTCTCGGGATCTTTGCGCCCAGATTGCGTGAAAATGTAATCACATGTCAGTTCTAGTATACTATATTTGTCCAATGAATACTCGTTTATCATCTGCATTTCTTCTCTGTGTAGCAATTTTAATGGCCAGTCGTTTATTTTGGTGAGTCTCATCTTACACATTACCCTTTATATTTTAACGGAGATTGAATTTGCACTTTAACTACTTCTGCTTGCCGTGCGGGACATTCTGTGTTTGTGTTCACCATTTTCATTTGTTCTGAGCTATAACACTGAAATGGTAGGAGCGGCTGGAAGTAAGAGGTGAGGTAATGGGCCGAGATAACACTAAATACCTTACTTAAAATAATTTACCAAACAGAAAATCAGACTACAATATTAAAAACGGAAAAATTGTGCTTCAACTTTCATAGGATGAATAACAAATTCTCTGTACTCTAAATTACGATTTCTGATATCATGCTATGAGATGTAACAGTTTAACAGTCTGATGATGACACACATGAAACCAAGCTGTAGCAACAAATTTTACACATTGACTACATGCCAGGAAAAGAGGTGTAAAAACTTCAATGAGTTTGAAAGAATGTAGCCACTATAAATTAACAGATGCACTTAATATATAGCCACTTGGGATTAGCCGAGCGGTCTAAGGCGTTGATGTCATGGACTGTCCGGTTGGCCCCGGCGGAGGTTCGAATCCTCCCTCGGGCATGGATGTGTGTGTTTGTCCTTAGAATAATTTAGGTTAAGTAGAGTGTAAGCTTAGGGATTGATGACCTTTCAGTTAAGTCCCATAAGATTTCACACACATTTGAAACTTTGAACTTAATATATAAATAAATTCTGAGTTGAGCAACTTAAATGTGCTTACAAAATTTTGACGTAATCCAGTTACCCAATACTTCCACCAGATCAAGCGAATATGAACTTGGATCTATAATATAAATCATTAAACCTTATAAATTACGTTATGCCAAAGTTCATTCTAGTTGAAGAGATTTAAGAAAACAGTAATTACGTAACTTCAATTAGTGAACAACGCTTAAAATTTAAAACCTCATGTAACAACACCAACGCTATACTATTGTACATATAATAATTTTTTCTTCTGATTTTCGATAAATTAGTGTAATCGATGTTCTGATTTCATTTCTTTATCTTTTCATGTCATTATGTTAAAGAAACTGTAAACAATTTTCGATGTGAATATTAATGTTTATGTTAAATTGCAAGCAATATTATAACAAAATTGAAATGTAAGAAATGTTGAAACTGTTGTAAGTTGTTAAAGTTGTAATTGTGCGCCTGGTCCATACGTAGGCAATGTATTAGGATATGTAGAATGCAAAACCTCGGGTGAATACCCTGTCTGTGGGGAGCGGTAAAAGGTGGATGGCAGGCGAGCGCGGGAAAATGCACACGGGCGCTGCACGGCATAACGGGCTCAGCAGTAGTAGTAGTCGGAGTTGGGCATTGATCTGAGCAACACGTTCTGAATCGAGGAGGCTCTCCTGGAAAACGTGATTTCGTTAAGCCTCGGATGTGCCGTCTCCGACGCCTATACAGCATGGCAGTATTCCATAGGCACTAAACGGAAAAGTATTGCGACGCTATGAAGAAGTAAAGTGCCGATACATCAAGAGCCATTGCTGTGATTGTATGTGTGCTCTGTGCCTCGCCATCTCGCCGCCCGCCAACCGCCGCATCGATACGAACAGGTTGAAACTTTTAGTACTGTATTCGTGTGGACCAGTGTTACTTTTGTTCCATACTGTTCAATAACAACTTAAATTTTACCAGAACTGTCCTATCAGTTAATTATCCTCACAACTAACCTAGACAGGGTCCTTTCCACATGTTGTGCAATCCGAGTGTCCCGAAATGAAGATTTAAAGTTTATGTTAATAATAATTACCTGTAGACCTATCTATGTTAGAATGATGTTTAAAGAACTTTGTTGTTAATGAATATATAGGTAAATAACAAAGGCCTGACAAAGTTGGAAGATAGTTTTGAAATTGAATTAGTAATGAAGTTTAATTATTTTGATGCAGAAATAATGGTAGTTAAATGAGCAGGAAATAAGACAAAAAGAGTAGTAACTCATATATTGGAAATCTTGAGTGCTTAATGATTTCAATAATCAAAATTTTCATTACAATGATCATAAGAGTTTCAGGGTCCCCCCTCCCTTTTCTTTTCTATTCATTTGAATTCTGAAGTGTACTGAACTGATTTGGCCAACAAAGTTAAAGTCAATATAAAACCAAAATTTATCAGTGTTTTACCTTTTTCAAAATTGACATTGTATGTGTGTTTCGAAAGTGCTATTTCTAGGGTAACCTATGCCCGATTTTAATCACATCAATAGACAGTACGAAGTTTGTAGTAAGCATTATAGTGTTTTGTTGTGTATTTATGGCTTGTCCATGTTAGTACAGAAAGTGAAATTATTAGTTCAGTAGGCCGGCCGAAGTGGCCGTGCGGTTAAAGGCGCTGCAGTCTGGAACCGCAAGACCGCTACGGTCGCAGGTTCGAATCCTGCCTCGGGCATGGATGTTTGTGATGTCCTTAGGTTAGTTAGGTTTAACTAGTTCTAAGTTCTAGGGGACTAATGACCTCAGCAGTTGAGTCCCATAGTGCTCAGAGCCATTTGAACCATTAGTTCAGTAGATTTTCTGGTTCTAAAATTTACCATATTATGCAGTGTTATTACGTGTTGTTTTGTATGAATGTACATCAACTTGTACAGGGAAGAAACTCAGTTAATGCCTAATTAGGCTGGCGACTGTATTATCAACAATTTGGTAGCATCGGGTGTGTTGTTTCTTGTCCGTTCTAACGTGTGGTTGCACTCCGGAATTGCTTGACGTATCATTGTTATTACTGAGTGGGTGTAAGTCTGATTTGCCTCCATTCAGGTACACGCGGTCAAAATCTATACAAAAATCCTTTTTCGTAAGGTGAAGCCCGTCAACTTACCATAGTACAGGCTTTAATGAGTATCGTGTGCATTAGCGCAGTGTTACACTCAGTATACATATACGAAATAAAGTTAATCACAGGCACACAGCCTTTTCAAAATGATATCTACCTATAGGAGCCGATTAACTGTATAACAAGCTACTCGGGTCAGACAGTTCAGAAAGCAGGAATGTCAACTTGTAATTAATTAGGAAATTTCTGTTTCTAACAGTTACTGCAGTATTCCGAACTTCAATAGCGAAGTAATAATTACAGTTGACAACTAACAACAGGATAACAAATTAAAAAACCAGACTACTTGACTTAAAAACCTGGCTCCATATAGCTACAAGACCCACCGTCGAATGGCTGCTCCGTGGGTTTCTTAAAACATGAGTCGTCAATCTCGCCTTTACAATGCATTAAACAAAACATATGGGTAGAAATACATAAAACATAAATTTGTGGCCACAAGAGGACCACATATGTAAAGCGTATGAGAAGACACGTATACACTAACACTGTTGAAAATTTGACAGGAGAGTAAAGACCTAACTCGGATTAGAGATGTAAACAGGACACGAGAACAGTGTAATGAGCCCGCATCTCGTGGTCGTGTGGTAGCGTTCTCGCTTCCCATGCCCGGGTTCCCGGGTTCGATTCCTGGCGGGGTCAGGCATTTTCTCTGCCTCGTGATGGCTGGGTGTTGTGTGCTGTCCTTAGGTTAGTTATGTTTAAGTAGTTCTAAGTTCTAGGGGACTGATGACCATAGATGTTAAGTCCCATAGTGCTCAGAGCCATTTGAACCATTTGAACAGGATAATGAGCATAACAACTCTCGACGGTTTCTGGAGAACGCGGAAGGAGAGAGCCACCTCACCGTAGCTTAGCTCTCAAGGTCAGCCAGGTCCACTTCGTTAGCTCCGCGGTCAGCGTGGCGGATTGGTAACTGGAGGCATCAGAGTTCGATTTCCAATAGGGTCCGAGATTTTCTCCTGTTGGGGACGAAGTGTTGTGTAATCTTCACGTTCGTATCCTCATAACTGGCATTCCTCTATTGAGATGTCTGTATTGGCACGTCCCGGAAAACAATAAAAAGGACCAACTGGAAACAAGGTCGTGGCCACATGCTAACAGAGTGAAGAAGAACTGACACTCGTGTGACATCAACACGGGACGCACCACAGCCGGCTGCTGCGGCCCCTGCCACCACACACCACGTCACTCGCGGCAAATCGCGGAAACCGGCCACCGCTGCCGCGCAAACTCTCTCCAACAACAAAGCGCTTGCCACCCAAATAACTCCCGCTCTCTGCACAAGAAACCCTCTTAATGGAAGTTTCGAGAGAACAATCGAACCAACCGAGGAGGGAGAAGGCGCAGCAAAACCATCGCTAAAACCATTTGCTACAAGCTAGCCGCGGACGGCTCAAATACGTACTCATATTCCTCTGAGTATTAAGAAAACGGTTGAATTTTGTGAGCTTTATTATTACCTCTGTCGTGGAATCCCTTTTTTAACTAGTGATGCTGGAACGAACATATGTATGTACAGACTGCGGTGTTTTACGATATATGTACATGTGTGCTCACACTACTTAGTAGCGTTACTAATGTATATAACAGACCGAGCGAGGTGGCGCAGTGGTTAGCACACTGGACTGGCATTCGGGAGGACGACGGTTCAATCCCGTCTCCGGCCATCCTGATTTAGGTTTTCCGTGATTTCCCTAAATCGCTTCCGGCAAATGCCGGGTTGGTTCCTTTGAAAGGACACGGCCGATTTCCTTCCCCATCCTTTCCTCACCCGAGCTTGCGCTCCGTCTCTAATGACATCGTTGTCGACGGGACGTTAAACACTAATCTCCCCCTCCTGTATATAACAGCAAATGACAACGACGTATAAATGTGTCAGCTCGTTTAAAGTAGACATGACTTAAAGCCAAAACATCTGCACTTGATAATAGCCTAAGGCCGAAATTTAAATAAAAGTTTAACTGTCACTGGTGCAAACATGACGTCTTTCAAGAAATTTTACATGACTGTGAATCCCAGTTATGGAAATTTAATAAACTTGTGAGGTTATCTCAGACGTACTCTGCGTTCCAGTGTCAGTGTCAGGGACCTGTTATAACAGCTGTGGGCCAGCTTACCTTAGTACAAGTTACGACTTTATGACACCCTTCCCAAGCTAAACAGTGCACGCCAATAAGGACATAATAAAAGGGACGGCGTCATCTAGGCCGAGTACAGACGACAGACGCCAGTTGAACCCTCTCCGCCATCTTCGTGAGTCTTCAAACTCTCTTTCTCCACTGAAGCCCTGTGTTCAACTTACCCTCTTAGCGTTAATGCGTGGATTGACAGTTATGAGAATGTACACTGAAACAATACACTTTTGTGGACGAATGCTCATTATTAGACAGTTGATTTTCAACGCCAATTTTCACTCGTAGAGCACTGCATAAATCACGGCAAAGCAGCAGAAAGCTATTTTCTTAACTGGGATCGAAGAACAGCACTACAATAGAACACTTTACTAAGACCCAACAACATGGCGGAGGCAGGCTTCACTTTGTCGGCGTTAATGCGTCTTCCTATATTGTAACCTCCTTGGTGCATGCAACCAGGAAATCAGGTCGGGGGGGGGGGGGGGGGGGGCGCAACGTGATAATGCTGCTACGTGCGCTCATACTGCCAAGTTCTTTGTGTTTAACGGTTTATACCGGGTGATCAAAAAGTCAGTATAAATTTGAAAACTTAATAAACCACGGAATAATGTAGATAGAGAGGTAAAAATTGACACACATGCTTGGAATGACCTGGGATTCTATTAGAACAAAAAAAAATCTATTGCTAGACGCGTGAAATAATTCTTGCGCGCGTCGTTTGGTGATGATCGTGTGCTCAGCCGCCACTTTCGTCATGCTTGGCCTCCCAGGTCCCCAGACCTCAGTCCGTGCGAGTATTGGCTTTGGGGTTACCTGAAGTCGCAAGTGTATCGTGATCGACCGACATCTCTAGGGATGCTGAAAGACAACATCCGACGCCAATGCCTCACTATAACTCCGGACATGCTTTACAGTGCTGTTCACAACATTATTCCTCGACTACAGCTATTGTTGAGGAATGATGGTGGACATATTGAGCATTTCCTGTACAGAACATCATCTTTGCTTTGACTTACTTTGTTATGCTAATTATTGCTATTCTGAAGCGCCATCTGTTGGATATTTTTTGAACGTTTGTATTTTTTTGGTTCTAGTAAAACCCCATGTCATTCCAAACATGTGTGTCAATTTGTACCTCTCTATCTACATTATTCCGTGGTTTATTAAGTTTACAAATTTATACTGACTTTTTGATCACCTGGGTCTGTACTAACCCTGTTCAGTATGTTCCTTTACCACACGTAATTTACTCTTAACGTTTTTCATGTGAATTTCTGTGATATGGTTTATTTCCTTTTGAATGTAAATCAATAATTCAAATCGTGATCGGCCGGGCTCGTTGAAGCCGCGCTGTTCTTCCCGTCAACAGATGGCAGTACTTTTGCCACTCTGGTTGACCAGTTTGCTTCCTCATCCATGTCCGGTACTCCGCTCGCTGGTGGTACACCGCGTCCTGTACCCGTCCACCGCAGCGCTCAGGCTCACAGCACAACGTGTAAGTGTCCTGGTGTTCATCGCATATTTATTTACCAGGCAGTTAAAATGTTAAATGGGACTTCTTTTTCTGCTTCTTTGTAAGCACTGCTGAGAGTGGAAATTATTATCACCTCCGGTCTCTTGTTTGTTTTCAGTATACCACCTGATGATTGGCACCTAAAAGCCCGAAACTGGTCGTGTTTAAGTACGGAAGCGACATTTTCAACCTCTGCTAAAATCAGTTTTGTAACCACTGGAATAACATCACATACCTTGTCAGCTCGTGAAGTTTCATTGCTTTTCTTACTGCCCTTCGGCTCGCTTCAGTTTTTGTCAAGCAGTTTGTACTTTGAAAAGTCGTGGTCCTATAAACACTCTCTTGGTGTACTCCTAAAGTTACTTCTACATCCGAAGAACGGCACGCCGTTGAGAATGGCATTCTCTTCACTAGGAACTTAAATCCAGTTAGGTTGCTGATGACGTTTTCCATATGCTTGAATTTTGTTCGTTAGGCGACAATGTAGAACTGTGCTGAACGGCATCCGGAAGTCAAAGAAAACGACTTCTACCTGGGCGCCGTTCTCTGCACTTGATTATCTGACTTTCTTACGATCGTTACATTCCAAACACACGTTGATTCCTACAGTGGAGATTTTCGGTCTCCAGAAATGCGATAATATACGAACGTAAAACTTGTTCTAAAATTCCACAACAGACCGACTTTAGACGTGTAGGCCAATAGTTTTGTGCGTCAGTCCGATAACAGATCTTGAAAACGGGGAAGACACGTACTTTTGTCGGATCGTTAGGAATGATCCGGTTGTCCAGCGACCCACGGTACACTGCTGGTAGAGGCGAAGCAAGTTCTTTCGGATTCTGTGTGTACAATCGTATCGATATCGCATGAGATCCAGTGGCTTTTCCTCTGTTCAGTGATTTGAGTTGAATTTCTGGTGCCTGGCGACTCATCTCTGCATAGCTAGAGCGACAGGAATTAGACATCAGATCACCTGAGCGGTCGACATAAAACATTCATCTCCAGCAACGAAAATGGTGAGCATCAAGGGACAAAGCTCAAGAGTATTTTACAATACGCATTAGGAGGTATGTGACGAGCAGTGTCCTGAGGGACATCAATCGTTTTGTCTTTCGTGCCACGATTTGAAGGAAGAACAGCGGTATGGTCTTCGTAAGTGAAACAATTTTGGATAAAGGCTTTTACACTCATGCTCATAAATTAAGGATAATGCTGACACATGGTGCACAACGCTCTGGTGGGCGGTTTGCGGGTTTAAATCACCTCGGGGTATGACCGTGCGGTGCATTTGACCTGCGGTTGTCGTACGGTGGCGCTGAGAGCAGTCCACATACACAGACGTGTGTTGGTGCATGTCAGAGTACCGTGTAGCGAGTAAGTGTGCAGACGTTTTCAGACGTCCTAATGGTGACTGTGTGTTGAAAATGGCTCAAAGAACACATATTGATGGCGTTATGAGGGGTAGAATATTAAGGCAACTGGAGACTGGTCAAAAACAGCAGGTCGTAGCACGGACCCTCCATGTGTCACAAAGTGTGATCTCAAGATTATGGCAACGATTCCAGCAGACAGGAAACGTGTCCAGGCGCTACAGTACGGGACGTCCACAGAGTGCAACACCACAAGAAGACCGATATCTCACCATTAGTGCCCGCAGACGGCCACGGAGTACTGCAGGTAGCCTTGCTCGGGACCTTACCGCAGCCACTGGAACAGATGTCTCCAGACACACAATCTACAGACGAATGAACAGACGTGGTTTATTCGCCCGGAGACCTGCAAGGTGCATTCCACTGACCCCTGGTCAGAGGGGAGTCCGTAAAGCCTGGTGTCAAAAACACAGTACATGGTCATTGGAACGCTGATCCCAGGATATGTTCACGGACGAGTCCAGGTATAGTCTGAACAGTGATGCTCGCCGGGATTTCATTTGGCGTGAACCAGAAACCAGATACGAACCACTTAATGTCCTTGAAAGGGACCTGTATGGAGGTCGTGGTTTGATGGTGTGGTATGGGATTATGATTGGTGCACGTACACGCCTGCATGTCTTTGACACAGGAACTGTAATAGGTCAGGTGTATCGGGACGTCATTTTGCACCAGTATGTCCGCCTTTTCAGGGGTGAAGTGGCTCCCACCTTTCCCCTGATGGATAATAACGCATGGCCCCACCGAGCTGCCATCGTGGAGGAGTACCTTAAAACAGAAGACGTCAGGCGAATGGAGCGTCCCGCCTCTTCTTCAGACCTAAACCCTATCGAGCACGCCTGAGATGTTCTCGGTCCACGTATCGCTGCACGTCTTCATACCCCTACGACACTTCAGGAGCTCCAACAGGCACAGGTGCAAGAATGGGAGGCTATACCCCAGCAGCTGCTCGACCACCTGATCCAGAGTATGCCAACCCGTTGTGCGGCCTGTGTACTCGTGCATGGAGATCATATCCCATACTGATGTCGCGTTACATGCGCATGAAACAGTTGCGTTTGGTAGCACATGTGTTTCGGGACGGTTTCTCAACTTATCACCAATACCGCGGACTTACAGATCTGTGTTGTGTGTGCTCCCTATGTGCCTATTCTATTAGCGCCAGTTTTTTGTAGTTCCACGTTGTGTGACACCACATTCTGCAATTATCCTTAATTTATGAGAATGAGTGTAGTATTTCGGCCTTCTCTCGTGTTATCTTTTGGTCTGATGCTATTATGGTCACAGATATACTGGACGGATGAATTTCATTCATTTCGTGATTTAACATAAGACCAAATTTTTACGATTGTCTGTCAGATCGTTAGATAGAATTTTACTTTGGAATTCGTTGAGCGATTCGTGCATGCCTTTTCTTACTGCAGGTTCAACTTCCTTTAGCTTTTTGTTTTTCCTTTCGGTGACGCTTTGGCTACTTTTTAATTTGTAATGAAATACTCTTTGATGTCGGACCAGTTCTCTATCCACGCTGTCGAATCACGGCAGGACTTTCTTGTCCCTCAGGACGCTGCTCGCCGCATACCTCCTAATGCGTATTGTGAAATACTCTTGAGCTTTGTCCCTCGATGCTCACCATTTTCCGTGCTGGAGATGAATGTTTTATGTTGGTCCCTCCCGCTCAGGTAATCTCGAGTGTAATTCCTGTCGCTCTTGCTTAGCAGAAATGTCTTCCCGTCATTCGTTACATTACTGTTTACAGCCATATTCAATGCTGCTGTAACGGCCTTTTGATCACTGATTCCCTGTTCTACACCAAGTCTAAAAGATCTGTTGGTGACCAGGAGATCTAAGATCTTACCTTCACCAGTCGTTTATCTGATGAACGGTGCGAGGTAACTTCCGGATAAGACAACACTCTGTCCCTACTATCCGCCCTTATCATTTGAATCTTCCTACTCTATAGCTGGTTAGTTGAAACCTGCCGTAATCTGTATGCATACGATAACATGCATACCTAATAAGTTCCAGAGAGTCGCGCATAAAAATCGGATTTTCCGGTGCTTATCCATTGGGTTCTATTGGTGACAAAAATGTAGGGTCAAGTGTTTTGGATGGTCCTTGCACTAGGAACCATAGCCCTAGTGTGATATCATCCCGCAGTACATGTCAAAGCATTAATACTGCACAGCCGCGCGACAGCCGCGCGGGTCGGCCCCCCCTCCCCCCCCCCCCTCCCCCCCCTCCCGTCGAAGGGAAGGTTCGAGTCCTCCCTCGGGGGCATGGGTGTGTGTGTGTCGTCCGTAGCGTAAGTTAGTTTAAGTTATATTAAGAAGTGCGTAAGGTTAGGGTCCGATGACTTCAGCAGTTTGGTCCCATATAAGACCTTACCTTTCTTCTAATATTGCACACTTCCTCCTGCTTAGGCAAATGCAGAAAATCGGTTGGTTCTTTTTGCATTTGATGTGTTCTGCTGTGGCCTTGACGGGACTTATAGAGATACCGTTAGTTCACACGCGGTTCCTCGGTAAACCCCACAAAAGGGTTGTAATGTGCGCGTGGGGCACACAATACTCCTTAAAGCCTGTACTATGGTAAGTGAGTGGGGTTCACCTTACAAGACAGGATTTTTGTATAGATATTGACCGCGTGTACGTGAATGGTGGCAAATCAGACTTACACCCACTCTGTAATAACAATGATACGTCAAATAAATCCGAAATGCAACTACACGTCAGAACGGACAAAAAGCAACACAGAAGATGCTACCAATTTGTTAATAATACGGTCGCCAGCCTAATTAGGCATTAACTGAGTTTCTTCCCTGTACAAGATGGCAGATATTCGTGCAAAGCAACAGGTAGTAACACTGCATAATATAGTAGAATTTTAGAACCAGCAAATCTATTGAACTGATATTTTCACGTTCTGTACTGATATGAGAAAACCATAAATACATAACACTACACTATAATGTATACTACAAAACTTCGTACTGTCTATTGAACTGATTAAAATCGGGCATAGGTTACCCTAGAAATAGCACTTTCCAGTCACACATACAATGTCAATTTTGATAAAGATAAAACACTGATAAATTTTGGCTTTTATATTGACTTTAACTTTTGCTGGTCAAATCGATTTAGAACACTTCAGAATTCAAATGAATAAAAAGGGGGGGGGGGGACCCTGAAACTGTTATGATCACTGAATATAAAAAAAACTGGATAACTGAAATCATTATGCGCTCAAGATTTCCAATATATGAGTTACTACTCTTTTTATCTTATTTCCTACTCATTTAAATACCATTATATCTGTCTCGAAATAATTAAACTTCATTACTAAATCAATATCAAAGTTATCTTCCAACTTTGTCAGACCTTCGTTATTCATTTACTGGTTCATTAACAAAACTGTTATTTAAACACCATTCTAACATAGCTAGGTCTGCAGGTAATGATTATTAACACAAACTTTAATTTTTCATCTCGGGACACTCGGATTGCACAACATTTGGAAAGGACCCTGTCTAGGTTAGTTGTGAGGATAATTAAATGATAGGAAAGTTCTGGTAAAATTTAAGTTGTTATTGAACAGTATGGAACAAAAGTAACACTGGTCCATACGAATACAGTACTAAAAGTTTCAACCTGTTTGTATCGATGCGGCGGTTGGCGGGCGGCGAGATGGCGAGGCACACATACAACCACAGCTATGGCTCTTGACGTACCGACACTTTATTTCTTCATAGCGTCGCAACACTTTTCCGTTTAGTGCCTATGGAATTTTGCCATGCTGTATAGGCGTTGGAACGGCATACCCGAGGCTCAATGAAACTACGTCTTCCAGGAGAGCCTCCTCGCTTCAGAACGTGTTGCTCAGACCAATGCCAAACTCCAACTACTACTGCTGAGGCCGTTGTGTCGTGCAGCGGCCGCGTGTATTTTCCCGCGCTCGCCTGCCATCCACCTTTTACCGCTCCCTTACAGAAAGGGTATTCACCGGCGGTTTTACATTCTACATATTCTAACACATTGCCTACGTATGGACCAGACGCACAGTTACAATTTTAAACATCTTACAATAGTTTCAACATTTGTTAAATTTCAATTCTATTACAATATTGCTTGACATTTGACATAAACATTAATCTTCACATTGAAAATTGTTTATAGTTTTCTTAACACAGTGGCATGAAACAAGAAAACAAATGAAATCAGAACATCAATTACTCAAGTTTAACTAAAAATCAGATGAAAAAAAAATTACTTATATGTACAATAGTACAACGTCGTTCATGTTACAGGGTTTTTTACTACATTTTCTCCGTCACCAGAAGACCGGGTAATTCAAGACGACTATGCACACAAATGGCAAAATTTTTTAGGATATATCCTAAGAACACAATCTCCGAGAACCTTGAAAATTCCCTTGATATGTTTATCCGTTTCCAAGACACAGAGATTCAAACTTTCCCTACTTCCAAACGTATAATCCGGCTCAGATTTTAGCGGTGTATTCTCTAGGCTTTCGTCCTATAGTCCTTTTAACATTACTGGATAGTTGATGTCTGTCACTTGACGCTACAGTGTCGCGACATTGGCCGCCTGTTGCTGCCCAACACGCAAACACGGTAAGTCACTTCACAAATGTTGTTAATGTGGGACGCGGAGCAATGTTGAAAGTGGCCGCCGATAAGTATGCTGGAAATATAAGATGCTCTGTCGACAGCTGATTTTGAGCCAACAGTGACTGTAGTCCTGAATTTTAACTTATCCGAGAAAGCGGTGGTCAACGGTCTGCGGAAGAACTCAAATCACGATCGCTTTGTTCATGGCTATTAAAGCTAACCTCTACAGCAGAACTCAAATCAGAAAAAGCTCAGTTTCAGCGCTAAAACCAAACTGTTATTTCTTGGTATCATTGGTTACCTGAAACTATGCCCTCACTGGCTAGGCAAACTGCCGCGATATCAATCGATTACGGTCCTCGTTGGCACTTGGTTGCAGATTATAGACGAAACAGGCAGATTCCAGACGAAAAAAGAATGATAGGTAGAAAAACAAAATCAAGCAAAACTGTGATGAAAATGACGTAGTAGGGAATTAGAAATAAAAAAGTTAAATAAAAACGAATTAATTTTATAAAAATGGGAATCGAACTCTTTATTGGATTTGGAAATGAAAAAAAAATTGACAGCATTTGACAAGATTTAAACCTACAACCTTCAACATGGCAAGTTATCACGCTAACAATTGCGCGAAAGTATAACACTAAACGAAGGTGTTATGTTTGTGACAGTGATCACTCAGTCGCAATGACGAATTCCATCCTTCAAAACTCGATTTCACGCACTGTGGTGCGAAGCTTACCTAGTGTAAGCCGATCTCTGTAATTATGATAACCGCTTCTGTGACGCTGGATCGCGTCTCCTACGGAAATAAGCGGTAGTGTTTAGTTAGTGCTGTGCATGAAACGTGAGTATTTCTGTAGGATCGTTATGTGTGTGTGTATGGTTTGTGGTGTGGTTATCAGGTACACTGAAGCGCCAAAGAAACTGATATAGACATTCGTATTCAAATACAATGCAATGTAAACAGGCAGAACACGTCGCTGCGGCCGACAACGCACATATAAGACAAAAAGTGTCTGGTGCACTGGTTAGATCGGTTACTGCAGCTACAATGACAGGTTATCGGCATTTAAGAGATTTGAACGTGGTGGTACAGTGGGCGCACAGCAACACCGAGGTAGCGATGGAGTGGGGATTTTTCAGTACGAT
The DNA here is from genome assembly GCF_021461395.2 of Schistocerca americana. Taxonomy (NCBI): domain Eukaryota; kingdom Metazoa; phylum Arthropoda; class Insecta; order Orthoptera; family Acrididae; genus Schistocerca; species Schistocerca americana. Next base: position 588,683,091 of record NC_060125.1, on the reverse strand, counting down.
CGTTTCATGAGTATACCGTGAATATCAGAAATCTTGTAGATCATCAAATCTCCGAAATCGCTGTGGCTGGAAAAAAAAATCCTGAATGAACGAGACGAACGACGACTGAAGCTGAAGGCCCACTCACGTGCACGACACAAAGCCTTTCGCCTCGCCTGGGCCAGTCAGTGGGCTGTCGATGACTGGAAACATGTTGCCTGGTCGGACTGCTCTCGTTTCACATTGTATCGAGCGGATGGACATGTACGGATGTGGGATATGGAGACAACATCATGAATCCATGGACCTTGTGTGTCAGGGGGACAGTTCAAGCTGGTAGAGGCTCTGTAATGGTGTGGGCCGTGTGCACTTGGAGTGATATGGGACCCCTGATACCTCTATATACGACTCTGATAGGTGACACTGTAGCGTCGCGAGTCATCTAGTGCACTACTTTGCAGTACGGCTCGTAGCTTTGGAGCTGTTGGTGGTGATAGAAACAGCCGCTTGTATGCCAGCGGGACTCATTCGCACCTGTAGCTAGTCTAGACATGGGAAGCGGTACCTGTGTCAGTTCGAGCGACAGATTATTCAAGCCCTTAAGAATCTAAATAAACTACATTAAATATTTTTCAATTTAGTTAAAAGTGAATATACTGCCCTCAATTATTAAAAAGAAGATTGTGTAAAAATTTCAGCCTTCTATCTGTCATAGTTTCGGAGATAGAGAAAATTATATAAAAAGTCAAAAACCGACACTTAGGGAATTAAATTAAGTTGGGAACTATAACAGTTCACCTTTTCTTGAAAACATAACCAGAACTCTCAATGGGCAGAATTATTTAATTAAGATTTAATTAAAAAACTTCAACTACTTTACATCTTCGTAATATAAAAATCAGACAAAATTATCATTTGTGTCTAATATTGTTCTGGGAGTATAAATGTGTGTATTGAGAGTGTGTATGTGGGACATACGTTAAATTTCAAGATTAAATTTATGTAATACATTATGGAATCATAGCATGGGAAAGATGTTTGTGCCCACTTTGCTGATGAGGTATGTCTATGTGTACTTGCTTTTGTAAGGAGCCAGCCAAAATAACAGTAGAAAGTAAAATCATATTCTAAATTTATTCCAAGATTAGTTTTCTTTTCGTTTGGTTTTGTTAAACATTTTATTAATATTTGCATGAAGAAGTAAATGCATCTGTGAATGTTGATTGGCGTAAGACAGTTTTAAATCGAGAAAGAACTCAAAGGATTGTTTTGATAGGCTGATCATTTTGAACAACAAATAAGAGTTAAGCATTTCCCGCACATTGCCCTGGAAGGAACGGCAGGGAGGAGTCGTTGGCTACCTATCAGACGTACGGGTCATATTGGACGTGTCCGTCTACTATATGAGTAAAATGAAGAAGTTACTGGCATTTCGCCTCCGGATCGTATTGCCCCGCCGCAACACGTACGTAAGTGTCCTGTCTGACCACCTGCATCCATTCATGTCCATTGTGCATTCCGATGGACTTGGGCAATTCCAGCAGGTCAATGCGGCACCCCACACGTCCAGAATTACTACAGAGTGCCTGCAGGAACACTCTTCTGAGTTTAAACACTTCCGCTGCCCAGCAAACTCGCCAAAACATGAACACTACTGAGAATATCTGGGATGCCTTGCAACGTGCTTTTGAGAAAAGATCTACATCTACATTTATACTCAACAAGCCACCCAACGGCGTGTGGCGGAGGGCACTTTACGTGTCACTGTCATTACCTCCCTTTTCTGTTCCAGTCGCGTATGGTCCGCGGGAAGAACGACTGTCTGAAAGCCTCCGTGCGCGCTCGAATCTCTCTAATTTTACATTCGTGATCTCCTCGGGAGGTATAAGTAGCGGGAAGCAACATATTCGATACCTCATCCAGAAACGCACCCTCTCGAAACCTGGCGAGCAAGCTACACCGCGATGCAGAGCGCCTCTCTTGCAGAGTCCGCCACTTGAGTTTGCTAAACATCTCCGTAACGCTATCACGGTTACCAAATAACCCTGTGACGAAACGCGCCGCTCTTCTTTGGATCTTCTCTATCTCCTCCGTCAACCCGATCTGGTACGGATCCCACACTGATGAGCAATACTCATGTATAGGTCGAACAAGTATTTTTTAAGCCACCTCCTTTGTTGATGGACTACATTTTCTAAGGACTCTCCCAATGAATCTCAACCTGGCACCCACCTTACCAACAATTAAATTATATGATCATTCCACTTCAAATCGTTCCGCACGCATACTCCTAGATATTTTACAGAAGTAACTGCTAGCAGTGTTTGTTCCGCTATCATATAATCATACAATAAAGGATCCTTCTTTCTATGTATTCGCAATGCATTGCATTTGTCTATGTTAAGGGTCAGTTGCCACTCCCAGCACCGAGTGCCTATCCGCTGCAGATCTTCCTGCATTTCGCTACAATTTTCTAATGCTGAAACTTCTCTGTATACTACAGCATCATCCGCGAAAAGCCGCATGGAAAAAGTGGTTCAAATGGCTCTGAGCACTATGGGACTTTACTACTGTGGTCATAAGTCCCCTAGAACTTAGACCTACTTAAACCTAACTAACCTAAGGACATCACACACATCCATGCCCGAGGCAGGATTCGAACCTGCGACCGTAGCAGTCGCGCGGTTCCGGACTGCGCGCCTGGAACCGCTAGACCACCGCGGCCGGCAAGCCGCATGGAACTTCCGACACTATCTACTAGGTCATTTATATAAATTGTGAAAAGCAATGGTGCCATAACACTCCCCAGAGGTTACTTTAACGTCTGTAGACGTCTCTCCATTGATAACAACATGCTGTGTTCTGTTTGCTAAAAACTCTTCAACCCAGCCACATAGCTGGTCTGATATTCCGTAGGCTCTTACTTTGTTTATCAGGCGACAGTGCGGAACTGTATCGAACGCCTTCCGGAAGTCAAGGAAAATAGCATCTACCTGGGAGCCTGTATCTAATATTTTCTGGGTCTCATGAACAAATAAAGCGTGTTGGGTCTCACAAGATCGCTGTTTCCGGAATCCATGTTGATTCCTAGAGAGTAGATTCTGAGTTTCCAAAAACGACATGATACGCGAGCAAAAAACATGTTCTAAAATTCTACAACAGATCGACGTCAGAGATATAGGTCTATAGTTTTGCGCGTCTGCTCGACGACCCTTCTTGAAGACCGGGACTACCTGTGCTCTTTTCCAATCATTTGGAGCCTTCCGTTCCTCTAGAGACTTGCGGTACACGGCTATTAGAAGGGGGGCAAGATCTCCAACCCCTCGCACTCTTACAGATTTATGGACAGCCCTGCAGGATTCAATGTGTCACTTTCCTCCAGCACTACTTCCGACATTAGTGGAGTCCGTGACACGTCCTGTTGCGGCGCTTCTGCATGCTCGCGGGGACCTTCACGATATTATCTAGGTGTACCAGTCTCATTGACTCTTCAGTGTATGATGACATACGAATTGAAAGTGCCACATCCATGATTTGGGATCCAAACACATCAAGAAAGAGAGCCGCAGTAGGAAGTGGAAGTGAACTGACCAGAGTTCGACTACTAAACACTCACCACGCAAAGACCACATGTCTCCAGTCCATCGGCAGTGGCTGGAACTTAGTTAAACTATCGAGCGTTCGACTTTTCTGCATGACACATTGAAAAAATTTTTAAAATTTCCTTTATTGTCTTTAAAACACGGAAAATGGCTATCAAATCCGTGTTTAATATCTCAACATCAATTATGCAATGTCACTGACTGGCTTTATTACAAGATCACACCAGAAAGCAGCCAGAAGATATTTAGATCAACCCGATATTTTAAATGTCCTAAATAGTCACTGACCCATGACTACTTGTGAGTTAACGCATTCAGTCGTTCTGTAGGCTCCTTGTAAAGAAGTGCTCGCCATAATGTCTTGTAATCTTCACAAAACACGCGACGCGGATTTTGTGTACGACATGAAATATTCACTCGCTAATATCTCCTTCAATAATCCACTCACGAGGCTCAAACTTTCACAAAATACTCAATACTGCAGTCGCTCTTCGTCAATGACAAATTTGATCAACGCGATTTAACATAGGTGTTTACCAGAAGACGGCTCCCAAGCGACTCTTTCGACTCATAGATCTCAGCCACAAAGCACTACTCAAACGCGCGGGAAATGCTGAATTACTGTAGGATAGTATGTAAAGCATCCAATGAGATGATCACGAGCACTTGTATACTCGCGGTATTTCTAATGTCAGTCAATCAGGTTACCACAATCAATTTAGACTACAAATCGCTTAAGTCCGAAACTGAATAAAGTATAATAAAAACGAAATACGATTCATATTCACAAAATAAATTATTAATAAATTTAATACTCAAGTCCCTTCTGGCTACCTTTTACAGAATCAAGCTCACTCGGACATACGTCACAAATTTCCATATTGCACAACCACCTATTTACACATTGCTTTAAAAGATCACAATTAGACAATACGACTGAAGGCCTAGTAAAGAAAACTTGAGATGCTTTCTGGGCTGAAGGCCCAACACCACATCAAAATCCAGAAAGGCTGAAGGCCTGGCTTAGAAATCAAAAGAAATTAAAAGTAGAAGATAAAAAAAATTAAAAAAACATGCAATTGAAAACAATTAGCGGCTGAAGGCCTACACTACATATCTGAAGAACAACTGTAATTAAAACACATTAAGAAACAATTTTTTTCTAACCAAGAAATTTCTTTTTAAACTTACAACAGAGCAGCCGAAAGCCTAATTAATGAAATATTAACTTATTGTACGGCTGAACGCCACAAACAAATTTAATACAATGGCTGAATTCCTGAACACGAAGTCAGACAAACAATTTAAAATAAACCCCTTCATTATATAAAAAAATTCTCCTTTAGAGAATACACAGGGCTGAAGGCTTTATTAAAAGGAGTTCACGTAAATCCTTCGCAGAAGCCCACACATAACAGATTGAACAACTAACGGCTTAGGTCCTGGATTACAAACAATTTCGCCGGCCGGGGTGGCCGAGCGGTTCTAGGCGCTACAGTCTGGAACCGCGCGACCGCTACGGTCGCAGGTTCGAATCCTGCCTCGGGCATGGCTGTGTGTGGCGTCCTTAGGTTAGTTAGGTTTAATTAGTTCTAAGTTCTAGGGGACTGATGACCTCAGCAGTTAAGTCCCATAGTGCTCAGAACCATTTTAACCAAACAATTTCAGATACAACAAATTTTAAGGAAAAAAGAGTTTTTAAAAATAAAATCAATGTTTAAAATTTTAATTTAACATGGATGAAGGCTTTTGTGTAAAATTTAAAAGAACTGAGCTAATAAACGGCCGAAGACGTCGCACAATACTTCAAACTAAAATGAAAATCACAATCTAAAACAAAAAGAACAAGTGGTGCTCCGAAGTGTTCCAAGGGTCAGCCTGAGGAGGTAGCTCAAATGTAAGGTGAGGTGAGACAGGCACCCAAGAGCTGAAGTTAAATAATAGGATGGCAACCCAAACTAGGGACGGCCCAAAGACAGACCAACAATTTAGCCAATTCCCTTTCGTCCGACCAATGGCGCAATGATGGAAAATACAGGGTGATTCAAAAAGAATACCACAACTTTAAAAATGTGTATTTAATGAAAGAAACATAATATAACCTTCTGTTATACATCATTACAAAGAGTATTTAAAAAGGTTATCACTCAAAAACAAGGCAGAGATGTTCAATATGGCCCCCTCCAGACACTCGAGCAATATCAACCCGATACTCCAACTCGTTCCACACTCTCTGTAGCATATCAGGCGTAACAGTTTGGATAGCTGCTGTTATTTCTCGTTTCAAATCATCAATGGTGGCTGGGAGAGGTGGCTGAAACACCATATCCTTAACATACCCCCACAAGAAAAAATCGCAGGGGGTAAGATCAGGGCTTCTTGGAGGACAGTGATGAAGTGCTCTGTCACGGGCTGCCTGGCGGCCGATCCATCGCCTCGGGTAGTTGACGTTCAGGTTTCATAACTAACCTTTTTCGTAGGACTCTCCATACAGTTGATTGTGGAATTTGCAGCTCTCTGCTAGCTCTGCCAGTCGATTTTCCTGGGCTGCGAACAAATGCTTGCTGGATGCGTGCCACATTTTCATCACTCGTTCTCGGCCGTCCAGAACTTTTCCCTTTGCACAAACACCCATTCTCTGTAAACTGTTTATACCAACGTTTAATACACCACCTATCAGGAGGTTTAACACCATACTTCGTTCGAAATGCACACTGAACAACTGTCGTCGATTCACTTCTGCCGTACTCAATAACACAAAAAGCTTTCTGTTGAGCGGTCGCCATCTTAGCATCAACTGACGCTGACGCCTAGTCAACAGCGCCTCAAGCGAACAAATGTACAACTAAATGAAACTTTATAGCTCCCTTAATTCGCCGATAGATAGTGCTTAGCTCTGCCTTTTGTCGTTGCAGAGTTTTAAATTCCTAAAGTTGTGGTATCCTTTTGAATCACCCTGTATATGCCAAGGACGAGGATATGAACAGCACTACGTCTTCAGAAATTGGCGTCTAAAAACAGCCAAGGGAACAATAACCACTCTAAGCAAAATATTTACCAAACACTTAAAAGGCTGTCGAACTACACGCCATGCCAGACATCATCAACACGACGAGGAAAGGCACACTGCAGGAAAACCACGCTAACGACCAGGGCAGGTAACTGGGGCATTAACGGCCACAGGGCAGAAAATACTGCTGGTGCACTTCACTGGCAATTTAATAATTAATCACAATATAGGAAGACAGCTGCAAGATTTCGCCGACTCCAACACATCATACATTGCTGCTAGCCTGAACAGACCAGGGAGCAACAACCCACAAATGAATGAAGAGATGTCACAATAGTTGAGGTTTCATGACAGGTTAACTGATCACTTTACTTCAGCGTCCAGGTTCGGTGGGCGACGAACCTTGTCGCTCTCGCAGCTGGCACCTCGTGGTCCGACAGCGCGTGCACACCGCCAGAAGTCATGGCCTGGCCCCACGTCGCGGAGACTTCGTTGCTGTCCTGTCCCAACCGACTGACCCACACACAGCACCACCGCCCACAAATACTACCGGTCACACCAAAGATAGTACGACAGTACTGGTATCGATAAGCGCTGCTGCTGCCACTCAAGGACTCAAGCCAGCAACTTCATTACGCCAGTAAGTAAGGAAGAAACAAGACGCCACTCGATGTGACAAAATGCCAAAGAACAAACGGCATGAACGCGTGCCACACTCGCCTTAGCAGTCATAGAATTTGGCATACGAAATAAAAAAAAGATCGATTAATATTGAAACGGAACTTGTTGTACCGCTCCAATGTTTTATTAAATTGCTAGCACGAAGAAATTAGCAGCGAGAGTTTCTTCTCTTGCAGGTAATACCTCAGCTGGTGTCCAAAAGGAGAGAATGGACTAAACAGGGTTATTTATTGAATTTTTTTTCTGTTGTGTACCACGTTTCCCATTTTCCTTTCCTTTGTGAGACCTGGACGGTATAAATGAGTAAGTGTGTGAACTAGCAGAAAGCTTTAGGCACAGATTGTAACACTGCATGAATGGTCGTCCTGGGGTAGGGTAGTACCAACCCCCCAAGCGTGAAAAAGTTTAGCAGAGACCAAGTTTGCAGGTCAGGGCAAAGATGACCCGAAGGCGCGCATATTGGCTCTGTCAGGTTGGCGCGCCACCCCCACCACGCTTGTAAGCGGAACGGTTAGGCGAATTCGGTTGGAAGAGCACTTGTTCCTGGGTCGTGGTGCTGGACAGACATGGAGACGAAGCTCTCGTTTTGGTAATGTTAACATAGGTATGAGATTGTCTGAAATCTGCTCTGTAATGAAGTCCAGATGTTGAAATCAGGTGTGAAATTACCACTGAACCCCATAAGGAAATTGATTTTCTTAATTTACTCGAATTTTAGTAGACCTTGCGTTAGTGCCTTGTTCAGGCAACGCACCATGTGCCTTAACCTCACGGTCACGTTATTGCTCTGTGCTTAACGGAAATTCACTCATTCAATGTACTTTAATCTGCTCTTCCATTTACAGTAATATTTTGGGGATTTTTATTTATTTTCCATGTATTTTCTTTGTGAATTTGCTTTCGCACCACGTGGTCGGTTGGAGCAACCGCCGCATTGATAAATTGTAGTTTCGGTCTGAAAATATATTCCACACGATGAATAATCATGAGTGTAAAATACGAAAGGAATAATCGGGTGTGTCCATATTTTTCTGGGTTTCTCTTGGCTACTGAAACTTGACCATGTGGGTTGAACAGCGTTGAAGTGATGTTTCTTGTGCACCCCCATAACAATTTGATTTGTTGGCGATGTTGTGCGTTAAGCAAAATACTCGTGCCACTAGGAAAAATATCGGGTTTTAATGCCCACTGATTCATAAATATTTGCGAAATACTCATCCACCCTGACCTAGTTTTGCTTGTATTGTCTTTGCGGAACTTGTTCTGAGTAATCTATAGCAACTGAATGTAATAACCGAGGGTTTAGGTATAATTGTGCGGTTGTATAAAATTACATTGAAGCCAGGTCTGCGCTCCTCTGTCCCATTCCATAATTACGTGGCGAAACTGAACCATGTTAACTAGAGACCGGCTTTGATGATGTACGTTGCAAGAGAAACACGACTAGTTGTTTGAAATACCATCGGTACTGAATAAATATCAATTAATCTCTACCCTCGAATGATTATTTACTCCGTCCATCATAAAGAATAGGTGGCAGTCAGTACCACAGTCGAATTCTGGGTCATGAAAGCAAATAAAAGCTATATACTGTCTATTAAGCCCTGTATAGGTGCCTTCTGTAGTGGTTCAAAAGAAAAATGCGTTATCCGTTGCGATCAAATTTTCACCGCTTCGTTAAAACCTTCCGCTAGAAAGTATTAATACCCACCAATAACTCGCAGGCGCCAGTAATTTCGTGGACCACATGAATTTAAGAAACCAATTACTGCCGACTGTAGCTTGCAGGAGCGGTAGGACTTGTCAAAGCGACGGTAATCTACCTACTTAGGTAGACTTTTATCACCACCAGTACTGGAAGGCTACGTTGCAATATTTAACAGTACGTCTTCAGATTTATGGAGAGTATGTGTGACGTACTGCACGCAGCGGTAGGCAAGTACACGGCTCGCCCTGCCCAGCAGTCAGCGTCAGCTGTGCCAGTGTGAAGACCAAAACCTGTTCTCCTCCCGGCTATGGTTTCAATGCCAGATGACAAGTCGTAATAATCTGATACGTTATAGTGTCTCCGTTATCATCTATGAACCCCACGTTGTGGTGATGAAGCACATGCATATATTTTTTGCAGTTAAAATCCTGTCCGAAGTGTAAAATTAGTTTTGCTTTATTTCTGTTTCGCATAAGTAAATTATCTGAATATTACTGAGCAATACATTTCTCTTCATAGAAATTACGTGGCCTGACAGCAGGGTAAAGAAGGAAATCAGCGGAAAAATGCTCGTACCTGATCACAAAAGGTACGAATACTACGGTTTATTTAAAGGAATCTAACTGAAAAGTGAGGTACCAGCTGCCTCATTCTACCTTACTCAGCACCTTTACAAATGTTCCGGAAAATTTTGACATGGGAACATATTCTGACTTTTTTGTGCTTGTAAGAAGACAGTGCAGTGGCAGTAGAAAAGAGAAGTAAGTGGTTGTGTTATAGAAAGGGCGACGGAGACAATGGCAGTGTGAGAGAAAGAGAAAGTGGCAGTGGAACATCGATGTGATAGAATAGTGCTAGGAAGAGTGAAGGAGCCAGTGCCAGGGTGGTGGTGGGGGGGGGGGGGGGGGAGAGAAAGAGAGAAATAAAGTGGAAACGGGCGAGAGCCAGTGGTAACGAGAGAGTATATGAGAATGTCAGCGACGGAGAGAGAGATACTGACATTGAGATGATACGGTAGGAGAGAATAAGAGGGAGACAGTGACAGTGACAGAAGACTAATGGTACAGAACGAATGGGGACTGTTTCTGTGACAAAAGAGTCAACGACAGAGAGACACAAAAGGATAAGGTCAATTAGTTGGGCTGAATGAGAAAGGGCAAATGGGAGTGGATGAATACGAGCGACTTACAGCGATGAACTATTGGATGTGAGTGAGTGACAATTAGGGGAGTTTGTTAAAGTTTGTAGTGAGTTGCATGTTGAAAAAGGCGTGACTACGTTCGCATGCCAAATTTGTTGTGAAAAATTTTATAAGTGCTTAGGAAGGTACAATAAGGCAGTTGGTATCGCACTTCTCAGTGAGAGTTTTTTTTTTTTAATAAACAGAAACATATTTGCATTTTTTTGTGCTTCGATAAGAGCATTTTTCCGCTGTTACTATAACATCAGGAAATGTACGCGAAATCTTCTTCAAATTTTCCCCCAAATGTTCAGCCACTGCTGCTCCTGAGCCTGGGGGTCTGTAAAAAAATCTCTTGATCACGCTTAACCCACCTTAACACGTTGTTGTTGTTGTGGTCTTCAGTCCTGAGACTGGTTTGATGCAGCTCTCCATGCTACTCTATCCTGTGCAAGCTTTTTCATCTCCCAGTACCTACTGCAACCTACATCCTTCTGAATCTGCTTAGTGTATTCATCTCTTGGTCTCCCTCTACGATTTTTACCCTCCACGCTGCCCTCCAATACTAAATTGGTGATCCCTTGATGCCTCAGAACATGTCCTACCAACCGATCCCTTCTTCTGGTCAGGTTGTGCCACAAACTTCTCTTCTCCCCAATCCTATTCAATACTTCCTCATTAGTTATGTGATCTACCCATCTAATCTTCAGCATTCTTCTGTAGCACCACATTTCGAAAGCTTCTATTCTCTTCTTGTCCAAACTAGTTATCGTCCATGTTTCACTTCCATACATGGCTACACTCCATACGAATACTTTCAGAAATGACTTCCTGACACTTACATCAATACTGGATGTTAACAAATTTCTCTTCTTCAGAAACGCTTTCCTTGCCATTGCCAGCCTACATTTTATATCCTCTCTACTTCGACCATCATCAGTTATTTTGCTCCCCAAATAGCAAAACTCCTTTACTACTTTAAGTGCCTCATTTCCTAATCTAATTCCCTCAGCATCCCCCGACTTAATTAGACTACATTCCATTATCCTTGTTTTGCTTTTGTTGATGTTCATCTTATATCCTCCTTTCAAGACACTGTCCATACCTTAACACGTATCTTCACATAAATTATTTTTTGGTTCGTAGCATGTACTAACCTCACTAGACATTTATGTCTAGAAATACGCTTCCCATATCGGCAAACAACTTATCTTTGCGATATACGTTCCAATCGGTGTTTAGGATCTCGTTTCTGTTAACGTATGGTTTCAGGCAGCTTTCTATCTCTGGTACTTTGTGGGCAATATTGCCGTCTGTAATTGGAATTAATTCTGGGAGCTTTCCATGGACGCTTCATCAATTAACTAATACCATATTAATATTTTGTTTCTCCAATCTGCTATGATGAATGTTACTCTCTCTCTCTCTCTCTCTCTCTCTCTCTCTCTCTCTCTCTCTCTCTCTCTCCCTCTCTTTAATTGTGTTGAGGGGGGGGGGGGGGGTGATACACTTCCTGTCTGAAATCGGAATGTATCTTATCGCGTCTGAGGAGGAATTACTCTTTTAGCAGTTGACGATTAGAGTGCTGACACATTATCTACGTATCCAGTTATGCTGACACCTGACGCGATATGCAGTATATAGGGATCGTATGAACCCTGCCGGCCAGTGAGGCCGAGCGGCTCTAGGCGCTTCAGTCTGGAACCGCGCAACTGCTACGGTCGCAGGTTCGAACCCTGCCTCGGGCTTGGATGTGTGTGATGTCCTTAGGTTAGTTAGGTTTAAGTAGTTCTAAGTTCTAGGGGACTGATGACCTCAGATGTTAAGTCTCGTAGTGCTCAGAGCCATTTGAACCATTTGTATCAACCCATTCCGCATCAACTGCCGCCTGAAGATGGCGCACTGAAGCGCCGAAACTGGATGGAACAAAATAAAATCATAACGACGGCTTTAGGTGTTTAATTTCCTCTTACTTGTGTCGCTGTCAGTGCCCCACGTATACGCTTCTGCAGGTTTTCAACTGATTATTCAAGCAAATTTTTTGTTGCAAGTGGTGTTTTTAGTTTGTCGTCGTCTGTACAGTACAGTGTTGTGTTTAATATTTTTCGTTGACTGCATGTGTCTGTGTACCTGAAAATGGACAATGAAACAGACGAAACAAAATTTGTGACTTTAAGTTTTAAGTTAGAAGCACTGAAACGACTTGAGAAAGGAGCAACAATTTAAAAAAATAATCATCTCGAATACGGTGTCGGGGAAGTTACTGTCGGGAATCGGCGAAGAAGCCGACTGAAATGGGAAGTTTTCTTGGAAGAAATGCTATGAAGAATCTCTCAACCGAAAAACTATAAAAAAGTCGCAGTTTGAAAAGAACAAGTGAAGTGTTGTGCACGTGGTTAATTCTTTTCGACGTCGTTTTATTTCTTTTTCCCCACATAAATTTCAATAGTTAGAGTCTTCAAGAGCTCGAGGTGGTTCCCGTTCCGTTCACCTCGAACTACTGAGGTTCTACCGCAAGCGGAACGGTATACGATACGAGGCGATCTGCGCAGTTTCAGGAAGAGCAGTGTTGCACCGGCCGCAGACAACATGTGGTAATGTTAGTTACCGCCTGAAACTCTAAAGAGCTTTTAGTCGGTTACAGCTATGAAGGTCGAGTGCCTTTGTACTCGACTCCCACTGCGGTGGCGCATCCGCCGGCATTTCAGAGAACCAGGTACGATGATTCGCATTTATGCGGGGCGACTGGCGAATTTGTAACTGAACGTGCGCTCCTGAGCTCGCGATGGCCGCTGTTGACACCAGACGCCGCGTCGCGAGTGGCTCGGCGGCCGGTGTGACGCCGGCGGGCGGCGCCACGCACCTCCGTGACCCGCCGGGCTCGGGTGTCGTTCGGACCGCGACCCACCTGCGCATCAGGCGCGACCGCTAGCTCGCGCTAATTAAATCTGGCCCCGCCCACAGCCAGACCTCCCCCCCCCCCCCCCCAACCCCCTCCCCCTCCACCACCACAACCCACGCCGGCGTGGACTCTGCGCGCGGAAATGCCATCTCACGGGCGGTGCCCGGTAATTTACAGGTCTCGTAATTAAAACCTAGTTAGCAAGTGCAGCCGCTTCGACGCCAAGTTTCTGATTTAAATATTTGTTCATTAAAATTCCCGTTGAAAATCGGATGCATATTTCATCCTAATTGCTCGCTAATAAACAGAGAAAACGCCCGGTTATAAATCCTGTTAAGGTGACAGGTCCCGGAATAATTTTAATTTTGCTTCATTACTGGGATAATTATGGAACCGAGTCACGTGTCGGACAACTGAGGACACGTTATTATGATAACTAGAATTTCGGCAGGTGCGTCATTCGTCGTACGAAATGAACTACACCGCGCCGACGTCCGTTGTGCTTTCTTCCTCACGGTCCTTCGTTTACGTTTACCGACTAGCAAATTTATCCCTCCTTTTATCATCCCTGAAACTGCAAATCCCTTAATGACAACTATTTTTCTGAGGAAACTAACAGAGAATATGTCCAGCGTTAAACAACTTGTCCTACATTATGACCAATTACGTATAAAGTATGGCGTGGTCTAAACCAAAGTATAACCGCTCTCTTCATTGAGAACAATATTATCAGGCTTAATCTCATATGGGGGGGGGGGGAGTTGATCGATAATATCGGAAATAATTAATGGCATTAAAAAAGTTTTAATTAAAAGTATCGATATATAACCCTCATCAGAATAACGCCCACAGCAAAGTAGCGCATCAGAGAAATCAAAGAGGGTTTAACGCGGCTACTCTTGTTTCTAAATTCTACTATATGAACCATGTTATCTCTCTTGTTTTCTGCGCACTGAATAAGATGGTTCAAATGGCTCTGAGCACTATGGGACTTAACTTCTGAGGTTATCAGTCCCCTAGAAATTAGAACTACTTAAACCTAGCTAAACTACGGACATCACGCACATTCATGCTCGAAGCAGGATTCGAACCTGCGACCATAGCGGTCGCGCGATCTCAGACTGAAGCGCCTAGAACCACTCGGCCACTAAGGCCGGCTCTGAATAAGACTACGTAGCTGCGGCGTGCGGCATAGCAGGCATTTCCTCGTGATATGCTACGGAAGAGATCAGACCACTTTCGTTAAACTGCAAGAAAATTCAGTATAGTCCATTTACATGAGACGGACTAAGAATATCTGAGGAATTGAGAGCGCGAGAAAATGTAGCGCTCAGTATTACTTTCTATTACGTGCCGAATAACCGATAATAGGATCCGTGGACTATTCGAAGGGATGTTAAATTGAATATAAGAACGGAACTGGACACTTAACTTTGTGAAAGTAAAAGCGTACGAAGTTCGAATGACTGTATCGAAATACAGTAATGGATCTTGGCCCTCGCTGTAATATCTTTGAGTGGCGAACTATAAAAATCACGGACATTTTAGTTGCCGTATTTGCTGAGACTAATTGTAGTATCAATCCTCCTTTTCCCTATATACAAAATACAATCATTCATGACCACTTAATTATTATTAAATGCTGTTAGTAAAGAACTAAAGCGATTTCCACAATAGCGTGTGTATTAGTCAACGATAAACGTAGGCTAGCAGCAAACTGTGTCTCTGGATGAAGGAAGGTTCGATTACAAAAAACTACGAAACGTAAGTTGTGACTTAAAAGCAATTTAACATTTCATTTCCAGTCGGACAGAAATAGTACATCATCAGAAACAGTGCAGGTAAGTAGTAACGTCGGAAATACGAAGTTGAAGTAATAACTAACATCCAAAGACGTTATTAACTATCTTGTCATCGATAACAGCAACAAACAAATGAAGGGTGATCGACAGTGCAAAAAGTTAACATTAATTATTATATGAAAACCCAAAACTTAATCGCCGTTACAGTAAAGATGTTTGTGGCTGCTCCATCTGATATGTAGATATAACGAAAACTCGGGCATATACAGTAGATAACAACATCAATATCAGAGTCGACGACAGCAGATGGACAGAGGGTGGCTACAAAGGGTGCAGCGATTCAGTGGTTGAAACTATAGTATTAGCGCAGTATTATCTTTTATTTGGTTTCTGGTTTATATCAGTTATGATCATTGTTTAGGTCAGTATAGCAGAAACAAAACGAATGTTCACAAATATAAAAGTAAAATTCTGTCGTCCTTGTTCGAAGCAATTGTTAACCATCTATGCAGCGAGCGACAGGTAGCGATCAATAGTATGACATTGCCTTACCACGTTTTGTATTTCCTGATTCATTATTCCCTATTTTACTTGTTAAGAAACTGATGGGGAAATAAAAAAATAGGGAACTTTATGGGCCAATATTTGGTTCTGAGTAGTTGTAATTTTGTATATTTTTTCTCAAACACAAGGAATTGAACCACATCTCACGATCGGTACGCTTGACAACTTGTAACATATGCTTTACGACGAATGCCTTATGCTGGAGATGGACTAATCTAGTAACTGTTATTCTGCCTTTGACGCTCGCAAAGATACATATTTCTTGACATATGACTAGTGACCCAAGGGGCACAGAATAGTATTGTACTCTATCTCACTGCCCTTCCAGAATAATGTTTACTTAATTATATCGTAATTACTTTCAATTGAGTAATAAATTTATGTTTTTGGAGATAATATTCCCACTTTAAAAGTCGCTTTTCTTTTGAATGAGTAGATGGTTGCCACCGTTACAAACCAAATGCCATTATATCAATATTTTTCTATGTCTATGAGTAATTACACTATGGGTCAAACAAGATAATTCTTTTCTTTCTTAACTTCTGATTTAACGTAAGACTTCCTAACAGGCGAACATTCACCTAACTTTTACGCTTCGACTATCTAGCACTTGGGGCATAAAGAAGTACTCTATTATGTCTCAGTGTTCCTTCAAGAGTAACGATAACTCTGTTCAGTGCAGAGGAACATTAACTCGTGTTCGGTACAGAGGTTTCTTGGCAATGCCATTAAGGGTTTTTAGTTTGCAGAAAGTAGTTACAAACTTCTACAGTATCTGGTATAATACACTATTAATTTTTTACCAACAATGTGTAATGGCATTATCATCCTAAAGATGGAAAGTGTTATTGACTTAATATAGAATTTTGGCTATGAGTTATTGTAATTTCATGTATTGTCAGACTAAGGTGAAAGAATCTTATCGTGATTCTATGACAACTTGTTACATATAATTCACGAGAAATGCTGTGATGTAGTATTTGCATTGATGTAATATAATTTTTGGAAAATTTTTCTGTGTGTACATGTGCACCTGAGGATGGGTTCTATGCTCCAGAAATCGATCATTAAATAAAACAGGTATAAAAGTAACTTTGCAGCAAGGCTCCATTTCATTTATAAGTATGAATCATACGCAACTGTGCTCCCATCATACTCTATGATCTGTAGTCAGTATAAATGCACAACGATTACTAGTCAGTACAGTAACATACGTAACTCGACCATTACAACAATAGTATCTAATATCGGTGCTATACGCAGGTAGATGTATTCAATATGTCCCGTTATTTTCTAAATTTTTATGAGACATGTAAAACAAATTGAAGTTGTATCTGGCTTGTGGCTGGTCGACAATATTATTTTGTTATTTGGTTATTGACAAACCTATGCTTTTACCAAATTTCGCAAGAATTAACAGTTTCTTTAGTACACTATTGGCCATTAAAATTACTATACCACGAAGATAACGTGCCACAGGCGCGAAATTTAACCGACAGGAAGACGATGCTGTGATATGCAAATGATTAGCTTTTCAGAGCATTCACACAAGGTTGGCGCCGGTGGCGACACCTACAACATGCTGACATGAGGAAAGTTTCCAACCGATTTCTCATACACAAACAGCAGTTGACCGGTGTTGCCTGGTGAAACGTTGTTGTGATGTCTCTTGTAAGGAGGAGAAATGCGTACCATCACGTTTCCGACTTTTATAAAGGTTTATCGTATCGCGACATTGCTGCTCGCTTCGGTCGAGATCCAACGGCTTAGCAGATTATGGAATCGGTGGGTTCAGGAGGGTAATACGGAACGCCGTGCTGGATCCCAACGGCCTCGTATCACTAGCAGTCGAGATGAGAGGCATCTTATCCGCATGGCTGTAACGGATCGTGCAGCCACGTGTCGATCCCTGAGCCAACATATGGGACGTTTGCAAGACAACAACCATCTGCATTAAAAGTTCGACGACGTTTGCAGCAGCATGGACTATCAGCTCGGAGACCATAGCTGCAGTTACCCTTGACGCTGCATCACAGACAGGAGCGCCTGCGATGGTGTACTCAATGACGAACCTGGGTTCAAAATGGTTCAAATGGCTCTATGGGACTTATCATCTATGGTCATCAGCCCCCTACAACTTAGAACTACTTAAACCAAACTAACCTAAGGACATCACACAACACCCAGTCATCACGGGGCAGAGAAAGTCCCTGACCCCGCCGGGAATCGAACTCGGGAACCCGAGCTCAGGAAGCGAGAACGCTACCGCATGACCACGAGCTGCGGACGACGAACCTGGGTGTACGAATGGCAAAACGTCAATTTTTCGGATGAATCCGGTTTCCGTTTACAGCATCATGATGGTCGCACCCGTGTTTGGCGACATCACGGTGAACGCACATTAGAAGCGTGTATTCGTCACTGGCGTGATTGCATGGGGTGCCATTGGTCTCGGTCACCTCTTGTTCACATTGACGCCACTTTGAACAGTGGACGTTACATTTCTGATGTGTTACGACCAGTGGCTCTGCCCTTCATTCGATCCCTGCGAAACCCTACGTTTCAGCAGGATAATGCACGACCGCATATTGCAGGTCCTGTACTTGCGTTTCTGGATACAGAAAATGTGCGACTGCTGCCCTGACCAGCACATTCTGCAGATCTCTCACCAAATGAAGACGTCTGGTCAATGGTGGCCGAGCAACTGGCTCGTCACAATACGCTAGTCACTACTCTTGATGAAGTGTGGTATCGTGTTGAAACTGCATGGGCAGCTGTACCTGTACACGCCATCCAAGCTCTGTTTGACTCAAAGCCCAGGCGTATCAAGGCCGTTATTACGGCCAGAGGTGGTGGTTCTGGGTGCTGATTTCTCATGATCTATGCACCCAAATTGAGTGAAAATGTAATCACATGTCAGTTCAAGTATAATATATTTGCCCAATGAATACCCGTTTATCATCTGCATTTCTTCTTGGTGTAGCAATTTTAACGACCAGTAGTGTAAATTGTTTAGGAATAGTAGTAACACTCTGATATTCACAATACCAGTAAATGTCTATACATGATGCAGGAAGTGGCGGTGGTTTATAAGTAAAATGCAGCTACTCACAGTGTTCCAGTGTGGTCCGTAATTTCATACGGCAGCGAAACGTGGCAGATATGTTAATGCGCTGATGCGGAAGCGACTTACTGTGGGACCAATTAATCCCAATTTGGCAACTTCATGCAAGTTTGGGCATTGGTAATGCAAGAAAAAGGTGTAGAAATGCTTCCATATGTGATGGATTAGGAAATGGACGTGGGCAGTAAAGCTGAAACAAGTGAGAAAGGGGTGTTATTGCTGCCTGGTGGAATATGAGCAGCGTATTCCTGTATACTGACCTTCACATAGGGTCGAGATCGAACGCGTCTCCGATAAACGCGTTCTTTTAGATATTCCCATAGCTAAAAATCACATGGATTCAGATCAAGTTTTCTTGCAGGTCATGCAACTCGGAAACATCCGTAGCTAAAACTTCCGTGAACGTTTGCATAAACCAGATCTTTCATTAGGTGAGCGGCATGAGTTGTTACACATCTTGCATGAAAACATACGGCGAGTGGAATGGCTCGTCGTGAACACACGCGGTCTCACTGTACCCCAGATTCGGCAGTTCTGCGTATTCACTGCACCGCATGGTGTAAACTGTACCTCGTCACTCCACGGAGTATTGCCCGGCCACATGTCATCGCCTTCAGTCCGTGCCAGGGACCGAAGAGCAAATTCAGAACGTTGGTATGGATCATGAGGTTTCAGTTTCAGCACCGTCTGGATCATGTACAGGTACTAGTGTGTAATAGTTCGCAAAACTTTCTGTACTGTTACCATGAAATGGACCATTCTCGTGAGACTGTCGCAGCACTAGCAATACCAGGGCCACGTGCTACATGGTCAGTGACAGTAACAACTAACTCGTCAATAACTTCCACAGGGATAGGGTACCTTGCTCTTTCAGGTGCCGTGCCAATATCGTCCGGCTTTTCTAACTTCATTGTCATCTTCTTTAAACCATTTATTGGTAACTTACCTCTCCTCAGATCCTTTAGTCTGCATTCGAATTCCTGCCGTTCACATAAAACTGTTTCACTAAAAGGACACGGTCTTTCTTGTCGGTAGTCACACTGTTCACTCACGTTGTCAAAGGACAGCGTTGGCCGCAGCTCGTGATCTAGGGGCTAGCGTTGCTGCCTCAGGATCACCGTGACCTGGATTCTATTCCCGGCCGGGTTGGGGATTTTCTCTGCCCTCATCATTTGTGAGCGGGACGAGGTTGGACTGTGAAGAGAAAATGCACTTTGTGTAAATTGGGACTATTTACGGGCGCTGATGGTCGCGTAGTTGAGCGGCCCACAAACCAAACATCATCATCATTATCAAATGACAGCGTTGACGTCATACCGCCATACAAACAACGTACAGCGCCAGATTTCACACCTGGTGGTCATAAAAAGCACTCCGCCTTCAGGCCACAAGTGGCCCGTTGGGACCATCCGACCGCCGTGTCATCCTCAGTTGAGGATGCGGATGGGAGGGGCGTGTGATCAGCACACCGCTCTCCCGGTTATTACGATGGTTTTGTTTGACTGGAGCCACTACTATTCGGTCGAGTAGCTCCTCAATTGGCATCATGAGGATGAGTGCACCCCGAAAAATGGCAACAGCGCATGGCGGCCTGGAGGATCACCCATCCAAGTGCCGGCCACATCCGACAGCACTTACCTTCGGTGATCTCACGGGAACCGGTGTATCCACTGCGGCATGGCCGTTGCCACACCTGTTGGTCATAATTGCAACTAATGTTCTTTTTTCCAGCCTATTTGGTTCCGCATTAGCGCATTACTATATCTACCAAGTTTCGCTGCCACACGATAATTATATCGCACACTTGGCGTGCACGAGAAGCTGGACTTAAATTGTAACTAGCCAGTAGAATCGCGTGCAGCTTGCGGTGCTCCATAGCTTATGGCTGTATACTCCACGCCAAACGTGTCTAGACTGCACTAGCAAAAAACAGTTGAGGCAGTAGGGAGACGTCGTTTACGTTATCCATATCTTGTGTGAGCTTGGACACGAAACTTTTCTTTATCCAGTCTGCTTACCGTGAATCTCAGTTTGCAGTGTATAATACAACGCTGCTTCACAAGACAGCACAGGTTGTGCAAATATCGAGCTTAACTATAGCAGTTTTTCCAAATTTGAACGACGTCAGAGGAGTTCCTTCGGAGGAGAGGGCAGCGGAGTGAAGAGAAAGTGAAATGAAACGCCAGCGCGGGGAGCCAGAGGGCCACGCAGGGCGGGCGTAAACAACGCCTGCAGCGGCGATTTAGGTGACAAACGAGCGGGCAGGTGGCGCTGATGGCGCACCCAAGTGTTGACACCCAGCACAAAGTCAGCCGTCTAAGCTCCGATTTCTTACGCAGCCCGGCATGGGCAACCGACTGCGAATCGTGTCTCAGTTACATACAGTGTGACTCAGCTCCCCTGTCGATGTCGTTTTATGCAACTCCGCATGACAGAACAATGCTGTTGGCCAGTTCGCTTTGGAGATGTGAAGCACATTGCAAAATAACGCAGAATAACTGAATGAAGTACACCAAGACATTCTATATCTATTGTAAATAATTTTGTTTATGAAATTACTTTAGCACATTAACTTGGCGGGACACAAATTAATCTGTTGTACGAAAATGAAACACCTACAGTCGTGCTTACGATGCTGTTTATTTTTAGCTATCTGTTTCGGTGCTTAAATTCATCATAGTGAGGCCTTAGTTGATGCTGAAAGCGTTATCACGATCCATATATACGATGCATCAGTGGCCTACATTACTGCTTTATGCAAACTACTTGTAACTATGATGTCGTCTCTCTAACCATCAACTGTTATCACGAACTACCTGCCACTATGATGTCGCCTCCAACCATCAACCGTCAGTGACAGTTGATGGTTGGAGAGACGATTTCAAGTTACATCAACTAAGGCCTGAATATGGTGGATTGAAGCGCCGGAACTGATAGCTACACAATAAATGATATCTTAAGGACAACTGTAGGTGTCTCATTTTCTTATAATAATGAACGACTGCAGTCGCCCAGACCAGCCACAAGGATGGACGTACAAAAATTATACAGGGTGTTGCCGTAAGACCGTGCAAAAATTTAACTGGACACAGAGGATGTTCCACTGATCAATTTGGGGTAGTGACCCTGTGGCCAGAGAAGCCAATTTAAGGAGATAATAGGAATAAAATAACATTACTGTATACTTTCTTATTTATACACTACTAGCCATTAAAATTGCTACACCAAAAAGAAATGCAGATGATAAACGGGTATTCATTGGACAAGTATATTATACTAGAACAGACATGTCATTACATTTTCACGCAATTTGGGTGCATAGATCCTGAGAAATCAGTACCCAGAACAACCACCTCTGGCCGTAATACCGGCCTTGACACACCTGGGCATTGTGTCAAACAGAGCTTGGATGAAACTTCCTGGCAGATTAAAACTGTGTGCCCGACCGAGACTCGAACTCGGGACCTTTGCCTTTCGCGGGCAAGTGCTCTACCATCTGAGCTACCGAAGCACGACTCACGCCCGGTACTCACAGCTTTACTTCTGCCAGTACGTCGTCTCCTACCTTCCAAACTTTACAGAAGCTCTCCTGCGAAGTTTCATATCAGCGCACACTCCGCTGCAGAGTGAAAATCTCATTCTAGAGCTTGGATGGCTTGTACAGGTACAGCTGCCCACGCAGCTTCAACACGATACCACAGTTCATCAAGAGTAGTGACTGGTGTATTGCGACGAGCCAGTTGCTCGGCCACCATTCACCAGATGTTTTCAGTTGGTGAGAGGCCTGGAGAATGTACTGACAGGGCAGCAGTCGAACATTTTCTGTATTCAGAAAGGCCCGTACAAGGCCTGCAACATACGGTCGTGCATGATCCTGCTGAAATTTAGAGTTCGCAGGGATCGAATGAAGGGTAGAGCCACGGGTCGTAACACATCTGAAATGTAACGTCCACTTTTAAAAACGCCGTCAATGCGAACAAGAGGTGACCAAGACGTGTAACCAATGGCACCCATACCATCGTGCCGGGTGATAGGCCAGTATGGCGATGACGAATACACGCTTCCAATTTGCGTTCACCGCGATGTCGCCAAACACGGACGCGGCCATCATGATGCTGTAAACAGAACTTGGATTCATCCGGAAAGATGACGTTATGCCATTCATGCACCCAGATTCGTCGTTGAGTACACCAGCGCAGGCGCTCCTGTCTGTAGTGCAGAGTCAAGAGTAACCGCAGCCATGGTCTCCGATCTGATAGTCCATGCTGCTGCAAACGTCGTCGAACTGTTAGTGCAGATGGTTGTTGTCTTGCAAACGTTCCCATCTCTTGACTCAGGGATCGAGACGTGGCTGCACGATCCGTTACAACCGTGCGGATAATATGCCTGTCATCTCGACTGCTAGTGATACGATGCCGTTTGGATCCAGCACGGCGTTCCGTATTACCCTCCTGAACCCACAGATTCCATGTTCTGCTAACAGTCATTGCATCTCGGCCAGCGCGAGTAGCAATGTCTCGATACGATAAAACGCAATCGCGATAGGGTAAAATCCGACCTTTATCAAAGTCGGAAAGGTGATGGTACGCGTTTCTCCTCCTTACACGAGGCATCACAACAACGTTACACCACGCAACGCCGGTCAGCTGCTGTTTGTGTATGAGAAATCGGTTGGAAACTTTCGTCATGTCAGCACGTTGTAGGTGTCGCCACCGGCGCCAACCTAGTGTGAATGCTCTGAAAAGCTAATCATTTGCCTATCACAGCTTCTTCTTCTCTTTGGTTAAATTTCGCGTTTGTAGCACGTCATCTTCGTGGTGCAGCAATTTTAATGGTCAGTAGTGTATTAGTTACAGTTTACTGTAAATATCATCACTGACACAGTGAACGTACTATTTATACTGTATCCTACAAAATGTGCTGAAACTGACTGCCATCAACCTCAGTGGAAGCATGACATCGGTGAACAAGATTCTGACGCACCCTGACAAATATCCTTAGGCTATTTCGAATCACATCACAGGCAACTACAATTCTGGCGACTAATTCCATCTGCGTATCCACTGGAGACCCCACACACGATTGACTTTAGATATCCCCGTAGGAAATAATCAAGGGCGTTCAGGTCAGGTGGCCACGCAGGCCATGGAATAGGACCTACCCTTCCATTCCAGCGACCAGAAAATACATCACTGAGTTGGGTACGGACATGAAAGGGTTCAAAGGGCTGTGAGCACTATGGGACTTAACATTTATGGTCATCAGTCCTCTAGAACTTAGAACTACGTAAACCTAACTAACCTAAGGATATCACACAACATCCAGTCATCACGAGGCAGAGAAAATCCCTGACCACGCCGGGAATCGAACCCGGGAACCCGGGCGCGGGAAGCGAGAACGCTACCGCACGACCACGAGCTGCGGACAAGGTACGGACATCCACACTGAAGTATCTCGAACAGCCAAGGGTACGTTCTCGAACAACTCAGGTTCTTTGTACGAACTTCAAGTGCAGTTAGACATTCAGACGGTCAGGTAGAAGGTATGGCTCGTCCTTCTTGTTTCCTTACAGGAAATGAAGACTGAACGAGCAAGTAAACAGCACTGTGCATGTAAACTTGTACGCATGTTATCTGAAACAAGCTGGAAAACAGTAATGCTAGACAAAGTGGTAGAAAAGTTTACTTCCTTATCTCCTTAAGCTGTCTTCCCGAACCCCAGGTTCCCCGTCTCAAATTGTTCAGTGAAACATCTTCTATGTCCTGCTAAATTTTTGCACGTTCTTACAGAAACAACCTGTATATTAATCTTGTCATTGCACTGTATACTGGAAAGTTAACACTTCCACACTTCCGATTTTGATATATCGTGCCAAGTGGTGATACACGCCGTATAAGGCACCGTTTCTCAACCACTTTTAAGATTAAGTACTATAAACGGAATAAACTTACGGTTCTTTCCCATTGTAAACAGACTTTAGGGGAAGCTGGGATATTATCAGATATGGGGTGAAACCAGAAACCCTCATTCACTTTACCGAGTTGCTAACATTGTGTTTTGGTCGTTAGACAACGAAGGCAGCCGGCAACTTCAGTGCTGCCATGAGACCTGTTAGTGTCAGACGCGTCGATGTTAAACACATTAATTAGTAGATTTTTATGGTTGTGTATCTTTCTTTGTGATACTTTCAGTTCAGTATGGAACTTATACCGTCTTATTACACCGTGGAACTAGTAATACAATGATTAACACTTTTAACATGCTTTATAAACATATGTCTTGTTAAACGATTCTTCATCTTCTTCCTTTCAGCTGGGGTGAATCTGGGTAGAAACAATGGTGTAAAACCAGGACTACCTGATATTACCCCATAACTTCGTTGCATAAAAGTAGTATGTGTGAAGTATATGCTTTTAACGGTACACTACTTGTGTGTGCACATTTTAATAACTACGTTTTAATAATCATACGTAGGATTTACAATTATTTTGCGCCAAATTTTAGATTATTTTGGTCACTAATAGTCTGGATAATTATCCGTTATTGAAGAGGTATGTTTTCATTTGAGATGAGACCATTAAGAGCTTTATACTGTCAGGAAATAAAGATAGTCTGTAACAGGCATCCGGGAAGAGTGGTAACCCAGTACTAAACAGGTCAGTTGCTCAGGCTTTTATGTTCTAGAATAGCAAGAATGCAAAATGACCTATCAGGGCATAGGAACCGGTATTTTCGTGATTAATGCAAATGAGTTTGGCAAAGAGGGATTTGCATCATCGGATACAACAGAAAGAGTAATCCCAAATGACCAGAAAACAACGGAGCCAGTACTGCTTCTTCTCCACGTCCTGATCCGTCGACTGACGTGCAGACACAATTTTCATTCATTTCATCACCATAGAGTGTAAAACCAGTTCCTCATTAAGAGAGGCCGTCGTCAGGCTGGTGAAGAGAAAAATGCTCGTGACCACGGAGTCTCCTTAGAAAAGTGAACTCAATGCAACATCATCACCTTCCCGGCAGATTAAAAAAAGTCGTTGAAGGATTCCGGGTCTAGACCATAAGAAAGAGTCAGAGGCAAACTGCTCTACTGTACATGAGAATGAAACGCCTTGTCTTCTTTGCAAAGAGACATACTCGTCAATAAAAGTATGAGATGACTGGGTAGAGTACATAAAGTGTTAAAGGTGGGCCCAAGAGGGTTGTACAGGGTGAATTGAAGATCTATGAGTTCCGGTGTGTCTCGTGCCTCAGACGAAAAACATAATATCGCCTGTTCATGCCCCACAGAGTACCTACTTTTACCCGAAGTAATGCCATAAATTACAGAGTGCTGAGTTATATTAAATATAATTGAAACCATCTGGTTTATTTCTCACTGAAATAAATTTGAGGTCCCAACAATGAAAATTGTCATTGTTACATAGTTTTCTCTTTAACTATCCGACTATATCCCAACTGCCCCTACAAAGCAAAATTTATCAACCATTTACGAAAGATTAAGTACCATAAAGGGAATAAACTTACAGAGACATGCAAAACCTGTACGACTACACTGCTATGACTACTACTAATTCCACAAAGAAAGATTGGAGACGGGTAAGTATCGTAAAGTAAGGTACATCTTCATGAAGCAATATCATGTAACTCAAGACCATACCCAAATTGTGTTTCTCACAGTATGTTTCTGTTTGTCAACAGTCGCCCACAGGTCTGAGGGGGATGTATATCCATTATATGCCTGTCGCCTGTCGGGTTAACGTTCCTGATACAGGCATAATGCGGGTTGCATAGAACGACATCGGCTGTGGCAGCTGTATCACCCTGTATGGGCTTTAATCATTCTGAACAGGTACAAAAATGCAATAGACGTCGAAACTGTGAGACGCGTATGCAAAGCAAAATATGGAAACTGGAAAGCGAATGCACTGAACCTTTAACTAACTATTGAAAATGGTTAGCATTTCCAGACGCTTTTTCAGAGTCAGAAAATATCTATATCGATGCGACGATGCCTAATGCGATCTAAGTCTGATAACTGCCTTCTGAGGCACTTTGGATACAGTTATAAAATTCATAAATCTTTGTTCCACTAAGGAATATCGTTGAAAAGCACGAAAATTCTATTTCTCTCACTCAAGTAGCCCATTATAAGCTTTCCGTGTAATAAACGAGACCTGGATTATTTCCTTTTTGTGATCTGCAACCTGATAATAGGCCTCAAAGTGTCTGTACAATTTGTTGACGCCCTATCAAACTCGAGACACCTTTATACTGTAATATATTTCTTGGGTAGTATAGGACTTCGCACCTAGTCTTAACTCATACTCCTGCTTCATTTACCGATTTTCCTTCTTGCCTCCTGATGGATTAAAGCTTCGACATCGATTTCACAGAACACGCGTCTGAGTGGAACAATAAACTGAAAGACCAGCTAACCACATTACAGTAAGGCACAAGTTTCATTCACAAGATGGCGGCAATTTGTGATACTCGGAAGTCTTTGGTGTGCAGTCACTGCAGAGAATGGGAGCACCATCTATTGCGGTCACAAAACATTATAAGGTCTCCTAAATCATCCAGGTCATAATTGATGTCAATGAAGATATTACTGTGAATTAAAAACTCTGATTATTCAGATTTTGGAGTTGGATCAGTCAGATTTTCCACTCTACAAACCGTAAAAATAGGATGTAGATAATGTGCACAATTACAGACCAAAATCCTTGCTTTCACGTTTTTGAGAATTTGATATGTAAGAACCTGAGTAGACATAAAATGTGGTCCACACCTTTCAGGAAACGAGCAAAACAAGCCTGTATGATAAAGATAGTGCGGGTCCTTTTTTTATTTAAAAATGAATGTGATGTGATATTGTGTAAGTTGAAATATTACAGAATTAGAGGGAAGGGTGAAAAATGGTTCATTTCGTATTTAGAAAATAGGAAACAGTAAGAATAAATAGAAAACAGATTCGAATGTATCTTAATTGCTGTGCAGTTGGTATGCCACAGGGATCTGTTCCAGGTCAGCTGAATTTTTTGTTGCCACTGTACATAGCAGGTGTTTAAAAATAATCCTCATTGAAAATGGCACCCGTTTCATTGTGAAATGTTTAATCAAATAGGATAATGGATAATGTTAGCTTATAACTTACAGGAAACGATTAACACATTCCTGTAACAAAATTCGTGGCACAAAGCTCCTTTTGTGTAATTTCCACTTATCGCCTTGTGGGGCGGCGGGTGGAAATTATTGTTATTAAATGAAGAATGTAATGTAGAAAAGATGCATTCCCGGCCGATACACCATATTTGGGGCGGCGGGTGGAAATGGTTGCTATAAAATGTTTCTACTATTTATTTAATGCTGTTGTTTGCCGTTATCAACACTGGCTCTCTAACTACAATATTGGCAACCAGAAAGTGATTAGAAAAACGTGAAGCCTGTAGTTAGAATTCCTAGTGCCCACTTCATCTGAGAAATACATTTATAGCTACAGCTTATAGTTCTGAGGAATTAGGAGATTGTCTGAGATTCATAATCAAAAGCCATTTCCTCTAAAATGTTCACTATATTCTGAAAGTCACAGACCAAAAAGAATCCACACAATCCAACTACCAGAGCAGTTCAGAGTCTAATGCGCTGATGCAACTATAATTGTTCAAATTAAATGTTTAAGTGAATGCTCGCCATAATTTGATGATAATGTTAATCAAACGCCACGCTAAATAATGGTAGAATGTCTGTCCCGTGACGGCACGTTAAAATACGAGATACGCAAACTGAAGATAGATAATTTAAGTCATCCCAGAATTAACACTTCACTCGAAAACGATTTCATGGTTACGCGTATCCCGAGTAAGTTATTACGGCATCCGAGGCTGTTTATAGCAATGATACTGATGCGATGCGACTCCTGGCACAGGTGGTGCGCTTATCAGCGTCTGGAGAGAACTGGGGCCTTGCTTCCTCGCGCAGCGTTCTTATATATAAAGCCGTGGTGCGGACGGCTAAGGGAACGCCTGATCAAATCCGCTCTCCCGACTAGCCGCTGGGCTAGTAATGCACCACTTTAAGTTATCGAATAAATCATTGCTTCCTTTATTGATGGCCGATGAAGCTCTCAATTTAAATGTGCAATCAGCACACAAGTAAGTAATCATAATATAAGTCTGACGTGGCTAAGTCAAATATTTTGGGCGAGAGAATTAATTTAATTACACTACAGGCAGTAGACGAGCTCTGAACTTGCCCTTTGGAGATACGCTATCGCTATAGTTTTATAGTTATTCAGTTCAAACTTCTTACATCTTTATGATTATAGCGGATTTCCCTTCTACTTAAATTTAAACATCCTAGCCTTATTTATTCGCCTACTTAATCTATCTTGCTTCCTTAATTTTCAAGACAAAAACCAGAAAATCATGAATTTCAACAAAAATTTTAATTTGTGAGATCCAGAATACTGTTTCCACTAAATTATTATGAAAAAGGAATCTAAATATAAATTTTTAAGTTTTTAGCTCTTTTCTGTTGCGCCAAAGATTTTTACAGAAAAGCGTCCCAATTTTCGAAAATGGTTAAAGTTATTGAACTGGTATTCAACACATACTGATTTAGTATTACTCCTGACATGCTAGAAATGTTTCAGGTTATTTATTTGATTTTTAAAGTATTGCGCAACATTTATGACGTCAGAGCTAGTTACAGCGGACTAGGCTGGCACACAATGGAAAGACTGATGTGAACATTATACGGCGTGAGTAGGCTGCTTCCCTACATCACCCTCTACTTAATTTTTTTTGAATGTATATGGGGACAAAAAATTAATTACAAAAAGGGAAGCAAGACTGCAGCTTAACTCTCTATGAAAAATTAAAATTTAAATGTAAACATATAGAAATATTAAAAGAAAACTTATTACCTACTTCAATTATTTAAATTGCTGGCATGTTCAGTGCCTCTTAAGCAACATTATGACTCAAAATTTAAGCAAAATCAATGAAACACTTTGGCATACATATTGCCTTAGACAGACAAACACATAAAATATGTAAAATTATGAAAATCTTAAATCTATTATATACATTTTTACATATATAAATTTAAAGAAAATAACATAGTTATTCATGATACATAAACAGATAATTATATCTTAGCAGTCTTTTCTAAACCTGAAAGAAAATTTCACAAATCATGACAATTTCATTTTTACACACATGGTTGTAGCCGCTTTGGCTGGCGTTCTACACTTCCATTCACAAGGGTAGAGGAGGGGAAGTTGCTATGGTGTGCGTCCTTCACGTTCACTCTGAATTACATGGCGAAAGGGGAGGGGTCACTGTGAGTTGTGTCCAAGTCACTCCACGCTTTCATGCAGCTACCAGGCTGCCATTATCTGGTTTGTCCTGTAGAACAAACAAAAAGAGTGCCTCAGACTGTGTTCACTTAATATCTAAGGGTGGGTCACAATGAAATTGGGATATACACATTTTATCTTTCAATATGTTAATGGAACAAATTTAACAGAACTTTTTCAATTTTACTCTCGGAGTTACTTAACTGTCATAAAACCGACACACAAATGGCTCAAAACGCCGTTAGTCACGTACTAGAGAAAATTTATGCTCAAGGCACACAATCATAAAGCCTATTTAATTTCCATTTATTATTTCTGGGCCAGAACACTGAACCAATGCTCGGTACATTCCTGACAAATCTGTATTTTATTTACTTACCTGACTCATCTTTGATTACCTTATTCTTAGAGATAGTATGAGTATATTTGATTAGTAGTTGTCTCCTCAGCTTCTTTGTACATGTGAGTAACTTGTGGTAATAGTACAGTTCTGAGTGTTCAAAACACACTACGTTTAGTTGACTACGAAATCCATTTATTGGTCCTCTGCTGCTGTGTCTGTTCCACATCTGCAATTATGTACTTACTTCATCGAAGTGTATTTATGCTGAGCTATAAATAATGTTTCACGTCTGCCATTATGTACTTATTTACTTTGCTAGTGTATGAACTTAAGTAATACTCACTCCATTAAAATTTAAAGCATAGGATAGCACATTTATTTCATATCTGTAGTGTACTGCAGCTGATCAGTTTGCTCACGTGACAATCCATTTCCACTCGATCGGACGCTGAAACCACAGGTAGTCTCTCTCGACCTACCAGTAAAGTGCATGAAGTAATTATGGACGAGCGTAATGCTAAATTCCTTAAACCTATAGGACACCATGAGCTGCTCTGTCTCATCTAACATAAGGGTACCTATGGTCGCATTCACGCCTCCAACTCATAACCTCAATACATGTAGGTGTGTCACCGCACACCCAACATCAAAATAATGGCCAGCTCCAACCTTCTAATTACTTCAGGGACGTGTCCTTCACGTCTCAACCACAAACACTACACAATTCTATTACACTGCCATTCCTTGCTACACAAGGTGAGTTCATTTTTACAACTTATCTGCATATTTTTCATAACACTAAGCAATCCCTTTTACTATTAATTAGTTAGCTCTACAGCATACAATAGGTTTCACTGCCACTTCAGATCCTGCTTGTACACGAATTTGTACATCTTTTTAAATTACAGTTGGTGGACTATTTCCAATAAAACAACAACTTTGTACTTATAATATTACCAGGGTTCTATACATACTTGTTACTCAAATACATTTGTATCTTAATTACGTCATACTTCTCTATTGTTTTGGTCACTGTTATGTTTGTCACATTAGTTTTTTTTCACTAATCGGTGGATAGAATGGTTACAGAACTCGTGGCTTGATAGCCATAACGGAAAATTTTTGTATTGCAAAGAAGGAATCGAAACTTTGGTGGATAGGAAAGATGAAGACTGAGTGAGACCTCAATTGGGAAAGAAGATCTCACACAGCTGGGACTGCACAGCTGCCACACTGTGTAGAGGTTACAGAACAACCTCCTCCCTACAGAAGTTCAATAGCTTAATGCTGGCTTGATAGTCACACCGGAAGATTTTAGTATTTGAGAGTAAGAGCCGAAATTTTGGTGGATAGGAAAGATGAAGAATGTGTGAGACCTGAAATGGAAAACAAGATCTCACACAGCTGGGACTGCACAGCTGCCACACTGTGTAGAGGTTACAGAACAACCTCCTCCCTACAGAATCCATTAGCTTATACCGGAAGATTTTAATGTGTTGGAAAGAAGAGGTCGAAATTTTAGGTGGATAGAAAAGATGAAGAGTGAGTGAGATCTGAAAAGGAAAGAAGATCCCACACAGCTGGGACTGCACAGCTGCCACACTGTGTAGAGGTTACAGAACAACCTTCTCCCTACAGAATTCATTCACTACCTATGAACTTCTTTAGGTCGATCACGTTCCTGAGACCTAATAGCTTTTTACTCTTAGGGCACTCTAGCCTATATGCATTGGCATGTGGTTTTCCTATGATCCTGAAAGGTGGACTAACTGACCTATTTCAAAGCTGGTGGGTACAGCTTTTGCGTCATGACGCTTCTTTCTTTCTAACGTTCTTTTCCTTATATTTGCCCTAGGCCTTAACTTCTTTTCATCTGTGTTTAGCTTACTTTTACTAAGATTAACACTTTCGTCGCAATATCTCCTATTTTTCAGAACTCGTGTAGGCAGCTCACAAGTTTCATCATTAGTTACTACATGTTTATCAATAAAAGGTACGGTAATTACTACGGTTATCGGCAAGACCATTTTTAACTGGCTTGTTTCATAGTCAACAACACACTGATGTTTTGACAAGAAATCTATGCCAATTAAAACTTCAATACTGAGATTATTTACAATTAAGCATGGATGATCAATTAAATTACCATTAATATTAAAGGGCAGCAAAGCTTCTTGCTTTACCGTTTTTGACACCTTGCCAGTAGCACCAATTATTCTTAGTTCTTATATCCTTATTACTGTAAGCTTGTCTTTACCAGGTAATGCATCAAAGAAGGACTGAGATATCGCACTCACCTCACTTCTACTGTCTAAGAGACAACGTACATTGATGCCCAACATATTCACTATATTATAGAGTGGCTTATTCTAGTTTGTACAGGCGGTTCCTCAAACTCATCCAATAGTTCCTTTTGGATTTGTCTCCAACTAAAGTGATCGACATCTGTCTTCATTACATTTAGGTCAAAGTGTGTAGGGGTTTCCTGAATTATATTTCCAGCTGCCTTTTCCAGTCGGTCTATTAATTTCAAATCGAAACACCGCACGACTTCATTACGTGTAGTTTGCTGAACATAACCCAAATTACTGTAGTTTGAGCGATTCTGCGCCTCCAGACCGGGCATAACACTAGTTACAGCTAAACCACTTTCACTATTATCGTCGGGTTCCTTCTCAAGTGACAACTGGTCACAGCTACTGGGTTCATCGACCCCCAACAGGCTATCCTCTACATTCTCACTTATCTCCTGTTCTAAATCTATTAGTACAGTATCAACATCCTGCACAGGCACTTTAGATAAGAGCACATCATCCTCATCGTAAATATAAGCATGAATTTCTTCTGCTTCTTCACCTGACAATTTAGTATTTTGTAGCTCTTCCCTACCATTACACTGCTGCGCCTTCTCTTTCTCTTCCCATTTAGAAAACGTCCCTCACGGTATCTATCAAATACTGTGAGTGGTCTAATATTTCTGCTGTATCCTTAGATGCTACCGACCCCTCATCCACATGTTCAGTCTGAGTATTCTGATCTGTCTTACCAATTGCTGTAGTTACTGGCTTAGGAAAAATAACCGCCTGGTGAGCGCCAGTGTCCTCATAGCCGGGAACTAGTTTTCCTGCCTCGGCCTACTACTGTTTCCTTTATTTCCATTATAGTTAACTGGCACAGTATTGCTTTCCACACTGTTGTTTACCCGCATAATTTTGTTCGGAACAAAATTACTATCATTTAGATGCCATTGTTGGTTCTGATAATTATTTCTCCAATTCCTACCTCTCTTAGGATGGCGAACACCTACTGTTCTGATGTTTACATTGCCATTCTGCTCGTTCTTAAAATTACTACTAGTGTTATTAGCATTTCTGTTATTACATGCTTGCTCCTCATTGGCAGCAACACGCTCTACACGTTCCAAATATTCAATGAAACGATCCAGATTGTCTCTAGGGGCAGATATAATTCTAGTCTGCCAATACCATGGCAGTTTGGCTTCAAGACCTAGTATTATGATTTCTTTTCAACATAACATCAGCTGACCAACGCATGGCGTCACCTGCTAAATGGCGTCTAATAAATGAGATTTTCTGTCGTTCAGACCACGTTGGTGTAATCACATCTTCAAAATCGTTCCAGAAATCTAGCGGGTGGATATTTTTATCTGGATCGAACCGCAAGAACTGCCGACACCCGATAAAAGCGGCTTTTGCAGCTACAACTTGTTGTATACTACCATTACCAGAAGTTACTGAAGCTACTTTAATCTCAATGTTAGCAATGTTAGTACTAATATTTTCTACTCTCATTTCAACATTATCTACTCTTTGCACAATATGGGTAGTATCAGTTTTGATTGCGTCTACTTCTGCATGACAT
This sequence comes from Schistocerca americana, assembly GCF_021461395.2. Classification (NCBI taxonomy): domain Eukaryota; kingdom Metazoa; phylum Arthropoda; class Insecta; order Orthoptera; family Acrididae; genus Schistocerca; species Schistocerca americana. Next base: position 588,648,952 of record NC_060125.1, on the reverse strand, counting down.
ATGTTTACTTTTATATTAACATCTTTAAACCCATCTGAGCACAGTGCAGATTCCGCCTCGATCTTTTCTGTTAACTTGTGCTCCGGCTTCGCATCTTCCATTTGGAAGCCTCTGGGAACCTCAGCAACTTCGGATTTTACTGTTTTATACATTTCAGAAAATTGTTGAGCAACCTTTTTCTTAATATCCTCATGGTTGTAATCAATTTTATAATTTTAACTGTCCAGATCCTCTTTCAACTTATTGCAGCCAGCCTTGAAGGTATTGTCCATTATCTCCAATCGTTTATTAAAATTAGTTTGGCTGGCCACAATCCTGTTATTTACCTCAATTATATCAGATTTTAATTCAGCTGTCATTTTAGCATTACTGGCTGACATTTTTGCATTACTTCTTTTGACCTCAGTTATTTCAGACTTTAATTCAGCATTACTGGTAGCTATTGCTTGTAATGTAACATTTAAATCAATTGCCCAAGTATCTTTGGGTTGCTCACTAGCTGGTTTTTTATCACACTCAGGTGACGTAAAACTAGCTCCAACACCAGAATCATCTAAACTAAATGAAACTTCTGATTGATCAGTCATATCTAACTTCTCCTTTTTAAACTCTACCATCTCTGATGACTGTTTCACTTTTAATTCATCAGAGAAACTATCATCCAATAACTTAACAATTTCTGATTTCTGCTTCACAACAGGGGTCTCTATTATTGAGTCATTGCCCATTTTCACACTACTGTCAGGAGACAATACTTCATATTTCACTTTAACATTACTATTTTCATGCATATTTACACTTGAACCGTTGTCTGGATATACAGTTCCCTCAACAGACATAGGTTCTGATTTAGGTCTAACCTCTGTTTCTTTTTGCGGTTTCATCGCTGACAGTCTTTTAGTGCAGGTTAGTAAAATTTCTAACAGCTTTTCACTTAACTTAGTTCCTTCTGCACGACGTATGGCGTTGCCGGCGCGGCTTACCAGGATTACTGACGCGATGCGGCGCATTGAACTGCAGACGGCACTTATTGAACTGATATTCAACACATACTGATTTAGTATTACTCCTGACATGCTAGAAACGTTTCAGGTCATTTATTTGATTTTTAAAGTATTGTGCAACATCTACGACGTCAGAGCTAGTTACAGCGGACTAGGCTGGCACACAATGGAAAGACTGATGTGAATTTTATAAGGCGTGAGTAGGCTGCTTCCCTACAGCCTCTTCTGCCTCTAGGAATGATTTGTGAAGGTGAAACACACTAAACTGCATACTGATTCTGAGCCTGCATGATGCTATAGGCCCTATAGTTAAGTTGATAGGTCAGTTCAAATGTCATCATCAGTAGAGGAGTCAAGTCAGTATGATGCCCATCGGCATTGTTGCCAATTTTATTCAATATGGGATAGGTAAATGTGGCAATATCACACTGATAACACCACCAAATGATGTCATGGGTTCCACCCTCACCTTCCTACACCTGTCACACCCCTTCCCCTTCACTACCTCTCCATCTCCCTAACCCATCTGGGAATTGCTGGGAATTGCTCAGTCTATGTTGAGCTGCCATTGTGGAAGGACATAGGATGGTATTTTTCTTTATTTGGGGAGTTATAAGTGTTGGATGAATTCTCCAGTACCACTCGAAATTGGTGGGAGAACCCTGACTCTTATCAGCCTCAATGATGCACACAACTAGTTCAACTGATGAGATGTTGGTGTCAAACAGAGAGGACATTTATAACTATATTACTTGAAGACTTGCAGCTGAAAACTGAATCTGTAGCTTCCTACATGAAAAGTGGGAAGAAATCACAATGGAGTAGCGTAAGAAGAATATTTTTCAGCAAATAACGTGATGCAGTGAGACGACCTGAAGATGCATTTCACAACGCATAGAGACGGTTCCTTGTGCTGGAACTGCCTCCCTGTTTTGAAAAGACAAGTCAATCTCCCTTTTCCACAGTGCGAAAGGCGAATGTGTCCTCGTCAGCAGCCACAGACCGACCGACCTAGTTGAAAATATCACCAATCAGAGGGCATGAAATGCGATCTGGAGACGCTGCTTCGAGTCATGTGATCATGACATCAGGGATATAAAGTGGTAGCCATAACTCACCAGTCTCAGTCAGTGCAAGGATCGTGAAGTGTCAACACCACCAGCAGCACCAGCAGCTGAGAGGGTCCAGTATCTGTCAGCATAACAGGATGAAGCAGAAGAATAAATACCACCTGCTTAATAATATTACATGTCTGTCCATACTTACTGTTATTATTGTAGCAAGTAACGATCTTTTTCATCTTTATTCAGGAGCAGTGCTGAATTCTGACTTGTTGTGACCTGCACAGGTGGCGTCCAGTCTATTAGGATCTGCAGCATCAGTGCTCTCCAGGCTGTCAAGAGCTGTAGCAGCACAGCAGCCCCGCTCTTGGGATATGCAGAAGCGGCAGTGACCTCCAACACATGGGTTCCTATAGTGGAACTGGCCATTAAGGTGCTGGAGCAGGACAAGGATCTACTGTTGTGTGAATCACTTACTGGTGAAGACACCCAACAGCAGAGGACAGATATACCTGTCCACAACTCGAAGAAGTGCACCATACATCGCAAACAGGACGGTGTAGATCAGTACTGGCGTTCAACATACTCACCATCCAATGAACCACTGAACATTCCAGTGATACTGCAAGGAAAGAGTGTGGATGTAGAGGATGAGAAGATACCAGTTGCCCCGGGTGTACCACAGCCAGTCACTTGTGCACATAATTTAACTGCTAGTGGGTAAAATCATCTGAATATAGGTATGGAAGCAGATGGTGACTATCGTGTAGTGAAGATATAGAATATGATGGAAGGTTTTGAAGTGTGATTTACTCAATTGGAATGGGATGATTCTGTTGTGCGTTGCCATGTATCAGTGAACAAATGACTACAGATTATAACCCATCTCTTTTTCTCCCAGACATTTACTGTGCTGATCCGATGCAATCCATCATATCAGTGCATGATGACGCAGCACTTGCTGTGAAATCTGGACACATATCAATTTATTTACAGCATTCTACTATTACAAACTTATTTTGACTAAGGATGGTGCTATCTCGTGTGTCAGAGAGACTGCACCATTAGCTTCTTTGCTTTCAAGCTGTATCCAATGATGTTATTACTATCTTTGTATATATGTGAATGATTTACAACAGTGCTTCAGTTCATGTATCAATGTAGTGCTAGAGTCAGATATTATTGCTTCAGTAGGAATGTAATTTATGCAGCTAAATTTAAGAATGGAGTAACTGAGTTCTGTGATACTTGTATGAGTTTGAGGGAAATATGATCAGAATTTAGTGCCTATAAGAAAGAGTTATTTGGGGCCCACTGCATTGGTGTTAAAAATGAACCAGTGGATTTTGGTGACATCCTACGAGATATGTAAATACCATTGCTGGTGTTAAATAAAGAAATAATATATTATTGTAAATACTTAGTTTTTTCTTACTTCATAATCTTGTCATTATAATGTACTGATGTGCAGCCATTGTTTGCTCAGTGAGTAAGGTGATAATTACTGACTGTGCTATAGCAGCTACACATGTAATTATTATTACAAATGTTTCTTTTATAAAAGCCTATTGCACATCAATACCTGATGTAGTTGGAATCATGACAGGATGAATGAAGCATCGTTGTTGCAAGGGCTTTGTTTTAAGCGACTGGTCATGTGATGCTGTGAGATACCAGAAGAAGAAGAAGGGATACTCCTTCCCTATAAATCACAAGCAATAATTGTAGGTCCATCTGGCTGTGGAAAGGCAAATGTTCTAATGTTTCTGCTAACACATCCAGTTGGAATCCACTTTAGACATGTATGTGTATTTTCTAAAACGCAGTTTCAGCTCAATTACCAACTATTACAAGAGATACTCCAAGGTGTTGATGATGTGACATACAAGACATTCAGTGAAGGTAGTGACATCCTTCTACCAGAAAAAGTAAAGCCAAACACTGTGTTCATATTTGACGACGTTGCTGTGGAAAAACAGGATTAAATTCGAATATACCTCTGTTTCTTTCGCATATGGGTGTTGGCAATTTCATTCGAGCCATGTTCCAGAATCCCATAACAGTTGATGAAGGATAATGCAAACCTGATGACAGCCGTCAAACAGGATAATCAGAATTTAAAGCACATTTAGCAAACATATGTAGGAACACATACATCATTGAATCAATTTGAAAACATGTGGAAATTGCTGGAATCACATACAGTGCGGGTTTCTCGTTACTGATAACACAATAAAACTGAATGATCATAGGTGTAGACGAAATTTCCTACGGTTTTTAATGTATAGCCATGAAAAGAGAGGAATACATCAGTATACATCACACAGTGGACAAATTCACATACATGTTGGGCACTCAGGCATTATGAGTTAGGTGGAATATGTACGTGGATGCAAAAACTCAGACTCTCAAACGTGAGGTTGGGGATGTACTCAGGGAACTAGAGATGTATTCTCAGTCCCTTCTGAGATGATCAACACATTAAATGATATGGTTAGTGAAACTGAAAACAAATTAGTTGACATAGCTGTGAACATAGATGAAGTAATAAAGAAGGTGGGCAAGAATGTATATCAAGTGTACCCTGCACAGAAATCTTATGTGTAAATAACGAGATGTCGACTAAGCATAAAATCATCATGGCATAAAAGATTGTTCGAGAGAAATTATGGCTGCAAAGTCAGGACATTTGGAGCAGGAGCAATCACTAAGAGAAACCTTTAAACCAGTTACTGAATCTGTCGGTCAGCTCTCGGCAAAATTACCTGATGATGACGATGCCACTGCCAATTCACTAACCATCACAATGATGCCAGAATAAATGGAATATGCAGCGTCAGCATTATAAAACTATACATGTTAGGCACGCAGCGTGTAAGTGTAACAGATAAAACAATACAGATCAGTGACGGGGAATTTCAAAGAACATCAGGTCTACATAACTTTATTTTTCTAAGTCTCTCTAGTCCAAATATCTTGAAATTTATGATAAAATATCATATTTGACAGATGTACGTAAGACAGCTGATGAGAGACTAAGAGGTCAAAGCAATGTGAAATACAAATCCATTATAAAACCTATATTAAATGGTGAGCATAGCAATTAACATTCATTATAAAAGAGTAAACAGTCGATTCGCACAGTATACATACCATGACGATCCTAGTGCACTAACAGACTGGCTGCGACTGCTCATGGCATCACCTGCCACTGGTAATACAACTCTTTGGAATGAGATTTTCTCAATAATTTTCGAGCTTAAATAAGTACGGAGACAGTAGTTCGAGAACTACACAAATCAACACGCCAAACGATCCCTCGTAGAAAAGTTATAATTAAATTTTTGGATGACTTATGGCAAGCAGGTCTCATCGATATGAGGAAACGTTTAAGTTTAAATAATGGTATCAAATATATTTTAATGGTCGTTGTTACATACTCTAAATTTGCCTGGACATTACCAGTAAAAACAAAAATGGGGAGAGATGTTGCACGTGATGAAGAATCGATGCCCTGACAACCTCCAAAGTGATCACGCTGGAGAGTTTTATAACAGATATTTCAAGACTGGTGGAAGGGTGTGGAATAAACCACTTCTTGACATTCACCTATCTGAAGGCAAGTATCGTGGAGCGGCAGAAGAGAACAGTGAAAGCTCAAAGTGGATGCGCTTTAATCTTTGTAGTTCATAAAAATAATAGATATCCTCCTACAAATAATTGTGCAGCATAATCGTATCAAAGATCGAACAATAAAATTGTGATTAATCAATGTTTATGATAATGATCTCTTAGATAGAGTATACGGCAGTATTAAAATGGTATATCTACACTAACTGAAATTTAATGTGGATGATTTGGTATGTATTTCAAAACAAAAAACTGTATATGAAGTCGTACCTAGCAAACTGGTCGAGTGAGGTATTTACAGTTTCCAAAGTGCAGAGAACAAATCCCAGAACCTACATCTTAGAGGATAGCAGTGGTACGGAAGTTGTAGGATGGAATTATTGCCTTCCTCATCCCAGTGCTAGCAGCTCTATCAGCAATAGGTTCACTGGCTGGTGGTGCTGTTACTATTGCCAGGACAGTCAATAATCCTCAGGATTCCTGGGAGCAGCTAGAGAAAACAAGAAGATATAACCACATGATGGAAGCAACACCCATCAAAAAAGGACTACACTTCAAACCCTACAAGGAAGGACTTTATCTCATCATAAGTAAAAAAGCCCCATAATCATCCTGCCGGTTAAGGCGCTTACACATATGGATCTGCTTAGGTTTGTTACAAAAGATTCAACAGTCCAAGATTCTACGGTGTGTTTACGCAGAATACATTACCGACGACTATGTGGAAACCCTGAGAATGTAGAATTGTGAACTTAGATACTGCTGGAGGATCTGGAACTCATTGGGTGGAATACATAAAAAATATACAAATAACGCCTACTATTTTAACCCCATTGGTGACCTGTTGCCTCCAGAAGTACGACACTTCACTGGCGGAAACCATGAGTTCTGTTATTTCCAACGCTATCTAGCCTTTAATACCTACCAGTGCAGTCATTTACGCGTCGTGTTCTCCCCGGCGTTTAGGAAAAGATTTATAAGGAGGTGCGTTAAGTATCCGTTCACTAGTTGAGTTTCAGATGCAATGTCGTATACTCCGACTTAGCGTTCGTCAGTTTTACGTGCACATTACTTCTCACGAACCGATTTAACCACTGGAGTTTGAAGTATTGCATGGACTGGGCTGGAGACAAACAACAGCATCCTAAATATCACAGAGGTTCACAATAAACTACATCTCTAAATTAAGCACACAATCCACAACACAGCACTTTGCAGCAGATTCGCAAGGTGATAATACTTGCAAACTATGAGTTCCTTGAATCAGTAGGCTTAAAACTCGACAGTGATGTCACTCAGTATAACTGTCTCGGAGGAATGTGACTAGTGAATTACACGCCAGGAATATTTCTTTCATCTAACCTTATCATTCAGCCACATTAAACAAGAAAGATGAAATTACGACTGTTATTCAGCATCGAGATGCTTTAACCCTCCCGCGCACAAGTTTGAGTGGTTTGGATGAAACATTTAAGAAAAAGGTGCTTGCTGCTACAGCAAGATCGAAGCTTTCGTATAAGCTTTAGTATTCCTGTTTCAGGAGTTGAACTTGAGATTTACCGTACACGTATTGCAGGCATCTGAGTGTAACAACAATAGATTGATTCACACTCTTTATGGATTCTTCCCCGCAGCTGGATCAGGGTGCGTCGGCTAACAAATCGTACATTCAAGGAGCGTAAGAGGAGAATCAGAGCTTTAAAATAATATGAAAAATGCCTCCAATCATAGTAGTGGAGCATCGGAAGCTTTTAAAAGTTCTGAGTGCCGGTGCTTATCTGTCATTAACTTTCTGTTAATGGGTAATTTTTGAATACCCAATACAATCAGTCGCACCAGACAAGAAAGGGATATTAAAACGTCTTCTCCATTGCATACCCCTAGATTCATCACTCTTGCTTTACAGAGCGACAGAAGGGGGAATATAGCAAATTAGCAAATGATTCCATGGCATTTGACAGTTAGCAAGTTAATTAATGGCGGAGTCTACTCGAATTCGGAATTCTATCCATATGACAATTTACTGTTGCAGTGTGATCAAGTATACGTCCTAGCATTTGACAAATATGCAAGGTTTCACATTTCTTACTACAAAGATGCTGAAGAGAAGGCTATCTACTCATCCGACGGAAATTCTAGGAGTTGACAACAATCATCGTAATAGATTGTTCAAAACAGAGCGACATAATTAAATCGGAACTGATAGATGTACCAACTGAATTTAAAGCAAATTTTCCAGAACGTACTGCATCTTATTCTCTACTTCTGCATGACCATGTGGTTACCTGTTGCCCGATGACTCGTGTTGTGCAGCGAGCTATACAAATAAAGAGGTATTCAAGTTTTCCATTATGATGAATGTAGACGGTTCATATTTAAAGATATTGCATTCATAGCATTCACAGAAGACGCCAGTGTAACAGAGACGTTATCAGCAAGTACTGCAGCGCCAAAACCATGGAATTTACTGGGAAGATCCTGGCATATTCTATAAAGATATGGTGCCATCGCTTTAACTATTCGATTGCATGGATACCATCATCTAAGTCAAAAGTAAGGAGAAGGTCACATGGATGTGTGGAATCTATAATTATGTAGCTATTCAAAACCTGGAATTCTATAGGTGCTCTGTCCTCCATCGGTTCAAGAAGATGTATCATTATGAACTAAAAAATTTTCAACCTCCTTCTGAAAACGTAAAATTAGTTTTAAGATGGATGAAAAACAAATGAATTTTTCTCGCATTGTGTGCTTTGTAGTGATTTTACCCTGCTTCCACTTTGATACATGAATAGCTATATAGTGAGTAACTTTGTCTAGATACTATGTCTGTGCTTTTCTTCAGTCACAGATGATATAATTTAGACATGTTTGCTATATAGCTTTGGAAGCAGGTATGTTCATAAACCAATACGTGCAGCAAGATTGGTAAGATTCAATTCAGCCATTCCACCATATATTTCGTTTTCTCCATCTTCACCTCCTTAATAGCACTGAAGTTCATGTATGTGTGTGTGTGTGTGTGTGTGTGTGTGTGTGTGTGTGTGCGGATGTGTGCCTCACACCCTATATATGATTCCACACATCCATTTGATCTTATCCTTGCTTTTGATGTAGATGATGGTATCCATACAGTCGAATAATTGAAGCGATGCCACCATATCTGTATAGGGTGTACCAGGATCGTGCCAGTGAATTCCACGGAAGAAACATGTTAACCACATTGCACTACTCTGTGGCGATGCAGTACTTGCTGAAAATGTCTCTGGTACACCGGCATCTTCTGCAAATGCCATGAATGCAATGGCTTTAAATATGAATCATCTGTGCTATAATGCAATGGAGGTAGGTTTTCTGTAAATGACAACAACAAAAATGTTTGGTAACGTAACATTTACACAGTTCTCTTATAGAGAGATGTGTATAAATTTCAGTTCTTGGTTGTTTAAAAAGTTTCACATAGATATAAAATATGATAGATACAATTTTATTGTTAAGAAATTTTCACGTAATGTTCTTTTTTCAATGCAGTGGTACTTTTTCTACACTATTGATATTACTATTACTAATGCCTATAGCATGTAAAAAATACACAGTCTGCCCAACAGTAACACTGGTTACATCCAGCTAAGGTTAAAAATATTTACAATTTCGATGGACAGGAGACTCAGTCAGCCCAACAGAAGGACTGGTTCAGGATATCTACAATTTTGATGAAATGGGAATTATATATCTACAATAAAAAATAAGTAGGCTTGGATGGATAGCAGCAGGTAATACTTAAACAATATTCCATTTACATGTCTACTTGATACACACAAGACAAGCGGGGTATAATTATTTACAGGTAACGTTTTTTCTTGACATGGAGATATGTACACATTTTTTCTTTCTGAAAGGTCTATTTATAAGTGTCATTTTCGTCATCACGCATGGTGTGGTTATGTATTTAGATTTTGTCAGCACAAACAGTGTACTGGAAATTTAAACACGAAATTGTTTTTTTAAATGAGAATAGCACTTCTGGAATAAAACTGTAACACTCGAAATTCTTCAAACGAAAATATACCATTAACACGTTGATTTGATAAACACACGCTACAGATTCGTCGTAACTAAAATATACCAGAAACACACTAATTTGATAAACACATGATACTAAATTTGTTTTAACTACGAAATTTGAAAACATACTCCAGAAGAAAATATGTACTTAAATGATAATTTCTCTTCTGACTGCCTCAGACGTTTGCCACCACTGGCACTGCTGCTGTTTCATGTTGATGACCGTTTAATGGGTTCAAATTGGTGTGAATTCGTAAAGGACCAAACTACTGAGGTCATCAGTCCCTAGACTTACACATTACTTAAACTACCTTATGCTAAGAGCAACACACAGCCATGCCCGATGGAGGATTCGCACCTCCGGCAGGAGGGGCCACACAATCCGTGACATGGCACCTAAAACCGCACGGCCAGTCCGTGTGGCGTGCGTTCCATGACCATGCTTCCAGAGACACCGCCGATAAGCAGACAGGCAAACGTAACTGCAGACTGACAATTATCACATGCGGACTAGAGCAAAATAAAGATCACTGTGGCGGAGATAGGGTTTATATAGCTCCACTCACGATTTTGACGGAAAATAATAGGAATGCATGTGCAGAGGGGAAATCCAGGCGTGCATTTGTCAGGTACAAATAGGAATGGAGAGGGGAAGAGGTAGGAGATTGGGAAACACATGATGTTATCTGGTGATGTCATCAGTGTTTCTTTGCCACGTCTAATGATGCCATCATGAATAAATTTGGCAGCAATGTAGACTGGCCTAGTTTTGGCTTGGGTCTTCATCTATTGTCTGCTTTAGTACCATGGCCTGTAGAGCAGTGTGATGTTCAAAGCAATGCTTAGGTTGATGACCTTTCACTTACCTATGAAATGAAGAGCTGCATCTGATACCATCTGGATCTCAATGGAACATTGAAACATAGCTTCCATTTCTTCTATCGGCAATCTCTGGAGACCTGTGTTGTGGCAGTTGCCAGACAGCAGAACGAAAGCCAAGAAGGGAAGTATTATCATTCACAGTTCAAGAAAAATTAACTATTAAAGTCTCATGATTATTACCATTGCTAATACCTATTATCGCCACCCCTACCCATCATGGGGTTAAAAATTTATTGTTTGAGATATTCACTCTAGGACAAAAAAGACACCACGCAGGGGTTATGCAAACAGCTCACAAATTAGTAGTCATATGGAAAATGCAAAATTATAAGCTTTGGCGGCTGATGGGTGAATGTGTGTGCAAGTCGCTAGGATAGTAAATAAGGGTCGTGTCGATATTGGGACATAAAGTCTTTGCGAATATCATTCCATGTTCTCAGATGGACAGGTGCGTTAACAATTTATGCAGATGTCAGCATGTGCGAGAGGCTCAAAGAAGCCTTTTGGAACTGCTCGACATTTGAATAGGGGTGATACCACTATTCGATGGTGTTGGAAGGATTGTGTGAACCATACCAGAGCACAGTGTCAATAGGGAATCAGTCAGAATAGAGAGGCACTCAGAGAGACACTCAGTGGTCCAAATTCGTCATTATCATCGATTCGACGTGCAGCTGATGCTTCAATGACATAAAGGTCATTAATAGGTGACTCACAGGTAGGGGGCTGAGTTCACGGTGCTGACTACCACTGACCTCTAATTATCAATTAAATTTGCCAACAGCTATGTAATTGATACGTTATTTTATTTTGGTACCTCTTTTGGCATTCCACTATGCCATCTTCAGAACCAATATGCATCTCTCAAAAATAAACGATATTTTCATACATTACCATATATTCCACTGATTGTAATCAAGTCTTCTAATGAATGACTTGAGATACAGTTCTGGATTCATAGCATCCAGGAATATATGGCACTGTATGCCAATATCGTCTATTTTTGAGATATGCATTTAGAGCCTGAAGATGGGATAAATGGTCCAAATGACTCTTATCACTATGAGACTTAACATCTGTGGTCATCAGTCCCCTACAACTTAGAACTACTTAAACGTAACTAACCTAAGGACATCACACACATCCATGCCCGAGGCAGTAGCAGTTGCGTGGTTCCGGACTGAAGCTCCTAGAACCGCTCGGCCACCACGGCCGGCGAAGATGGGATAGTGGAATGCTGAGACTGGTAGTCAAAATGAAATAAAATAGCATCTCAATTACTTGGCTGCTGGCGAATTTCATTGATAATTACTTGACCAGGTGATGTTCACTGCCCATGATGGACCAACAGAGAACCATTGACCTTTGCACACCAGCAAGCCCATAAGCAGTGGTGTTGGGGCCATTTGGCCTAGAATCTCGTTGCCTGGATTAGGGTTGTCTTCAGTGATGAGTTCCTCTTCGATTTGAGCTCTGATGACAGCGAAGACCTGTCTGGAGGCATTCCACACCTTATTGTCGCCTGCCATACAGCCTGACAACCAAGAGTGATAGTTTGGTGTGCCATTACATTTCATAGGAGAGTCCCTTTGATGGTCGTCTGAAGCAGCTTTACACCACAGCGGTACATCCATTTTGTTGCTCTTCATGGAAAGCCATAATCAACTTACATTTCATCAAAATAAGGCCTCTCCACACAGAGCGAGAGATTCTACTTCATGCTTCCCAAACTCTACCTTGGCCACCAACATCGGCAGATCTCACTCGGGTTGAGAAAGTTTGGAGCAGTATGGGCTCTGGACATTGTATAATGTGCCAGTGGGACGAATTTCGTAAGCCATCCCTCGTGTGGACGTCCAACAACTCCATCAGTCATTGCCAAGCCTAATAAAAGTTTGCACAAGGGCCAGAGGTGGACCAACGCATTATTGACTTGAGCAGTATGTGAAGCACTTTCTATTGCACAAATCATTTGTATTTCTGTACACATACATCATTTCTATAATTCCTTCATGTTGAGTCTTTTACTTTTTTACTTTCCTGATCACCAAAACTGTGCCGTGTTGTGAAGGGCAAACAGCAGAAGGGCGAAGCAGGTAGGGGTCACAACCCAAGTTCTTGTTAAGATGCGCCCACCCCCGTCACCATGACGGATGTAACAGGAAAGGAATTAGATTAGGTTAACTAACCAAAATGTTTTCCTATTTCTCGTTATTTTTCATCTATTTTATTTTTATTTTTTGTAACTTTTAAATGTAAATATGTACGAGATGAGAGTGTTTCAACATATCAGACCATTTCTAGGTGAGGGTAGAGCAGTACTGAGGCTTGTGCCACCATGAGCAGATGGACACATGAGATAGATTTTAAAATCAGAAAAAAATAAGTATTCAACTGTGCAATTCCCCATGGCTATGTGTGGAGTGAGAGGCTTCACAGAAAAAGGTAGGTGATCGTCTGGCTTCAGAACCATGTTATATTGTGGTGCCTAGCTAGGGGGAAGTGAGAAGGATGTGGAGGAAGTAGGAGATCAGGGTGGACTGTTGCTAGTGGGGCGCAGATGTAGCAGGCCAGTACACAATGTGTTAGAAACAACATCTCTGATTGCACAGTGCATGTATGGCGACATTCATCTGTGTCCTCACACAGGCAACTTGTGTAAAGTGGCGATGTAGCAAGACTACTACGGTGTAGACGTTGGTTATTGGGAAACTTGCCGTTCACAGTGTAGTACCAGAATGCCCTGATGTCAGATGCAAGGAAAGGCGCTTGGAAAGTCTTACAAACCATTCACTATTGGACGTCCATACATTGTGCCATTGTGGAGCGTGTGCATCAACAATGAGTTACAAAACTCACTCACCCATGGTGGTTGCATTGTTGAAAGGGTGTCATGTACTAACTAAGTTCGAAGAAGTAGGTGTAAATATGAGGCAGCACTGGAGTAATGTACGCCACGTTAATTGATGGGGCAGGTGAGTCTGGCATGCAGATTTCTAACATGCATTGCGTTAAGGATGGTGAAAGTTGCCACCATTTGAACATAGTGTGTATATACAGAGTGAGTCACCTAACGTTACCGCTGGATATATTTCGTAAACCACATCAAATACTGACGAACCGTTTCCACAGACCGAACGTGAGGAGAGGGGCTAGTGTAATTGGTTAATACAAACCATAAAAAATGCACGGAAGTATGTTTTTTAACACAAATCTACCTTTTTTCAAATGGAACCACGTTAGTTTTGTTAGCACATCTGAACATATAAACAAATACGTAATCAGTGCCGTTTGTTGCATTGTAAAATGTTAATTACATCCGGAGATATTGTAACCTAAAGTTGACGCTTGAAACCTCCGACGTTCAGTTGCGTGCTGTAACAAACACGGGCCACGGTCGGCGAGCAGCATCTGCAGGGACATGTTTACGATGACGACCGTGTTTACGAGTGTGGCTGTAGTGCACTGTTGTGGTTTGGTCTAGCTGTCGCAGTGTCCGCATGTAGCGCTTGCTGCTATTGTTATTCTGCATTAGTCTCCGCACGCAGACCAACTGTAGTACACCGTGTTACCAGAGTCTGTGATAGTGTAGTGTTGTAGGAACTGAGACCATGATGTATTCGAACTCTGAAAAGGCGGAGATGATACTCATCTATGGCGAGTGTCGACGAAATGCAGCTGAAGCCAGCAGGGTGTATGCAGAGCGGTACCCGGACAAAGAGCATCCAACGTGCTGCACATTGCAAAACATCTACCGCCAACTGTATGCAACAGGTATGGTCGTAGCACGCAAACGGGTCCGTAACAGGCCCGTCACAGGAGAAGCGGGTGCAGTTGGTGTGTTAGCTACTGTTGCCATGAACCCACACATGAGTACACGGGACATTGCGAGATCCGGTGGACTGAGTCAAAGTAGTGTCATGCGCATACTGCATCGTCAACGCTTTCACCCGTTTCATGTGTCGCTACATCAGCAATTACATGGTGATGACTTTAATCATCGAGTGCAATTCTGTCAATGGGCATTAACAGAGAATGCGTTGCAGTTCTACCTGTTTACCGACGAAGCGGGTTTTACAAACCACGGGGCAGTGAATCTACGGAACATGCATTACTGGTCCGTGGACAATCCTCGCTGGCTCAGACAGGTAGAGCAACAGCGACCGTGGACTGTAAATGTATGGTGCGGAATCATTGGCGACTACCTCATTGGTCCTCACTTCACTGCAGGGGCCCAAACAGCTGCAACATACATCGCGTTTCTACAGAATGATCTGCCAACGTTGCTCGAAAATGTACCACTGGAAACGCGTCGACGTATGTGGCATCAGCATGATGGTGCACCTGCACATTCCGCAATTAACACTAGGCTGACCCTAGACAGGATGTTCGACGGGCGTTTCATAGGACGTGGAGGACGCATAAATCGGCCAGCCCGTTCTCCTGATCTTACACCTCTGGACTTCTTTCTGTGGGGTACGTTAAAGTAGAATGTGTACCGTGATGTGCCTACAACCCCAGAGGATATGAAACAACGTATTGTGGCAGCCTGCGGCGACATTACACCAGATGTACTGCGGCGTGTACGACATTCATTACGCCAGAGATTGCAATTGTGTGCAGCAAATGATGGCCACCACATTGAACATCTATTGGCCTCACATGTCGGGACACACTCTATTCCACTCCGTAATTGAAAACGGAAACCACGTATGTACGTATACCTCACCCCTCATGGTAATGTACATGTGCGTCAGTGAAAAAGACCAATAAAAAGGTGTTAGCATGTGGACGTAATGTGCTGTTCCAGTCTCTTCTGTACCTAAGGTCCATCACCGTTCCCTTTGGATCCTTACGTAATTCGGTGCTCTCCGATACACATGATCGAACAGCGGAGGAGTGGTACGCAAGCGTCAGCTTTAGGTTACAATATCTCCGGACGTAATTAACATTTTACAATGCAACAAACGGCATTGATTACGTATTTGTTTATATGTTCAGATGTGCTAACAAAACTAACGTGGTTCCATTTAAAAAAACGTAGATTTGTGTTAAAGAACATACTTCCGTGCATTTTTGTATGGTTTGTATTAACCAATTACACTAGCCCCTCTCCTCTCGTTCGGTCTGTGGAATCGATTCGTCAGTATTTGATGTGGTTTACGAAATATATCCAGCGGTAATGTTAGGTGACTCACCCTGTATAATGTGGTGAATCTGGACCAAACATGGACAAGGGTGAGGCCACCTTTTGCTATAGGGAGTGTGAGGGTGTCAGGTTTTAAAGATGGTGTCAGCCAAATAAAAGTCGTCTGTAGGCTCGATGGCAGAGGGACTTCTTGGGTGGCATGAACCATTTAGGCACCATGTATGTGTCAACATAATTCACTGTCTGTAGTGGGCTCAAGCTGCACATGAATTTGTGGTGAACATAGTAACAAATGGACGGCATGTCTCTGCAGCGGTACACTGAGTGGAGCCAGTAAAGTCGATGTCATTTGTGGTCTGCTTCCAGTGCTCATCAATGTGGTAAAACTGAGGTCACTAGGCGACGATTATCCGTAATGTTGGATCCATGCCACGGCATCCTGTACATGTGTGGGCGAGCGTGTGAGAAGCAGGAGGTCGTCCACATAGGCCCAGCAGCAGAACGTGTGACCGTGTAATAAAGTCCTGTAAGATGAGGAACGGGGCCTTTGTTAAGAGGCTGGACGGCAGTCGCATGCAAAATAGTGGAACGGAGTGTATCCCTGCCTGACTGAACGACAGACAGAGACTTGTCTAGCCAATCCTCCACTCACCTGGACCGTGGACTTGGCATTGCATCGTAAGCAGCGAATCACATTTATGAACTGTGCGCGAACCCT
Source organism: Schistocerca americana (assembly GCF_021461395.2). Classification (NCBI taxonomy): domain Eukaryota; kingdom Metazoa; phylum Arthropoda; class Insecta; order Orthoptera; family Acrididae; genus Schistocerca; species Schistocerca americana. The sequence continues at coordinate 588,632,443 of NC_060125.1, read as the reverse complement.
GTGCGCACCGCCACCGAGAGGAGAAAATGGTAGTGGACACAGTCACTACACAAGCATGGTAACCAGTGAAGGGCTGTGTGTTGCCATGAGAGTGACAGGAGTGTGCCGCCTCTCATATAAGTTTGCCCCATGGTGCACTGTCAACCATTTTCCCTAGATCTCTGGGCGTTGGTCGGTGGTATCTTCGCTTCAACGCGCGAGTGTCCTGAGACGTCATATGGGCCCTCCAGGCAATGTGGCGCAAGACAGCGATTATATGAAAAACAGGGTTTTGTAGCCAAAATAATGGGGAGTAATATGGTCTACTGGACACCACCGAGAGGAGAAAATGGTAGTGGACACAGTCACTACACAAGCATGGTAACCAGTGAAGGGCTGTGTGTTGCCATGAGAGTGACAGGAGTGTGCCGCCTCTCATATAAGTTTGCCCCATGGTGCACTGTCAACCATTTTCCCTGGATCTCTGGGCGTTGGTCGGTGGTATCTTCGCTTCAACGCGCGGTAGTCGGTCTATAGCGAGTGTCCTGGGACGTCATATGGGCCCTCCAGGCAATGTGGCACAAGATAGCGATTATATGAAAAACAGGGATTTGTAGCCAAAATAATGGGGAGTAATATGGTCTACTGGACACCAGTGTAAAACCAACGCGCTTTCACGAAAAAAAAAATGGTGCACTACTTGTTGAACTCCCCTCACATTATGAGACCGTAATGAAGTAATGTCAGCGGTGAGAGTAGATATCAGCATCGATTTGAGAAGATCACACCAAAAGAATGGAAGCTGTGGGTAAACCAAACTTGTTCTACGTGCAAATGGTTCAAATGGCTCTGAGCACTATGGGACTTAACATCTATGGTCATCAGTCCCCTAGAACTTAGAACTACTTAAACCTAACTAACCTAAGGACAGCACACAACACCCAGCCATCACGAGGCAGAGAAAATCCCTGACCCCGCCGGGAATCGAACCCGGGAACCCGGGCGTGGGAAGCGAGAACGCTACCGCACGACCACGAGATGCGGGCTGTTCTACGTGCATCTTATTTTCGTGGCACAATGGCTGATCGTTTACATTTCGGCGTTCAACCACAGAAGCAATATTTCGTTTCCTAATTTTTCAGCGATATACTTTTCAGCCATCTTCAGGGTGAGCCGAGAGACTGTCGCTACTGCTGCTGCTGTCATTCCAGCCTGATGTGAACTTGAAGCTAAACTAGCTACGCCTCCAATCTCCGGTGTGGGTAGTTATTCCTCTCTTGTGTATGTCCTGGTGGTTTTTCGTCTTGGTGAAGATTTTCCTTCAGAACCTGCATTCCAGAAAGTTTAGTTCCGAAGGAGTGAGACCATAATGCGGTACTCAGGCGCTGAATGCAGGATCCAAGAGAGCAGATATGAAGATCTGAAGAGAGCGGGGTCTTCTCACGAAAGACCCTCGCCATCTGTTGGCACCTATCACCTACAGTGGGCGGCAGGCTGACCCATCGGAGCTCTTCGGTTTGGAAGCTGTTGGGCTGATTCAGGACGAGTTGGAGCTCCCTGTTCACCAGACTTTGGACATAAATATCTTCAACATTTCGCGGCCCTGTCAGGTACTGTATAAATATTAATTTTCATTTTAATAATCAACAGCCTCAGTAGCACCGTTTACCTAGAATTTACCCAGGTTTTAGTCGGGATAACCCAACCGTTTGTCACGGTAGTTACTGTTATTCTGAAGAATGTTGGGTTATCCCGACTGAAACCTAGGTAAACTCTAGGTAAACGGTGCAACTGAGGTTGTTGATTATTAAAATTAAAATTAATAGATTTTGGACATGTTGGATGTGTCTCTGCAGCATTGCCTCAAACAATGGCCACATATTCGAAGATGGAGCACACAACTGTCAGGCTGAGGGACATCCCCAGTTGTGTAGGACTGTTGACTGTCAGTCCAGGAATGCTTAGAGCACCTGCAGCCATCTTGTCACTTTCTTGTGCAGGTCTTCTGCATCCCTTCTCTAGGGTACTGCTTCTACCCTGACGGTTTTCGGTGTCATGGCTGCAGAAACAAATCTTCAAATGACGACCACGATTTGTGTCTTCAAGCCGTTGAACGTGCCTCCACTTCAAGGCCCACTGTGGGAGGATGGCTTGGCCTCTTAAAGGCAGTGTTTAGGCTTCGTAAGACGAACACTGTATTATCAGCACAGAGATCCAGTTAGACTGGGGGGGGGGGGTGGAGGGGGGAGGGGGGAGTGGGGGGAGCCTTGGCACAGTGGACCAAATACCGGTCCAAGAAATAGATCAACCACGATATGGCGCTCAGATGTAGCTTTTACATATACATCACACTCCGCAAGCCCCCTTATGGTGTGTGGCGGAGCGTATTTCTTGTATCACTGACAGAGCCCCACAGTGCTGTTCCCCTCACGAATAGCGCGTGGGAAAAAGGATTGTCGGTAAGCCTCTGTATTCGCTCTATTTTCTCTAATTTTCTCCTGATGGTCATTACGCGGTACGTATGTAGGGGGAAGTAATTCGTTGCCCGACGCTTTTCGGGAACTGCACTTTCCAAATTGCAGCAGTAAATCCGTCCGTGATGCACAACGCCTGTCTTGTAACGTCTGCCAATGGTGTTTGTTGAGCATATGCGTAACGCGCTTCAGAACGAAGTGACACAAGCAAAACGGTGCCGATATCAGTGCAATGAAATCAAAAACAGGAGACTAACGATACATCGAACTACAGATGCTGAAGCAACTCCAAAAGCTACAGAGAATGCTGCAACAACAGACACCAAATACACTAACTACTCCCACGCCTGCTGCATATTCTCAACCGACAGCACACACAAACACACATATCTGTACGCCTGTCATAGCACACAAAAGTGTTAGAATATTTTATATCGCTGAAATGTTTTAAATCTTCCTGAGTCATTTGCAATACATTGAAGTACAAAACGTAAGGATGATAGAGTTGTACGTAGAGACAGGGTGGAGGTGGTGGAGAGAGAGAAATGCGGAGGAAAAGATGGACAGAGAGAAGGGAAGGAGGAGATGTTTGCAACACTTGTGACGTAGGCGTTCTAAAGTGTACTAGTGAGTAAAAGTCTAGTAGATGCATACTGGGCACGCAAGCAATCTGATCATCTAGAATTCTCACTACTCGTCCTGTTCTGGATTACTCTGCGGCTGCGAGGACCAGTGGGACGAGTACGGTAACTCTACATGTTTACGTTTAATGTCCTGTCAGAATGTGTTTCAGGAACCGATCCCTAAGAGGATAACAAAACAAGAAATGGTAGTATGAATATATGGCCGAAATTGCGTTCCGAGGGAAGTACAGGGCTATTACAAATGATTGAAGCGATTTCATAAATTCACTGTAGCTCCATTCATTGACATATGGTCACGACACACTACAGATACGTAGGAAAACTCATAAAGTTTTGTTCGGCTGAAGCCGCACTTCAGGTTTTTGCCGCCAGAGCGCTGGAGAGCGCAGTGAGACAAAATGGCGACAGGAGCCGAGAAGGCGTATGTCGTGCTTGAAATCCACTCCCATCAGTCAGTCATAACAGATCAACGACACTTCAGGACGAAGTTCAACAAAGATCCACCAACTTCTAACTCCATTCGGCGATGGTATGTGCAGTTTAAAGCTTCTGGATGCCTCTGTAAGGGGAAATCAACGGGTCGGCCTGCAGTGAGCGAAGAAACGGTTGAACGCGTGTGGGCAAGTTTCACGCGTAGCCCGCGGAAGTCGACGAATAAAGCAAGCAGGGAGCTAAACGTACCACAGCCGACGGTTTGGAAAATCTTACGGAAAAGGCTAAAGCAGAAGCCTTACCGTTTACAATTGCTACAAGCCCTGACACCCGATGGCAAAGTCAAACGCTTTGAATTTTCGGCGCGGTTGCAACAGCTCATGGAAGAGGATGCCTTCAGTGCGAAACTTGTTTTCAGTGATGAAGCAACATTTTTTCTTAATGGTGAAGTGAACAGACACAATGTGCGAACCTGGGCGGTAGAGAATCCTCACGCATTCGTGCAGCAAATTCGCAGTTCACCAAAAGTTAACGTGTTTTGTGCAATCTCACGGTTTAAAGTTTACGGCCCCTTTTTCTTCTGCGAAACGTTACAGTACGCGTGTATCTGGACATGCTGGAAAATTGGCTCATGCCACAACTGGAGACCGACGGCGCCGACTTCATCTTTCAACAGGATGGTGCTCCACCGCACTTCCATCATGATGTTCGGCATTTCTTAAACAGGAGATTGGAAAACTGATGGATCGGTCGTGGTGGAGATCATGATCAGCAAATCATGCCATGGCCTCCACGCTCTCCCGACTTAACCCCCTGCGATTTCTTTCTGTGGGGTTATGTGAAAGATTCAGTGTTTAAACCTCCTCTACCAAGAAACGTGCCAGAACTGCGAGCTCGCATCAACGATGCTTTCGAACTCATTGATGGGGACATGCTGCGCCGAGTGTGGGAGGAACTTGATTATCGGCTTGATGTCTGCCGAATCACTAAAGGGGCACATACCGAACATTTGTGAATGCCTTAAAAAAACTTTTTGAGTTTTTGTATGTGTGTGCAAAGCATTGTGAAAATATCTCAAATAATAAAGTTATTGTAGAGCTGTGAAATCGCTTCAATCATTTGTAATAACCCTGTACATCCACTTGAAGGTGGAGATATAAGATCATTGGCAGCGTGGGTTTTTAACACGTGAGAAAAGACCAACGAAGTGGAAATACTCAAGAAGAGAGTAAAATTGTCTCTGACGGTGTCGCGCTCACACGTTGATACTGGGGGCATTCTTACTCATGTTGTGTACTCCGTGCGGTGTGGACGTCTGTTGTGCAGTCCAGCACTGAGCGATTAGGAAATGGGGCTACGTGACCTCTGCATACAGACAGGCAGTTGGCACGACTGTACTGGTAAAAGTACCCCACCGACACCAGCGGCACCATAAACGTTTCGGAACAGTGTCGCATGGTTTGTGTGAGATACGCTCGTTTATAGGAATGGCTAATTGTGAGGGCGAGGCATATCTGCAATTCGTGTGGGTGGACTTCTCTGCAGAAAGATGAGGCTGTGGTGGTACAAAGAGTAATGTGGCTACTACACGATTGTGCTCCGGCTCGCTTACGCGTTTCCGTGCAGAGGTATATCGACAACATCTACACCAATAGATGGATTGGATTAGGTGATCCAGTTGGATGACCCATCAAATCCCCAGACCTCAACCCATTAGAGTTCTACTTGTGAGGACACCTGCAAGAAGTTGTCTATGCATTGCCTAGCCCTGATGTGCACACATTGGAGCAACTCGTTTATGCTGCCTATGATGCCATTCAGTTGTAAAACGACACAGTCGAACGTGTGCGTCAGTTGCTGCTGCATTCTGTTCGCGCTTGCTTAGAGCACCTAAGGCACCTTGTCTGTCGCTGTGCTCATCACAGCATGTCGTGGACTCAAAAATGGCTCAAATGGCTCTGAGCACTATGGGACTCAACTGCTGAGGTCATTAGTCCCCTAGAACTTAGAACTAGTTAAACCTAACTAACCTAAGGACATCACACACATCCATGCCCGAGGCAGGATTCGAACCTGCGACCGTAGCGGTCTTGCGGTTCCAGACTGCAGCGCCTTTAACCGCACGGCCACTTCGGCCGGCTGTCGTGGACTACTCTACAGGCACGATCACCCAATAAATGTCCTGTAGCATGGTCACCCCTTGCACCTACGTCCATGTGACATTTTTGCTCCTTATCCACTAAGGAAACATTTACTATAGTTTGTCCCCATTGTACAAAATTACCCAACATCTATTAAAAAATCAGTATCATATGGCACGTTTAATATGTCCTCATTAGCACAAATCTACTAGCTGCGTTGTAACGACTCAAAATATCCGAGTCACTATCCCATAAGCTTGTAAATATGTGGCGGAAACACCTTGCAGGTAACTCTGCTTCCACATTCCCAATTACGGCGGCGCGGTTCCTTCCGTCCCTTTTCGACGTACCTGCACCTACCTGTGAACATTGTCTCAGCAGATCATCAGTAGGGAAGCTGAGCGAAACCTACTGTACTTCGACGTGAACCATACTGCAATTAGAGTCACTAATCTAGTTTCGGGAGAAAGTTTTCACCCGAAATGAAGGGTTGGAAATTTTGTCCTTAATTAATATATTCTGAAACTTACGTGAACAAGTATCACTGCCAAGCCCGTGCTTATCTTAACACAGTCACTCACAATCCCTTTCACTCACGTTAGCAGGTTTATGGTGTTGCATTTCTCGAAAACGTAATAGCTACAAAAATACGGATTGTTTTCGATTGAGAAAGCTCGACAAATATTAAGTCTGTCGGTACCTAATGCAGTCACAGTTTTTTAGCTACCGACCTTCTCAATATGCGATGCGGAATTCATGTCTTTTCTCGTCACAAAATTCACTTAAAAATTCCGAAATTTCTACACACTCATCCGAATAATTATGCCGTTACTTTACAACACTTTTGATGTATGAAACACTGTTAGATCCGGCAGCTTATCATATCCATCGGAACTACTACTACACACGTCCGAGCTGTTTCATGGCTAGGCTCCGACACCTCTCTGTTGTTGTTGTTGTGGTCTTCAGTCCTGAGACTGGTTTGATGCAGCTTTCCATGCTACTCTATCCTGTGCACGCTTCTTCATCTCCCAGTACCTACTGCAACCTACATCCTTCTGAATCTGCTTAGTGTATTGATCTCTTGGTCTCCCTCTACAATTTTTACCCTCCACGCTGCCCTCCAATGCTAAATTTGTGATTCCTTGATGCCTCAAAACATGTCCTACCAACCGATCCCTTCTTCCAGTCAAGTTGTGCCACAAACTTCTCTTCTCCCCAATCCTATTCAATACCTCCTCATTAGTTACGTGATCTACCCACCTTATCTTCAGCATTCTGCTGTAGCACCACATTTCGAAAGCTTCTATTCTCTTCATGTCCAAACTAGTTATCGTCCATGTTTCACTTCCATACATGGCTACACTCCATACAAATACTTTCAGAAACGACTTCCTGACACTTAAATCTATACTCGACGTTAACAAATTTCTCTTCTTCAGAAACGATTTCCTTGCCATTGCCAGTCTACATTTTATATCCTCTCTACTTCGACCATCATCAGTTATTTTACTCCCTAAATAGCAAAACTCCTTTACTACTTTAAGTGTCTTATTTAATAATCTAATTCCCTCAGCATCACCCGATTTAATTTGACTACATTCCATTATCTCGTTTTGCTTTTGTTGATGTTCATCTTATATCCTCCTTTCAAGACACTGTCCATTCCGTTCAACTGCTCTTCCAAGTCCTTTGCTGTCTCTAACAGAATTACAATGTCATCGGCGAACCTCAAAGTTTTTACTTCTTCTCCATGAATTTTAATACCTACTCCGAATTTTTCTTTTGTTTCCTTTACTGCTTGCTCAATATACAGATTGAATAACATCGGGGAGAGGCTACAACCCTGTCTCACTCCTTTCCCAACCACTGCTTCCCCTTCATGCCCCTCGACTCTTATAACTGCCATCTGGTTTCTGTACAAATAGTAAATGGCCTTTCGCTCCCTGTATTTTACCCCTGCCACCTTCAGAATTTGAAAGAGAGTATTCCAGTTAACAGTGTCAAAAGCTTTCTCTAAGTCTACAAATGCTAGAAACGTAGGTTTGCCTTTTCTTAATCTTTCTTCTAAGATAAGTCGTAAGGTTAGTATTGCCTCACGTGTTCCAACGTTTCTACGGAATCCAAACTGATCTTCCCCGAGGTCCGCTTCTACCAGTTTTTCCATTCGTCTGTAAAGAATTCGCGTTAGTACTTTGCAGCTGTGACTTATTAAACTGATAGTTCGGTAATTTTCATATCTGTCAACACCTGCTTTCTTTGGGATTGGAATTATTATATTCTTCTTGAAGTCTGAGGGTATTTCGCCTGTTTCATACATCTTGCTCACCAGATGGTAGAGTTTTGTCATGACTGGCTCTCCCAAGGCCATCAGTAGATCTAATGGAATGTTGTCTACTCCCGGGGCCTTGTTTCGTCTCAGGTCTTTCAGTGCTCTGTCAAACTCTTCACGCAGTATCTTATCTCCCATTTCGTCTTCATCTACATCCTCTTCCATTTCCATAATATTGTCCTCAAGCACATCGCCCTTGTATAAACCCTCTATATACTCCTTCGACCTTTCTGCCTTCCCTTCTTTGCTTAGAACTGGGTTGCCATCTGAGTTCTTGATATTCATACAAGTGGTTCTCGTCTCTCCAAAGTTCTCTTTAATTTTCCTGTAGGCAGTATCTATCTTACCCCTAGTGAGACAAGCCTCTACATCCTTACATTTGTCCTCTAGCCATCCCTGCTTAGCCATTTTGCACTTCCTGTCGATCTCATTTTTGAGACGTTTGTATTCCTTTTTGCCTGTTTCACTTACTGCATTTTTATATTTTCTCCTTTCATCAATTAAATTCAATATTCCTTCTGTTCCCCAAGGATTTCTACTAGCCCTCGTCTTTTTACCTACTTGATCCTCTGCTGCCTTCACTACTTCATCCCTCAGAGCTACCCATTCTTCTTCTACTGTATTTCTTTCGCCCATTCCTGTCAATTGTTCCCTTATGCTCTCCCTGAAACTCTCTACAACCTCTGGTTCTTTCAGTTTATCCAGGTCCCATCTCCTTAAATACCCACCTTTTTGCAGTTTCTTCAGTTTCAATCTGCAGTTCATAACCAATAGATTGTGGTCAGAATCCACATCTGCCCCTGGAAATGTCTTACAATTTAAAACCTGGTTCCTAAATCTCTGTCTTACCATTATATAATCTATCTGATACCTCTTAGTATCTCCAGGGTTCTTCCATGTATACAACCTTCTATCATGATTCTTAAACCAAGTGTTAGTTATGATTATGTTGTGCTCTGTGCAAAATTCTACAAGGCGGCTTCCTCTTTCATTTCTTCCCCCCAATCCATATTCACCTACTACGTTTCCTTCCCTCCCTTTTCCTACTGACGAATTCCAGTCACCCATCACTATTAAATTTTCGTCTCCCTTCACTACCTGAATAATTTCTTTTATCTCGTCATACATTTCATCTATTTCTTCATCATCTGCAGAGCTAGTTGGCATATAAACTTGTACTACTGTAGTAGGCATGGGCTTCGTGTCTATCTTGGCCACAATAATGCGTTCACTATGCTGTTTGTAGTAGCTAACGCGCACTCCTATTTTCTTATTCATTATTAAACCTACTCCTGCATTACCCCTATTTGATTTTGTATTTATAACCCTGTAATCACCTGACCAAAAGTCTTGTTCCTCCTGCCACCGAACTTCACTAATTCCCACTATATCTAACTTTAACCTATCCATTTCCCTTTTTAAATTTTCTAACCTACCTGCCCGATTAAGGGATCTGACATTCCACGCTCCGATCCGTAGAACACCAGTTTTCTTTCTCCTGATAACGACGTCCTCTTGAGTAGTCCCCGCCCGGAGATCCGAATGGGGGACTATTTTACCTCCGGAATATTTTACCCAAGAGGACGCCATTATCATTTAATCATACAGTAAAGCTGCATTTCCTCGGGAAAAATTATGGCTGTAGTTTCCCCTTGCTTTCAGCCGTTCGCAGTACCAGCACAGCAAAGCCGTTTTGGTTAATGTTGCAAGGCCAGATCAGTGAATCATACAGACTGTTGCCCCTGCAACTACTGAAAAGGCTGCTGCCCCTCTTCAGGAACCACATGTTTGTCTGGCCTCTCAACAGATACCCCTCCGTTGTGGTTGCACCTACGGTACGGCCATCTGTATCTGTGGTGTCACCGCCAGACACCACACTTGCTAGGTGGTAGATTAAATCGGCCGCGGTCCATTTAGTACATGTTGGACCCGCGTGTCGCCACTGTGTGATCGCAGACCTAGCGCCACCACAAGGCAGGTCTCGTGATACGAACAAGCACTCGCCCCAGTTGTACGGACGACCTAGCTAGCGACTAGAGGTACGAAGCCTTTCTCTCTCATTAGCCGAGAGACAGAATAGCCTTCAGCTAAGTTAATGGCTACGAACTAGCAAGGCGCCATTAGCCTTACTGTGATTGTAATTAAAGTCTCCTGTGTATCGTCAAGAGCGATGTACCACAATGATTGATTAAAGATAAGTATTAATCCAGCTACGTACTTTTCTTCATAGCATTAATTACGTAGCCTGTTCCAGTACTTCACGCCCGTCTGCGTTAGTCTAGCGTGCATTTTCAGCCATCTCGATCTACAAGGTGTTGGCCCAGCTGCCGACACATCAGTATCCCCACCAACGGCAAGGTCCATGGTTCAAGGGGTAGGGACACCTCTCTAGAATACTTGAAGTCAGGCTCATCCAAGAATTGCGCGCGCAAGTCAGTGTAGTTCAGCGCCCCGTCCGCGACCGTGTGTCGCTAGTGTCGCCATAGGAGCGAGCGAGAGAGAGAGAGAGAGAGAGAGAGAGAGAGAGAGAGAGAGAGAGAGCTGCAGAGCAAGTGAGACCACACAGCTCTGCTGTGCGCTGGACTGTCCCGCGGTCAGATCTAACGTAAACAAAATATTGTATTTTAGAATTAATTTTATGTAAGGGATATAGAGTCTCATTCTTACTCTTAGTAGTTACAAGTAAGTATTTTTTGTTATAATTCGTGCTACAATTTGTTGTATCCCTTTTCAGAGTTTAGAAATCGGATCCTTAGTTTGCTGTTTTGTACGTAATAATTTTAACTGACCAAGATTGAAAACTTATTAAAATAGAATTAAGGTTATAAAGCTCTTTATTTCTCACAGTGAATATTGCTAAAGAAGACAATTAACATTTTATACGTTTTTCTTTTTGAAGGAAACGATTTTGTCTAGGCTTGGTACAATATTCCGTGAGACTGCTAACCTCAAAGAATTGGTCAAATCTTTATCGCCATGGAATGAAGGTTCTTAGTTTTAGCAAGCTTTAAAAGAGCGAAAAAGCGCTCACAAATATACGTGGAACCAAACATTGAGAACTTTGGCCGCGTGCTTGTGCAAAAGAGGATATTTCTCTCGTGGAAGACAGCTGTAAAAAAAGTTATCCAAAGTTTTACACATAAGAAAGCGGTCCTTCAGGCGGATATGGCACTGTAGGACAATCAGCTCTAATTGAAGCACTTGTGAGACGTCCTCTGCCCGAAGGGAAAACGGGCGAACAAATATATCTATCGGCTTGCGTTCGGGCGGTCCGCACGGCCAGCTAAGCGGCATGGCTCGGCCACTGCAGCAACACACGAATTCGCCCGGGGCGCTGGCCGTGGGCGATCGCGGGCGCTAGCTCCCCAGGTGCACAGCTTGGACGAGTCTGCTCTATGTCTTCTCTAACAGCAGAGAAAGGCGCGCGAATAATACTGTTCTACCATTGGTCAGCTTACTCAATAGCCAATAGCAAAACAACATTCTCCCGCGTCAGTCCGCGCTTTTCATTAATAACCAATCGCAAAATAGTAAGCCTAACGACTTCGCTTTTTACCGACGTAATTATCTAATATGCTGAAGTTTTGTTTATACATAAAGTTATTTACTATTGTTATTTATACCTGAATTAACTTTCCCATTACCATAAACTTACTTTACAAATCTATTCTACAAAACTCCCCTTTGTCCACATCCATACTTCTTCGAAATGTTCCCACACTAAATCCCACTACATAACTCGTTAAACAATTATCTTCATATTAACCTTAAAACACACTCACACATCATTCATACTGCTATACACATTTATAACATTTTACAGACACAAAAAGATACTAGAACAGATTATGAAAAACATTCTATTACTTTAGTGCACTCTAGTGGGCACAATCGAAACTATATCACAGTCGTCTATCCAATACTGTCCTCTATCGGCTGATACATAAACTACGTGCGCGTCCAGTCTCGCCTCACCATCTGTCACTCTCCAGCTCTGAGACACATCTGCCACATAACCGCCTCCAAGGAAGGATCGGTATACGGCGCTACGCCTCACAATGAAGACCGTGACAACAGCTATAGTCCGTGAGACGAGTGATTGGTACTGACAGTTCCGGCGGGCAGACGGCGCTCTTGCCGAACGTGGCTCACAGCACGCGGCGCCCTGTCTGCTACACGCATTCTCTAGCAGCAGAAATAAAAGCGAGACAAAATACAAGTCGTATTGGTACGCGTGAATTTATTTAAAGTTGATGCTTGAAATATATTAACTCGAAAACTGATAAGAGCTATTTAGTACAAGTATCTAAGATGCTGAAACATAATAAAGTTATTTGTTAAACTTCACAACTGAAATGAAAACTATTTTCGCAAGTTGTTGAACATTAGCAGTTTTGGTTTCCATTGTTAAGTATTAGCATTATTAATTTGTTCTACTGCAAGCTACAGAATAATTGGTCAGTGTATTAAGAGTTATAATCTGAAGAAAGTACTCACAATATGATGATCTGGTTGTAGATCGATAGCAAACTCCCTCCTTACATTCTTGAATAAGTTGTAGTTACTGTAATGGAAAAACACCACTCACATCACTGTCAGAATCTTATTTGACATTGTCTTCCTCAGCACTACTCGAACTATCACTGCTCTCTCCCAGATGTATAATTAAATTTTCGATGCATTCTTCCACAACCCCTTCGGTCTTGGCCACCTCTCTGATGGCACTTGCAGTGCTGTTTACAATTTTAGCCCACGTCTCGCTTGTCGAGAGTCCACTTCAGAGATCGTGAATTTTTTATTGTTTGCAGCAATGTAATTTTTTATCTGCGCCCACACTCCTTCAATTGCATTGAAGTGACAGTGGTATGGAGGAAGCCGAACGATTTCATGCCCGTGCCTTTTAGCAATCTCGTCAGTTACATATGTTGGAAATTGGGGTTTCTTTTGTGCCACAATTTCGAGCAGTTCCGCCTTCCTTAAATCTTCTCTGAAATCTACTTTTCGCCGTTTCAACCACTGAATGATATCGTCTTTTTTTGTTGCCAAGGTTGGTGCCTTATCGCGAACAACGGAATGATAAGGCGCATTGTCCATAACAATCACTGATGGACTTGTCAGATTCGTCATAAGCGATGTCTCGAACCACTCTTGAAATACTACACTATTCATTTCTTCATGGTAATCTCCCGTCTTTTTTGACCGAAACATTTTCAAGCAGTTTGGCACAAAACCTTTCGATGTTCCTGCATGTAAGACAATAATACGCCCTCCTTTGCCAACAGGCACTGCCATTGTCCCCTCGGGCGTTCCATCATTCCAGCCTCTACGTAAAGAATGGCTGGCATTGACCCAAGTTTCATCTAATCACACTATTCTTTCGAATTCCACACCCATGATCCTGTGCAGAAATCTGCACCGCCATGCAACTACATCTGTCTTTTCCATTAATATTTTGCGTCCGTTAAACAGTGAACAGCTGAAGCCCATGTCTTTCAACACTGTACGCAATGAAAATTTGCTCCCTTTAAAAAGATCGTCTTTCTGAAGCGACACCTGTAATTTAGATAGAGTGGGATGTTCCCTTCTCTTATAATAGCTGTATATATGACGACGAATAGCGTCTTTCTGAAAATCGTCCAAAGCTGTCACCTGCTTATTTCTCGGTCGCTTCTTTCCTGGTGTGTGCAGCTTTGTTGTGCCACTCTCGTCAGAATCTACACTATACTGTTCTTTCACTATCTTTACAACAGTGTTCTTACTTATTTTCAATGCTGCTGCAGTTCTCTTCACAACCTGAACAACAAGAATTAAGGGCCCACCTTTGTCCTTTTCTTTCTCAAAGTAATCCCTCACAGAGCACACGGATTCACGGGCCTGGGTGTGTAGCACACTTTTCTTCCTCCGTTTCACTTCTTGTGTTGGGCTGGTACTACCCGCCGCACTAGACACTGTTTACAACGAAACATAAACAAAGAAACACTAAAAACAACAAAAAGGAAATAAACTGCGAATTCAACTTCAGACAAACGACGAACGACCGCACCGCCTGCACGCGAGACACTGGTAAGTTTCGTAAGCGCGCGCGACCGAGTTTCAGAGCGGCAACGTAGCCCTTGCTACCCGCTCAAAGTCAGGCCGTCATTGGCTGCCTGCCTGCGGTCGCTAGGCAACGGAAAGACGCTACCGAGCTGTCAATACCAAAGACTCGTCTCCCAGACTATAGTAAATATAGGCTTTCGTCTCTGTTGGCATTCCAGTCACACCTGTCACAAAAATAACCTCATAAAATGCCTCACCCTACAAGTGCCAAGCACAGTCACGGAACTACCGCGATCTGGCTTCGAGAAAGCCTCAAAGCTGCGTGAGATATCTTGCGACAGAGCGGTGTTGTGGTGGGGTGCTGTGTCAGAGAGCCAACACGATGAGCGGGCCGAACATCAGAGATCGGCAGCCATAAGCGGCTTGCGCACCCGCCGCACGCGGCCAGCCATTTAGGAGCACGGCTTTTGTAATTCGCGCTCGGCGTTGCGGCTAAAGCCACCACAGCGCGGCAGATCCGCTGCCACAGCGTGCAGCGCCCTTCCCCTTTTTTGGTTTGCATTATTTGAAGTGAAAGTTATTCCCCCCTTTCCCAAATAACACAATCGTTTTGTCGAGAATCTAGGCCAGTACAATGCGTAGGTGCTCGAATGACTTTGTGGGGCGGCCCGCGATCATCCCGATAATCCGCGTGCGCTTTTGTTTGCGCGCTCTGCGGCGGCGCGCGATCGCTGTGTTATTTCGCTCTGTTTAGTGGCCGGTTTATTTACTCGTTCCGCCTCTGTTCAAACGATTTGTGAGGAGTAGCGCCGCGTCGGTAGAGCGTGTATTTTTGTGCGCGGGATTTGCAGTGTAAACGCTAGAGGACAGCTTAAAATTATTCGTAACGGAAGCTTGCAGCGCGCGAACACATTTTCCGCAACCCTGTTATAGAGGGAGATTAAGAATTATCTGAGTAAGGGTACTGCAGAATCTTCTTCTTGTGCGTTTTCAGTATATTTCAGCGGTTCAGTATTATCACGGCTTCCTGCAGCACGTCTATTAGCAAAAACCGGTAATCACCATCAAACATCCAAATGAACGAAAAACGTGTAAAAATAAACGTTATAAGTAGAAGTGAATAGGAATAATTTATACAGCCCAGCCATCATATCAGACTGCTAATGTCTTCAAACGGAGAGGCATAAACATATCCTTTACTACCTATAAAGGCACATTTGCATGCCGTGCGTGAGTTTCCTCGGAAACGCGAAATCTTAATTAAATAAATAATCAGTGACAAATAAATAAAGCCTATGGCACACAACTGCAGCGCTGTGTCGCTGATAAAACAAAAGCAGAATTACGTTACTCGTATGTTTGATTAAAAAAGAAGAGCCCTGGTTGAAGTGGTGCGAGAAGCACGTATTTTAGTTTATTGTCTGGCACACCGCCATATTTCATGTTATAGAAAATTACTGCGAGTTGCAACCATACTAGGCACTCGATTCTGTAAAGAATTTATATTTATAAAAGTAAGTAGGATTATGAACTGTAGGCTTAATCATTGAATATATCTGATTTAACTAACTGTGTAATTTTTTGTTTAGTAGACAATCACCTCTGTACGACGTTTTGGCATGGCTGGCAAATTATTGTAATATTGAGATTTAGATTATGAGTCCGCACCTACCGCAGCAGTCTTTGGAAACGATTTAAATACGAAGTCCGATTATTTGAGTCTTATTTCACGGTCAACTACGAATAACATTACATTTACGAAAAAGCCATTGTCAAGCGTCTGATACCGAATAATTAAACGTCGCGTAAATATTAATTACAACCAATCACTATCATACAATAATACATAATTAATATTTTATTTTATTTTATTTTATTTATTTTATATTGGCGACTGCGTGTCGGACTTGTTATTTTGTCATTTGTTACACTGTTCTCTTTGTTCATGTGAAAAATCAACTTTCTGGACCTGGACGTGAATGTATGAGAAATAACAAAGATCTGAAGATATTTTCCAATTCTAAAATTTTGCGGGAAGACGCAATGAAGCTTCCAGCAAAATAAGGTAAGACGCAGCATCTTTGCATTGGCAGGCTTGACCAGACGCATAATTCAGTGTATTAGCTCTTCAGTAGATTCTGTAGTATTTCTTTCGCGCGTAGCAGTTTTCAGTGATAAATTCCATTCTCAGTATTTTTCCTTAAACAATAACGTATGCATCAATACCAATACACGAGTGTACAATATGGCCGACTTCTGTACGATATCATGTAACATGGCCAGCAGCCATTACCAATAATCTCAAATTCAGTTTATATTTTTAAATTAACAGACAGCCATTGTTGCTACGACCGATTCATACTCAACTGTATTTTATTTTAAAATCAGTGTCAAATATTTTCTTGAAACATATATCACGTGTGGCATGGTAATAACTAGAAAACAATACGCAAAAATGGAACAGCAAAGACGTACTATTCAGACGCAATCCGACTCGGACGAGAGACAAATGTTAGAAAATGACTTTACGACAGCAACCGGTAGTGACGATTCATCAAACATTGAGGCAAGTGTTGACGAAAATTTTGACAATAGGCCTTCCACCACAAAAATTTCAAAGTCTCAATCAGAGCCCATGTTAATGCATGACGTCACGTCTAATGACGCGGCGGGGGCAGAGACCTTGCAAACAGTAAACATTGCCAACATGTTACAAATGCTAATGAAACAGAACGCGGAAAACATGGCAACCTTAAAGACACAAAATGACGAAATTAAATCTGACCTCATAACAATCAAGGCATGTAATGACACTTTGTGTAAACGTGTGGAACTTATAGACGCCACACTGACCAAACAGATGACTGAACTCAGTACGAAATTTTCCAAGCTTAATACGAGACAAGAAAAGACTACAAATGACGTAGCACTTTTACAGACACAATTAAAAAACCTTAATGTCACGTGTGAAGCTCTTACTGAACAAATTCAAACATATCCTTCAGTACACGACAACCTTGAAAAACGAATTACTGACGTGCAGAATAAATTTGACGATGTTGAACAACACCTGACTGACATCTTACAATCTGATGCCACAGCTCATTTTCAAAATATTAATAAAGAATTTCATGATTGGGTAGAGAACAAAGACAAACATTTTGATAGATGCATACGTGAAAATTTACCAACAATTGTGCACGACTCCGTAGCGGAATACATCACTAATAACAAACAGCTGATTAGTGATGCAGTACAATCCGTCACTGCACCCATGACACAATTCACCGATCAACCACAGTCTGAATGTAACGAAAATATCAGTCAAAATGTACAGTTCAGAAATCAATATACATTCGAGTATGACGCACACATACCGCACACGACAAACACACAAGAACAAAACACACCACGACTACAACACATACCACGACGTGCAACCACAAACACAAGCTATTATCATGGTAAACCACAGCAACATTATCGTAATTACTCGCCAGCTGAGCATTGCAGTAATTACAGTGGAACAAATCCATATCATAATGCAAAGGAAGAAGAGAGCTTAATAAAACACAGGCAATTTCAGGCTTTTATCCCAGAAAAACGAACCATTCATCCGGTGATTTTTCTTAAATCTTTTAGTAACGCATTTCCACGCACTTGGAGTGACCGGAAAAAGATTTCATATATTGTCGGTTACATCCAAGGCGATGCAGCTGTCTGGGCATACAGTCAAGCTGACGTATGTACCACGTACAGTGAGTTTGAGCGTGCTTTTCTGAACAAATTCTGGTCGCAATCCGTCCAGGAGCGACTCAGAAGACAAATTTTAGAACCTGAAACTTTTAACAGTAAAAATGGTAACTTACGCAGATATTTTGAAAAATACTTGAACATGGGACATTTTTTAGACGAACCAGTCGCAACGCGTGATATACTCCGAGCGTTGAAGGCCAACTTGCCTTTCAACATTAAGGAAAAACTTCTACATATCCCGGATGACGATTCAGATTATTTTTTAACAGCTTTAGATTCGGTTGACATGTTACTTGAAGATCAGCGCTTCGCGCGGCAAAACAGCAGCCACAATGTTTACACTAGTGGTATGCAAAACATGCAGGCTTGCCAACACAATTCTGGCGCGCCCACAGTTGGATACGCGGTACAGCAAAAACAGCAAACTCACATGCCGTCTCAATACGGAAATCAAAATCAACACGCGTATTCCAATACAAACAACAATTACAACAGTAATAATACTTCACGCGGCAATCCATACAAAAGGCACCGCGGTAATAACAACAACGGTAACAACGGATACAAATGTAACAACAAAAACACAAACAGAAATAGAAATAATAATAACTACGAGCCAAGACAGCATCAAGGCTGGACTCGTAGCGATCAATACTACCATTCAAATACTGCTTTACCACAGCAGCCACCAGGACAAAATTGGAGCATACCTTACGGCCGACAGGTAAGTTATAATGCGCAACAGCAACAACAACCGCAAAAGTTTGGAGATCATAATAGGCAATATCCGAATGTGAATATAATAGAAATGACACCTGATGCACAACCCCAATCTGTGTCAGTACCTAGTACAAATGCTAATCCAACAAACTAGAAACAGTCACTACTTTGCCCCAGGTCGTGGCTGAAGAATTCTTGGGGGGCGACTTCAATGTTAATCAGTTATTTGACACCACAATTGAACAACAAAATATTGATGTGCCTAATAATTCTAAACAAAAGCTACCTGTTTTATTTATAAGATACAACCACAATAACAATATATCAGATGAACTTTTACAAGACAGTACACAATGTCGTTTAAACACAAATGAAATTGTTTTAGCATCCACTACTGGTGTAGTAGGTGGGATTCCAACTACTATTATCCTAGATACAGGTGCAGCTGTGAGCGTTTTATCTTTTAATTTCTATAAAAAGATGTGTGAATTGGAGCCTGTGCCTGAGTTTCCTGCCCAAAACTGTAAAATAACTACCGCTCTAGGTAATAAGTCATGTAGGGTTACAAAGCAAGTTTTTGTAAACGTTAAAATAGGTAATGGAACCGTACAATGGCCATTCCTGGTTGTACAAAACCTTGTGACAAATTGCATATTAGGAATAGATATTATGAGCGAGAAGGACTGCATTATAGACTTCTCCAAAGGTAAATGTATTTTAAATGATAAAGGCAGTGTAATTATTATTGATTTGGACAGGAGAACTCTAAAGCATGACAAACACTGTACAGGGTACAAGGTTCAGTTAGTGCTGGACAAAGACATTCAAGACATGCAAACACACTCATCTGACACAGAGCTAATGGACTTGAAAACATTGCTTGATCATAAGATAAGTGAAGCTACAGCTCTCAGTGTACATGAACGTATAAAACTACAGGAAGTGTTATCCAAATATTTACAAGTTTTTACCAAACGATTAGGTGTTATCAACACGTATGTGTACAAGATTGAAGTTAAGCCTCACAAGATCTTCTACCATAAGACATATAACGTACCGTTATCTCAACGACCTGCTGTGTGGCAAGAACTAAAACAAATTACAACATAGATTATAAGTAGTATAGAAATTTTCATTTCAGCGGTTCCAGAGTCGCAGTTGAAGACAGAAGAACTTTTCTTTCAACGCCGCGGCTCCACCGAGAAGACTGAATATTAAAGTAAAATTTATGATTACGTAGCAGTGAATGATATATAAATTTTTCACGGAACATTTGTGACTGTAGGTACCACTGACCTGGTATGACACCTGACGAACCGACAGACGTCATCTGTGAAGCGATCTTTTACTTTGAGAAATAGATTAGACACACATCTCTCAACACGAAAAGCATCTATCAGTAGTCAAGGCCACACAGACACTATACACACACGCACAAAAACGCGAGGAATCGAACAGTTTTCCGTCTCTTACTATTTTGAATATTTATTGAGTAGTGAAAACGCCTGGTCTTGCCTACTGATGTAATGAATGTTGTGTCTAACCTATCTTAATTTCAGATGACATCACAAAAAAACATCGATAATATCCCAGCAAAACCGCTAAAGAGGATGTAAATATCTGCAATTCATGTAATCAAATGTGACACAATGTAATAACCTATAGCTATGTAATGATGATGTAAACATGTTTATGTGCAACTGTATTATGTTTATGCTAAGAAAATATGTGACGTGTGTATGTATTATTACTTATTTTTTTAAACTGATGTATCATGTAAAAATTTGAACAAAACGAGTGCCAAAAAGACATTGCATAGTGAACCTCTGTTCACGGACATTAACGAACATTTAGGTGAGCTATATTTAAAAAAAAAAAAAAAAAAAAAAAAAAACTGAATATGTGAAGTGCATAATTCGTGCATCGTCTAGTGACATTACTACAGTACCCAACTTCAAGATGTTAACTGGATTAAATGGACACAAAGTGCCTGTCCAGAAAACAACACGACGGGTGGAAGAATTCTGGTTGGAACTTCAGGGAATGAAATGTTCTCGAAATGTGACGGACACTCTTACCTGGACTGTCCAAGGATCGACGCCAGCTATGTGCCGTCCGAGGTTCTGCAACCAAGCTTCCACGGAATATCGAAAACGAACTGCATATGGACTAATTACTCGACGGGTCACGTCTGATCTGTAATAAGCAATGCTTTTTGTCACAACGAACTGCATCACAACGACTATAATGGAAATAGGAAATGGACATGCTTATGTATCAATCACGTTGTTATACAGCGATGTTACTGTGATCAAAAAACTTTACCACGACGACACTAGCCTGTGAAACAGTACTGTGCAGTAGATGAATATGAACTGTAATAACGACACGATGTGTATAGGTCAACGCACCTGAAACAACAGAACATTTTTCGTTGAAGCATTTCATTGCAATGCTATGTAACTAAGAACATTCAACAATCTAAAGTTGTATTGTATTATAACAAATATTGTAATTTTAAAACTAAGTTACCTGTCATAGAATGTAGTCTTCATATGTAATCTTGGTGGAATATTTTCTTTGTGCAACGACTAAGAAATGCGCGCGCACACGAACAATATAACTGCAATACTGTGCCGCGTGATCTAAATTTACGAAATAACGGCAGTGCCGTAGTTACACAGACGCTTCTGCGCATGCGCGCACTCTGTTTTGCCAACATAAGAACTTTTTCGGCGCACGCGCGTCATTCAAATTTTGTATATAATATACAGTATAATGTAAGTCATGTAAATAGTTGTAGATAACTTAGATTTTCTTGTGCCTTTAGGTGAATTGCTCGCCTGCAGGTGTGTCCTTTCGCCTCGCAATTCAGGGGGCAATATAAAGGCACATTTGCATGCCGTGCGTGAGTTTCCTCGGAAACGCGAAATCTTAATTAAATAAATAATCAGTGACAAATAAATAAAGCCTATGGCACACAACTGCAGCGCTGTGTCGCTGATAAAACAAAAGCAGAATTACGTTACTCGTATGTTTGATTAAAAAAGAAGAGCCCTGGTTGAAGTGGTGCGAGAAGCACGTATTTTAGTTTATTGTCTGGCACACCGCCATATTTCATGTTATAGAAAATTACTGCGAGTTGCAACCATACTAGGCACTCGATTCTGTAAAGAATTTATATTTATAAAAGTAAGTAGGATTATGAACTGTAGGCTTAATCATTGAATATATCTGATTTAACTAACTGTGTAATTTTTTGTTTAGTAGACAATCACCTCTGTACGACGTTTTGGCATGGCTGGCAAATTATTGTAATATTGAGATTTAGATTATGAGTCCGCACCTACCGCAGCAGTCTTTGGAAACGATTTAAATACGAAGTCCGATTATTTGAGTCTTATTTCACGGTCAACTACGAATAACATTACATTTACGAAAAAGCCATTGTCAAGCGTCTGATACCGAATAATTAAACGTCGCGTAAATATTAATTACAACCAATCACTATCATACAATAATACATAATTAATATTTTATTTTATTTTATTTTATTTATTTTATATACCCACAACAAGATTGTGCAAGAGTTACCTTACAACAGCAACACAAGAAATCCACTTCACCATACGGGTTTGTACAAAATTGAATGTTTGGACTGTGACCGTATCCTACATTGGCTAGACAGATAGATCACTTGATATTAGTTTCAAAGAACACATGGCAGCACGAAAAAAAAATGGAACTAGCATACATCAATAGCCACGTACCTGTATGAAACAAAGCACCATGCCAACAACACAAGTATCACAGTCCCACATATCAAAGGCAAAAAACTGGACATCCTTACAGCGCTCCAAATATACAAATACCAAAGAAAACAAGGTGTATCTTAAGTGAACAAATTTATAATAGTATCATTTCTTATTTTAATAGAAGCCTACTTTATTAAATTTGCGCTCACACACACACACACACACACACACACACACACACACACACACAAACACACATAAACACACACACAGACTCACACAGATCTACAGCTCGTAACTCCTGTCACCTTGATACTGTATGTATATTAATTAATAGTACAAGTAGTATATCTGCCTGCATGCTTTAAAGCATAATCAATGTATTACTTCAGCCTTTTCTTAGTTATAGCATGTAACAGATATAATCTTAAAAGGCCCATGCTCTGAAAAACTTTCGACTCCTTCAATCTCTCCTTTCAGCCTCTGTAACTGAATCTCTCTCTCCCTCCCTCTCTCTCTCTCTCTCTCTCTCTCTCTCTGTCTCTCTCTCTCTCTCTGTCTCTCTCTCTCTCTCTCTCTCACCGCCTTCATCCTCCCCTTCTTAATTGCCATGAACCGGTTTAGTTATTTGGATGTTTCCTTTTATATGTTCCACATGAACAATAAGTGCTCTGACTCACAAAACTGAATAGATCCACCCAAATGAAACCAACATTTTGTTGCCCATGTCACTCTTATAACACATATATCTGTTTGTAATATTAAGAAAATATCTTTTTGCCTCAAAGCGTTACTTCAGCATTTACTTTAGTTACAACACGTAAGAATGTAAGTTTAAGAAATCCACAGCATGTCAAAATTTTAACTTTCTTTCTCGAAATCCTTTCTTCCTCTGTCTATGAATCATAGCGAAAATTGCTGTTTACGTATAATTTTACCACTGTTGGCACCGTAATTGTTCCATAACATGTCACTTGATTACATAAACCAATCCAAAATTTAAGCTACATAAACTTGATAGAGAGGTTCCTGTATACTACTTGAAATATTTACTCTTACGTATGTATTCATCAACTCAGCCCAAGATTTCCTCAATGCTTTAAACCTTGCCATATGTTCTTTTTGTAGTTAGAAGCCGGCCGGAGTGGCCGAGCGGTTCCAGGCGCTACAGTCTGGAGCCGCGAGACAGCTACGTCGCAGGTTCGACTCCTGCCTCGGGCATGGATGTGTGTGATGTCCTTAGGACAGTTAGGTTTAAGTAGTTTTAACTTCTAGGGGACTGATGACCTCAGCAGTTAAGTCCCATAGTGCTCAGAGCCATTTTTTTGTAGTTAGAAATAATGTTTTTGTTTTTGCTGTTTTGTTCCATCCACTTGGTACTTTCCTGACACCATCTTTGTTTAATGTAACAGTTTGTATGTGATGTATTACGACAGAGAAAGGAGCCTGTGACAACTGCAGGTGTCCTGTTTCCGTTGTTTTATTTTCACGTTTAGATTTACGTGTAGTTTTTAGTCAAAAATCTCCCCATACAATGTTCTGAAATAGTATTTTGTTTTCTCCTGCAGAGAGGTTACACCGAAGTCGTAACACAACACACACAAGACGTATTAACTCATATCATTCGACCTTATAATGGAGGTTCAAATCTTAGCAACGTATTGTGGATGTAAACAACAGCGGCTGGTAAGAGTGAACTTGTTTAGTTCGATATCCTATAGAACTGTTACCGTCTTCAACGTTACAACATACAACGTGTGGAAAAATGTAGGCAGTTAATAGTCAACTACTGTGCTGATATCTGGACGGAGCAGTAGAGAGGGCAGGACGAGGGATGTACAGGCAATGTGCGGCGGCCCTCGCAGTAAGCAAAGTGACTTTCAACCTCGAGTGGTTTACGGAAATTATACAAGCTCTAAATGACTATGGCAGGTCATAGGTTTGCAGAAACCAACTCTGAAGGAACAAAAAGTGAAATAAACAACCGAGCAGGAAAAAAAAACTTCATGTTAGTGAACAACACATTATTTGTTCAGTATTAAGTTGGTAATATTCAGAAGAAAGGGGAACTGTACAATTTGCGATAATCCCTTGTGTGTGACAAGGCGAATGATTTCTGGGTTCTTTCATAGTCACACAATGACACAGACACCTATCCAAACTAACAAAATATCTTATCTTTTCTGGAGGCTAAACACTGCAGCTGTGACTAAACGGCGGATATTTTATGTGGTGAAATATCAACCAGTCGTTTTGTAATGTAAATGAAACACTTAATCGTCGCATTAGCCACCTTCCAAGCCATTGGTGTTCGTCATCATAGTTTGAGTATTTGTAGGAAATATGCGTTTTGAACCACTTGCAGGTAGTTGCTGCATACCTTTGTATGTTATAAGTTAGGTGAGGTGCATATCTTTCTGTGCTATGCTACCAAGCCAGGATATAATGTTCACTATTAACGAGCAATTCCCACAAGTCCTGTATCCGATGACTTGGCAAAGTACAAACGAAAGACATCAAAACTAGAAATTTGTTTTACTAAAATACCACACATGATTTACTTCGTAGCACGTTTAAATTCAGAAGGAAGGTAAGGAAACTTTTTGCATTCATGTCGTTCGACTGTAAATGGCGGTTGTTTTTGTATGTTTATCCGTTGCCGCATGACGACACAGATAACTTTGGAAAATACCGAAGTTCTCTCATTTGTATTCAGACATGTTACGGGAACGCTGCTGAGCCGAAAATCACCGATTTTTCGACAGGAGCACGCGCTGCCATTATCCAGGTATAGCTGCAGCAAGTAAGCGCCGTACAAGGGAATCGAAAACCCCGGTTTACAGAGAAACTCAGGGAAGGTGACACACACTCGCGCTGTAAACACTAACGCTACCAAAAATCAAAGAACATCAACGTTACAAGTTATCGATGGTGAAATTAATAATGAACTGGTGAGGTAGCATTAACTCTGCCCCTCTGTTTTTTGATAAGGGAGGGAGCAGGATCCCAAAATCTTTGTTGTTTGGTCTCATGACAGTGAGAATTTGATCGACTTTTGAGAACACCTAAATTCAATGCTTCAGAATATTTGTTTTACGGTTCCTTCCCTTGATATGTCCTTCAGAAGGAAGGTTGAGAGCCGGCCGCGGTGGTCTAGTGGTTCTAGGCGCGCAGTCCGGAACCGCGAGACTGCTACGGTCGCAGATTCGAATCCTGCCTCGGGCATGGATGTGTGTGATGTCCTTAGGTTAGTTCGGTTTAAGTAGTTCTAAGTTCTAGGGGACTGATGACCACAGAAGTTGAGTCCCATAGTGCTCAGAGCCATTTGAACCATTTTTTGAAGGTTGAGATGATGGTACGTGAGAGATGCTGTTCATGGGCAGCGTATTCGCACTGACTTGTATCTGCAGTCTGGTAGTTGTCGCCATGCGGCCAAAAGTGAAGGGGTACTCGTAGCCTGGTACACTAGGCCCATGTCATTTCGGATCCTGAGAGTTTGTCAGCCGAGTTAGCGCATCTCGAAGTCACCTATCGTTAGAATGGTTACAATGAAACACGGATCTGACGTGCGTTGCGAAATCGACCAACTGTGTACTGGGTGAGTGATAATAATGCCGGTGTGGCACTGGAGTCTACGCCCTTTTTGCCTTACACAGCCAGCGTTTCGATCAGGACTGGCCGTATTGTGCGGAAGTATGATGTGATGTGTGTTTTTCGACCACTTTCCGAGATCAGAGTCCTTTTACGTTCCGTAAATGATCTTGGATTACCTAAGCCGGGTATCTACCGTATCCCTTGCAGCTGTTGCGTGTTGTATATTGGTAAGACTATCAGGACTCTGGTGGATCGGTGTACTAAGCAAAAGCTCACACACGCTTACAACAGCGAGCAAATCCGCCATTGCAGAAAATTTTGTTGACCCTGGCCATGCTATGGGATAAAAGAACACTTAGATTCTAGCAGCGCTTCCGTCTATTGTGACCGTGTTATTAATGAAAGAGTTGAAATTAAATCAACAAGTAGCTTTATAAATAGAGACGGTGGTTTTTACTTGATTTCTGCATTGAATCCTGCTCTCTCCCTAATAAAAAAAAACAAAGGTACAGAGTTAATGCTACCTAATCCTTGATTATTTATTTCACTGTTGATAGCTCTGACGTCGGTCATCTTTGGTATGTCCTGTCGCTAGCGTTTACAGTGTGTGCGAGTGTTGTCTCTCCTGAGATTTGTAATGACACATTCCGACGCAGAGACATAAAATACCTTAAAGGCTGCGCCAAAGATTAAACTGAGAGGCATGTAGATTATAATCTTTTAATTTTCACACTGGATTCTCTTTTGTTTCGTACTCCAAGAAGGAGATAAGGGACACTTTCGATTGTTGCCTTGTGGAGGATGGACGTAATTTTTGAAGTGTGCGGAAAGACAGCCATATAGTTAGTAATTATGGTTTGTGCGGCGAGCACAGCAAGTCTTATTGTGTTGTGAATAAAGAATACAGAGAAGTATCTAAGTTTTACGAGAATTATTTAAAGTGACGTAGCATTGTATTTCCTTGGTTTACACCGTCTTCGTGAAGTGAACCGATGCCGACTCAGGAAGATGCACACGGTCAACAAAGTGAAGAACACCGATGGCGACTAATGAATTAATACTGTGGCAGAAGGACGAATTTTACGTCTAAGGTGAGGACTCTGAATAAATCAACAATGACGTAGAATGCAAAAATGTAATTAATCGGAATGGTAAATTATATTACAGGCATATTTCACGTAGCACTGAATTTGTCCGCATTCAAGCCGGTCAATACAGTCCGTAAAAAAGCCCTTAAAAATTCTAAAGTTACAGTTCCATATCCACAATTTTTCCTCTTTTCAAAAAACTAATAGATTTTTTTAATTTATTTCGCCACACTGGCGACCGTGACAGGACAGTGCTGGTGGAACAAAGAGTAAGTACTTGATTGTTGTACTATAAATGTACTTGTACTAATTACTGTTTCTCTGTTACATGACGCACATGGAAAATGACTAATAAGGTGAAACAATATTAACTGTATAAACGGATGGCACAATAACCAGAAGGAACAAGGACAAGGATTTACAGAACCAACGTAATCGTGAGTGACGCAGCTCAGCCGGAATTAAGGTAGGAAAGCGAAAACGCATGCAGCGGCTGCACCTTGGCTTAGCTCCACTTAAAGCAGAACCTTTTCCTTTCCATATTAAAATCCTGGTAGTGTTTGTGACAACACACAATTAACACACAATTACACTTTGATAATTACTTTTTTATGTTCAACAATCGCAGAATTAGAAGACGTAGTGCGCCATCTTGTAAATTTCCGACGCGCAACAAATAACAATCGCGAAATATTTGTATTAATTCAACTGCGAGAGAATTTAAAGATTTAGATTAACAGTAAAGTACAGATAAAAATAATATCTTCACAATGGAATAGGAGAATTTTTATTTGACAAATGTTCATGGACACGTCACCGATTCTGACAATAGTGACGTAAATGATGACGCAATTAGTTTTTCAGCACAGTATAATGTAGAAGTAAATACAATGCAATTGCACTCCACAGGGATTAACAATAACGAACCACTTGCAAATGAAACCTTGTACACAGTCGATGAAGCATCGATTACCAGATCAGATGAAAGTATTTCGCGTGAAATCAGTGAACATAGCCCGGTTTCGATTCAATCAGACCGTGGTAGAGAAACAATGACTACAAATAATGGCATAAATACAAACACACAAGCTTCGTCAGTTACGCTTGAGGCATTATATACTCTGATGTCAAACGTGAGCGAGCAGTTATATGATTTAAATATCAGTCACAATACAACGAACACAAAACTGTCGAATCTAGAAATCAGTCACAACACAACGAACACAAAGCTGTCGAATCTAGAAATCAGCCACAACATAACGAACACAAAATTGTCAAACATGGAAATTGGGTTCCAACAGCAGTTTTCAAGTGTAAACACACAATTTGAAAATATGCACAAACATTTTATTCAACGCTTAAATAAACTCACCAATGAAATCGATCAAAAGATCGAAGACAAAGTCATCAAAACAGTCAATAGTGTATATAATGTATTGGCAAATGATTTAGAAAAGAAATTGTCAGATCTTACAAACAAACAGGAACAGGAACTGTCAGAAATCATAGAAACACACAATCAAACACAAACGGTACAAAATGAAATAGATGAAAACGTACAGGCTATTCAATTAAATTTAACCAGAGTACAGTCAGCATGTGAAGAAATACCTGACCGAGTTAATAAAGTTAACGCAGAAGTCGGTTTTCTGAAACAGGAGACTGGACGTATCAAGACGAACATTATCAAAATAAATGAAACTTTAGAAACTGGTAATGTAAATGAATCAATAACTGACCGGGAAACAAAACTTTTTGAAAAATTAGATATTGAAATCAAAGTAGCCGAAGACAGAATACGCAAGGAAATTGCTGGTAGACTGAATGTTTCAAATGACTTGCCTACGTCAAGCAACAGGCAGCGCCAGATTACGATGTCAATAACGCAGAATATCACGCACCCAGTCCGGCGTATGTGCACGCACCGGCGTAGGCAAACAATGGCTATTCGCCAAAACGGGTGCTGCAACAGGCAGTAGGCGTGTCGCCTTGCATCTCGACGATTCTAGTCGATGAGAGTCTGTTGAAACATAGACAGTTTCCAGTTTTCTCCACAGAATCCAGAAAAACTCATCCAGTCGTATTCGTAAGAGCATTAAAAAATGTCTTACCAAGAAACTGGACTGAGGCACAGAAGATATGTAGTAGGGTTCACACAAGGCTACGCACTTTTGTGGGCCCCAGACATGGCTGAACAGTGCGTCACCTACGAACAATTTGAACGGGCTTTCTTGGAGAAATATTGGTCTACTGGGGTCCAAGAAAGACTGCGACGTGAGGTATTCAACCCACAACCGTTCAACCTCAAAAACGGCGGGTTGAGAAAGTATTTCGAAAGGTATTTGAATAAGACGCGCTATTGGAACAATCCAATACAGCACGTAGATGTTCTCAAAATTCTGAAAAACAGACTACCCGCAAATTTACGCGAAAACTTGGTAACCATACCGGAGAACGACTTTGAATGCTTTCTTTCCGTGCTTGACTCAATTGATCTAATACGAGGGCTATGCCGAAAGTTTTTAGCAGCCCTTAAACCGTAAGGCGGAAGACAATGGGGTTGTTTTCATTCGAAAGAGCGATGTTTTTCGACTTT
The DNA here is from genome assembly GCF_021461395.2 of Schistocerca americana. NCBI lineage: Eukaryota > Metazoa > Arthropoda > Insecta > Orthoptera > Acrididae > Schistocerca > Schistocerca americana. The sequence continues at coordinate 588,602,893 of NC_060125.1, read as the reverse complement.
GGGACGTGCGCGCGCAACCCCTGGCTAGCGGTGATCCCCCCACAGCGCGGTAAGAAAGCACAGGTAGTGCTGATTCAGAGACGGTGCAGGATGGAGCTGTCGCGCCGCGATTTTTTGCGATTATAAAAAGGGGTTTAAGTGCTGAAGAATGCCATTCTTCTTTGCTGCGTGGTTTTGGTGAAGCTTTCCCTTCTAGGGCCACCGTTGGAAATTAGTTTCGCGAGTTTTCGAGGGGTCGGCAGTCAACTGAAGATGAACCTCGTTCCGGTCGGCCGGCAACAGCTGTGACTCCTGAAAACATTGATGCTGTGAGGAAAATGATCAAAGAAGATCAACATTTTACATTTTGCGACATTGAAGGGACCCGAAATATTGGATCAACAGCAGCACAGAACATCGTTCATAGTCACTTAGGCCTCACTAAGAGATGTGCCCGTTGGGTGCCACATTCCCTGGCAGAAAGCTAAAAGGAGGCGAGAGTGGACTAGTGTCATTTCTTGCTCGAAAACTTCAATGGAGGGAAGTCCCAAGGCACCTACAATATCGTCACAGGTGATGAAACGTGGGTCTACCATTATGACCCTGAAACGAAGAGACAGTCTTCAGTGTGGTGCTTTCCAGGGGAGGAACCATCCACAAAAGTTCAACGAAGTCGGAGCTCTGGAAAAAAGATGGTGGCAACTTGTTTCACAAAGATCGGGCATCTCACCTCTGTGACCTTGAACCCATGTACAGTCAATGCTGAATGGTACGTGAACGACTGTCTTCCAAAAGTCATCGCCACATGGAAGTCACAGCATCCAAAGTCCAAGAGTGGGCACCTTCTGCTGCATCACGACAATCCATCTGGGCTTAGGGCTGCCAGAACGATGGACTTTCTGGAGAAGGAAAAAGTGCGAGTGTTACCCCATCCCCCCTATTCACCTGACCTGGCCCCCAGCGACTTCTTTCTGTTTCCTAAGACTAAGGAAAAAATTCGAGGGCAGCGGTTTTCATCAGATGAAGAGGCCATTGCAGCGTACGACAGTGCACTAAGTGACATCCCAAAAGAAGCTTTCACTGACACATTTTCTAAGTGGTTTCAGAGAATGGAAAAATGTATACATGCTAATGGAGAGTATTTTGAAAAGTTGTAAACGTTTTTTGCAAATAAATTTTTTTCACACATTCTGCTAAAAGCTTTCGGCATAGCCCTCGTATATGAAGAAGAGCCGAGCACAAGTGATCGGAATGAACACTCCGTAACCAATCAAAACAACGGTAACAGGAATCATTTTAATGGCAATGGACAAAACCAACACAGTTGGCATCCGTATGCGACAAGGCCAAATAATGGAAACCGGAATTACGGAAATCGGAGGAATTCGGCGCCACAGAGACGTGAAGACGGAAGATATAGTACAGATTACGGTCCACGCCGGTATGGAAATGATAGAAATCACGTGAATGATTGGTCAGGTCCGCGTTATGAAAGGCGGCACACAAATGAAAATTACAATAGTTACGGTAATAGGAATGACCGACCAAGGAGAAACAGCGACGACCGGCCGAAAGAAAATGTTGCACGCAGCGGTCCGGAAACTAATTGGCGACAGAATAACCACTCAGTATACTTCGTAGAGGTAACGGACAGTAATGAAGCAACGCCGTTGTCTCCCCCGGTAAACAACAATCGGTCGCAAAGAGCCCCCACCGGCCGACCGATCTGACAACAGGGGGCACAAACAAGCACACATCACATCTTAAACAATTATTTTTAAGATATGATCAGGATGCTACCGTAGAAGAAGATCTGTGTGAAGAAGAGATAAAAGCACAGAACAAGGTAAGTGACTTCGTGCAGGCTGTAATAACAGCAAAGATAGGAACTATAATTACCAACGTAATTTTAGGTACAGGCGCATCTACGAATATTATTTCTAACAGTTTATTTACAGAAGTTTCGAAAGCATTAAAAGTACCAGTGTTGCCAACGGATAATTGTAAAATCTTGACAGCTGTAGGTAACAAGTCAAAAAGTATTAAGTGGCAGACGTAAATACCTGTTACCATTAGCGATGTCACGATAAACTGTACATTCTTAATCGTTGACAAATTAATCGTCAATTGTATTTTAGGTATGGAAGTTTTCCGGCAGTATAAAGTAAACATCGACATAGGCAGTGGACTTTGCTATTTCCGAGTGGGCAGCCGTAGTGTGAAGGTCAATCTTGTAAAGTCAAAAATAGAGCGTAATGGCCAATTACAGAAACAAGCTGAAGTAAAATTAGTTTACCCACGAGTGTTATTGACAGATATTCCTTACCCCGAACAAATAGACACGGAAATAATTATCGAACAGGCCGCCCACGAGAAGGTAGGAAAATCCACTTGTCTTTCAGAAACTCAACAAAACGAACTGGCAGATCTTACTTATGAATACTGAGACATTTTTAGAAAACATAACTGAAGTTTCAATTAAAAATCGAAACTAGTAATCAACTGGGGGCATATGCCAACTAAAAAACGCATAGTTAACCACACCTAATGAAACATGTGTTACTGTGAGTCTTAACACTATAAAATAAACCATACGGTACTTTTGTAATCTAACTCACTTATTTAAGAGAGAGGAACAAAGACAAATTAGCGCGAAGGTCGGAGATTGTTCGTTTGAGACGAGCAACAAACCACGCTTCAAAGTTGCAATAAAACGCACAGCTAACGAGTACGCGATAGCGACATCGCAAGACGAGGGCATTGGCCACGCTGTAGGCAGCGAGCCGGGGAGAAATCTTCCCCCTTCCCTTTCCGATCAGCTGAGTGTATACAAAGCGCGAAGGCGCATGCGCGGTCGAGTGCAGACGACACGTGACTCATATTACACGATGGCGGAAGGAGAAAGAAAATATCACAATAGAAAAAAATAAATAATGCAGATATATAACCGGAAGAAAGGCTATGTACACGAGAACAACACACGATTACATATAGGGAAAAGCTAGCGGCAAAGAGGAAAGCAAAGAGATAACGCATACATTTACATTACACAGTAGCGAGCGATTTTCAGAATGAACAACAAGGAAAACGCGTTAATTTTTGTGACTAAGGAAGAGAATGACACAAGCTTTAAAATAGGAAAATAATAAACAGATCTATGCAACGTGAGTAATGAACTGAATCGTCCTCAAAACAAATACCTAGGCTTTTTGGAGGGAGAAACACATTAACGTTAGGAAACACCTAAAGCACTCAGCAAACAACTTTGTAGAATATCTAAGCTATACACGAGGGTACATGTACGAAAGCTAAAAGTGTAAAGGAGGAAAATATGGAATGATTGTGCATTAATGGACCTTAAGGCAATTATGTACGTAAGAAGAAATATTTAGTTGTAAGTATTACTAGTATAAGGGGACGATGCTCAGCACACCCTGAATTATTTTTGAATATTGAAGGAATGGTACAGGGTACCGAATAGGGGCCCCACCAGCAAAGTGTATATTATAGTGGTAGATATTTTGTGTGTGTACAAACGGATGTATGAATGTGTGAAAGGCGAAAGAAGCTCTGTACATGTACAGAACCTACTCAACATAGAAGTGTATAAGGAAAATTAAACTCTAAGACAACCTCATATAAACAGGTATACCTAACGTCAAGAAACAACTTAATAAAAACCGTACGACTGTGAGTTTACGAGAAAATACGAAAAACTTGAGAAACATTGCAACATTAGCTATGCTTCACACATGTATGCAGAAGGAAGGTATGAATTACTTTACCCACTTGAAACATGAAAGCATAAATCATTTTAAAATTATATCTTTCATACATATCACGATTTACAATCACAAAGAATGAAAATGATATCGCCGCTATACGAGAAACAGGTAAGCAGTGTGATCGACGACCTGTAAGCAAAGGAATGGTCTATAAAATAAATTATGAAAAAAAACGTCATACAGAATTTCATGCTGCACTGAAGCTATGAAAGTCTGATTATTCGTGTACATAGATTTTCATGACAAACTATGTATTAAAAAGTCTGTATTTATTTCTCATGACAACACAAGACGCCTATAAGCGCACTTTAATTGAAGATGATACACGCATACAAGGGCGTGCCGCTATTATGAAACACTGTACATGGTAATAGTAGTTACACCCTGAACTTCAAGGTTTTATGTTTATATATCCATGTTGATGTAGGAAGTTTTATTAGGGTTAATGATTTACAAGCACACCAGAATGTGCTTACGCACAAAATACTGTACATATTTGGGTTATGCTGCATATAAATGATTATTTCGTGCATTTTCAGATTTTATACGTAAAAACCGTAGCATACACGTAGTCGTTGCCATTACCATAAGTAGAAGGTAGAAAATTCCCTTCCCAAGCTTCAGTGGAGCGGCTACAGGTGTATTCTCTGCATGCTGATGCATGTCGTTGCGTGTAAAGGTAACGAAAGTAAACCTTAAGTTACACACGAGTTCTAAAAATGAAAACAAAGGACTTGTTCCTTCTAACTGATTAATGGAAAAATGTGTGTGTGCCAGTAAAATCCAAGACGAAGAAGCCACTACGAGTGGTCAAAAGTTTTTCAATTTTCGTCGATAGTTTTTTCCTGTAATTAAAAAAAAAAATGGTTCAAATGGCTCTGAGCACTATGGGACTCAACAGCTGAGGTCATTAGTCCCCTATAACTTAGAACTAGTTAGACCTAACTAACCTAAGGACATCACAAACATCCATGCCCGAGGCAGGATTCGAACCTGCGACCGTAGCGGTCTTGCTGTTCCAGACTGCAGCGCCTTTAACCGCTCGGCCACTTCGGCCGGCTGTAGTTAATGTAACCAATGTATTGTATGTGTTATATACTATTCCATTGTATGTGATGTACTTTGTATTTCATGCCAAGTCCCGTGACTTACAAATTTGTGAATACTTATGTACATTGACCAGAAGTATTGAGGGAAATGAATCTCGGTACAATAGGTAAAATGGGTTAATGCGAAGAAAAAAGTGTAGCGAAAAAGAAAGTTTCGATCGCAATACTCCCGGTTAAAGTGGTGTGTGTAGAAATTAAAATTGTGCAAAGTAGTGCTACGTTGCAAGTGTCAGAGAGACTAAACAAGTGACATCGAAAATTGAAGCTTGTATCGTCAAACGACCCATGGCGTCACAATAAGAAAAGACAATGCCAAACAAGTTTGATACGGTACGCTTCTTACTTGGAGCTGCATCGACGGGATCGTCCTCCGCCTCGCACATAGTGTGGTATGTTCTTCGGGGCACCATTCCAAAGCATCTCGTCGTATCCAGTCTAAGTACTGGAAGGAACTACAAAAAGCACACGCATACTGAGGTTCGGAAGCCTAGACGGTACCCGCACGTCGGTGTATATTCACTGCACTGGCGCGCGCATTCAACCAACGTCGCCCGCTAACGGACGACCAAAGAATCAGGCGCGCGTATCACCAGCTCATATTCAACACTGGGGCTAGCGAACAAAGCTCGTCGCCCCAGAATAAATACAGAAAGCAATACAAGGACTTAATTTCACCTCTGATGAGGAAGGAAACATTTGTAAATAACGTTGTATTCATTGTATATTTTATTGTACAAACTTTACTACATGATGTTTTCTCAGTATTAACCAGAACTTTGTATACTAGGATTAAGGTTTGTAAATATTAGCATAAATATACCAGAAAACTGACACACACTCAGTAATACCAAAGAATTCACAGTGCCATGAAAATGAGACAGTAAAAATGAAGTTTGTAAATAGAAGACCCCCAAACCTATCAATTGCAAGGTCGCCTACTGAATCCTGTCAACCAAATAAAATTTTCTAGTGACAGTATACAGTAGGTGGGCAGTTGTAATGACACATTCCGACGCAGAGACATAAAATACCTTAAAGGCTGCGCCAGAGATTAAATTGAGAGGCATGTAGACTATAGTCTTTGTAACGTTCACATTAGATTCTCTTTTGTTTCATACTCTAAGAAGGAGATAAGGGACACTTTCGATTGTTGCCTTGTGGAGGATGGACGTAATTTTTGGAGTGTGCGGAAAGGCAGCCATATAGTTAGTAATTATGGTTTGTGCGGCGAGCACAGCAAGTCTTATTGTGTTGTGAATAAAGAATACAGAGAAGTATCTAAGTTTTACGAGAATTATTTAAAGTGACGTAGCATTGTATTTCCTTGGTTTACACCGTCTTCGTGAAGTGAACCGATGCCGACTCAGGAAGATGCACACGGTCAACAAAGTGAAGAACACCGATGGCGACTAATGAATTAATACTGTGGCAGAAGGACGAATTTTACGTCTAAGGTGAGAACTCTGAATAAATAATGACGTAGAATTCAAAAATGTAATTAATCGGAATGGTAAATTATATTACAGGCATATTTCACGCAGCACTGAATTTGTCCGCATTCAAGCCTGTCAATACAGTCCGTAAAAAGACCTTCAAAAATTCTAAAGTTACAGTTCCATACCCATAATTTTTCTTCTTTTCAAAAACCCAATAAATTTAATTTTTTTATTTATTTCGCCACAGTTTCTCTAAAAACAGAGGTTTTAAATTCTCTTGCACAGCTCTTACTTGCTGCAGTTATGCACTGAAAACGACACGGTCTGCTCCTGTCGAAATATCGGCGGCTGTCGACGAAGTCAGCCGGCTCCATAAATTATCTGGACATTGTATACACAGGGAGAAACTAAGGTCCCACATTCTCTAATTTATAGTGTCCATACTCGGCGCTGAAAACTGTAAGTGTGACTAAATTAAGTCTAACTTGTACGGAAATTGTAATCAGCCGCTTTATAACGTTAGTTAACTGCTTACAGTCCCATTAGCCAACTTTTAAACCACTGCAGGCTCATCATCAAATGATGAGTATTTTCTGGAAATTTATGTTGTATGCATGTCATGTGCAGCCACCAGCTAATAGCTGAGACAATAAAAAGTTCAAAAATATTGAAAACGATTAGTCACTCTTCCCAAAAAACGTTATCCGAAATACATCGAACGTGGCTCTACAAATACTCGAATTAGCTATTTCTTAAACAAAATATAACTGTTAGCTTTTTTGTAATCTTATTTCAGTAATATATTGTAAGTAGGCTGTTTATGTTTTCTTATTGGCAACGTTACGTAGCGCTCTGTATGAAAATCACTGGCTGTGCTGTGTGCAGTCTGTGGCTAGTTTGCATTGTTGTCTGCCATTGTAGCGTTGGGAAGTTGGCTGTGAACAGCGCGTAGCGTTGCGCAGTTGGAGGTGAGCCGCCAGCAGTGGTGGATGTGGGGAGAGATATGGCGGAGTTTTGAAATTTGTAACACTGGATATCATGAACTGCTATGTATATTATGATTTTTCAACACTATTAAGGTAAATACATTGTTTGTTCTCTATTAAAATCTTTCATTTGCTAACTATGCCTATCAGTAGTTAGTGCCTTCCGTAGTTTGAATCTTTTATTTAGCTGGCAGTAGTGGCGCTCGCTGTATTGCAGTAGTTCGAGTAACCAAGAATTTTGTGAGGTAAGCGACTTGTGAAACGTATAGGTTAATGTTAGTCAGGGCCATTTTTTTGTAGGGATTTTTGGAAGTCAGATTTCATTGCGCTAAAAATATTGTGTGTCAGTTTAAGCACAGTTTTGTATAATTGTTGTAAGGGGACGTTTCATATGTCGACCCTTAGCCGAGGATACCTCACTGGAATCTTCTGATTGTTTTCTTGTAGTTTGTTTAATTAGTGTAGCTTTTGTTTATTGCTAGTGCGTAATTATAGAGAGAATTTCCTTTGTAGTTGTAGTTTTTCATTGTTGTACAATAAAACAGTTGTGGCATGCATGTAGATTTGCAGCAAGTATTTCGCAGCTGAGCTTGCAATTAACGAGATATTATTTTCAGTGCTACGTTAATGTGTTCTCTTATTTTTGCTCCTCAAATTGTGCTTCTCTGTGTTATCGTGTGAAATATTGTGACAATAATGGCGTGTGAAAAACGTACCACTAGGCTCCAAAGTAAACTGAGAAACAATAGTGACAACGAGCGTAGCTTATCAGCACCACTGTGTAATGAATTAACAGACATTCAAAGTAGTAATTTGTTAATTGTGCACAGTGAAATGGAGCGGGCTGCAAACAATGGTGTAGACAGTGAAACAATTAGTGAACAGGGAAGCATTATCGATCGATCGGTCGGCTACAGCTTGCCTCAGGAATCCGAAATGACAGGACACAATCTTGCAAATACTGTAGTTTCAGGTTTTGCATCGTCACTGTTTTCTCAAATAAGTCAAGACACATTTTCTGCTTTTCAAACTGAGAATATTGCCGGTTCAAATGCATTGCCGAATAGCACTGAGGAACATGTTTCAGACACCAGTGCATTGTTATTACAATTAATGCAACAAATGGGACAAAAGCTTCAAAAGTTAGACACAATGGAAAAAAATCTTCAAAAGTTAGACACAATGGAACAAAATCAGAGACAAACACAGCAGAAGCTTCAAAAGTTAGACACAATGGAAAAAAATCTTCAAAAGTTAGACACAATGGAACAAAATCAGAGACAAACACAGCAAAAGCTTCAAAAGTTAGACACCACACTTGAACAAACACGTGAAGATTTAACTACTGAGTTACATAACATTGAATCGAAATGTCAAAAAGTCTGTAATGACAAAAACACAGATTTGTGAGCATTTTCAACCTATTTTTTCGCGGCATGAAAATGCATTACAGAATCACGAAGCAGCCATAAAAGAACTGCAAACTATTGTTCATCAAAATCATGAGACCTTGCAAGCTAAAATTGACTCAGTTGCATCTACCGATTCGGTTACGCAACTTGCAAAAACTCATGAAAACTCAAAGGACACAGTAGATACTCTGAAAATTGGTTCAGAAAGACACATGGAGGAAATTAGTTCATTATCAGAGAAAGTAGTTGAACTTTCGGATCAGCTAAATAATTTATCTACGATGGTAGATGATAATCTGAATGACACAAAACCGGTAGTCTTTAATGACACAGAAGAGTGCGAACAAATTAGGAAATGCAAACAAAATCTGAATCAAATTAATACGCAACACCGAAGAGAAACCCGGGAAGTACAAGATCAGCTGACACAGGTAATACAAGAATTACGTATTTCAGAGGACACTCGCGCTCCAATACGGGGAGAGGGACATAGAAATACGGAACAGCCACAAAATAATAACACAGGGCACTTTGGAAATTATGAAAGAAATTGGCAAGGTACACCGAATTTTGAGATGGAACCGCCGAAACGACGTAACAATGACCGACATGCGACTCGTCGACGTGATGATTTTGACTATAAGCTGTTCATTACTACACGTAAATTCAAAATATTCCAGAATTCTGGCAACGACATTCATCAACAAGCGTGGCTTCATCAATTCTCTCTTTGTTTTCCACCCAACTGGTCATTAGAACACAGATTAGAATTTATGTGTGGCTACTTATAGAATGAACCAGCTGTAAGAATGCGATCGGTCATTCACGATTGCCACAGTGAAGGAGAATTTTACCGTGCCTTCCTCTCAGCATATTGGTCTCAAGCCACACAAGACCCAGTAAACCATGGCATCATAATGATGAAACATTTCGAACAATCTGAATTTTCCAGTCTTGTGAAATATTTTGAAGACTTAAATTGCCAGACGGCCGGCTGAGAGATTCATTCTCGACACAACCCGTGGGTTTAAGCTAAACTGTGTCCTCAATAGTCTTTCTTCTCCATGCAGTGCCGGAGCAGCAAGGTTTGTAGCTGAGATTTTCTGAGCATTTTGGCAAAGAGGACGGGGGAGGGGGGGACTTTCTAGCAGAAGTGGGGCTGTGAGGCCGGTTGTGCATTCTGTCTGTCTAGCTGTCAGCACCAGCAACTTGAGGGAGGATAAGGAACGGCATGTAGCCTGCTGCACCGTGTAACCCAATAGTTTCTTTCTCCTATTTCGCGCATTCTTATTTACTTAAATCCTGTTGCTGCATGCTTCTCTCACACGGATGCGCACTGTCGTCTGAATCTGTTTTAAGTACCATGATGCCACGTTTTTCTTAATTCCAACACGAACGTTTCAAGCAAAGAATCGAGTTACCGTACTTAATCCCCGCAGAGAGAGATTAATCCCTTTAGAAGTTTAATTTACGAGACCGAAAGAGTTACTTTGAGTTTTTAGTAAATTTGTGAACTCTTTAGCGAGACCGTCTTAACTGTCGCTTTTTTAAGCAGACAACTCTCAACTTACGCTGACCAGTATTACGTGACTCTCGTAAGTCTTCTTGACGAGGCAACCAACGTGTCAGAAATTGCACTCTTTCTGTTATGAACGTGCATGCCGTTGGTTTCAGTAACAAGCACTTACGAAACCTGGCGTATAAACTTTTATAATAATAACTTACGGTAACACAGTTACGTTACGGGATGTCTTCGCCAACCGCCAATATTTCGACAGGCCCAATGTTATCATTTCCAGGCAGAAATGCAACGAGAGAGCACAGTTCAAGAATATTTATATCCTCGGGATGCAGACCATATTCCTGGAGATTAAACACACACACACACACACACACACACACACACACACACACACACAGTAAACCCTAGCGTTACCACACAACCAAAGATTACCCACGTCAGGGGTTGTCGATAGTGAACACACCGCGCTGACAAAAGTCATGGGTGAGCACCTAATATCGTTTCGGAGCTCCTTTTGCCCGGGATTGTACTGAAACTCTACGTGGCATGGACTCAATACTCGACTGGCAAGGTCTCAACAAATCATTGTAAGTCTCAACAGAAATATTGAGCCATGCTACGTCTACTGTTGTCCATAAATGCGAAGGTGTTGCCGGTGCAGGATGTTGTGCGCAAACTGACCTCTCGATCGAGTCCCATAAATGGGATACATGTCTGACTATCATTGTGGCATATCATTCGCTCGAATTATCTAAAATGTTCTTCAAAGCAATTGCGAACAATGGAGGCTCGGTTAAATGGCGCATTACCATCCACGATAATTCCATGTTTGTTTGCGAACACGAAGTCCATGAATCGCTGAAAATGGTCTCCAAGTAGCCGAATGTAGCCATTTACAGCCAACGATAGATTCAGTTGCACCAGAGGACCCAGGACATTCCATGTGAACGCGGCCCACAGCGCTATGGAGCCACCACCAGCTTGCCTCGTTGACAACTTGGATCCATGGCTCGAACCCTGCCATCAGCTGTTACCAATTGAAATTGGAACTCATTTGACCTGTCCATGATTTTCCAGTGGTTTAGGATTCAACCGATATGGTCCCGAGTCCAGGGGGGGGGGGGGGGGTGGAGCAGGCGATGAGCTGTTAGCAAAGGCACTCGCGTTGGGTGTCTCTTTCCATAGCACATTTCCGTCAAATTTCGCCGCACTGACCTAATGGACGCGTTCGTCGTACGTCCCACATTTAAGTCTGCAGTAATTTCACGTAGTGTTGCTTGTCTGCTGGCACTGACAACTCTACGCAAACGCCGCTGTTCTCGTTCGCTAAGTGAAAGTCATCGGCCATTGAGTTGTCCGTAGTGAGCAGTATTGCCTGAAATGTGTTATTCTCGGCGCACTCTTTGCACCGTGGATCTCGGAATATTCAATTTCCTAAGGAATGCCTGTAGCTCCAATTCCTATTCCGCGTTCAAAGTCTATTAATTCCCGTCTTGCTGCCATAATCAAGTCGCACACCTTTCCACACGAATCACCTGAGTACAAATGACTGGTCCATCAACGCACTGCCGTTTTCTACCTGTACTACCGCCATCTGTATATGTGCGTATCGCTGTCCCATGACATTCGTCACCTCGGTGTATTAACAACCTACATCTACACTCTGCAAACCACCGTGAGGTGCAGGGCAGAGAGTACGTCCCATTGCATCAATTATTAGAGTTTCTCCCGGTTCCATGCATGTATGGAGCGCTGGAGAAATGAGTGTTTCAATGCCTCTGTGCGTGCAGTAATTATTGTAATCTTATCCCCACGATTCCTGTATGAACGATACGTAGTGGGTTGTAGTATATTCCTAAGGTAATAATTTGAAGCCGGTTCTTAAAAATTTATTAACAGACTTTCTCGGGATAGTTTGCGTCTATGATCGAGAGTCTTTCAGTTCCTTCAGTATCTCTGTGATACTCATTCAAGGATTAAACAAACCTGTGACGGTTCTTGCTGTCCTTCTCTGTATAGTTCAATATCCCGTGTTAATCCGATCTGGTACGGGTCACACGCACTTAAGCAATATTTTAAAACCGGTCGCACGAGTGATTTGCAACAATCTCCCTTGTAGACTGATTTCACTTCTCCAGTATTCTACCAATAAACCGATTTCTACCACCTGCTTTATTCACGATTGAACCTACATGATCATACCATTTCATGTCCGTACAAAGAGTTCCATCCAGGTATTTGTATAAGTTGGCCGATTCCAAAACTGACTCACTGATATTGTAGCCATAGGACACTAAATTTTTTCCTTTTGTGAAGTGCAAAATTTTACGTCTATGAAAATTTGGAGCAAGTTGCTAATCACTTCAGCACGATGAAATCTTATCAGTATCTGACTGAACATTTATGCAACTTCTTTCAGGTAGTACTTCATTGTAGATTACTGCATCCCCTGCAAAAATCCTGATTCTACTATTACTATCGCATTCGGGAGGACGACGGTTCAATCCCGCGTCCGGCCATCCTGATTTAGGTTTTCCGTGATTTCCCTAAATCGCTCCAGGCAAATGCCGGGATGGTTCCTTTGAAAGGGCACGGCCGACTTCCTTCCCCGTCCTTCCCTAAAACCGATGAGACCGATGACCTCGCAGTTTAGTCTCTTTCCCCAAAACAACCCAACCCTCTACTATTAATATTCTCTGCGAGGTCATTAATGCACAAAATGAACAGCAAGGGTCCCCACACACTTCCCTGCGGCACTCCCGAAATTAGTTGTACATTTGACGATGACTCTCCATCCCAGAAAACATGCTGTGTCCTCCCTACCAAAAAGTCCTAAGTTCTATCACAAATTTCACTTTATACACCATATGATCGAACTTTTCACAGTAAACGTAGGTGCGGTACTGAGTCAAATGTTTTTCGGAAATCAAGAAATACTGCGTCTTCCTAACTGCCTTGGTCCAAAGCTTGCAGTATGTCATGTGAGAAAAGTGAGAGGTGAGCTTCACGTGAACAATGTTTTCGAAATCCATGCTGGGTGGCATTGAGGAGGTAATTCTCTTCAAGATCCCTCATTACGTTTGAGCTCAGAATATGTTCTAAGATTCTACAACAAACTGATGTCAAGGATATTGTGAGTTTTGAGTATCACTTCTACTACCTTCTGGTAAACGGGTTTAACCTTCGGATTTCTCCAAGAATTGGGCACGGTTTTGTGTTCTAGGGATCTATGATAGTTTACAGATAGACGAGGGGCTAACTCAGCCGCAATTTCAGCATAAAATCTGACAGTGATTCCATCTGGGCCTGGAGCTCTCTTCAATTTTAACGATATCAGCTGTTTCTCAACACCGCTGGCACTAATATTTATTTCATTCATCATTTCAGTGGTAGGAAGATTAAACTGCTGTAGTTTTCGTGGGTTTTCCTGTATAAAGGAACATTTGAAAACAAGCATTGAGCCGTTGTAAAAATTGCTGTTTTGAAAGCGCGCCGCAGCGCGTAGTGTGAAGCAGTCGCCCTCCGTTTCTGGCGGTGGGGCCGCTGTGGCAATTACAGCTTTGGTGTCTCCCTCTGGTGGAAAAGGGGAAAGGTTGCCTGTTCACGTGCATTTAAGGGGCGCTATGAGCTTGCCAGTCGGTCAATCTGGGTCAGTCTCTCGTCCGCATTTGTTAGGCAGTTAGTGTCTGTCTGTCGTTCGGAGTGCTAGTATGTCGGTCGTTCGGATCAACCTTCAAAGCCGGCAAAATGAGTCTTATAACTCCGCCAGTAAGAGAACTCAGCGAGTGGTCGCCCGGTCGGGGCTTAGTTCTGCATCTGAGTCTGCGCGTTAGGCCGACAGTCTGCTCGAGTTTGCTCAGGCAATGGTCATTGGCCGTAGGATCGATCGGTTGGTCGGTCGCTCACTGAGATACAAGATGACTTGTCCGTCTTGAGCATCGGCGCATGTGAGGTCGCCACGTGAGTCCAGTGGGCCGCGGCGTGTAGCGAGGGGTAGTGACTTCGCGGTCGACACGAGAGCAACAGGAGTCAACCCACGACATCAGTCTGGCCGGTGCGAGCTGCGACACCGTGAGACGGGAGATCGACGCGCCTTCTTGAGTCCGTTGAAGCGGCTGGCAGCAGACAGTTCGGAAGAGCTATTTGAGGGTGCTGCGCCAGGTCTTCTCGAGAAATCGCAGTTTATTAGAAGTTAAGTGATTCGTGATATGTTTTTTCATTTACTCTTGTTAACTTCTACTTGTTCTCTTGGTGAGGTCACCAGCCGTTTTGCTTTGGGGTCGTCCCACCATTCTTCTCCGTTTGCACACCCGCGGGAAGGTGGTTGTTTATAAATTAGGTGGTCCGTTTGTCCCTTGTGGAATAGGGGCGGGTTAGAGCATCCTGCGGTTCGGGTTGTTCGGTAATTTCCCTATTAATCTAACCGTACGTTAGTAGCTGCCTCTGTCACGTTTGTCGGATTTGGTGTGTTAACGAATTTATTGCTTGGAGTGTAACGGTCTAGTACCTGAAATATGTTTTGATCTTTGGAAACTTTGATATTATTGCCTATGGTCTTGAGAGGCGGTATCTGTGTACTCTAGAGCATATTAACTATTGTTTGGCCCACCTTGTAGAATTTTGTATAAGATTGCAATTCATGGGCTTTTATTTAAATGATCATTTTATTATATAAAGTTGCCGCCCTTTAACCGTAAGACTTTTCTTAGAAGTTAAAATCAAGTTAATGTTTTTATTGTTAGTGTTTTGTACCATTTCCATCCCTCCTATGGGGGGTGCATAGTTTGTGTGCTTGTGTAAATTGTTAAAACTCTTAGTTTAAAGTTATCTGCTGTGTTGCTGATTTGCACCAGTGTAGTACTTCAGAGGCTGTTGTGAGCGGTCGTAACTACGGCCGTGTCAAAATAGAGCGGCAAGGTTCTCTGCCCAAAAGCTCATACAAGTCAAAACTTGTTTCTTTCTGCCTCTGAATAAATTGTAACTTTGATATTTAGAGGGTGCTTCCTGATTATAATTTTAAATCTTTTCTTTTGAAAAATGCTTTTAGGTACTATTAAAGTGATTAAAATTCCCATTTGTTGAAAGGAATTTGGTTATGATTTCATCAGTTACTCTCTCGCAACTACTTCCATGCTTACATACTGTTATTAAATGTGTTAATGTTCTTGATGAGTCGCTAGTAATTAAAATAATCTCTTAAGAATATTCTTTGAAAATAAATCACGGTTGAAGCATTTCAACCTTTGCTTTGTTAGCCTTAATTTCAGTTCCTGTCTGATTAGTTAGGGACAGGAGACAACCTTTGGTGCCAGTAATGGCCTTTACATATGATCAGGCTTTCTTTGGGCTCTGTGAAAGATGACGTGACGGAATTATGCTGCCATAGTCACTGCAGACGTCACGCATTGCTCTCTTGACAGCCAAACGCGCTTCATTCAGCGTCTCTCTGTCTATAGCCCTACGCCTGTTTTACACCTATTATGCAGTAATCTCTGTTTCTATAGAGGTTACTTTGCAGAGAATGTATATTATGGACTTTCCCTTCCTTTATCAACTGTTCCACTGCGTAAATATCTATCCTGTGCATGATCATTGCAGAGACCAGTGAGACAGCAGGACTCCACTTGTAAATCAAGTAAAAGTCTCTATTTAAAACCTCACAGCCTCTGTAATAACACTCTCCCTAGTGGCTGGTGGCGCTGGTCCTCTTTCGCTGAGTGGCGTTGCTAATCTTTACAGTGTGCGTGGTGTGGTGTGGTGTGTGTGTGTGTGTGTGTGTGTGTGTGTGTGTGTGTGTGTGTGTGTGTGTGTGTTATCTTGTGGCATACGCTCTGAATATTGTTGTTGTTGTGGTCTTCAGCCCGAGGACTGCTTGGATACAGGTCTCCACGCTACTCTATCCTCTGCAAGCCTCTTCATCACGGAATAACTACTGCAACCTACATCCTTGTGAACCTGCTTACTGTATCCATCTCCTGACTTCCCTCTACCAGTTTTACTCCCAACGCTTCCCTCCAGTATTAAATTGGTGATCCGTTGATGTTTCAGAATATATCCTACCAACCGATCCCTTCTTCTAGTCATGTTGTGGCACAAATTTCTTTTTTCCCAATTCTATTTAGTACTTCCTCATCACTTACGTGGACTGCCCAAAAAATCGTTGACATTCTTCTGTAGTGCTATACTTCAAAAGCTTCTATTCTCTTCTTGTCTAAACCGCTTATCGTCCATGTTTCACTTCCGTAAATGGCTACACTCCACACAAATACTTTCAGAAACGACTTCCTGACGTCAAAAGACTTCCTCACACTTAAATCTGTACTCGATGTTGGCAAATTTCTTCTCTTCTGAAACGCTTTTCTTGCCATTGCCAGTCTACGTTTTGTATTCTCTCTACTTCGTCGATCGTCAGTTCTTTTGCTGCCCAAATAGCAGATCTCATCTACTGCTTTAAGTGTCTCATTTCCTAATGTAATTCCCTCAGAAACACTTGATTTAATTCGACTCCATTTCTCTGCCTGCTGAGGTTTTAAAAGTCCTGCGACAGCGCTCTCTAATTGCATTTGTGTCTTGGAAATGACGTAGAGTGCACCCGTCGAAATATCGTCGGTTGTCGAAGGCGTCTCTCAGTTTAGTCCTGTAAAACCTCAAGAAAGGCTCTCCGATTTCCAGCCGGGTGGCAGTGTTAAGATAACGCGGCGTTTCGAAGAGTGCCATACTCATCAACTCAGGATCGAGATATTGCGCATGTCGTAAGATGAATACTAGCGGTGCGCCCATCCACCTGGCTGCGGGTGAAAAAGCACTGTCCTCCTGCCAGCGGTTTTGGACGGTGGTGAGACAGCAGTTGGGGATGGGGGGGGGGGGGGAGGGGGAACGGGTTCCTCCCCCCTGCCCCCCCCCCCATCCCAACTGTACTCGAATCTCTGTCGGATCATTCCGGATGCGTATTACGTGCTGGCCGATGCTGGGATCGTCCTCGTGGCATGCCGCTAGCGCCGGATTCCGTGACGAGCTAAATTGGTATATTTCGTCAGTACTGATCAGATTCCCTTGAATCCTTATTTCTAAGGACTGCTTTATAATGCTGTCCCAGCAGCTGTTTGCTCGCCAAAATATCGTAGTTTTCTGAAAGTGAAAATGACGTACTTCTTTATACTATGCTGTCTTATCTGATTTCTCTGTGTAATCCAGTGGTGCATGCCTAATATGCTTATCGCAGCATTTCGAGATGGAGCGCTGCGTTTGTTCCATGTGGATTCATAAAAAATTCCTTATATCCTAGGTACATTCAGTTTTAGTGGGTCTTTCGCACAGCTATGACACTCTTTCGACTTAGGCGGTGGTTCGATTTTTCAAGCAGCCTCGCAATTTTGGCTGACACTGGTGCCAAATTAGGAAGGAAAGCGAGTCGCTTGTCTTCTTCCTCCTATTGCCCGTTTGCTGGAGCCATCCTCTTCTTCAATTCCCTACTAATTTGTGCTTCACTGAACTAATATTTGCGGTACACTTCGATTAGGTTTCGTAGTTCGGCTGGTAGACTTTCTTTATTGCAGATGATGCGCGATCTTTTCACCAGGGTGGTTAGCACTGTCTACTTTTGCGCTGAGGCAGCTCGTTGCACGCAAATACATGTCTATGTGGGTCTTCTTCCTAAATACTGCATGGCCTAATGTACCATCTGCCGTTTTCTTCATATTAGTATGTACAAGAAAGGAAGACAATCGTTCTCCCATATTCCATGTTGAAAGCAGGTTTTGATTGCAGCTGTTAAGGGGCTCCAGAAACTCTTGCGGCGCCCGTGTACCATGCTCCCACATCCCAGAAATGTCGCCAACGTAGCTGAAGAAGACTTCCGGTATTTGGCGAGCTGTTTGAAGGGCCAAATTCTCAGAGTGTTCCAGGTAGAGATTTGCAATTCCAGCAGTCAGTGGGATGTCATGACCGCTATGTTCATCTGTTCGTAAAACTGTCAGGTGCACTTGAAGTGGGTGCTCGTCAATGTATTTTCCAAAAGTTAACTATTTTTGGCTCGAAACATCAAGTCATGAGCACCAAGGGGTGTTCAGGAGATTCTTTCGTGGAGAGCGACATAACATCGAGGCTCTCTTACTCGAACGTCCTCAAGTACACTCATGTTCAGAAAACAGAACACCTTGAACAACCAAGTGTCGGACGTTCATATTCACAATACATGTACATTAGTATGTTCTGCAGAAATAGCATTTCAGTCACCTCGGTTCAGCATGTGCCCTGTTGACTGGTAGGCACAGGGCCCTCGATGGGCTCTCATAACTTGCTCCATGCGTGATGGCATCGACGCGTATAAGATGCGAATAGCGTCCTGTGGTACAACCATCCATGCTGCATTCACCTGTTTCCAATCTGTGGTGGTTGGCACTGGGTCACAGTGCTCCATCCGTCATTTCACCATATCCCACACCATTTCGTATGGCCACAAGTCTTGTGATCTGGTGTGCCAGGGCAAAAGCTAATAGTAGTTCATGACATCCAGTCTTACAAATTTCAAAACTCCGCCATCTCTCTCCCCACATCCACCACTGCTGGCGGCTCACTTCCAACTGCGCAACGCTACGCGCTGTTCACATCCAGCTGCCCAACACTACAATGGCAGACAACAATGCAAACTAGCCACAGACTGCACACAGAACAGCCAGTGATTTTCATACAGAGCGCTACGTAACGTTGCCAATAAGAAAACATAAACAGCCTACTTAAAACATGTTCGTGCAGCAACATGTGGTCGTGCATTGTCCTGCTGAAAAATGGCGTCTGTGGAATTGTGCAGAAAGGGTATGGCTACGGGCCGCAGGATGTCTTTCACGCGAGTAGCACTGGTCACAGTGCCCTGAACACGCTCGAGCTGTGATTTGTGGTTGTATACAATGGCACTTCACACCATAAGGCATGAGTTGGCGCTCTACGTCTTGTGCAAATGCAGTCACTGTGGTGCCGCTCCCCCGTTTTCCACCATCATTTTCAAACAGAACCTGGATTGGTCCTAAAACACTACCTGATGCCATTCCTGTCCCCAGTGGCGTTATTCCATAGATCACTATCGTCTAGCATGTTTCTGCACATTCGTCAAAGGAGGGCGGAGAAATGGACGAAGCGAACGTAAACATGCCGTAACAAACTGTCACCCTCGGTATTGTACGATGTGTTACTCTGTATCATTGTTGCAACAGAGCCTAAAAGGATGCAGAACTGGCCTGCAATGTCTTTCGGACGAGATGTAAATCTTCTCAGGGGGTGGTCTGGGAGGTGCGACCTGACCCATCTCGTCGTTTAAAATAGCAAGAATCCTCCGAAAATTTCAGGTAAAAGTGGTTTTCCGCCCACCATCGAAGATTGCGGACCTTGTGGGATCAGTTAAGGACAATCTGTTACTACGAAAGGCCGGAATTTACAAGATACCGTGCGAATGTGGTATGGTTTACATAGGTCAAAACACACGCACCGTGAAAGAACGCTGCACTGAACATCAACGTTACACCCGCCTTTTGCAGCCAAGCAAGTCCGCTATTGCTGAACATTGTATTTCTACTGGACATTCAATGGAGTATGAGAAAACAATGATTTTGCCCACAACAACGTCTTTCTGGGACTCCATTATTAAAGAATCCGTAGAAATACGACTGGCGGAAAATCTGTTCAACCGTGACAGCGGCTACCAGCGGGACAGTGCATGGAATCCAATCATCTCCACGATTTGCTCAAATCGAAGACGACAGATTGCGTCGACCGCCGTGGCAAACAGCAACGCAGAGGGCGACTGAGTTCCGCTATTCCACCAGCGAGGGCGCTGCCGGCGGGCAGTGTGGTTCAACTATCAAGTTTTCGACGCATGCACAGAATAGTTACAGTACGCTATATATTGTGGAACGGACGACGTTTTCGCCAGTCTGCGACGGCTCACCTGAAGACGACTGGCAGGTGCCCAGTTGAAATATCGTGCGAAGTATTGGACGACGACCGGCTGCAAGCCCGAAATTTGTTTGAACAACAGTTCGTATGTTTGTCACTAATAAGAAATTTCGTCAGAAATATTAAAACGCAAGGATGACTATTCGCACCCTTAGTCCAGCGGTTAATTTTCCGCTCAGTGAGAAATAATCGATCATCAAGTTACTTTACATTGAGAGGTGGCATGAGCCCACTCTCATATTACTGAGTAATTCGATTTTCTCTCTAATTGCATGCGGTGTAAAGTCGCTATTCCTTCACACGCGGACTTCCCACGCAGCGTCACTCGTCACCCGGGTGGTCCGGTGACAGGCGGATTCTGCTGAGCTTGAAAGGGTTGTTAATTGTAACTGTTTGACGAAGTTGCTGAAGTTTCGACTTCAACGTAACTTTCCGAGTACAGCTGGCAATTGAGCGTTCTGCGTACAAGCGGCCTGTGTTGTCCGTCTTGAGCAGTTTTGGCTAAAGTTGACTATATCGGAGTTACTGTGTGACTTGTTAAAATCAATCACTGTACCGTCAGTGATTGTGTGGCGAACCTTCTTCGTCTCCCTCAGAGGCGCATTTGTATTGATAGGAAGTCTTTAGTCTGGAACAACCAGACCAGCATAATCTGTTTCGGGTTATACTCGCGACATTATCATCACCACGAGTGGACGTCGAAGCAACCAGCCATCGCTTCCGGTAGGCCAGATCGTGTCCCTGCAGTTAAGAAGACAAGAAGACAGCTTGGTATTGTATGTCCGCAGCACCGGAAGATTAGCGAGTTTTGCTCTGTGATAATCAGAGCTCAGCAGAGCGCGCCTGTTCCCGTCTTATCTTACGTGGTTCTGCCTTGGGTGTTTATTGTCTGAGTTCTCACTACTGTAACAGTAATGTTGGGTTGGCTGGGTGTTTCTCTTAAGATTTGAGTTGCAAGGAATTGGCTCCACATATCACTTGGTCATAAACGTCAGAAGCTAGTTTACGGATAACTTCACCTTCACAGAATTTATTTCAGTATCCAATTTAACGTATTGTAAATGTTTCATGTGTTGTGTTTATTATTTTGAGTTTACTCATAATAAATCAAATTGTTATATTCGACAAAACTTTTATTCTGTAGATCGGTAGAGCAACCCTTTCATTTCTCACCACGTCAATGAAACCTATTTATCAAATTAAATTATTGCAGGTGCCAAACTCTTTTCTACCTCATTTGCAGGGTCGATTAGAATCAGTTCGAGTTTCTTCTTAATCCATGTGCAACAGCAAAAGTCGGAGTTAGAAAAGGGGGGCTTAGAGAATCATTTCCATACGTAGATTCAAGAAGAATTTAGTGTTAGATACACTGCTAGCCCCGGCATCTCGCAACATCATGCTCGTGCTGTTGATTAATGGTCACCTGCCCCTGTTTAAAACGATGAAGAGAAAGATATTCGTCCGAATCAGTAAACTGAACAGGCTGCGTAACATTAGAATTTTTATCCGCATTGCAAGACAGTTGGGTCACGATTACAGGAAGTTCATCTACTTGTTTGGTAACTGTGTTTAACTGTTCTTGGGTATCAAATTCTGCCTGTTTAGCCTTAAACGATGCACACTGTTCTGCAAGACTTTGTATCTGAGTTTCAAACTGACTATCCTTTTGTTATAACTGTGAAATTTCGACCGTTTCAATGTGTTCGACTCTTGACTTTAGATTATTTACGGCTTCCTTAATCTGTTTAGTTTTCTCAGTTACATCTGTCAAAAGTTCTTGACTAAACATTTTATTGTTCAATTCCGGATTGCTGGCAATATCACTTAACTTTTATTAATCTCTTCCTTAAGACTTTTAAACTCTGATAATAGTATCTGCAAAATATCGTTGTCCTGATCTTTGGCACTAGTAACGGAAAAAGTAGAGACTGGCTTAGCTTCATTAACAGTTGTGGGTGAAAAACCTAAATCTTGAACCACAGAAGCTGATTGTTGTAATAAATGACATCCTACAGATTCACTTTCCAAAGCAGAATCCCCAACTGCATTTTCTTGTTCCATGTTTGGTACCGAAAAATTACTCTGATCAGTGCTATCAGGCATTGTTGTATCTGTTTCAGTTAAATCAGTATTGGGAGAGGATCCCTGTTCAAATGTCTCTTCTCTGTCTAAGGAATTACCGAAAGTTACATCAGATGCAGCTCTGGCATTTCACCTCGCTTTGGTGGTTTTTGACATTTTAATGCAATTGTGGTAGAGCAGGAAACAAAAATGAAATCTCTCACATGCAAACTCTCCATATTAATGAAAATATAAGAGTATTTAAATTATCACTGGAAGAATCCACGAAATAAGTGCAAATCCAAGGTTCTGGTAATATCACTATGCAACTAAATACTAACTCTTCAGTAAATGACAGAAATTAGTCCCTAATACAAACAATTACTGTCTGTCTAACCATGTAATACTTCAAAATTGAATAAACAAGAATGCTTTTAACTGGGAGAATATTATTAGCAATAGCAAAGCTCATCTACTCTAAGCACAATACAACCCTACAAATGCTTAAAGTGAAATAATCTTACTTTTACTACACACTGTAGTATTTCAAAAGTTTAAAATTAAGAATAAAATACTTTTCACAAAAACGGTGTTCAAAGTTGTAGAGAATACAAAACAGTTCTAGTCCTCCACAAGGAAACTTTTACTGTACTCGAGAGAATTTCTCTATATTGCAAATCAAAGCCTAAAACTGAAATTTTAATATGTATATGGCTGCAAAACAAAACGTTATCTGAATGCAAAAATCAGTAGACTACCATATAAATATGCATCCGAGCAGAAAAGATAGACAAATGAAACTCGTTCGTATTATTTTAAACTCGTGTTTGTAAATGTCTGGCAGGTATCTGAGAAAAGTGTAAAACTTATTTTGATATCGAAATGTGTGTGTGTGTGTGTGTGTGTGTGTGTGTGTGTGTGTGTGTGTGTGTGTGTGTGCGCGCATTTATGTTACACGATACAAAATCCAGACGAACCGCTAAGTCAAGCAAATCGCCTGCAAGAAAGCAATCCGTTTTCAATAAAATTTACATATTCTATCGGACTCCAAAACAAAATGATTCAGTTTAAAATGTTGGCCCACAATATTGCTGATCCTTATCTTAGTCTTGTAAACAATCACTTTACGAGAACAGTTACTGAACTCACAGAGAAAATGAGCATAAAAAATTAAGGCGTCTGACTTTCTGACAAATGCTTGAAAATTCACTAGAAAGCATTTCACCGAAATCTTTTACCAGTATTAAGCCTCAGACATGGTGCTGATATTTTCACAAAACATCGTGACTATCACTGTGCCTTACAATGGACATGAGTTTTGATGCTAATTAAATTTTTTTGCATACCTGTGCGCACGGAATGTTCGTCTGTTTGGCAAGCTGTTACAATTAAGATGATGATGATGATGATGAGACTCTCAAAAATCCAATTTCATTTACCGTACTTGAGATGTTCAATGCAAGACGGAGTCTTACCAATTTTCGCAAAATGCTTCTCGTTACACAACTCGCGATGTGCAACACGAGTACGGAAACAGTCATGAAAGATAAGATGAAAAAAGAGTAACTAAAGAACTGATAAATGAGAACACTAACGCCAAGTATAACTATGACTCACTAAGCCATAACAACATTACACCTTTTCATAAAGTTCTTACGCCAATACAAGTTAGCAAAAATATTTCTTAAAACTTCCTTGTGTATAATTGCGTTCCTCGACACTTATTTCAACTGTCAGACAAGTCCATATGCTTCATTATAATATTCCTACTGCTAACTTTAACCATACATATTGTTCCAACATTAAGGAATTATAAAGCTGCAAATCTAAGAGACTGTATTGTCTTAAAAATTGACTTTTGTCATTCTTCCATTCATATCATATCATTTCCTCACAGGTTTTCTCAAAACACGTCATTACACAAGGCTGAATACGTTTATCGAATTGATAACTTCCTTTACATTTACAAAAAAACTCCTTCAAAATCGTAATGGCAGATAAGACTGCTGCCTTTCAATCAATTTATATACGGGGCGTTTCAGTAAGGGCGTGCAAAACAGTAACAAGACGTACAGAATCTCCACTGAATAGTTTGAGAAAATGAACCTACGGCGGAGAAACTCGCTTAAGAAGATTTGAAAGTAATAAATGAAAAGCACCAGTTTGCATTTGTTCTACAATATTACTTTTACTGTTAACCGGTTTTCGGGTTACAAGGCCATCTTCAGACAAAATCGTCTGTTTTGATTGTGACAAATTTTACATTGGTCAGTCAGGCAGAGACATATCAACTAGGCTGGCTGAACATGAATGCAGCTGGAGGTTCTAGAATTCAGACTCTGCATTTGCTGAGCATGTACTGAGTGAGGGTCACAACTACCAGCCAGTGTTCCATGTACTTCCTTAGCAAACAAAGGCCATAAACTCAACCTGCTGGAAGCCCTCGAAATTAACAAACATCTTACTCACAGTCCAGATCTCATCCTAAATGACCAGACACAGCTCAACACTTCCTCTCTCCTAAATTTCATATAATCATCTTTGTTGTTCATTACTTCCCACTTTCTCTCTTCCTACATATTCCTATTTTCCTGTATTCATTAAGTTGTTTTGTTTTGTTGAAGTTGCCTTTGTATTCCACATAGACTATAGTTTCAATAGTTAAGGCTTTCTTTTAACTGGTACTCCATGTTTAACACCTCTTGTAGTTGTCTCATCAAATACTGTTCATATTTTACTTTGCTCATTTATGTAATGAAAACTGGTACACAGCCACTGCTTTGATTATAATGTTAAAACGCAGTACCACCACACTCTCAAACTGTAGGTTCCCTCAAAAACCTCCATTTTCCTGCGTTTATTTATTTCTATTTATCTTATTGATATTGCTTAAGTTCCTTATGTATTATGCATTTACATTTAATTGCTTGTGTATCACTCTTCTTGTTTCATACCTCCTGATGCAGCCTTGTCTAGTACTAATTTTATTTTATTTTGCTAGTTTTATTTACTAATAGAAACTGTTATGTAGGCATGCTATTCCTATTTTGTGCTAAATGTTTTCCTGTCTACTCCATTGTTGTGTATGTACTGTTCAGTATTTACTTTTTCATTGGAGAGATGTTACTTACTATATGTTTCTACTTCAGTCTAGATGTGTTGCTAACATTTATTTTCTTTGGTGATAATACTCAGTAAATGTCTGAAGATGACCTTGTAACCCGAAAACCGGTTAACAATAAAGGTAATATAGTAGAAGAAATGCAAACTGATGCTTTTCATTTATTGTAATGTTGTTGTACCAAGAACCGACGGAAGATTCTGTTAATATATGGAAGTAAGCTTGTGCACCGCTTTGTCTAGCATTTCTGTTTTCCGGCTTATTTATAGCAAACATGCGTTGAATGATACACTTACTGCGTTGTTTATTTACATGTAATTTGTTTATTTCTTGCAAGTTAACGTGGAGGATGAGCATGATTATTGGGAACTCATGATGCAGGTTTTCATTACTTTACTTGTCCCTAAGGTGGCTCTGCCGTACCTTAGTTACATTGTGCCCTGGGTTGCTCGTGAGAGTATGTGGATACAACATGATAGTGCACGCTCTCACTTCAGTGTGGATGTCCTCACCCGTCTCAATGCTGTCTTCCCTGCTCGCTGGATTGGAATGGGGTTTCTATTCCATGGTCTGCGAGAACCAGTGATCGGAATCCTCTTGATTATTTCCTATAGTGGATACGGAAATTCAATTAGTTACCGAAATTGTAGCTGCCTATGATGCGGTTCGAAACACACTAGGGATGTTTGTCAGGGTGCCTCAGAATCTTACTCGCGTACGTCATGCTTGCATCGAAGTTGATGCCCGTCAGTCTCAGCTCATTTGGTAAGAAACAGCACAAATGGTACGTTCAGTGTGTCAATGATGGTATTTGCAGTTAACTGATGTAAATAAAAACGTACACAGAATGTGATTTTATTACTATTCATTTCCTTAAGCTGGCTTCTTCTACCCCAGATTCCCTAGGTGGGGGTCCGCGAGCTGTGCCACAGGGGTCCGCGAGCTATGCCACAGGGGTCCGCAAGAATAAAAAATATATTAAGTATACTTCTATGATAACAGGTTTTTTGTTTTGGCCGCTTCCTGCATGAGCAGAGCTTTAGCGAACGCTAACTTCTGCGTCTAGCGTCTTCCTAGAGCCAACTGACACTAGCACATTCTAGAATTAGATAAAGGCAAATAGTTCTGCTGTATGTCGTCAGACTACGCGCGCTACCTTTTTTCAGCTGACAACTGACAGTCACTTTACACAGAAACTCGCATTTCAGACGACAGTCGGCCATTGTTAATTTATTGCCAGTGCTTTCACAGACCGTGTTGTTTACATATTCAATTTTTGTTTGTTTTTCGAGGAAGTTACAGTTCGCGTGGTTAAAAATGAACCGTTGGTTAAAAACTGGTTCGTTAAAACGAGAAAGGCCTACAGTGAAGAGGCATTTGATGTTCAAGCAAGTAAGTCAGTGACTCTCGAACCGAAGTTGCCAGTATCCATTGAACCTAAATCGTCGGCGTCCCTCGAACATAACCCTTTCAAGATCAGTGTAAAGCTTACCGGAAAATTAGAAAATATAACTCTGATTACTTGGAAATCGGTTTTACGTTCACTGGACGTGAGCAACAGCTTAAACCTCAATGCGTAATTTGCTACGAAAGCCTTTTGCATGAATGTATGAAACCAGCAAAAACTCCGGCGCCATCTCGTAACAAAGCACCCAGAGTACAAAAATAAGTCATTAGATTTTTTCAAAAATAAATTAGGAGAGTTGAAAACATCTCGAAAAACAATTACCAAACACTGTGGTGCAGCTGTAAATGAAAATGCAACCCTGGCGTCTTACTAGGTTGGCTCAGTTTGTTGCTACATGTGGGGAAAACCACACAGTTGATGAGGAACTTATAGTGCCATCAGCAATAATACTTTGCAAGAGAATGTTAGGTGATGCAGCTGCTAAGCTAATAGGGAGTGTCCCGCTCTCAAATAATACTGTTCAGAGACGAATTAGTGATATGGCTGTTAACATCGAAGAAACATTGCTGGCTAGACTTTGCATGAGTCACATGTATGCTCTACAATTAGATGAAAGCACAGACACATAAAAAAGAGCTATAATGTTGGGTTTCGCACGATTATTGTGGGAGGACCACGTGTTCGAAGATTTTCTTTTTTCATGCGAACTACTGCATACAATAGCAGACGATATTTTTACTGCATTAAGTAATTATCTCAATGAACGCGATGTCACCTGGAAAAAATATGTAGGTTTGTAGACGGATGGAGCAAAGTCAATGGCTGGCAAAAAACAGGACTTCTAGCTCGTATCAAAGCAGTAGCCCCTGAGGTGAAATGGACTCACTGTGTTATCCATCGTGAAGTGTTAGTACCCAAAAGATTGCCTGAACCCTTGCAAAAGATACTTAACGAAGTGGTTCAAATCATCAACTACATTAAAACTCGACATCTGCAATCCAGATTAGTCTCTTTGTTGTGTAAAGAGATCGGCAGTGATCATGAGCAACTTCTTATTCATACGGAAGTAAGATAGCTTCCTCGAGGTAGGATCATGTCAAGATTTTTTGAACTCAGAGACGAGGTTCGTGTCTTCCTTCTTGACACAAAGCACGCGGATTTTTTCACTAACTTCTCCTGGCCTTGCTCAGTTGCGTACTTAGCTGATGTGTTTGAACACTTGAATGTGTTAAACTTGAGTTTACAAGGAAAAAACGTAGACATGTTCTAAGTTGAGGATAAGATTAGTGCTATGGTCATAAAGTGTCAGATCTGTGCGTCAAGGATAGAAAACGAGTCACTAACTAACTTTTCTACTTTGAAACAATTCTTGGAGTCATCTGAGGACAGTTTCCCTGACCAGATCAAGATCAATGTAGCCGAGCATCTACGCAGCCTAGCCACCTCTTTTAGAGAGTATTTCCCTGAAATTGACCCTGACGACAGATGGATTCGAAATCTCTTCAGCTGTGAAGAAATAGACAAAATCCAAGGCCTCACTGAAGAAGAGCAAGATCTACTTGTGGATCTGTCCAGTTGAGGTACGACGATAAACATTTTCATCGATGATAAAATTACAGACTTCTGCGCATCAGCACGCAAGGACTACAAGGAACTTGGAGATAAAGAAATGAAAAAGATTCTTCCATTTACAACCACATATCGGTGTGAGCAAGCATTTTATTCCATGTGTTTCATGAAAAACAATTATAGGAATCGGCTCGACATGTGGTCGGATTTCAGAGTGGAAACTAATATTTCAGAAATAATGGACTGAAAATTAAAACAAACTGTATACTGATAGAGTACTCTGTTGTAACTGTATTTTTTCAAATAAATAATACCTTGTATGAAATTAGTGTTTTCTTATTTTTCACACGTCTACTCAATGATTATATATATATATATATATATATATATATATATATATATATAATGTGCATTACAGGATCGTGTGGGAATATATATAAATATATTACGTGCATTACAGAATCGTGTGGGAATCTGAAGTAAATCGACCAAGGACTTTAGAAATATTTGGTAACAGCTTTTAGCCATTATATATTACACACGTATACGTTTCAAGTCAAAAATCTTTTGTAGACAGTGATCTTCGTCTTCTCTTGAAGATGATGTGTAGAGTTTGTTATGGCACTAGTTGTTCATGTCATCAAACTCTTTGTAAGTATATTCTCGGTAAGTTGCGCTCCACTGTAGGCATAGTTAGTTCGATTCATGACGCCGTATATCCTGAACTACGTACCGTACAATAATATAAAGTTGAAGGAACATTCACTGGTATATATTGATCCTGTGGTGTCACCGCCAGACACCACACTTGATAGGTGGTAGCCTTTAAATCTACCGCGGACCGTTAGTATACGTCGTACCCGCGTGTAGCCACTATCAGTGATTGCAGACCGAGAGCCGCCACACGGCAGGTCTAGAGAGACGTCCTAGCACTCGCCCCAGTTGTACAGCCGACTTTGCTAGCGATGGTTCACTGACAAATTACGCTCTCATTAGCCGAAACGATAGTTAGCATAGCCATCAGCTACGTCATTTGCTACGACCTAGCAAGGCGCCATATTCAGTTACTATAATCACTATCTTCAAGAATGTATTCTGAACAGATAATATTGTGAATCATGTGCCATCAAGAGCGACGTTCATCGTTAATGGATTAAAGTTAT
Organism: Schistocerca americana; assembly: GCF_021461395.2. Classification (NCBI taxonomy): domain Eukaryota; kingdom Metazoa; phylum Arthropoda; class Insecta; order Orthoptera; family Acrididae; genus Schistocerca; species Schistocerca americana. Next base: position 588,573,394 of record NC_060125.1, on the reverse strand, counting down.
CAAACTAATTACGTCCGCTTTCTGAATTCTCATTCCTTGTCATGTTCCAGACCTCACGTCAGTATAGTTTTTCCCTACGCACGCCAGCCGGAGTGAGGTAAAACGCGTGCATTTCGGCCTCCACTCGTAACACAGTGTTGGCTCTTCTGGTAACACAAAAGATCCTGTCTGCAAAATGTATTGAGAATAGTGTTAGTAGTAAATAAGCAATAAGCGAAGCCGAATGTTTACAGCATAAACACCGAAAATGTAGTTAGCCATAGATTTTATGTTATTAGGATTAAAAAGTTTCGAAAATAATATTTAAGTATAGTTTGTTCGAAGACGGAAAGAGATCTCATTTAAAATCATGAATGAATATCATCTGGCTAATTTGGGCGTCGTGAGTTACACTGCCTCAGGGCGCAAATGCAGTTTATAAATTTAACGCCTGTCTTATTCAGTATACCATATAACGTACGATATGATTCTTTATAAGTAGGTTGTGACAACACTGCAAATTTATAAATTCGTTCTATAGTTATATGAAATAATAAAAGTCATCCAACTGTCACCAGGTGACCATTTTAGCCATTTAGTAGCACAGATACTATCTAGTGAGTCAGTGTATATGTCTACGTACTGAAAAGCGTCGTTTTTTACAAACAAGCGTAAGTAGTGTCTTCTCTTCAAATGCCGTAAATCAGTTCCACGGATGATGTTACTTGTAAACACGACTTTCTGCTGGAGTCGTTGTGTTAAGAGAATATCGTTCACTATGGAATGTGACTGCAGTATTGTGACGTAGCGTCAGTCACAATAATAAATAACAAAGAGGAAATCAGTTTCTTATTAATAGGGATGTTAAGAAGTGGTTTCTGTTGTTCCACAGTAGAGTGAAGAGCAAGTTCCTCAAATGTTAATGACTGAATGTTATTGTGTCCGGGAACGACCACCATAACCTTCATGGACGGCCACTCGTCAGTGCAACAAACATTGGTCGCCATTGAAAATAGCCTCAATAGTACTGAACTTCCATTCAAAGCCTGAGACCCGAAGGGAGCATAGCTAACAGCGACCGCCTCCAGAAAGTGACGCCGAGACACACAACAGGGAATTAAAACTCATCTCCGGAAAATTAAGCCGGCCGGATTGTGCTCCGACTGGCTGTAATTTAAAGCGACGCCTTTCCGGGTCACGTCTAAACGCGATTACTCCGGCGCTCGCGGGACCCGCCCCAGATTCGGAGGAAGACGGCACTGATGGGTTCTGCAAATAACAGCTGAATTAGGTACTGAGGAGCACACACAAATGGCAGAACTGTCACCTCGATATTTTCATCTCAGAGCTACACTGAAGAGCCAAAGAAACTGATACACCTGCCTAATATCGTGTAGGGTCCCCATGAGGACGCAGAAGTGCCGCAACACGACGTGAAGCAGTACTGTGGAGAAGTGTCACCATGAATCCTACAGGGCCGTCCCTATATCCGTAAGAATACGAGGGGGTGGATAATTCTTCTGAACAGCACGTTGCAAGGAATCACAAATATGCTCAGTAATGTTCATGTCTGGGGAGTTTCGTGGCCAGCGGAAGTGTTTAAGCTCACTGGAACCACTATGTAGCAGTTCTCGACGTGTGGGATGTCGCATTTTCCTGTTGGAATTGGCAAAGTCCGTGGGAATGACGTAATTGTCACATGTCAGAGTCGTATCTAGACGTATTAGTGGTCCCATATCACTCCAGCTGAACACGCCCGACGCCATTACAGAGCCTCCACCAGCTTCAACAGTTCCCTGGTGACATACAGGGTTCATGGACTCATGAGGTTGTCTCCATACATGACACGTCCATCCGCTCGATACAGGTTGAAACGAGACTCGTCCGACCAAGAAACACGTTTTCTGCCATCAGCAGTCCAATACCGGTGTTGACTAGCCAAGGCGAGGCGTAAAGATTTGTGTCGTGCAGTCGTCAAGGGTACACGAGAGGGCCTTCGGCTCCGAAAGCCCATATCGGGGAGTTCCGTTGAATAGTTCGCACGCTGACACTTGTTGGTGGCCCAGCAATGAAATCTGCAGCAATTTTCGGGGGGTTGCACGTCTGCCAAGTTGAACGATTGTCGCTCGTCCCGTTCTTGCAGGATCTTTTTTCGGCCGCAGCGATGTCCCAGATGTCACGGCACACTCGTGAAATGGTCGTAAGGGAAAATCCCCATTTCATCATCAGCTCGGGGATGCTGTGTCCCATCGCTCGAGCGCCGACTGTAACACAACTTTCAGACTCACTTAAATTTTGATAACCTGCCATTCTAGCAGCAGCAGCAGCCAATCTAAGAACTGCGCCAGACACTTGTTGTCATACATAGGCGTTGCGGACCACAGCGCCGTATTCTGCCTGTTCACATATCTATGTATTTGAATACGCATGCCTGTACCTGTTTCTTTGGCGCTTCGCTGTATTTGGGTATTTACTGTTCGCTGAAGTACCTCCTGACCTTTAGCGGTTGTGATCAATGGATCAGAGATAAGAGCGCTGACCTTTGGTAGTGGTACCTTATGTACCCGTTGCAATTGTCATCTTCGACAAATGGTCTCAAACTAATTTATTATTACGGTATTATAAGGGTGATGTTACAATGCGCACTTCCTTCATCGAACGTATTTTTCTCTACTTCCATACCAGAAATCACTCTGTGAATAATAATCGATTCTGTACCTGAGAGATTAAATCTATTTCCTGTTTTTGCTTATTCTGTTACAATGACACGATACATTTCTTTCTGTACCGTGCAGTTCTTTTAATCTCCACTTACCAATAGCATACAACTTTCATGACAACCTGTTTCACACAACATGCCAGTTCAGATACAGACAGTTATTGCATCGAAGACAGAGAGCGCTTGAAAGGTCTCTGTTGGATTCCTTTCATGTTAATTTCTTAAATCTGTTGTCATTTACGGCATAAATTCCTCTTCTAGATTTACTGTGGCGTTTCTATCTGGGAGAAGACTGAGTAGTGGAACGTGTTACTTTTACACATAAACAAGAACGATCTGTCACACTACTACACTTTAAAACACAGTTTATATGTAATTCATGTCACACAGTCTCATACGGAACCTACATCCGCTTTCTTTTATATACTGTATATGATAAGATACTGTCAACCCCCTTCCCTTCTGTGTGAGAGGATGAATGAGCAAATGTATTTCTAGTTGCATGCCTCAGGGTAGCAGACAAGCCTGTCTGCTAGAGAACAGTAGGACCAACGTCGGAACAGGTAGCTACGCTTTCTAAAAGCAAAGAGGTTTCTATCCTTAGTATGGTCCTGTCCGTCTCTTGTCATGTTGGTATAGGAAGCTGCCCCTCTGGCCACTTCCGTTTGTATTCGTGAGCCACCCTCAGAAAGGGACCAAGGCAGTCTGTCCGTGGCGAGCGTCTGAAGTGGTAAGATCTCCGGCTAAGCGCGTGTCTGCTAAGTCTGTAGGACAATGGATTTCTTAAGTTCAGCCTAACTGAAAATTTAATCACCTTTATTTCAGGTTTAGCTCTAAAATATATAATGTTATCTTAAATTGCAACGAGTGTGAAGTTCAGAACATTTTCCAGTAGTTGCTTTGTCACTACTTTGTGAGTAAAGTGGAACCACGTGTTGATCAGTAAATCTAACTAAGATCATCAATCTTAAATGCGAGTGTGCGTGAGATTATAGCATCTCGTCTTGACAATATTTTTCAATATAGCAACTTTTCTTTATGTTCAACCCACGTGGAGTGTACTTAGTGAGACCACTACCACGTGCTTATATAATTGTTTGACCCATAAGCTTAATAGTAAGACGTTAGTAAGGAGTTAGAGGTTTTTCTTTTGTAAATTGCTTTTCGATCTAATTTATTTTAATTATCAAAATTATTGTGGAGTTACACGCTTTGTGTAAACCAAGTTGACCACGTGAAGCATGTGGTGTAATCATCAAAGCAGCCCTCAGCTATTCTGTTTGGGAAGATTTCACAGAGAGTTAGTATGAATTTAGTATACCAGTGTGTGGCAATTACATGATGGACAGGATTGTGCTACGAACGTATCTTCTTTGGGTGAAAATTGAATCGGTTGGTTGTGGTTAATTTCCTCTTGCATATGTTTCAACGTTCTTTGTGTGTTATTTTATGAATGCAGTGTTGTATGCAGTCTCCCAATCTGCACTCCATATTTAATGCAAGATTACAAACTCACATTTTCACAATCCTAAATAAGGCACCAGTTTAGTTTAATATGCTGAAATTTCAATCATCAATGTTAAAATAAATTTCCAAATATAAATTGATTTATTTCTTTTTATTTAAATTCTTATATATATATATATATATATATATATATATATATATATATATATATATCACCAGTTCCCATATGACTATTAAAAGATGATAATTAATGTTAGTCTGGTTGGGAATTTGGTAAGCTAGACTGGATACCTAGTGAAACAGTTGCGCAGTAATGCAAGGTTAACTTCCTCAGAGAGCTCAGACCTTTTAACCCGCTTTTATTGTCAATCAGAACCGCTTTCATAGCAAAATAAACCAACAACGTTACACATGGCGACCCTGTTCTATGATTCCGCTAGACTCTGCCATCTCTGAAACGTTGGATAGCGAGCGTTGTATAATCTTAATTTTTTTTTCCTACAGCGCTTAAACAACTTCGGCATTGTTTCTGAGTAGACTTTCAAAAGATTCACGGCGTTGTTGAGCGGCGTTGTGTTGTTTGTCTTGTTTTGTTTTCTATATTTGTGTATTTTATATGTGTGTGTTTTATATGTGTGTGTGTGTTTTTTTTTCTTGCTTGTAAATTCCACTGTTTCTATCAAAGATAAAAATTTGTTTTGCGTGTGAAAAAGTGCGTCCTAGGTTGGGTATCTTTCGTGTGACTGTCGTAATTTTTGGGGGACACATTTATTTTGATTAGTTTGTCGCGTACCGGGTATAAATTGCACTAATGCAGACACGTAACCAAGCTAAAAGTAAGCGGTCCGACAACTTAAGCAACATGGACCATGGGGATAATTTGATTTCGAGTATTAACACGCCGGACGGTTCCGAAAATGCAATGGGGAATACTTCAGAGGAAATGCAAAACAGGACGAACGGGCTCACATCAGAACGAGAAATTAGTTTGCCTCCAACTAACCAAATTGATTTGGCAGAACTCATGAAAGCCTTATTGCAACAAAATAAATAAAACGCAGAGAAATCAGAAAAATCGTATCGAGAACAAAAAGAATCATCCGAAAAATCGATCCGAGAGCTAGGCGACCAAATGGCGCAGAAATCTGAAAAATCGATCCGCGAGCTAGGGGAACAAATGACGCAGAAATGAGAAAAATCGATCCGAGAGCTAGGTGAACAAATAGACGAAAAACTAATCCAGCAGACAAATAAAGTTGACAAGTCGATGCAGAGAGTGTCCGATGATATCTCACAAAGAATAAACAACCTGGCAAGTGAAATAAAAAGTGATATTATGAAAGAATTAGGTCGTACATTTGAACAAATCGATGATCGTCTGGAAGCCTTAGAACAGGGCAAGCTGAGTCGCGATGCGAAATCGAAAGAGTGTAAAGAACAGCTACTTAGGAATTTCCAAGCGCTGAGAGAAGAATGCCAAAGAGAACACCAGCAGGTACTCTCGAGGGTCCAAGAGGCGGAAACGCATTGTCCCACGTCCGTTAGCAACACAATAGCGGACAACAGTCTAGCGATTCACGCGCTGGAACAGCAAGTAGAACAATTGAAGCAGACTGGGGCGGAGGACAAGAGAAAAATACATGATAAGATTGCGGCATTAGCGGACATTGTAGGCACGATGAAGCTGATAGAAAGCGAGAACAATACTACACCGGTAGCGGGCGCAGAGACCGAAGAAGTGTGTTCGCTTCTTAGATTTCAGAAGGGACAGTTCGAAGTGAACATGCAGCACAAAGCTGTAACAGGCGAATTACAAGAACGCGTAGTGCATCTGGAAAACCGCATGGCGTGTGATTCCGAGCTCGCCAATAGCACTAAAAATAGCCGTACGAACAGTGCAGAGAGGGACTCCGGCCACGAGGGAGATTTTGACAACAGGGAAGAATGTATTTTCAGGGGCAGACATGAGAAAAATAGAAACATTCAAGGGCCTCGCTGGGAGGAAATGCGGGGATTTGATTTCAACATTTCCTTACGGTGAGATCGTTTGAGATATTCCGAAATTCGCAAAAAGGAATACATCCACGAGCATGGCTCAAGCAATTTGAGTTCTGTCTTCCTCCTGACTGGGCAAGTTCACATAAGATAGAATATATGTGTGGCTATTTGGAAGCGAACCGGCGATTCGCATGAGGTCGGCAGCGTGTCACTGCAACTCCACTCGGGAGTTTCGACAAGCCTTTCTGTCCGCCTATTGGTCGGAAGCGGCACAAGATGGGGTCAAACATGGCATAATTATGCTGCCAAATTTGAACCAGTCTGGTTTCGGCAGCCCAGCACGCCTATTCGACCACATGCCGCAGGCAAATCAATTTGTATACGACCCATACGAGCCTGCGGAACTAATTAGGATATGCATCACCAAATTGCCGATGCACTTGCGCCACGTCATTCTTGCGGGATGATGCAAAGAGGACGTGGAAACGTTTAAGACACTTCTCGAAGAGTTGGAATACAATACAGCAGAATGCCCGCCTAATCATGCACAAAGTTATTATGGGGCACAGCAGCGCGATCGCTGTCATGGCCGTAGTACTAATCAACGGCGTGACTGGTCGTCGCGGCGCGAACGGAACAATAATCTGAACCGGCCGTATAGAAACTGGGGTAACAGTCGCGAACACAGGTGGAACAACGGAAATGATAGAGGACGTGGACAAGATCGTGAACGCAACAGGTACGGCAACCAGAATCGATACTACGGTGAACACGGTGGGAATAGGACTGTAGGCGGAGCACCACGTGATGTTGAAATTCGGCCGGCTAACCCTAGACATAATCCAGCAAATGGAAATGAACAAAACCGGCAATGACAAACGATCAGCGCAGAAGGCACCCAATCGGAACAAATGAGCGACATGGCAAATGAGTAGAAAGGACAGTGAGAAGTAGAGAGGACGGTGAGGAGAAAGAATTGATTATTTCAAATTTGTGACGTATGCATTTTGAATAATATGTTGGTAAAAATAGTGATAAATATGTTTCTCTGTGATTGATTGAAGTGATGTTTGTAGTTTTTTTTTTTTCTTTCCTTGTGCAATTAGGATTTAGGTTGGCTCAAATGTGAACACAAAAGGTTTCTTTGTGAACGAGTGAAATGCTGTTTATGTTTTTTTTGTGTAAATTGAAACGAGTCGGTCCTGAGGGAAGCAAGATCTGTGTTGAATTAATGCAAAACTCAGGGGAATATCCGATCTGTGGGTATTATGGGACTGGCAAGCCCAGGTCCCCAGCTGTTAGTAGCCTTGTTTCTGATTTTCTGCTTTCAGTGCTACTATCTATCATTACTATTCTATATCTGTCAGTATAAATGAGGATCTCTTGCTATAGTATGCGTGTTGTATAAATATTTTAAGATAGGAGAACTCTGAGAAAGGAATTAGTAAGTCTGGAATCTTGAAAACAGGATGCGATAACACGATTGTTTAACCAATGGCTTCCCAATATACGCTAATATGTTAATATTGATGATGAATGTCTTTTTTGTTCTTTATAGCTGAGTACGTAAAGTGCTGTCTGTAGATTTCGTGAGTATATTGATTCCCTTCAAGGTGAAGGAAGAATTGTGGTTTGTGTAATTTACGTGGTCCTGAAATATTATTGTGGTAGTCAAATACGAGCAGTTTTTCAGCAAATGGAGAATGGTACAGAAATATGGATCCTTTCTGTAGTCTTGATTGATGTTGAGCCAAAGCCAGGAAAACTTATTCTGCGTTAATACTTGTCCCAGAAAAGCGACGTTTATGTGTTTTGCTGATGCTGTGAGCAGTACAGCTTACTGTTTTCGCTGGTGCGGGATGCACTGCAGCCTATATGATTTGTACTGAGGAAATGTCCCTCTTGAATGTAGAGGAAGAGTAAATAATTTTGATCATGGGACCGAAGGAAAGCTTGTTTTAAGGTAATAAGGATGAAGCAAAACATTTGTCATTTAAACTACAGGAGGATTCGGATCTTTTGTGTCTGTTGTAAGTTCAATATGTTAAGATGAAACTGTTTTACAGAATAGAGGAGACCACAATTTTGCCATTCATGAGATATGAATCCAAAATAACCACCACAGGTGAAATAGCTGATTTGGAAGCGAAAGGTAACTTAAAGAAGGAACGAAATTGGAGCAAAATGGGTAAGAAAATGTAAAAAAAAAAAACTTCTCAGAGTCATCTGCGTGATTAACTCTTGTGATAACGTAATTTTAGATGAAATTTTCTTACTGTTTTATGTGTGAATATATAAGTATGATAAATGTATAATTGCGAGTCTCTTATCAGATGTGTGAACTGGTATAAATGTTTTGATTTGCAAATAACCATTGTTCTTTCTACTTTGTATGTTTAAGGAACGTTTCTCCATGTTTATCATGTGACAAGACGTATGCTGCGAGCGTCAAGAAGAGGACGAATTAGAACAACGTTGTAGTGGTATATACACGGTGTTGAAATAGCATTGAAGTAGCTTGTTGGCTTAACTAGTAGTGGATTGAAGTAAAATTTTGAGTAATGCATGTTTATGGGTAGTTAGTTTGTAGAATAGACAGCAGGTGTGCATGTGTGTGTGTGTAAATAACATGTGAACCCTATGCTGTCCTGACCTATACTTGCACAGGGCATAATCCTATTCATTTTAGTGAATTAATAAGTAGCATTTGATTTATTAAAACGTAAGTGAACCACATTAGTGATGTGGATTTAAATATTATATTGTCAGTCCATTTAAATTTAATTTTTATACTGTCAAGTCATTTCACTTTTATTTTTTAATATTGTCAAGTCATTTAACTTTTATTTTTTATATTGTCGATTCATGTAATTTTTTTTATTTAAAAAAAAGAGTAAGTTTCACTTTTGTTCTTAAAAAATTGTGAAAGCAATACTAAGCGGTATTATGTATGACATTTGGTAATGACATAAGTATGATGAACAATTTCTGTAAATGCAGTTGAGAACGTGAAAGCGAACCGGCTAAACTTACGAGACAGCGGGAGCAGCGAGGAGGAGGGCTAGTTGTAAACTGGCGGGTTTCCCAGCAGGACACGCTGTCAACCGGGCCACTTCGGGAGCGCGGCCGACAACAAAAGAAGGGTACGCGGCAAACACTTTCCCTTGCACCTGGAGCTAATGGGCGGCCGCCCCGTGCGACCCTTCCTGGAGGCGATGACCTGAGATGGGCGAGCGGTCCACCGCGCGGAAATCCATCTGCTGGCAACGCACCACACGCACGCGACCGTGAAGAGACGACCGCGGTGAAACGACAGAAGACAGGGGAGAAAGGGGCTTGGAGCCTTTTTGATACGTACTGTCCAGAGAAACTGGCAGACTTCAACGATGTCTATCAACATTTCCTGGCGGATGCCCACTGTCAAGCGACAGTAAATCATAGTTCGATGTTCTCTGGTAGCTAAGGGTGGCACAAAGAAGAGCCATTAAGTGTCATCCTTGCCCAGGAATATCAACCTGGCATGTCAAATGAGGATACCGCACGAATTTGACAACACAAACATGGAACCAAATCGAGATTTGCGTGACACGGGCCACCAAGAGAAACTCCATGAGAGGGCAGAGACGGCGGGATTGCACGCAACAGATGGACAAAATAATCCCTAGTGACAGTTGCGGCGACGACCCCCCCCCCCCCCCCCCCTTATATTGTGCCTCGGAACAGTGGAACTACTGAGTGTGTCAGTGAACAGTGATTATACAGTTCTTAGTTCAATGCATATACGTGTGTTTCTGTCAGAGAAACTTTGACTCGTATGTTTTTGCAGGGGTTAGATTTATTAGTGTTTATTAGACTGACTCTTGTATTTTGCAGGTGTTCTATTTATTGTTTTTTTTTTTTAGACTTTGACTCTTGTATTTTGCAGGTGTTTTACTCATTGGTGTTTTATTTTTTTTTAGATGTTGACTATGGTAATTTCAGACCTGTTTTATTGATCAATGTTTGTTCTTGTGTGATGTATTAGATTTGTGATATTTTGTTTCGTAAATTCATTCCTGTTGCATTGCTTCGTTTATCAGTCAGATAGCTATTCACTCTCATTGGACTGTGATCGATTAGCCTTTGCATGGGGCATATTTATTGTGAGGAACCCCTTAAGGGTAATAATCACATAATTAATTGTAGTTTCAGTATAATGACACAGTGGTTATTGTTTGCTAACCAACTGAAATACAGTAGAGTGATTAAATTAGTGCCACAAAGTTATTTTAATTCTACAAATTATTAGTTTTATAAGATATAGAATTTTTTTGCGATAAACACTTTGTAAAACATGTTTTTTCTCTTATCATTTTTTTTGCTTTTGCGGATTGTGCATTGTAATGTTCTGCTTTATAATACTGATGATATTTCATGTTTTTTTTTAAAATGCTGTGGCACCTTTGCTATTTTCATAAATTTTGCTTGCTAATAAACAGTCATAAATTTTCCTGTGATCAGTTGGCTATTGCAATGAGCAAATACTGGTGAACTCCATAAGGGTAACAACCAGAAATTGTTTTCATATTAATGACACAGGAACCATTGTTTCTACTTGCTGACTGAATTAGTTCTACACTATCTTATAAATAGGTGTCACAGATTGTGTTCTTTTTTTCTGTTTGAAATTGGTAGATTTTAAAGATTTGTTAACATTATTGTGTTTTAGCAAGTAGCTGGTGACCTTTTGCCTTTTCTTTACACTTTTGGTTTAAGTAGGGTCTGAGAAGCCTGCTTGGCAATGTCCTAGCATGGCCAGAAAATTCCCTGCACAGTCTTTTCCCGGAGCGTTGGGGTTATGAAAGGTCTCTGTTGGATTTCTTTCATGTTAATTTCTTAAATCTGTTGTCATTTACGGCATAAATTCCTCTTCTAAATTTACTGTGGCGTTTCTGACTATCTGGGAGGAGACTGAGTAGTGGAACGTGTTACTTTTACACATAAACAAGAACGATCTGTCACACTACTGCACTTTAAAACACAGTTTATATGAAATTCATGTCACACAGTCTCATACGGAACCTACATCCGCTTTCTTTTATATACTGTATATGATAAGATACTGTCAACCCCCTTCCCTTCTGTGTGAGAGGATGAATGAGCAAATGTATTTCTAGTTGCATGCCTCAGGGTAGCAGACAAGCCTGTCTGCTAGAGAACAGTAGGACCAACGTCGGAACAGGTAGCTACGCTTTCTAAAAGCAAAGAGGTTTCTATCCTTAGTATGGTCCTGTCCGTCTCTTGTCATGTTGGTATAGGAAGCTGCCCCTCTGGCCACTTCCGTTTGTATTCGTGAGCCACCCTCAGAAAGGGACCAAGGCAGTCTGTCCGTGGCGAGCGTCTGAAGTGGTAAGATCTCCGGCTAAGCGCGTGTCTGCTAAGTCTGTAGGACAATGGATTTCTTAAGTTCAGCCTAACTGAAAATTTAATCACCTTTATTTCAGGTTTAGCTCTAAAATATATAATGTTATCTTAAATTGCAACGCAGTGTATTTCGAGTGTGAAGTTCAGAACATTTTCCAGTAGTTGCTTTGTCACTACTTTGTGAGTAAAGTGGAACCACGTGTTGATCAGTAAATCTAACTAAGATCATCAATCTTAAATGCGAGTGTGCGTGAGATTATAGCATCTCGTCTTGACAATATTTTTCAATATAGCAACTTTTCTTTATGTTCAACCCACGTGGAGTGTACTTTGTGAGACCACTACCACGTGCTTATATAATTGTTTGACCCATAAGCTTAATAGTAAGACGTTAGTAAGGAGTTAGAGGTTTTTCTTTTGTAAATTGCTTTTCGATCTAATTTATTTTAATTATCAAAATTATTGTGGAGTTACACGCTTTGTGTAAACCAAGTTGACCACGTGAAGCATGTGGTGTAATCATCAAAGTAGCCCTCAGCTATTCTTTTTGGGAAGATTTCACAGAGAGTTAGTATGAATTTAGTATACCAGTGTGTGATAATTACATGACGGACAGGACTGTGCTACGAACGTAACTTCTTTGGGTGAAAATTGAATCTGTTGGTTGTGGTTAATTTCCTCTTGCATATGTTTTAACGTTCTTCGTGTGTTATTTTATGAATGCAGTGTTGTATGCAGTCTCACAATCTTCACTCCATATTTAATGCAAGATTACAAACTCACATTTTCACAATCCTAAATAAGGCACCAGTTTAGTTTAATATGCTGAAATTTCAATCATCAATGTTAAAATAAATTTCCAAATATAAATTGATTTATTTCTTTTTATTTAAATTCTTATATATATATATATATATATATATATATATATATATATATATAATCACCAGTTCCCATATGACTATTAAAAGATGATAATTAATGTTAGTCTGGTTGGGTATTTGGTAAGCTAGACTGGATACCTAGTGAAACAGTTGCGCAGTAATGCAAGGTTAACTTCCTCAGAGAGCGCAGACCTTTTAACCCGCTTTTTTTGTCAATCAGAACCGCTTTCATAGCAAAATAAACCAATAACGTTACACGCTCCTGTTGCCACGGCTAATGAAAGTGAGAGCAGTGAAATTTAAAAAAATCATCTCGTTTCGTTACGGTATCGTTTAATACACTCCTGGAAATGGAAAAAAGAACACATTGACACCGGTGTGTCAGACCAACCATACTTGCTCCGGACACTGCGAGAGGGCTGTACAAGCAATGATCACACGCACGGCACAGCGGACACACCAGGAACCGCGGTGTTGGCCGGCGAATGGCGCTAGCTGCGCAGCATTTGTGCACCGCCGCCGTCAGTGTCAGCCAGTTTACCGTGGCATACGGAGGTCCATCGCAGTCTTTAACACTGGTAGCATGCCGCGACAGCGTGGACGTGAACCGTATGTGCAGTTGACGGACTTTGAGCGAGGGCGTATAGTGGGCATGCGGGAGGCCGGGTGGACGTACCGCCGAATTGCTCAACACGTGGGGCGTGAGGTCTCCACAGTACATCGATGTTGTCGCCAGTGGTCGGCGGAAGGTGCACGTGCCCGTCGACCTGGGGCCGGACCGCAGCGACGCACGGATGCACGCCAAGACCGTAGGATCCTACGCAGTGCCGTAGGGGACCGCACCGCCACTTCCCAGCAAATTAGGGACACTGTTGCTCCTGGGGTATCGGCGAGGACCATTCGCAACCGTCTCCATGAAGCTGGGCTACGGTCCCGCACACCGTTAGGCCGTCTTCCGCTCACGCCCCAACATCGTGCAGACCGCCTCCAGTGGTGTCGCGACAGGCGTGAATGGAGGGACGAATGGAGACGTGTCGTCGTCAGCGATGAGAGTCGCTTCTGCCTTGGTGCCAATGATGGTCGTATGCGTGTTTGGCGCCGTGCAGGTGAGCGCCACAATCAGGACTGCATACGACCGAGGCACACAGGGCCAACACCCGGCATCATGGTGTGGGGAGCGATCTCCTACACTGGCCGTACACCACAGGTGATCGTCGAGGGGACACTGAATAGTGCACGGTACATCCAAACCGTCATCGAACCCATCGTTCTACCATTCCTAGACCGGCAAGAGAACTTGCTGTTCCAACAGGACAATGCACGTCCACATGTATCCCGTGCCACCCAACGTGCTCTAGAAGGTGTAAGTCAACTACCCTGGCCAGCAAGATCTCCGGATCTGTCCCCCATTGAGCATGTTTGGGACTGGATGAAGCGTCGTCTCACGCGGTCTGCACGTCCAGCACGAACGCTGGTCCAACTGAGGCGCCAGGTGGAAATGGCATGGCAAGCCGTTCCACAGGACTACATCCAGCATCTCTACGATCGTCTCCATGGGAGAATAGCAGCCTGCATTGCTGCGAAAGGTGGATATACACTGTACTAGTGCCGACATTGTGCATGCTCTGTTGCCTGTGTCTACGTGCCTGTGGTTCTGTCAGTGTGATCATGTGACGTATCTGACCCCAGGAATGTGTCAATAAAGTTTCCCCTTCCTGGGACAATGAATTCACGGTGTTCTTATTTCAATTTCCAGGAGTGTATATGCAGAAGTGTCATGGAAATGTTATCCAATTCCAGTGGCTGGCGCTAACTCCGTGGATAAGCAAGTGTGCTATTATATCAGCCTAGAAAAATCACAGCCATAGTAAGTTAGAAGTTAATCACAGGTCTACCGGCTGTTGTTACCCCCTGCTTCCATTCGTAAATGAGACAGAAAACGGCAAAGATGATAATGGCACCTAAAATACCCTTCGCCATGTAATATAAGCTGACTTGTGGTGTACATGTATGGTAGATATAGATGGTTAACGTGATGATCAACTCTTAGGAAATGAGAGCGAGCCTAGAAGGTTGTGTTGGGAAAATTTATACATTTTACGAGCAGTACAGAGTAAAGCGAAACTCATCCCGTTTCGATTACGCTGCTGAAATTTCGTTGGGACGCCCTTAAACATACTTCACGTGGTCCCGATCTCTCGCTAGGTGATTTCCGTATTTTTGTAGTAAGACATTCCAGGCCGTCGATCTGCTTCGAACGAAGGGATGCACGCCTGGGTGCAACCATGGTTCCGTAGACAACCACAAATAGTTTTTCACGATGGCACTGATCGTCTTGTCGCACAGTGGGATAAATGTATTAACAGTTATGGCGATTGCTGATGAATTATAAAAAAGTTTACTTACTTTCTTCCGTCTATCTCGTTTGCTTTTGCCTGCGCCTTACGCAAAGTGTACCACAAAACTCTGCCACCTCACATATTTCCGAAACGAAACAAAATGTGAAAAATGCTATCGTCCAGGGTTGCACCTGTGTCAGAGGATCACATAATGGGCAGGAATGCACAATACATAAATGTAAACAAACTTCACTCTCAACACAAACATACAGGGTGTTTCAAAAATGACCGGTATATTTGAAACGGCAATAAAAACTAAACGAGCAGCGATAGAAATACACCGTTTGTTGCAATATGCTTGGGACAACAGAACATTTTCAGGTAGACAAACTTTCGAAATTACAGTAGTTACAATTTTCAACAACAGATGGCGCTGCGGTCTGGGAAACTCTATAGTACGATATTTTCCACATATCCACCATGCGTAGCAATAATATGGCGTAGTCTCTGAATGAAATTACCCGAAACCTTTGACAACGTGTCTGGCGGAATGGCTTCACATGCAGATGATATGTACTGCTTCAACTGTTCAATTGTTTCTGGATTCTGGCGGTACACCTGGTCTTTCAAGTGTCCCCACAGAAAAAAGTAACAGGGGTTCATGTCTGGCGAATAGGGAGGCCAATCCACGCCGCCTTCTGTATGTTTCGGAGAGCCCAAAGCAATCATACGATCATCGAAATATTCATTCAGGAAATTAAAGACGTCGGCCGCGCGATGTGGCCGGGCACCACCTTGCATAAACCACGAGGTGTTCGCAGTGTCGTCTAAGGCAGTTCGTACCGCCACAAATTCACGAAGAATGTCCAGATAGCGTGATGCAGTAATCGTTTCGGATCTGAAAAATGGGCCAATGATTCCTTTGGAAGAAATGGCGGCCCAGACCAGTACTTTTTGAGGATGCAGGGACGATGGGACTGCAACATGGGGCTTTTCGGCTCCCCATATACGCCAGTTCTGTTTATTGACGAAGCCGTCCAGGTAAAAATAAGCTTCGTCAGTAAACCAAATGCTGCCCACATGCATATCGCCGTCATCAATCCTGTGCACTATATCGTTAGCGAATGTCTCTCGTGCAGCAATGGTAGCGGCGCTGAGGGGTTGCCGCATTTGAATTTTGTATGGAGAGAGGTGTAAACTCTGGCGCATGAGACGATACGTGGACGTTGGCGTCATTTGGACCGCAGCTGCAATACGGCGAACGGAAACCCGACGCCGCTGTTGGATCACCTGCTGCACTAGCTGCGCGTTGCCCTCTGTGGTTGCCGTACGCGGTCGCCCTACTTTTCCAGTACATTCATCCGTCACGTTCCCAGTCCGTTGAAATTTTTCAAACAGATCCTTTATTGTATCGCTTTTCGGTCCTTTGGTTACATTAAACCTCCGTTGAAAACTTCGTCTTGTTGCAACAACACTGTGTTCTAGGCGGTGGAATTCCAACACCAGAAAAATCCTCTGTTCTAAGGAATAAACCATGTTGTCTACAGCACACTTGCACGTTGTGAACAGCACACACTTACAGCAGAAAGACGACGTACAGAATGGCGCACCCACAGACTGCGTTGTCTTCTATATCTTTCACATCACTTGCAGCGCCATCTGTTGTTGAAAATTGTAACTACTGTAATTTCGAAAGTTTGTCCGCCTGAAAATGTACTGTTGTCCCAAGCATATTGCAACAAACGGTGTATATCTGTCGCTGCTCGCTTAGTTTTTAATGCTGTTTCAAATACACCGGTGATTTTTGAAACACCCTGTATGTTTTTCCTTAAATGATACATTTATGTTTTTTTTCCACGGAACTGAAAACTAGAGGTACAGTTAGTGCAGTTAGTGAAGGCAGACTTGTTTGCACTGTTATGCACCTCATATCTTCTGAAATACGTGGACTCCAAAGGTTTGCAAAGGCGGCACAGTTACTGCAGCAAAGCACAAAGGAAGTGTTGCATACAGCGCACTTCAGGACAGAGCGGGCTACCCGCAATACGCCATTACAGCATTGCGGGAGGACTGTGGCAGCGTTTCCACTATTTAAAATCTATATATTCCAGAAGGTATGTTTAGAGCAGTGGAAACAAGTCTGCCATGATTAATGGTATTTTTAGTTTTCAGGTCCATGAAACAGAACATACATCTGCCGTTAAAAAATTAAAAAATAAAACAAAAGAACCGTAACTTCGTATTGAAAGAGATGCTTGTTTACTTGTGGTAACTATGCATTCCTGTCCGTTGTGTGAACCCCTGACATAGGTGCATTCCTGATCAATTGCATTTTTCACATTTGTTTCATTTCGGAATTATGTGAGGTGGCAGAGTTACGACGGACAACCTGTAGAGACAAGGTATCTCTCCTAAGAGTCATCATCCGCATTTTCTCCGCTGTCTCGTTAGATATTTGTAATATGTAGATATTTGTAATATGTAAATATTTGTAATGTGTTACATATTATTACGTCAGTCAGTCGACATCCAACGTCAACGGAAAGTGTCGGCTTGTTTCCCGTAACAAACGAAAAGCTTTTTAAAGAGAAAAGAGTTCATTCGATAGAGCGGTCTCAAATTAGTCCAAAGGAATAACAAGTACTTCGGCGGCGACAGAAGCGCGCTGATTTACGCTGATTGCCACGGCCATGCAGCAGTGCTTCTCAGTCGTTGCTGGTGTTCCACTTATTCTTCGTGCCTTACTGACCATGTTAACACATATTGGTAAAACGAATATCTTACTAGCATAATGTGGTACCTCGCTGTCGAATGGCCACTTATAATGCCAATTTAAAAATATTTTTTTTTCCAATGGGAAATAAACCTATGCTTCTCGTCGAAGGTGGTCGTCGAATGAGAGACATGTTGAGCAGTACTTGTTTGGGCTGACTCCAACTACACACTACATAAATGATATTGAAAATCTGCCGAAATAGCGGAGAAAATGCGTCTGACGACTTAGGAGAGATACCCTGTAATTACAAGTATACAGTGTGTTTCAAAGTCCTTGCATCAAACTATGGACGGTAGATCGTATAGTGGGGAACAACTTTTTTAAAAGATAAAATGTTTTCTAACGCTTCCCGGCGACGCTAGGTTATGCCTCTGATGGAAAGGAAGGCGTAGGCACTCTATACCACATGTTTCCAATGTATGTTGCCTATAATTCAGTCATCTACCACGTGTGAAAAGGTCTAGGTTGAGCAAAAATAAATGTCCAGATTCGCTTCTAAAATATATTTTTTTTTGAATGTCACTTTATCGATTTACTGGGGTATGTAGTAGAAATCGAAAAGAAAGTGATTGTCCGAAGAACTGACTCAGCATATAGAAAAGACAGAACAACCTTCTGTAAAATGAAAAGCAATGGCGATAATTAAGAGTGGGATGGGAAGTCCACTGTTAAGTGCAGATGAGAGAGTGGACAGAGAATCTCTGATCAAATAAGGCAGAAGCAATGGATAAGATACCGTCGACATTTCTCAAATCGTTGTGGTAAGTGGTAACAAAACGACTATTCTCCTTCGTGTGTAGAATCTATGAGACTGGCGATATACCATCAAACGTCCGGAAAAACATCATCCACACATTTACGAAGATAGCAAGAGCCGACAAGTGGTGAAATTATCGCACAATCAGCTTAACACTTATCCATCCAAGTTGCTGAGAAGAATAATGTACAGAAGAATAGAAAAGAAAATTGAGAATCTCTTAGATGACGCTATGTTTGGCTTTAGGATGGGTAAAGGCACAAGACAGGTAATTCTGACCATGCAGTCGATAAGGGAAACAAGACTGGATAATTCATAGGATTTGTAGACCTGAAAAAAGCGTTAGATAACGTAAAATGCCGCAAGGTGTACGAAATTCTCAGAAAAATTGTGGTAAGCACAGAGAAAGATGGCTAATGTACAATACGTACAAGAGACAAGAGGGCAAAATAAGAGTGGAAGACCAAGACCAAAGTGCTCGGATTAATAAAGATGTAAGACAGGGATGTAGTCATTCGCAAATACTGTTCAGTATATACACCGAAGTAGAAACGACGTAAATAAAAGAAAGGTTCAAAAGTAGAATTGAAATTCAAGGTGAAAGGATATCAGTGAGAAGATTTGCCGATGACAATTATATCGTTAGTGGAAGTGAAGCAGAATTGCAGAATTTACTGAATGAAATGAATAGTCTAATGAGTACAGCATACGAATTAGGAATAAATCGAAGTAGTAGTAGTAGTAGTAGCAGCAGCAGCTTTATTCGTCCGTAGATTTCTTTTTACAAGGATATAGGACATGTCAAAGTGTTTAAAAATTTAGATCAATTTAAAATAAGCTAATTCGTATTCACATATATTTACATACTTGTAGTTAAATCATTAGATATATTCCCTTGTATACAATAATTTTTTTACAAATTACTTATTAAATAATGTAATGCCGCTTTGTTCACTCATATCTCACTATCAGTCACTGCACACACTATGCACACATTGTTTCATAACACTTCACACATTACACACACACACTCACTCACACACACACACACACACACACACACACACACACACACACACACACACACACACACACTGGTGATCTCTGAGCCATTTTCTGTAACGCAACTTCTCATTTGCTATCCTGAAAACCTGAGTCAGCATCCCTCCATAATGAGTGAAACGTCGAGCTCAGAAAGAGTAAGAAGTGTTAGTATTGTGTTAGGCATAGCTTGGGGCTAAGTATTTCTAGAAAGGAAAAAAGGAAGAAAAAACATAAAGTGAAGGTGTTACGTGGAATGTTCGATACTTTATGATCATTATTATTATTTGTTTGTATAACATTTTTTATCAAACCTTACTCTGTTTTAGCTAAGTAATCCGTCAATGTATAAAATGTATTGCAAAAGAGGTACTTTTTAGCTGCCTTTTTAAATAAGTGTATTTTGGTAATTATCTCTTTTGGTAATTTGTTGTACAGTTTTATTCCTTGGTAGAAAATTCTGTTTTGAGTTTTATGTTTATTTTTTTCTTGGTAAATGTAATTTGAGTCTATCTCTAGTTGCATGGTCATGGACAGAGCTGTTTGTGTAGTAATTACCAATGTTATTTCTGATGTGTACAACTGACTTGTAAGTGTATTTACATGGAGCAGTTAAAATCCCCAGTGTTCTGAAAAGATCTTTACAATGAGTTCGACTAGTATTTTTAGTTGTTATTCCTATGGCTCTTTTCTGGAGTTTGAAAACTATCTTCATATTTTGTGCATTTGTTCCCCAAGAAAGAATTCCACAGCTAAGAATTGAGTGTACATATGAATAATATGTAACTAAAGGACACTGCATGTCACACACTGACGATGGGATTCTAAGGGCATAACATACTGCTGAATTTGTGTTTGCAAGTACCTTTGTGTGTTCACACCACTCCAACTGAGAATCAGTATTCATACCTAGAAATTTTTCATTTGTTACACAGTCTACGTAGGTGCCATTTACAATTAATTTAAGATTGTTATTTTTCCTCTTTAAACTGAAATTCATGGCATTAGTTTTCATTATGTTCAATATGTTCAATATCACTTTATTACGTATGACCAATCATAAACTTCCTTACGTGTTTCATTTGCTTTCTCAGCAAGGAGTTCTCTTGTTTCCTCAGTGACTATAATATTTCTGTCATCAGCAAAGAAGATTTTTTCACCATGAGTAACACTCCTGGGAAAGTCATTGATGTACACTCCTGGAAATTGAAATAAGAACACCGTGAATTCATTGTCCCAGGAAGGGGAACTTTATTGACACATTCCTGGGGTCAGATACATCACATGATCACACTGACAGAACCACAGGCACATAGACACAGGCAACAGAGCATGCACAATGTCGGCACTAGTACAGTGAATATCCACCTTTCGCAGCAATGCAGGCTGCTATTCTCCCATGGAGACGATCGTAGAGATGCTGGATGTAGTCCTGTGGAACGGCTTGCCATGCCATTTCCACCTGGCGCCTCAGTTGGACCAGCGTTCGTGCTGGACGTGCAGACCGCGTGAGACGACGCTTCATCCAGTCCCAAACATGCTCAATGGGGGACAGATCCGGAGATCTTGCTGGCCAGGGTAGTTGACTTACACCTTCTAGAGCAAGTTGGGTGGCACGGGATACATGTGGACGTGCATTGTCCTGTTGGAACAGCAAGTTCCCTTGCCGGTCTAGGAATGGTAGAACGATGGGTTCGATGACGGTTTGGATGTACCGTGCACTATTCAGTGTCCCCTCGACGATCACCAGTGGTGTACGGCCAGTGTAGGAGATCGCTCCCCACACCATGATGCCGGGTGTTGGCCCTGTGTGCCTCGGTCGTATGCAGTCCTGATTGTGGCGCTCACCTGCACGGCGCCAAACACGCATACGACCATCATTGGCACCAAGGCAGAAGCGACTCTCATCGCTGAAGACGACACGTCTCCATTCGTCCCTCCATTCACGCCTGTCGCGACACCACTGGAGGCGGGCTGCACGATGTTGGGGCGTGAGCGGAAGACGGCCTAACGGTGTGCGGGACCGTAGCCCAGCTTCATGGAGACGGTTGCGAATGGTCCTCGCCGATACCCCAGGAGCAACAGTGTCCCTAATTTGCTGGGAAGTGGCGGTGCGGTCCCCTACGGCACTGCGTAGGATCCTACGGTCTTGGCGTGCATCCGTGCGTCGCTGCGGTCTGGTCCCAGGTCGACGGGCACGTGCACCTTCCGCCGACCACTGGCGACAACATCGATGTACTGTGGAGACCTCACGCCCCACGTGTTGAGCAATTCGGCGGTACGTCCACCCGGCCTCCCACATGCCCACTATACGCCCTCACTCAAAGTCCGTCAACTGCACATACGGTTCACGTCCACGCTGTCGCAGCATGCTACCAGTGTTAAAGACTGCGATGGAGCTCCGTATGCCACGGCAAACTGGCTGACGCTGACGGCGGCGGTGCACAAATGCTGCGCAGCTAGCGCCATTCGACGGCCAACACCACGGTTCCTGGTGTGTCCGCTGTGCCGTGCGTGTGATCATTGCTTGTACAGCCCTCTCGCAGTGTCCGGAGCAAGTATGGTGGGTCTGACACACCGGTGTCAATGTGTTCTTTTTTCCATTTCCAGGAGTGTATATCACGAACAGTATTGGTCCTAATATGCTACCTTGTGGAACCCCTATATTAATGTATTTTGGTTCTGATAAGTGTTTTACTAAATGTTTAGCTCTATTTGAAGTGTGTGTTATGTCTACTCTTTGTAACCTATCAGTTAGGTATGATCGAAACCAGTCGTTAGCTACCCCTCTTATTCCTAATGCTTCTAATTTACTTAATTGAATCTTATGATCGACTGTATCAAACGCCTTTGAAAGATCCAAAAAAGTGCCTGTGACACACTCATCTTCATCAAGAGCATCAAGTACGAATTTTGTGAATTCTACTATGGCTGACTCCGTATTTTTGGCACTTCGGAATCCAAACTGTGATTTGCATAAAATATTGTATTTATTCAGGTAATTCAGTAATCTGTCTTTCATAATTGCTTGTATTATCTTTGAGAATATTGACAGCAGGAAAATGGGCCAGTAATTTTCTTTGTCTTCGGCAGTAACTTTCTTAAGCAAAGGTACAACTCTTGCCTGTTTTAACTGCTCTAGAAATGTCCCTGATGTGAAGGATTCATTTACTACATTTGTTAAGGGCCTTGTATAATCCCTGTGCATTGTTTCAGTACACACATTGGTACTTCATCTAAGCCTACTGCCTTTTTATTTTTTAGTTTTTGAGTTGTTTTACTGACTTCATTCTCTGTGGTTGGAAGTAACATTATTGTATTTGGTGCAACATTAATTACAGGTTTTATATTTGTTTGGGGGAATTTTTGCTGTAACTGCTCTGCGATACTTGAAAAATGCTCGTTTACATAGTGATGTGGATAATTTATTACTTTATCCTCCTCCCTTGGCCATATGTAATTCTGTGTTTGCCTCTCCCCGTTTTTTTATAACTTCCCAGACTGCTTTGCTTTTATTCTCCGCATTATATATTATTTTGTCATTAAATAACTTTTTTGGAGCAATCAGCACCTTCCTATAGATCTTTTTGTATCTATGATAGAAATTTAAGAACTCTGGATCATTGCAAATCTTTTTCATGGAACTGAGGTGTTTAAATGTTTCGGAGGACTTCTTCATATCAGCTGTTATCCATCTGTTTCTGTGAGATGTTGATACAGACATGCATACTTTGGGATATGCCTTTTTCAAAATTCAATTTAAACAATGTGGAGAATTTATAGAATTTCATATTCACATTGGTTTCCCAATACACTTCATCCCAACTTTGTTTTTCTAGTTCATTCGAAAAATATTTTGTTTTGATTTCTGATAGATGTCGTTTGTAGGCTTGTAGTGTAGGGAATGATTCGATGCCTGACTTTACTGTTGTTATTTGACAGAGATGGTCTGATAGTCCGAGATCTTTTGCAGCTACATCACATTTTTCCCTGTCCATATTTGTGGCCACATGGTAAGTTACTGATGAAGTCGTTGTGGTAACCCTTGTCGCACTATTGACCAATAGGGACATGCTAAAACTTTGAAGAATATTTATGAAAATGCTGCCGGATTCATTTATGATGTTAGTGTTGATGTTATTGTCCCTACACAGAATTATGTTGACCTTTGTACTTGAGACTTTATCTCAAACTTCTGTTAACTTATTGAAAAAAGTGTCCACAGTACCACTGGGAGATCTATACACACAAAAAAGATTAACTTCTTGGTGATATCAACCCCTGTTAATTCAATAGCTGATATTTCAAAGTATTTCTTTTCACTTACAGTACTAAAGTCATGTCTTGATTTGAACTGTGTTCCTTTTCTGATATAAATGCATGATCCTCCACCCCTTGAAGTAGTTCTGCAGTTAGAGTTTGCCTTTTCATACAATGATAATACTACATGTTGGATTTCTTTGTCTCTACACCAGTGCTCAGTAATACAAACTACTGTGCAGTTAAAATATTGGAGCTCAACTTCTAATAGTTGTATTTTATTTTTTATTGATTGCATGTTTCGATGGAGGATTCTTAAGTCTGTGAAATGCCCCATGTTACAGTTTCCAATGGTTTGTTATTCTTTGTGACATCTGGTGTATGTGATGTTTGAGGTGTTAAAATCTGTCTTATGAGCGATTTTTTCAGTATATTTTAAAGTGCTGGAGATACTCTTTAGGCAGGGAAAGACGGAAATAATGAGAAGTAGGACAAAACAGAACAGCGAGAAACATCACATCATAATTGGTGATATCGAAGTAGATGAAGTTGACGAGTTCTGCTACCTAGGTAGCAATATAAACAGTGACTGACAGAGCAAGGAGGACATAAGAAACAGACTATTAATGTGGAAAAGGGCATTCCTGGCCCACAGAAGTCTACTGGCGTCGACCTAAATTTGAGTTAGAAACTTCTGAGAATGTACGTTTGGAGAACAACATTGTATGGTAGTAGCAAAACCGGAACAGAAGCGAATAGATTCATCTGAGATGTGGTGCTACAGAGTCGAAAATTACGTGGAATGATAGTGTAAGAAACGAGATGGCGTTCTGCAGAATCGGCGAGGAAAGACGTATATGAAAAACTCTGACAGGAAGAAGGGATATGATGATAGGACACTTGTTAAGACGGCAGAGAATAACTTCCATGATATTGGAGGGAGTTAAGAGTGTGAAAACTGTAGGGAAAATAGAGATTGGAATACATCCACCAAATAATTGAGGACTTAGGTTGCAGATGCTACTCTGAGCGGTCTGTGTCATACCATTAAGGACACTCATGACTCATAAAAAATGGTAGTGTTCAGATGAAGCACACCTGGTTGGTGGACCCTACAAGTTTGGTGAAATCTCGTCATGCCAGGGGCTGTGGGTTCAAGGAAAAGACTCATAACGTGGCCGAAAGTGTCAGCGAACATTTTGTATCTAACAACCGTTGTTCCCCGTTATGTGGATATGTGGACTGTCACCCCTAGACATTTGAAGCAAAGACATTCAAACATCCTACATATTAGGGCGGCCGTTAAGTAATATCTTTTCTGGGCATGTCGATATTTGTTTGTCATTTGTCAGTTCATTCTCTACTTCACAGTCGTGCCAAAGACATTTTAAGATTAAATTGATATGTTTACTCTTAATTATCGTGAAATGGCTAGCCAAATACCTGAAGAGATACGCATTCGTCATCATACGCATTTTTGAGTTTGGGAAGAGCAGTAGCGCAGAAGTGGCTGCGAAAAACGCTTTCTGTATTTTCCCAAGTGCATTACACGTTCGGAAATGCCAGAGGTGGTTTTCTAATTTCAAATGCGGTAATTTTGATCTTTCCAGCTCGTATCGATCAGGAACATCAATAGCTTTAGGCAACGACTTGTTAAGGGAGGAAGTGGACGCAAATCTCTGTAAAATAATCAACATACTATCGAATACCTGGATCCACCATCCATGAACACAGCCATCAGAATGGTAAATACAAAGCTATCCCATCCATCACATGCAACTTAATGTTTTAGCAGCACAATAGAGAACTATTTTTTGATCGCTTGATCACTGGAGAAATGGATCGTCTGTGGTAATTCAATACTCAAAAGGCAGGGGCTGTCTCCGAATGAATCGCCACGGCGAACAGGTAAGGCAGGTTTACACCCAAAAAAGGCGCTTTTCTGTGTTTAGTGAACTATTCGCGGGGTTGTCGGTTCAAAAGTGTCACAATCTGGACGAATGGTGAATGCAGACCTTTACTGTGAACAACTGCATTGAATGAATCAATGACAAATGAGCAGCGATTATCAACAGAAATGTCGTTATACTGCAACACCGTAACGCAAGACCACACTGCACAGGAGGAACCCTGGAAAGAACTAATAATCTGTAGTGGAAGGTAATGGCTTCCCCACCATACTTGTCCGATATTGTGCAGTCGAATTTCCATTTATTCCAGTCGCCACAATATCTTCTAAACGGCAAAAAAGTGAAAATTTGGATGATGTCCAAAATGTGAACTCCAAATATTTTGCTGTAACGCCTACTGTTCTTTTTATCGATCTGGCACTGAAAATTTGTAACCTAGATTGTAATAGATTGTCGATAACAAGGGTTATTACATCACTGATTAAAAATTAAAAGATGTCGCCAATTTATCTGTTATAATTTAATGTAAGGAAACGACATTTCATTCTGGTACCCCTAATATATTCAGGGTGTCTCACCGATGTTGTGACAAACTTCGAGAGGTTGTAGAGGGTGTCTTGAGAAACGTACCGAGAACAGGAAACTGTGTCCGGAAACGTAATCCACAACGGTACAGAGCCTCAGAGTTACAGGAGCCGAAGGCCGTCACTACGCCACACCTTCAGCAGCAAAAAATAACTTTGTACGCTGGCGGACCTTGCATTGGTATTTGATGGTGACGGACACGGGATTCCATATATAGTTTTTTTTTTCTCCTGTTTACCGAAAGACGTTGAAGATTTTAAACGTTTCCAGTTGAAAAATAAAGTGCGGATGGAAAGAACTGTCCGAAATCGTCATCCAGCGAGACAACATAGCACTGCATTCATAGGAGGCAAGGTCTTATTACGCAACAGCAGCTACCTCTATCTCTACTAAAGATCGTGCAATCAGACGCAGTCACTGAATAACAATCATTGCGAGATGCTCCACCAGCCATCTGTAACGTTTGCTGCCGAAGGGGTGGCCTACTTGCAGGCGCCAGCGCCTATAATTCCGACGCTTTGTAGCACCGTTAAATGACGGTTGCGGACACAGATTCACATATTTGATTTGTTCCTCAAAGTACGCTCCACAGGTGGTCGAAGTATGTTGTAACATTTCTGGGATACTCTGCATATGGCTCTATTTACTGAAATTTGACTTTTTAATTTTGCTACTTCCACTCATGGTGGTTCTGATTTTACACAGGTATATACTGATAAGCCAAAACATGACCACCGACCACCCTGACGTTAGATGCCACCTGGTGGCGGTGTGAGCAAGGGTTGCCCAACGAACGTGGAAAGACTACATTGGATCAAGGCATCTGCTACACTGACTTTGCCTTTGACTGTGTTTGTTGTTGATAGTCGGCATTAGAGGTTATCACACTTATCAGAATCTAAATTAACTTGGATGCTGAAATAATATTAATGAAATGGTGGCCCTGTCACCATTTTAATCAAGTGTTGAGGGGTGATTAAAATGTCAACACGGGATTCATAGTTTATAAAAGTTATGTGACAAGATTATTAATTAAAACAGAAAAGAAACATGTGAAGCATGGTGACAAATATACATGGGTTGGTAAAGAGTAAGGTTTGTATGACTGAACTATTTACACGGGCTGAAAACATGGATTACGCAATCCGAAATTATTACACACTGAATATACTTTGATGGATTTATTCTACACACAAGTTGAACTACATTAATGCAGCTGAGAAAAACTGATGAGATTGTGGTCCTGTTTTCCGTAATAAGCTGTAGCAACAATACAATATCCCTATTCTCGATGTGTAACACTGTCTCAGGGGATGGTCGTGGTTCAAGCGTCTGCAGAGCAGCGTTGTACGGCGCCTGTAATTCGCAATCACAGTCAGGAAATATGCAATGTCGTGGTTGGCAATTAGTTAGACGGATCGCATTTACTCTCTAATGGAGCCCTGAAATCACGGCAGATTCCAGCGTGTGACACTCCTATTCGCCAGTCAAACCATGGACAAATTTGTCTCACTTATATGGCAGTGCGCACTAGGAGATCAAACGTCAAGGTGGCAGACAAGTCACCAATAAGGTTGCCCTCGGCACAGCGAGCTGTCCGAGATGAGTGTTGGTACAGCTAAGTCCTCAACACTGGCTCACCAGCGAAGTCATGCTCAGGACAAGTGTGCCAAGTGCAACCCACATGTAATAAAAGTGAAGATTGGAGTTTATCAGAAGATCCTACTCCAGACCAAGCATTTCCTCTCCTTGCTTTCCGTCAAATCTCAGTAAATTACACAAAAGCCCTCCCAAAACTGCCCCTACGAAGGTTTCATGCCAATCACAAGACTCCACAAGCTCTGTATCTCCGCTATAATGTATCCGCTCTACTCCTCGGCCAATCCTAATCAAAATTGAGAATATTCTTCTCTTTTCAAGGGAGTAACCAATCCCTGACTCACAAATTCCCGCGGAGAGAGGAGGAGTGCTCCCAACTTCTATATTCCAACGGCCACTTTAGGTAGGTTGTTTTTGAGTTTCTGTATAGCTCTAAAGTTAACAACATATTTATCATTGAGGCCATTATCTGGACGGCCTGAACACTACTACGTGTTAGACCAGGGCACTTGCTAAACCAAGAGAAGTGCTTTTGTGTCGCAACTTAGACCATTTCAGAACCACCATAAATTATGCTTTCCTTCTAAAATTGTTTTGAAGGCCTGAGGCTTCCCAAATAACTCTGCAGGCAGGGGGACGGCACCATCTCAAGGCTCCCTCGATAGCGTCTGGTTCATCGTGAACATGGAAACTCGCGAATTTTTGCGGCCGCCATCCCTTTTGATGAAGAGCATTGTTGTGATGCATTGGCTAGGCGACCTAGATTTCTCTCGTACCCCTGGCCCTGCTGTGGCCAGAGAGGTCTAAAAGGTAGGTCCAGGTAGGCAGTTTTCTCACCTCTTCGACCAAACGTATTAGCTGCACACCAGTGAGAGAATTTTTTTGGCCCAACATAGTGTCCTCGGTAAGTGTCTGGAGGTGTTCCTTTCCCTTATAGCTACATGTGGCATTCAAGCCCCAACAGTCCACTGCTAGATTTACTGTTAAATGAACAAACTGCCTGCTTGTTCTCAACTACAGGAAGTACTTTTTGAAAGAGAGCCATCACGAAAATCCCCCATGCATTAACAATGTACGAGGGCCACACCAAAAGATATGCACACTATTTTTGTAAAAATACAGTTTTCGTTCTGCATGTGTGAAAGTTCTACAGTGTGTAGATACATCCTTCCCGCTTGTTTTTAAACTTAGTTCAACTTGCCTTCAAGATGGCTGCTGCATTTGATGTTCGTCAGAAGAAACGTGCTGTCATAGAATTCCTGTGCTGTGCTGTGAAAACAAGACAGTGGGAAACATCCACAAGACGTTGAATAAGGTGCATGGAGATGCTGCTGTCGATCGCAGTAGAGTTAATCGGTGGGCAAGCAGGTTACGTGAAAAAGCGGGCACGGCAATATTGAGGATTGTCCTCGCAGTGGCAGGCCTCGTACTGCACACACTCCAGACAATGTGCAGAGAGTTACCGAATTTGTGACTGCTGACAGACGCATCACAGTGAACGAATTGTTATGCTACGTTAGGATAGGGGAAGGAAGTGTTTGCAGAACACTGAAAGTGTTGGCTTTGAAAAAGGTTTGTACCAGGTGGGTTCCCAGGATGCTGACAGTCACAAAATTCGAATGGACAACACTCAAACACCCGCCTTACAGTCCTGACCTGGCTCCATGTGACTATCATCTCTTTGGGAAACTAAAAGACTCTCTTCATGGAACAAGTTTTGAAGATGATGACTCTCTTGGGCACGCTGCCAAACAGTGGCCCAACAGGTTTGTCCAGAATTTTACCGTGCGAGTATACAGGCGCTGGTTCCAAGATGGCGTAAGGCAGTTGAGAAGGATGGAAATTATGTGGAGCAATGAAAATATTGTTCCTAAAGGGTGTATCTACATACTGTAAAACTTTCAAGCATGTAGAATAAAAGATGGATTTAAAAAAAATAGTGTGCATTTCTTTTGGAGTGACCCTTGTACATGCTCCTATCAATGCCTGTTCATGCTGATAACTTCTTTTCGTCGCACATAAACGATGTCTTTGGAAAAAAATCAGTGTTAAATGACACCCCTTACTATGGAGAATAGTGAAGGAGTGACTCTTTCTCTCTCAAACTATGTAAGCGGAGGAGACACAGATAGGGGATCATTCTAGCGTAGATATGGGCGGCAAATAAAGACATCCATTGAGATAAACGGCTTTGACAAGTGGTGTATTATTATTATTATTAGGCAGAACTAGTGAAGGCGAGTGTCTCGAAAACGGTGAAGATGGTCGAATGCTCGCGTGCTACTGTTGCGAGCGTCTACAGAAAGAGGCAGAACGACAGTGAAACTCTCAAGAGGCGCTAACTGGTTGGACGACCACGACTCTTCACAGGAATTGGGGTTCACAGGCTTCTCTCGCCTGTAAAGTATGACAGACGGTGATGTGTGATATCTCTTCGAAATGGCCACAATGCTGGTGCACACACATGTGTTTTGGAGGAAACCGTTCATCGTATGTTGTTGAAAATTAAGCGCTGCAGTAGACTACTACAACTTGTTGACATGTTGACCCAACGACATCGTCAATTACAATTACGTTGGACACGGAAGCATCGGGATTCGACCGACGATCAATGGAAACGCCTCGGCTCTTTGGGGGAATCAAATTTTGGTACACTAGGTCGAAGGTCGTCTCGACAAACGTCGTGAACGAGGTGAACGGCGACTCGAAACGCGCTGCCCTCCAAGGATGCAGATTTGTGGGAACAGCAATATGCTGTGGGAGACATTTTCCTGCGCTTGCATGAAACCTCTGGTAGTACCGGAAGACACGCTCACAGCTGCGACCACCTGCATCCCTTCATGATTGATGTTTTCCCCGATGGCGATGTAATCTTCCATCAGTATAATTGTCCGTGTCTCAGAACCAGAGACGTGCTACAGTGGTTCAAGGAGCATTCTAGTGAACTCACGTTGATGCCTCGGCGATCAAATTTGCCTGATTTAAATACTATGGTAACCATCTGGTCCTAATCGGGCGCCATCACATGCAAATCAGCGGCCCTTTGCTTACGCGAATTACAGGAACTGTGTGTAGGCATCTAATGCCAGATACCTCCATAAACATACCGAAAAGCTGTCGGATCCCTGATACACAGGATCAATGATGTATTTCGTTCCAAAGATGGACAAACAAGCTATTAACCAGGTGGTCATAATGTTCTGGCTCATCGATGTATATAAATACATACATACACACACATTTGTGAATACCCACCCGCACAGCAGACGTCGCTAATGTGCGGCTGTGTGGTGGTGAAAAATTTTCCCTGCCTGCATTTTGCCATCAAGTGGAGGAGAGGCGGTGGTGTAAAGTACATTGTCACCAGTCTTTGCAACAATATTCTGCATTAAATTTCTAACTACTCTGCATGAATCATTGAGAGCGTGTGACACTGTTGATGATGGTCTGCTCGCGCAGTGGGGATGTGAAGGTCTCTGGGAAGCTTGGTGCTATTCCAAAGCAGTAGGCCGCGTGCTGGTACCGAGTCTCACAGTCTCCCTTCTCCTCATCCATTACAACACAATCACTATACTGTAGGAACACTACCCACAGCAATCTACGAGAATACGACACAGATACACAACTGACATCTCATAACGCGTCTGAGGAAGACAATGGCAAACCACTTACGCAAGGACTTGTTTAGAAACTATGATACAGGTTTCTTGCATGTGCACCCTCACACTCATTTCATGAGTGTGGTACTACTTGTGTGTGTGTGTGTGTGAGAGAGAGAGAGAGAGAGAGAGAAAAAAAGAGAAAGAGAGAGAGAGAGAGAGAGAGAGAGAGAGAGAGAGAGAGAGAGAGAGAGTATGTGCGTGTGCGTCTGTGTGTTGTGTCAGAAAATGAGGAACTTCTCAGGATTTAAAAATAGTAGGAATGATCTTCACTGGTCTGTAGTTCACTTTTGTTTTATATACACAGTAAATGCGTCGTGTAATTCTTCCAAATAAGTTACTATATTACAGTTTCTTATTATTCTTTCATTGCTAGGCAAGAAACAAGTTTTTCGAACGCAAGTTTTCCAAGGTTACATTACTGCACGGTTCTCGATTTTGTTGTCTTGTTAGTTCATAGCTGTTTTTATGGAGTTGTACTTAGTAGACCTGCATGCACAAGGATGCCCAATCCTCTGCGTTTTCAAATACTTTTCAACTGAAC
Source organism: Schistocerca americana (assembly GCF_021461395.2). NCBI lineage: Eukaryota > Metazoa > Arthropoda > Insecta > Orthoptera > Acrididae > Schistocerca > Schistocerca americana. The sequence continues at coordinate 588,541,474 of NC_060125.1, read as the reverse complement.
GCTCCACTTCAACTGTGTTTTGGTTGTATTTCTTTACTGTATATAATAGTGCCAACTGCCGCTGTGCGTGTTTCGTTCGTCTTACGTTTCCGTTGTGGTGTCCACATTTAGTTTTATATTCGATTTCTTGTAACGTGTGTGCGTTTGTTATTACGTGTGGTGGGTCCTGCTCTAGGTTAGGGGATTTTTGAATAGACGTAATCACATATAATGTACTTTTTATTTTCTGTTTTTAGTATTTGTGGAGAAGATTAAGTTATTGTTTATTTTGGTTATGTTCTAAATCTTCGTTTGTTCTTATTTTAGTGGCTAACACGATTATTGAGTTTATACTTGTAATGATTTGGTCATTTATTACTCTTGTGTTCTTAGCAAGATTATTAAAATGTCCAGAAAATGCACATAATGTCAGAATTCAGTAATTCTTCCAACAGACCTAGGGTTATATTGAATGTAGTGAAACGAGAGACAGGAGATCTACTCACATAACAAGATAACTTCAGTAATAAACTGAATGGAAGTGTTACAAATGAACAATTATTCTTAAATACAGTAAAAGTATGGGGACAAAGAGTTCAAGACAAAATTCACAGCAGTATGTTGAAAAAGTAACTCCAATAAAAGTCAATCATGTGTATGTATCATCAGCTTCTCCTGTAGAGTTTAAGAAAATAAGACACTCCCTCAAAAATAAAATCTCATCTGGTTTTGATGGTGTTTCCAACAGAGTATTTCAGATTTATTCCCATACAATAAGCCCGATCTTGTATAAAATGTGTAATGAATCACTAACTCCAGGCATATATTCAGAGCGAGTGAAATATGCTGCTGTTGAGCCCATTGAGCCTGTCTTTATGAAAGGTGGTAAGAGAGATGTCAATAACTACCGACCTGTTTCACTGCTCACGTTATTTCCTAAAATCTTTGAGAAGACGATGTATTCTGGAATGGTGTCTCACTTAAGCAAATTACAGTTTAAGTGTCTGAAGGGTTACTCTACTGAGAATGCCATTTAGATGTTCAGTCATCAAATGTACAAATATTAAAAAATAAAATAGCACCAGTTGGTATTTTCTGTGACCTATTTCAGGCATCTGATTGTGTGAATCACAGTATTCTCGCACTGATGGTGTAGTCAATCAATGGATTATTTCATAGTTAACTGAATGCATGCAGAAAGTTTTGCTTTGTAATTCAACCTATATATTAGGGGGACATAATTCTGACTGGAAATAAATAACATCTGGGGTTCCTCAAGGCTCAGTCTTATGTCCACTATTGTTCCTCATACATATAAATGGTCTAGTTTGTAATATACAACAAGCAGAATTTGTTCTTTTTTTGATGCCACTAGTATTGTAATCAGTCGAAGTAAGCATACAGAAACAGAATAAATGAAAAACAGTATTCTTAAGAGTGTTATTAACTGCTTTTTTGCTAATGGTCTCACCTCAAAATAAAAAGACACAACATATTCAGTTCTACATCTAGGCGTTATACGCCATAATGAGGAAATAATAAATAGGGTGGAAACTTCAAAACTCTTAGGTGTCCATACTGATATGATTTTAAACTGGAAAATGTATATTTTGGAACTCATAAAACAAACAAGTCCAGCCATATTTACACTTAGACTCACTGCAAACCCTGGGGGGAGATAAATCAGTTAGCAAACAAATGTTCGATATTTCCATTGATTTCTGCCATATGGAGTAATATTTTGAGTAACATATATTTAAGAAAGAAAGTCTTCGTTGCTCAGAAACTTGCTCTGCGAATGATATGTTGTGCTCATTCATTATCATCTTACATGCATCTGTTTAAGAAGTTGGGAATTCTGACTACTGGTTCACAAAATATTTATTCCCTCATGAAGTTTAATGTAAACAATGCATGGCAGCTCACAATGCATAGTGATAAACATAATTACAGATACTAGAAGGAAAAATGACATTCATTACTCGACGTTTAGGTTGTCTTTAGCACAGAGAGGATGCACAATGCTGCAAAAAAGTTTTTGATCACTTTACAACTGATGTATAATGTCTGACAAACAGTAAAGTAAATTTGAAAACGAACTGAAAAAGGTTTCTCGTTGACATATCCTTCTATTCTGTGGAATAATTCCTATTGTAATATGTAAAAGAAGAATGGTAGGAATTACTAACTCACGTCTATATTAACTAAATGAAAGAAAGTTATAAATGTTCAACACATAACCCTGTTTACATATTAATTTGCTATGTGAACATAAAATGACTTATTCCACATCATTACGATTTGATGGCTGGAGCATGAAACTAACTACATATATAACCAACTAACTTTGTCTGGGAATGCTTTCTATATTGTTAACAACTATTTGTTGTAGTTGCTCATTTTAATAATTTTCATATTCTCTTCCATTTTAGATGGTTCATGTCCAAGAATATAAAGGCAATTAAGAAACGATTGTTGTTGTTGTGGTCTTCAGTCCTGAGACTGGTTTGCTGTAGCTCTCCATGCTACAATATTCTGTGCGAGCTTCTTTATCTCCCAGTACCCACTGCAACCTACATCCTTCTGAATCTGCTTAGTGTATTCATCTCTTGTCCACCCTCTACGATTTTTACCCTCCACGCTGCCCTCCAGCACTAAATTGGCGATCCCTTGATGCTGCAGAACATGTCCTACCAAACGGTCCCTTCTTCTAGTCACGCTGTGCCACAAACTCCTCTTCTCCCCAATTCTATTCAATACCTCGTCATGTGACAGCCAGAGCGAGAGCACCAGCAGCAGCGAGTACTGTTTGTATAAAGCGTTTATTTTGCATTTTGTTTACGACCTTCCACTAAGGAAGGGATTCTATTTGTGTTTATCTGCTCTGCATAGTAACTAACAGTTCTTGATAAAACTTTACGTAGTTTTCGTGTTAGATTTCTTAGTGTTTTCTTGATCGTTTAGAACAGAAAGCGCCCTAAAACCGTCTTTTGTTTGTTTCGCGGCCGTTAGCCACTAGTCACTTGAATCAGCAGTTGTCTTGTGACAGCCAGAGCGAGAGCACCAGCAGCAGCGAGTACTGTTTGTATAAAGCGTTTTTGTACTTATTTGCTGCGCTTAGCTTTTAAATAGTTTTTCTGGGAAAACCTAGCGTAGTTTTCGCGTCTCGTATTTCAGTGAGTGTTTCTTGATTATCAGAGTAGCTCATCAGTAGATTATCTTGGGAATTTGTCACCGTATAGAGTAGGGTAAACATAGTCATGTGTAGGGACTGTGGTTGTTGTGAGCGGACGCAAGGAGAATTGGCCACTCTTCGGGGACAGGTGGAGGCTTTGTCTGTTAGGCTCATCGAGCTCGAGGCGCAGGCGTCGGCTCGTAGTGGCGTTGGGGCAACTGTGGTGAGACCTATGCCTACTTCGGTGGCCTTGGAATCACATGGAACCCCTGATGTCGCTGCGTCTTCCGGCAGTGAGCATCTTACCGGTCAGCCATCACTCCAGGGTGAATGGCGGACAGTGGTGGGCTCGCGCGTGCCTGGCCGAAAGGCGAAGGTGGGATCTGGCCGCGTGGCAGCTGCCTTCCTCCTTTCCAACAGGTACGGGGTGCTTCCTAGTGGTGATGACATCGTTTCCGAGCCACCACAGGATGCCTCGCCTGTTGGGCCAGTGGCCGATTCTCCGGCAAGGTCCCGACAGTCACAGAGGGCGGGCCTATTAGTTATAGGGAGCTCCAACGTTAGGCGGGTTATGGAGCCCCTTAGGAAAATAGCGGGTAGGTCGGGGAAGAATGCCAGTGTGCACTCGGTGTTCTTGCCGGGGGGTCTCGTCCGTAATGTGGAGGAGGCCCTTCCGGCAGCTATTGAACGCACTGGGTGTGACCGGCTGCAGATAGTAGCACATGTCGGAACGAATGACGCCTGCCGCTTGGGTTCTGAGGCCATCCTTGGTTCCTTCCGGCGGCTGGCTGATTTGGTGAAGACAACCAGCATCGCACGCGGAGTGCAAGCTGAGCTTAATATCTGCAGCATAGTGCCCAGAGTCGATCGCGGTCCTCTGGTTTGGAGCCGTGTGGAGGGTCTAAACCAGAGACTCAGACGACTCTGCGACTATAATGGTTGCAAATTCATCGACCTACGTTATTGGGTGGAGAACTGTAGGGCCCCCCTAGACAGGTCAGGCGTGCACTACACACCGGAAGCAGCTACTAGGATAGCAGAGTACGTGTGGCGTGCACACGGGGGTTTTTTAGGTTAGAGGGACCCCCCCTTGGGCGAAACGATAAAATACCTGACGGCTTACCAGAGAGGACATTATCATCGTTGATAAAGAACGTCCGTCCTCAGAGACCAAAAACAGGAAAAGTTAACGTAATATTGGTAAACTGCAGGAGTATCCAGGGCAAGGTTCCTGAATTAGTATCTCTTATTGAAGGAAATAGTGCGCATATAGTATTAGGAACGGAAAGTTGGTTAAAACCGGAAGTGAACAGTAACGAAATCCTAGACACAGAATGGAATATATACCGCAAGGATAGGATAAACGCCAATGGTGGAGGAGTATTTATAGCAGTAAAGAATTCAATAATATCCAGTGAAGTTATTAGCGAATGCGAATGTGAAATAATCTGGGTTAAGTTAAGTATCAAAGGTGGGTCGGATATGATAGTCGGATGCTTCTATAGACCACCTGCATCAGCAACCGTAGTAGTTGAGCGCCTCAGAGAGAACCTGCAGAACGTCGTGAAGAAGTTTCGTGATCATACTATTGTAATAGGGGGAGACTTCAATCTACCAGGTATAGAATGGGATAGTCACACAATCAGAACTGGAGCCAGGGACAGAGACTCTTGTGACATTATCCTGACTGCCTTGTCCGAGAATTACTTCGAGCAGATAGTTAGAGAACCAACTCGTGAAGCCAACGTTTTAGACCTCATAGCAACAAATAGACCGGAACTTTTCGACTCCGTGAATGTAGAAGAGGGTATCAGTGATCATAAGTCAGTGGTTGCATCAATGACTATAAGTGTAATAAGAAATGCCAAGAAAGGAAGGAAAATATATTTGCTTAACAAGAGTGATAGGGCACAAATCGCAGAATATCTGAGTGACCACCATCAAACGTTCATTTCTGAGGAAGAGGATGTGGAACAAAAATGGAAAAAATTCAGAAACATCGTCCAGTACGCCTTAGATAAGTTCGTACCGACTAAGGTCCAAAGCGAGGGGAAAGATCCACCGTGGTATAACAATCATGTACGAAAGGTACTACGGAAACAAAGAAAGCTTCATCATAGGTTTAAGAGTAGTCGAATCATAGCTGATAAGGAAAAGCTGAACGAAGCGAAAAAGAGCGTAAAGAGAGCAATGAGAGAAGCATTCAACGAATTCGAACATAAAACATTGCCAAACAATCTAAACAAGAACCCTAAAAAGTTTTGGTCATATGTAAAATCGGTAAGCGGATCTAAATCCCCTATTCAGTCACTCGTTGACCACGATGGCACCGAAACAGAGGACGACCGAAGAAAGGCAGAAATACTGAATTCAGTGTTCCGAAACTGTTTCACTGCGGAAAATCGTAACACGGTCCCTGACTTCAGCCGTCGCACGGACGCCAAAATGGAAAATATTGAAATAAACGATATCGGAATTGAAAAACAACTGCTATCACTTAGTAGCGGAAAAGCATCCGGACCAGACGAGATACCCTTAAGATTCTACAGTGATTATGCTAAAGAACTTGCCCCCTTTCTATCAGCAATTTATCGTAGATCGCTGGAAGAACGTAAAGTACCTAGCGACTGGAAGAAAGCGCAGGTCGTTCCCATTTTCAAGAAGGGTCATAAATCAGATGCGAATAATTATAGGCCTATTTCGCTTACGTCAATCTGTTGTAGAATAATGGAACATGTTTTGTGTTCTCGCATTATGACGTTCTTAGATAATACAAATCTCCTTCATCATAACCAACATGGATTCCGCAAACAGAGATCATGTGAAACTCAGCCCGCCCTATTTGCCCAAGAAATTCACAGTGCCGTAGACACTGGCGAGCAGATTGATGCCGTATACTTGGACTTCAGGAAGGCATTTGATACGGTTCCGCACTTACGTTTAGTGAAAAAAATACGAGCTTACGGAATATCGGACCAGGTTTGTGATTGGATTCAGGATTTCCTAGAAGAAAGAACACAACATGTCATTCTTAACGGTTCAAAATCTGCAGATGTAGAGGTAATTTCGGGAGTACCGCAGGGAAGCGTGATAGGACCTTTATTGTTTACAATATACATAAATGACTTAGTTGACAACATCGGTAGCTCCGTGAGGCTATTTGCAGATGACACGGTTGTCTACAAGAAAGTAGCAACATCAGAAGTCTCGTACGTACTCCAGGAGGACCTGCAGAGGATTAATGCATGGTGCGACAGCTGGCAGCTTTCCCTAAACGTAGATAAATGTAATATAATGCGCATACATAGGGGCAGAAATCCATTCCAGTACGATTATGCCATAGGTGGTAAATCATTGGAAGCGGTAACGACCGTAAAATACTTAGGAGTTACTATCCGGAGCGATCTGAAGTGGAATGATCACATAAAACAAGTAGTGGGAAAAGCAGGCGCCAGGTTGAGATTCATAGGAAGAATTCTAAGAAAATGTGACTCATCGACGAAAGAAGTAGCTTACAAAACGCTTGTTCGTCCGATTCTTGAGTATTGCTCATCAGTATGGGACCCTTACCAGGTTGGATTAATAGAAGAGATAGACATGATCCAGCGAAAAGCAGCGCGATTCGTCATGGGGACATTTAGTCAGCGCGAGAGCGTTACGGAGATGCTGAACAAGCTCCAGTGGCGGACACTTCAAGAAAGGCGTTACGCAATACGGAGAGGTTTATTATCGAAATTACGAGAGAGCACATTCCGGGAAGAGATGGGCAACATATTACTACCGCCCACATATATCTCGCGTAATGATCACAACGAAAAGATCCGAGAAATTAGAGGAAATACGGAAACTTACAAGCAGTCGTTCTTCCCACGCACAATTCGTGAATGGAACAGGGAAGGGGGGATCAGATAGTGGTACAATAAGTACCCTCCACCACACACCGCAAGGTGGCTCGCGGAGTATAGATGTAGATGTTATGTGGTCAAGCCATCTAATCTTCATCATTCTTCTGTAGTACCACTTTTCGAAATCTTGTATTCTCTTCTTGTCCAAACTATTTATTGTCCATGTTTCACTTCCATGCATTGCTACACTCTATACAAATACTTTGAGAAACAACTTCCTGACATTTAAATCTATACTCGATGTTAACAAATTTTTATTCCTCAGAAACGCTTTCCTTGCCATTGCCAGTCTACAATTTATATCCTCTCATCAGTTATTTTGCTCCCCAAATAGCAAAACTCCTTTAGTACTTTAAGTGTCTCATTTCCTAATCTAATACCCTCAGCATCTCCAGACTTAATTCGACTACATTCCATTATCCTCGTTTTGCTTTTGTCGATGTTCATCTTATATCCTCCTTTCAAGACACTATCCATTCCGCTCAACTGTTCTTCTAAGTCCTTTGCTGTCTCTGACAGAATTACAATGTCATCGGCGAACCTCAAAGTTTTTATTTCTTCTGCATCTATTTTTCTTCCTACTCCGAATTTTTCTTTTGTTCCCTTTACTGCTTGCTCAATATACAGATTGAGTAGCATCGGGGAGAGGCTACAACCCTGTCTCACTCTCTTCCCAACCACTGCTTCCCTCTCATGTCCCTCGACTCTTATAACTGCCATCATGTTTCTGTACAAATTGTAAGTAGCCTTTCGTTCCCTGTATTTTACCCCTGCCACCTTCAGAATTTGAGAGAGAGTATTCCAGTCATCATTGTCAAAAGCTTTCTTTAAGTCTACAAATGATAGAAACGTAGGTTTGTCTTTCCTTAATCTTTCTTCATAAAAGAAGATGGGGTATATATTATTGAAGTTCTAGCTGCTGGTATGTATCTTCCGTACTGTGCCTTCTCTCATTTCTTAACATTGATGTGCTTACTCTGCTTACCACGTGACCTTTCCCACGCCCCACGCTGTGGCCGGACTACATTGGAGACTGACGGATGACAAACTGACAAGCGCCGGGCAGCCACCTTGTGTGCCGTTGTAGGGACAGCGGCCGCCACCAAGAGTCCGTTCGACACGGCAGGTGGCGCCGCCGGTGACAAATGGGCCGGCCCCGTGCCGTCCCGTAACGGGCCGCCAGCGACTCGCGGCCATTCATCTTGATCCCGCGCTATTCAGAGCCCGCAGCGCGTCTCGGCTGCTTCGGATGCGGGCGGGGGTCCACGCGTACTCATCACTCATTCGCGACGCAGCTTTCTGCACGTGCTTACCCGAGATTTCCGATGCATTCAGCGCAGGCTCTAGTCACGGGAAATTCACTCCGTCGTGAGCCATCGCCTCCTCTGACGCAAGAGCGCCAAGTCACAGGAATTCAGGAACGCTTCTTTAAGCCAGCTTTCGTAGGGATTACCTCAGCGGCTCTGCGACGTGGTAACGTGGACGAAATAAAAGATCACGTGCTGTAGAGGGGAAAATATTGACGTAAGTGTTTTGTACCAACTCTGGTACGTAAGTCTCTTCTTAATTTTAACTTTTCTGCCGGCCGGGATGGCCGAGCGGTTCTGGGCGTTACAGTCTGAAATCGCGCGACCGCTACGGTCGCTGGTTGGAATCCTGTCTCGGGCATGGATGTGTGTGATGTCCTTAGGTTAGTTAGGTTTAAGTAGTTCTAAGTTCTAGGGGACTGATGACCTCAGAAGTTAAGTCCCATAGTGCTCAGAGCCATTTGAACCATTTTGCTCAGAGCCACTTGAACCATTTGAAAATCTATTCACAAGTACCCTTAAATATAATAAGACTAATATATCAAACTACTTACGTTGTGTCTACAAAATATTACGTTTACGCAGGGGTAGGTGGCTATCCAGGGACAGTGTATCTGCAGTGACAAAAACTCCCTTTTCCAGTATGCTGAGGGTCTCTCCCAGGCCGTCACAGACAGACTCTGTCCCCCAGACGTCCCATGTCGTTTCCCCTCACACAACCAATCCTCCCCCTACCGCCAGAAACCAGCCACTTTCTCTTTAGGAGAAAGAGGAGTGCCCCCTTCATCATCCAGTACCACCACGGACTGTAGCTACTGAACCACGTTCTTCGCCAGGGCTTTGATTACCTATCACATGCCCTGAAATGAGGGACTCCTACCTGAGATACTTCCCACCCCTCCTAAAAGTGATGTCCCATCGCCCACCCAACCTCCGCAACATCCTAGTCCACTCCCGTGCTACTCCTAATCCCAAAGCTTGGCACAAGGATCATATCACAGTGGAAGATCCACGTGTAAAACCTGCCAAATTCAACCACCCAGTACTTCCTATTCCAGACCTATCACGGGTTTGTCCTACCCCATTAAGGGCCTGGCCACCTGTGAAAGCAGCCAAGTTATTTACCAGCATTGCTGTAACCACTTTATATTGGTATGATCACCAATCACCTGTCCACCAGGATGAATGGCCACCTCCAAACTGTGGCCAAGAGCAAAGTAGACCACCCTGTGGCACGAAACGCAGCTGAGCACAACACACTTGATTTCAGTGGCTGCTTCACTACCCAAGGCGTCTGGATCCTTCCCTCCACCACCAGCTTTTCTGTACTGCACAAATGGTAGTTATCCTTACAACACATTCTCCACTCCTGTAATCACCCCAGCCTCAACCTATGGTAAAACACTGTCCCTTCAACCAACATTTTCCACCCCCTCAGTCCTGTCACCACCTCCCCATGCTCATCTCCCAGCCAGTTTATTTGCTGCTCTGTGCCAACACATCCACCCGTCTTTCCCAGCTCGTCTTCCTTTTTGCCCATTTTTCCCCACCTCTCTAGCATAACTTCCTAATGCTGCGCTTTTTGGCATTCTAATACCTGCATTCTCCGCAAGACAGCTTTCGTCTCTTTCCCCAACCGTACGCTACTATCCCTACTCCCTCCCCGCCCCCTCCAGACTGCAGCTTGCATCCCGTTTGACAGATGCATTCAGGCCCAAGATGCTGGATTTGGTGATGCAGGAGGTGAGCTCACATGTGCGTACGAATGGTGTGTGTGTGTGTGTGTGTGTGTGTGTGTGTGTGTGTGTGTGTGTGTGTGTGTGTGTCTCTTTCACTGATGAAGGCTGTGGCCAAAGCTTTAAGTAAATATCTTTTAATTGTCTCTGTCTCCATCTTACTGTGTCTTCTTTACGATAAGTAGCAATCTGTCTTTTCCCAGATTGCTGATATGAAGAAAAAATTATACTGCGAGCATGAAACGCTACTGATGGGCTTGGCGGTTGGCAAAACACTAAAATGGTGGAAACACCAGGAATTCAGCTAGTTTCCACATCGGCAACAATGTTCAGGGAGCAAATATCCTCCTAGCCAGAATTAGACCAGGGAAAATAGGGCACCTTACCCTATTCTAGGTTTGAAGGCCGTTGAGGAGAAAGGCTACAGGGACAATGACCTTTGTCTGGTCGACGAGTTTTTGGTAATATACTTGCAGGACAGCTCCAGAATCGTTGAGTGTCTCTGTATTGCCTCTTTTGGTATGGAGCTAAGGAGAGGACCAAGCCCAAACCTTTTTCACGTTCTTGTTTCTCATTTCTTCCGTTTATTTCTTTGTAAAGTTGTGCCAGCGTTTATGATTCGTTACGACAGTCGCTACCAGGTTCACCAAAGCTTCCTTGGCCCCTGAATTCCAGGAATCTGAAGTAGATGAAAAGATTTTTCGCGTTTCCGTAATCCATTGAATCGACGGAAACAATGTACTTCCAGCCATTCCGGCTAACAGCAGGAGACAGAACGTAATGGGCAATAACCGAAACAACGTATGCACACACACCTGGTACCCTCAGCGATCATTTTCACCGCAGAATCGCTGCCAAACTACCAGAAAATTAGCTGAAAATTAATTAAAACTGGAGCGTAGCAGTAATGGCTGTGCGTACCGGCGATTGCTGGTAATGTTTTCAACCTAGTATGCGCGTTATTGCACGTAGCAATTCGTACCTTTGTAAATATTTCTTTTCATATTTGGGTAATTTTGCAACATAGAGGCAATTTAAGGCCCGTAGAATGATGTTCATTCGTCGATACGAGAATAATTTCAAACACGAGTGAAACAGCCGGGATTACGGAATGAAAGCCTTCCAATATACAACAGTTTGCTGCAGCGAAAACAGCTAAACCTCACAAATGGATTTTGGTTTCACAAGAATATTCACCTTCTGCGACTAAAGCAATAAAGTATTTCCACATTCATAATTTAGTCGGAGAGGTGGAGGAGTGGCATAACGTTCCCGACAATCAAAAGCTTGCATCAGAACGCTTCTTCAAAATTCAGGTCACACCACTACGCATTCGTTAGCGAATAAACAACGTAAGACAATGTAAATGAGGACTTGATACTTAGGCTTTATAGTGAAAAATATCGTGATTGGAAAACATTACTCGAGCTATTTAGAGAAGAATGGAAAAACTGATAGGCGTCAATCTCGAAAAAAGTAAGTTAGGATAGCGATTAAACGGAGAAACAGGCGAGGTGATGAAGGCACTGTAGACACTACGACTTGTCTTAGCAAATATCTTGGAGAAGTGTAAATATACAAGGCTTAGATTTAGAGAAAGCTTTTCGTCGTATTTGTCTGAATACGCTCTGAGATTCTGGAAGAAGCATGGATCAAGTAGAGGGGCGAAACAAGACTGCAGTTATAAAGGCCGACGGAGGTGACAGAGAAGCAGAAGTGGATGCCGAGAGGCGCTGCTAGACGCTCATTTGTTTGACAGGTTATCCACCGCAGTGTGTAGTATTTAATTATGTTTGTCTGCTTATCTGTGTTCTACGGTGTATACTGAGTCTGCGCCTTCAAAGGAGATAAGTAAAATAGTTCCAGTTTGTATATGCCAGCAGTCATTAGTAGAAGTAGTTTTGTTCTTGTGGGGGGTCCACGGCCACGATATGTTTTTGAAAACGAAAGCAGGGTCCAGGAATGCTGCGAACTATTTGTTGTTTGTGCTGTAGTCATTTTCAAGCAATTAGTACAAACCTCAAGCTTCACGTCACGTTTAACTAAATAGCCGGTACATATGTAACGGCATTCATAGTTTTCATGTGCATGGTTAGGTCAGATATAATCCAGTACAACTGCTGGCCTACTTAACAAGTCAGAATCAAACTGGAGGCAAACACAGCCAACAGTACAATAAAATATTCGATGGTGCCTGTGTCACGCCTCATGCACAGCGAATGGCCGCGTCGCGCGGATGGGTCAAAGCACCTTTGTGTTGAAACTGAAAAAAAAAAATCGTTTCTGATGACGAGAAATATTTAAATATGTAACATAAATTTGAATATCAGGAAGGATCAATCAAGATTTCAACGTGTTATGGGAGTAAAACAAGGACGATGAGCTGAAATGACAAGACCAGGATAAAGCTTCTGGGATCTGGTGCTGCAGAAGACTGACGGGCAATAGATGGGTAAGTCAGACAGCTAAAGAAGAAGTACTGGCTCGAAGTGGGGGATAAAACAAATTTATGGCGCAACTTGACTGAAAGAACGAATAAATTGATAGAATACATCTCAATGTATCAAAGAATCGGGAAACTGATAATGGAGTGAAATATATGTGTGAGTGGGGAGGGAGTGGTATAAAGCGAAACCTTCGTACAGAAAACAAGGACGACACGAAGAACAGCTACAACATGTTTGACGATACAATGAGGAAACAGAGGCCGACGAGGCACTGCGTGAATATTACCGTCATTCGAGAATGCTAAAGAGGCCAGACAGCCATTTCCAAATTTGCTCATCAGAAGAAGAAAGAGTAATGAAAAATAGGAAAACCCTCATAACATTCGTGAACTTGCAGAAAACCTTCGAAAATGTACTGTATGTTTACAATGGTTTCATCTCAGAGTAGTAATTGCAACATACGACCTCAATTATCTGCTGAATGTATACCAGTATCTGTGTTCCTCTAGAGTTTTTACCCTCTCTGTCTTCCTTCCCTAATGTTTTCACAGATGTCCTATCATCCTGTCCCTTCTGCTTGTCAGTATTTTCCATATGCTTCTTTCCTCCTTCGTTCTGCAAAGAATCTTCTCATTCCATCTTATCAGTCTAAATAATATTCAGTTTTCTTCTGACTAGCACCACACCTAAAATGCTTCGATTCTCTTCTGTACCCATTTCCCACGATCCAAGTTTCACTACCACACAGTGTCGTGCTCTAAAAGTACATGCTCAGATATTTCTTCCTCAAATAAGGCCTATCCTTGGTACTAGTAGACCTCTTGACCAGGAATCTTTTTGGCCAGTGCTATTCTGCTTGCAGTATCCTCCTAGCTCCATTCATCATTGGTTATTTTGCTGCTTAAGTAGCAGAATTCCTTAACTTCATCAACTTTTTGATTCCCAATTGTGATGTTAAGTTTCTCGCTGTTCTCTTCTGTGCTACTTCTCATTACTTTCGTGTTTCTTAGATATAGTCCCAGCCGATACCCCGACGAAACAGGTGCTGTATCATTGTGAGAAATACAGAGGCGAGTGAGTATGCTAGGACTTATCGCAGTTCACTACTAGTAGCTCCACATCATTATAACGCGCCTGCGAATAGCATAAAAAGTACTGCACCATGATTTGAGAATGAAATAAAAATTTAATATAACATTTCCAAACTTTGTCAGTAAATAAAATGTCGTGTGACTAAGACCTACCGTCGGGTAGACCGTTCGCTGGGTGCAGGTCTTTCAATTTGATGCCACTTCGGCGACTTGCGCGGCGATGTGGGTGAAATGATGATGTTTAGGACAATATAACGTCCAGTCCCTGAGCGGAGAAAATCTCCGAACCAGCCGGGAATCGAACTCGGGCCCTTAGGATTGGCGTTCTGCCGCGCTGACCACATTTTTTTCCGATGTTGTTCCTTGCATGTGTTCGGTGCTGTTGTCCCAGCACACCCGTTCAAGTCCTGTATTGAGCCGTTGACTCAGTTTTCTTTATTGCAGAGGGCAGCTAACCCTCTGAGCGAACACGCTGAGCTACCGTGCCGGCAACCACTCAGTGACCGGGACCGGACACTTTCTTACTGTATGCTGCACTATATTAATGTTAACATTGTGAAGTCTCCGAATGATCTAATTAATATGTTTCGCTAAATATATTACTAAAGATGGCGCTAAATAATGAAAGCAGGAAGCTAAAACTTGTTCAGAATGTGGAGATGTGTGTCACAATCAAAAGCCACAAGTCTCAACTTAATCGGAGCAATATTTTGGTCAAAATCGGCGTTTTTACTAAGATTTGAAGGCACTAAATGTAAGAGTCTGAAAGATGAAAATTCGTATGTAGCCTCAGTTTGATATAAAAACATTAACTATGTGGCTCCATTAAGTTACTTCTACTAGTTTTCAAGTTATTTAACAACAACTAAATTTGGAACGAAAACATCTACATCTACATCCATGCTCCGCAAGCTACCTGACGGTGTGTGGCGGAGGGTACCCTGTTCATAATAAATTAAGTATTATTTGTATTTATTATAGAAAGTTCCAATTACAGAATTCGATTACATCGATGAAATAATAAAGCTGTACCAAGCTTTAACACTTTAGCGTAAATAACAATCATTACAAGGAATCTAAATAAGGCAATTCAGAGGTTATGTTCTACTCTTAGTTCTGAATATTCTAGCCGGAAAAATTTAAATGCAGTCGAGCTAAGACTTCTTCAGTGACTAAAGCAAACTTAAATCTGAGTATATAAAAGTTATGAAGATCGTAAATTGTTAAACAACAGACATATTAATTAATGCGTGTCCAAGAAAGGGGACATTTAGATCTACATCTACATGGATACTCTGCAAATCACATTTAAGTGCCTGGCAGAGGGTTAATCGAACCACCTTCACAATTGACTATTATTCTAATCTCGTGTAGCCCACGGAAATAACGAACACCTATATCTTTCCGTACGACCTCTGTTGCTACCTGCACGTAACGCATTTGATAACGGGTGTTTCGTTCGGCGGTCCGCTGCGCCCTTATATAAAGACGCCCAGAGAGGCAGTAAGAAGAGAAACTTCCCACTGAGAGATCAATCTGTCTGCATCAGTCAAACGCCTGGGAGCGCTGTGCCCCAGACGACGTGACAGCCAGGCAGCTGTCAAACGCGTTTTCGGTAAAAGTAGGAAATAAACTCGGGAGGACTGTACATGTCTTGGATCGCTTAGTTTTCATGGAAGTAACTGTTTGTGAGCAACCCATAGTGTTAACAATACCATGGCAACTGACGAGTTAATTTTCCACTTTTAAAGAGAGCAATTAACTTTGATGACTAAAAGTGAGGGTGATGGACCATTTTACTTCGAACTCACCGTAGAGGTCACCTCGGCACTGCAAATAGTGCTTTTTCTGGAAGGGGTATAATTATTATTGTTAGGGTTATTATTTTCTATATGGGTGTGAATTTTACTGAATATATTAATCAGTTACAGCTCAAAACTTTTATTTATAGTCATAATTCCTGAACCCGGTGAGTAAATAGCAATTAGGAACATCTTCTTTCAGTGAGTAAGAAGAGTAATGTGGACTAAAAAATGAAATGATCGTATGGCATTGTTGGCTGGGAAGCCCCATGCGGGGAAGTTCGGCCGCCGTAGTGGAAGTCCTTTTTAGTTGAAGCCACTTCGGCGACTTGCGAGTCAATGATGATGAAGAACACACAACACCTAGTCATCATGAAGCAGAGAAAATCCCTTGACCCCGCCGGGAATCGAACCCGGGACGCCGTGCGCTGAAAGCGAGAACGCTATCACAAGACCACGAGCTGCGGACACTGTGGACTTACAAACTGGAAACTATGGTCAGTATGTTCTCCATCGCATTCCGGCTGACCGCAAAAATAATTTTCTGGCTCTCGTAAATTGCGAAGGATCATTTTTATAATTTACCTCCCACATATGGTGCATCGGCCAGAAAACTTAGCAGTGAAAGTGATCGGTTGTAAACAGCGAACTCGGTAGTCATTAACAGAATACCGAAGTGAGATATGCCGAAACCAGTGTGTGAACTGTGCTAAGATGTGGTCACGGGTGTGGAAACTAAACTGAGAGTATTAGCCACAGTAACCTTGTACATCATGGAAGGCGGTAAGAAGACAACACTATATAGCGGCTGTCACTGGCGCTGACATTAGAAGAAGACGATCACGGAGTTGCAAGGACCTGTGAATTACCCACAATCCACTGCGCGGGCTCACCGGTGCCCAGCCACCCTGGAGCTAATGCAACAGGCGATACACGCCGCCATCCTCAGGGCCACAGCTGCTGCTACTGCCTGCATTGCGGCGCAATGCATCGCATCAAGTTTGACGGTACACCGCGTGGGCATCCTTCGCCGAGGTCAAGCAATTAGATTAAGTCAAGAATATTTTAAGTGTTTGTTAACTGCTTCTAAGAGGCTATTAAAATGGAATATAATGATAGGGATAATGTGAAAGTTAAAATATGACCAGTCTCTGATGATGAGTCCTCGAAATTGGATGCTGAAATTAACGAGGATGTTCCGACAAAGTAAAATATCCGAAATCTGTAGGTGATTTGTCCAAAATAGAATCGGAGGTAAATTTCATTGTTACTGTGAAGTTATAACCAATGTGTGATGATGTAACTGGAGCTGAGGTCAAAATCGATAAAGTAGAATCGATACAGTTATCAGTTAATGAAACAGACTTCAATATTTCTGAAACTGAGCAAAATCACGAAATGCTAGAACATTTTTTACGACCGGTTGAAGTGCTTAGTAACGAGGAACAAGCATCAAATTTTATGCAATTAGAGTTTTCTAAACTTGAATCGTATTATAAAGGACTGAACAATAAGATGGAATCCAATAGAAAACAGTTAAGTAGTAAGCTTGAGTCTAGTAATAAAGAACTAAACACTAAGATTGAATGAAGTGGTAAAAATCTAATGGAAAGTAGTAAAGACATAAAGGATGAAATGACCTCAAAACTGAATAGCTTAAATTATAAAACTGATTGTAACCATCGTGGTCTGAAAGTCGAAGTAGGGCAACAGCTAACTAAATTGCATAGTATTTCCAAAACAGAAATTGCTGAAGTTCTCAAAGATTTCAAAGACGCAGACGATCTTATGGAAGGAATGTTGTCAGAAGAAATAGGCAATGAATCCAAACCTTGTTGTAATAGACGAAAAAGTAACTACTAAAGTATATAGTTGTCAAAAGGATATTAGGAAAGTAAAATCTCTGTTAAATTATATGAGGATGTTTATAAAATATTTTCTGATATAGTTGAAGCAGTGGAACTACATATAGAAGAACTAACTAGTAGTATTATTACCACAGAAAGTAGGGTAACCTCTGGCAGTTTTTGTAATACTACTGTACAGCATGTGCTTCAGTTGACGCCACTTTCATCGCATGTCGTCAATTTTTACGTTTTGATCCAGACAAAAAATTCACCCATTACAGTTCTGGAATGATTCTGAGGATGGTCAGAACGTGAGAAAATAGCCTATCTTTCATAAGAAGTCATTTGTGAGTAGATGCCTTGTGATGGTCAGCTGACGCAATGATTCGATGCAAAACTCTGTCTGAACTTAAAACTGCATTTCTTAATGAGTAATGGTCGCACAATAAACAAAAAGGTGTGTTGATAGAATTTTGGTGTGGTAAAAAGTTTACTCCACGTCGTGAATACGTTCAAGAATTCTCTATAAAGTGGGTTTCACTGCAGTCACATCTGACAGAAAAGATGAAGCAGGAAATGATTATCATGGGACTAGCAGGTAAGCTGCCTTCGTATTGGCACAAAAGAATCATTTCCACACCTATAAGTAATGTGGACAGATTCACTGAATATCTGAGCCGGCCGCGGTGGCCGAGTGGTTCTAGGCGCTTCAGTCCAGAACCGCGAGACTGTTACGGTCGCACGTTCGAATCCTGCCTCGGGTATGGATGTGTGTGATGTCCTTAAATTAGTTAGGTTTAAGTAGTTCTGAGTTCTAGGAGACTGATGACCTCAGATGTTAAGTCCCATAGTGCTCAGAGCCCTTAGAACCATTTGAAATGAATATCTGGAGTAAGTAGAAAGATCAGTTACCCTCTATGTGTCTAAATCGAAGGAACACAATGGGCTGCGTGTAGGAAACTAAGTCCCGTTTATGAGCAAACCGGCGCTCACCGGGCAAAAACAGTAACAGTCAGTAACAGAAACATAGGCCACAGTCAGTCAGTCAGTTCAGCTTTAGTTGCAATAGGGAAGATGAAACATGAACAGAGAGTACTAGCGCTGTGCTAAACCACTCTCGCTATATAGCTGACGGCATTTGGGACACGTTAGAAAAATGGGTCAAGAAGGAAAAACAAAACACTACAGATGACAGAGAAAAACAAATTGATTGGTTTGAATCGGATGAGGACGAAGATGAAGTAATGGCTCACATCTTCAACAATAACGGCAATCTGAAGGATAAAGTTTCAGTAGAGGAAGAAGAGTTATTTTTGCAAAGTTCAAATGGTTCAAATGGCTCTGAGCACTATGGGACTTAATATCCGAGGTCATCAGTCCCCTAGAACTTAGAACTACTTAAACCAGACTGACCTAAGGACATCACACACATCCATGCCCGAGGCAGGATTCGAACCTTTTGTGGCGGTGTTCGTAGCGACAAACAATTCGCTGTAGAAACGGCTTACGAAGTCACCGCCACACATTTAATAGCGGGCCGACCGGTCCGCTGGAACAGTGAACAGAAAGATGAAAACCCAAACACTCTGATTAAATAAAAGTCGGTACTTATCTTTATTAACGAAGATACAGCAACATAGTAGTGAACTCCGTGTCTACAGAAATCTGTCTAGTTCGAGTCGGAGCGGCTAGGTCAGCGTCGGCTGACGACAAACAACAACTCTGCTGCGATGAACACACAACTGACTAGCAAGTACACAATTCGGAGGCGAGTATACAACTGAGCGGCGAATACAGAACTGTCCTAGCGCTCGCGACTCCAGCGCTTAAGAAGCCAGAAGCCAGCGGTGGCGCGCGCAGACTTGCGACGATTTCCTGTCTCGCTGGCGCTGCTTATGCGGACGGCGTCCGGACTTTGATGCTGCCAACCTTTTGGCAGCGGGCTCGGGTGGCATTACTGGCTAGGATATAACAGAACCTGCTACCGTAGCAGTCGCACGGTTCCGGACTGAAGCGCCTAGAACCGCTCGGTCACCTTTTTGCAAGGTTTTGAAGAGGAGGAGTTGTTGGATGAGAGGGGTAGCAATAAAAATGAGGTCAGGGAACCTGTTAGCTGTACTGACTCGCCACCAACTGTAATAGCAGACGACAGTATTATAGATTGCAATGTTGCGCAGGGATGCAGTTGCTCAGAAGTGGAGAGTAGTTTAGCTGATGTGCAGCAAACGAAAGGAGAGGAGGTTGTCAAGTTCTTTGATTTAAAATTCGTGGACAGGTTGGAAAGGGCAGCTGCGGATGTAGAGATTGATGACCTCTTGAAGCTAAGTGTAAATGTACTTGCAACTGAACAAAATTGATATAACTGGAAACAGAACGAAAAGGATTTATTAGAAAACGTTTATGAGGAACATGTTCAAACTAGACTATCTCACCCATTATGAAAACTAACATCTCAGGAGTAAGAGTGCGCTGTCTTATTGATAGTGGCATGAGGAAAGTGATTTGTGCCAAACTTTCTTTGGTTCTTTTCCTAATAAGAATGAACCACATGTCATACAAGTAAGTGTTTAAGAATAATAGGTGCTACTGAAAAAGATTCTAGACCAGTACTGCTGGTATAGGTAACATAATAATTTTGACTGTGATCTGTCGCCTTCATGCTACCGCCATGGGGTTTAATGATGGCGGAGATTCTGGAGCGACCCATGGGTCGACTCTACTGGCGAGGCACCTTGTAGCGTACCCGACGCGGTGGACACAGGGTGAGTGGCGGGTGGTAACGCGTTCACCTCACTCGAGACTGAGGGCCAATGTGGAGGCTATCCGTATGGCCTCGCCTATTCACTGTGTGAGTGAACAGGTGGGCGTTCCTTGAGCAGGGTCAGATCAGAAACACTGGGGAAAAGGTTATCTCGTTATTTTGAGCTTCAATGTTAGGCGCATTATGGAGGCCCTTAGGAAGATAGCGTTCAGGGCTGGAAAAAAAGCCTCATCCGGGATGTGGAGGCGGCCTTGCCTGCGGCCATAGAGCGTGCAGGGTGCTTTCGTCTGGAAGTTGTGGCTTACGTTGGCACCAACGACGCCAGTCGCATGAGTTATGAGGCTATCCTCAATTGTTACAGGCTGCTGGCGGATGTGGTGAAGACTGCTGGCCTTGAATGCAAGGTGCAAGCAGAGCTTGCAGTTTGCAGCATCGTTACGGGAGATTATTGAAGTTCTTTGATTTGGAACTGAGTGGGCGGTCACAACAAAAGGCTTCATCGTCTATGGATAATCTCTGCTGCAGATTTCTGAATCTCTGTTATCGTGTGGGGATTGGTAGGACTCCCCTTGATAGGTCAGCGGCGCACAGTACTAAGAAACTACTTGGGTATCAGACTACTTGTGAGGCATATGGGGGGATTCTTAGGCTAGGTGGTAGTTTGAGGTGCTCTCACGAACACACGCGAGTCGATACCTTTTTTTTTTTTTTTTTTTTTTTCATCAGTCTTCTGATTGGTTTCATGCAGCCCGCCCCGAAATCCTCTCCTGTCCTAAGCTCTTCACCTCACAGTAACACTTGCAAACTACGTCCTCAATTATTTGCTGGATGTATTGCAATCTCTGTCTTCCTCTACAGTTTTTGCCCTCTACAGCTCCAGCTCGTACCATGGAAGTCATTCCCTCATGTCTTAACAAATGTCCTATCATCCTGTTCCTTCTCCTTATCAGTGTTTTCCACATATTTCTTTCCTCTCCGATTCCGTGCAGAACCTCCTGTTTCCTTACTTTATCAGTCGACCTAATTTTCAACATTTGTAGCACAACATCTCATATGCCTCGATTCTCTCCGGTTTTCCCACAGTTCTTGTTTCACTACTATACAAAACTGTACTCCAGACGTACATTCCTAGTGGTTTCTTCCTCAAATTAAGGCCGATATTTGATATTAATAGACTTCTCTTGGCCGGGAATGCCCTTCTTACCGTTGATAGTCTACTTTTGATGTCCTTCTTGCTCCGTCCGTCATTGGTTATTTTGCTGCCTAGGTACCAGCATTCCTTAGCTTCATTTAATTCGTGACCATAAGTCCTGATGTTAAGTTTCTCGCTGTTCTCATTTCTACTACTTCTAATTACCTTCATCTTTCTTCGATTTACTCTCAATCCATAATGTGTACTCATTAGACTGTTCATTCCGTTCAGCAGATCACGTAATTCTTCTTCACTTACCCACAGAATAGCCATGACATCAGCGAATCGTATCATTGATGTCCTTTACCTTGAATTTTATTTCCACTCCTGAACCTTCCTTTTATTTGTATCATTGCTTCCTCGATGTACAGATTGACAGTGGGGGCGAAAGTTTACATCCTGGTCTTACACCCTTTTCAATACGAGCACTTCGTTCTAGGTCGTCCACTGATATTATTTTTTCCATTCCCTCTTGGATGTACATATTGTATATGATCCGGATCCCTATAGCTTACCCCTATTTTTCTCAGAATGTCGAACATATTGAACCATTTTACACTGTCAATATGTGGATAGGGAAATTAGACCGCGTTCAGAATAAAGACAGTTTGATTGTAAAAATTTTATCAGTAAATTGTCGAAGTATTCGTAACAGAGTTCCCGAATTTACTGTCCTCCAGCCTCAGATTATTCTTGCGAATGAGAGCTGGCTAAAACCCGAAGTAAAAAGGTCTTAGATATTTAGCAAGTCTTGGAATGTTTTTCGGAAAGACAGATTAGACGCCATTGCAGAGGGATGTTCATTACGGTCGACAAAAATATTGTCTCAATTTAGGTTGAAATTGAGTGTGATAGTGAAGTTATCTGGTCTCGCTTAACAGGTCTAGGTGAAACTAAGTTAATTGTTGAATGTTTTTACCAACCACCCGACTCCGCTGTGGCGATTATAGAGTCATTCAAAGAGAGTTTTTGGTCAGTTGTGCATAAATGCCCACATCATGCAACAGTGACTGGAGGTGACTTTAACCTACCGAGTATAGACTGATCGTGTATAAATTCGTTGGAGAGGGACAGACAGAAAGTTTTGTGAAGTACTTTTGAACAGCGTTTGCTAAAACTGTGATGAGCAGCTAGTTCGGCAGCCCATACGCAATGGAAGTCTAGTGGACCTTGTCGCTACAAACAGGCCGGACTTTATCGATGGTGTCAGTGGTAGATACTGGTTTTAGTGATGATGATGTCATTGCAGCGATTATGGTTACGAAAGTTAATAAATCAGTCAAGAGGGCTAGGAGAGCGTTTCTGCTAGAAAGAACAGATAAGCAGTTGTTTGCATCTCACATAGATAATGAACTGCAATTATTTACTTCCAGATATGTGGACATAGAGTAATTACTGGCAAAATTTAAACGGATTGTAAATCGCAGTCTGGACAAGTATGTGTATAGTAAGCGGATTAAGTGTGGAAAAAGCCCACCGTTGATTAGTAAGGAAATTCGTAAAATGCTGAGGAAGCAAAGGCTGTTGCACTCTTGGATCAAAAGAGCACGCGCAAATTACAGCAGGAAAAATTAGTAGCGATTCGTGTGTCTGTGAAAAGATCAATGCGCGAAGCATAGGACAGATACTACTGTCATGTGTAGGGTAAAGATCTGGCGGAGAACCCGAAAAAATTCTGATCCAGTGTAAAATCACTAAAAGCGTTTAACACTTCTGATTAGGCAGAAAAAATAGCAAAAGGAAGACCGAAGTCTTAATTTCCATGTTTAAGAAACCTTTCACGCAGGAGAATAGTACAAACGTACTGTCATTTGACCATTGCGCAGAGTACCGTATGGATGACATACTCTTAAATATAAATCCAGTAGAGAAACTGAAAGAGTTGAAAACCAATAAGTCACCAGATCCGGACGGAGTTCCAATTAGGTTTAACAGAGAGTACTTTACATCAGTAGCCCCTTGCATACACTACTGGCCATTAAAATTGCTACACCAAGAAGAAATGCAGATGATAAACGGGTATTCATTGGACAAATATATTCTACTAGAACTGGCATGTGATTACATTTTCACGCAATTTGGGTGCACAGATCCTGAGACATCAGTACCCAGAACAACCACCTCTGCCCTTAATAACGGCCTTGATACGCCTGGGCATTGAGTCAAACAGTGCTTGGGTGGCGTGTGAATGCACAGCTGCCCATGCAGCTTCAACACCATACCACCTCATCAAGAGTAGTGACTGGCGTATTGTGACTAGCTAGTTGCTCGGCCGCCATTGACCAGACGTTTTCAATTGGTGAGAGATCTGGGGAATGGTGGCCAGGGCAGCAGTCGAACATTTTCTGTATCCAGAAAGGCCCGTACAGGACCTGCAACATGCGGTCGCGCATTACCTTGCTGAATTGTATGGGTTTCGCAGGGATCGAATGAAGGGTAGAGTCACGGGTCGTAACACGTCTGAAATGTAACGTCCACTGTTCAAAGTGCCGTCAATGCGAACGAGAGGTGACCGAGACGTGTAACCAATGGCACCCCATATCATTACGCCGGATGATACGCCAGTATGGCGATGAAAAATACACGCTTCCAATGTGCGTTCACCGCGATGTCGCCAAACACGTATTCGACCATCATGATGCTGTAAACAGAACCTGGATTCATCCGAAAAATGACGTTTCCCCATTCGTGTACCCAGGTTCGTCGTTGAGCACACCATCGCAGGCGCTCCTGTCTGTGATGCAGCGTCAAGGGTAACCGCAGCCATTGTCTCCGAGCTGATAGTCCATGCTGCTGCAAACGTCGTCGAACTGTTCGTGCAGATGGTTGTTGTCTTTGAAACGTGCCCATCTGTTGACTCAGGGATTGAGACGTGGCTGCTCGATCCGTTACAGCCATGCGGATAAGATGCCTGTCATCTCGACTGCTAGTGATACGAGGCCGTTGGGTTCGAGCACGGCGTTCCGTATTACCCTCCTGAACCCAGCGATTCCCTAGTCTGCTAACAGTCATTGGATCTTGACCAACGCGAGCAGCAATGTCGGTATACATTAAACCGCAGTCGCGATAGGCTACAAGCAGACCTTTATCAAAGTCGGAAACGTGATGTTACGCATTTCTCCTCCTTACACGAGGCATCACAACAACGTTTCACCAGGCAACGCCGGTGAACTGCTGTTTGTGTATGAGAAATCGGTTGGAAACTTTCCTCATGTCAGCACGTTGTTGGTGACGCCACCGGCGCCAACCTTGTGTGAATGCTCTGAGAAGCTAATCATTTGCACATCACTGCATCTTCTTCCTGTCGGTTAAATTTAGCATCTGTAGCACGTCATCTTCGTGGTGTAGCAATTTTAATGGCCAGTAGTGTAGTCTGCATTTATCGCGAATCTCTTGACCATAGAAAATTGTCATGCGACTGGAAAAAAGCTCAATGTGACTGTTACATATAAGAAGCGCAGATGAACGGACCCGGAAAATTACATACCAATATCCTTAACATCGGTTTGCTGCTAAACTCTTGAGCAAATTCTGAGTTAGACTGTAATAAATTCCCTAGCGACTGAAAAGCTCACGTCCACGAAAGTATCACTCGTGCTGAGCCCAGCTTGCTCTTTTCTCACATGGTATACTGCGAACTATGGATGAAGGCCAACAGGTAGATTTCATATTACTAGATTTCCGAAAAGCATTCTAAACGGAAGCCCAGCGCAAACTGTTAACGAAGGAACGTGCATGCAGTACAGGCTCCCATAAATGTGAGTGGCTCATAGACTTCTTAAGGAATGGAACCCAGTATGTGGTCTTCGACGGCCAGTGTTCATCGGAGACCAGGGTAACACCAAAAGTGCCTCAGATAAGTTTGGTAGGACCGTTGCTATTTTTCTGTGTACGTAAGTGATCTGCAGACGGAGTGGGCAGCAGTCTGCGGCCGTTCCCTGATGGTACTGTGATGTACAGGAAGGTGACGAAGATGAATGACTGTAGGTTGATACGAGATGACGTAGATAAAACTTCTGTTTGGTGTGATGAGTGGCAGCTGGCTCTTAGCGTAGACAAATATAAGTTAATGCAGATGGGTAGGGAAAACAGACCCGTAATGTCGCGCGTGACACAGTCACGTCGTTTAAATATCTGGGCTTAAAGTTGCAAAGCGACATGAAATGGAGCGAACATGCGAGGATTGTGGTAGGGCAGGCGAATGGTCTGCTTCGGTTTATTGAGAGGATTTTCGGAAAGTGTAGTTCATATGTAAAGGAGACAGCATGTAGGACACTAGTGCGACGTATTCTTGAATACTGCTCTGGTGTTCGGGTTCGCACCACGGCGTATTGGAAGAAGACATCAAAGCAATTTAGACGCGATCTGCTGGATTTGTTGCCGGTAAGTTCGATCAGGATGCAGGTGTTACGCATATTTTTCAGGAGCTCAGGTGGGAATCCGTGGAGGAAAGAAGACATTCATTTCGAAGAACACTACTGATAAAGTTTAGAGAACCGGCATTTGAAGCTAACTGCAGATTGATACTATTGCAGCCAACGTAGATATCGCGTAGGGACCACGAAGATGGTCGGTTTTCCCTCGCTCTATCTGAGTGTGGTACGGGAAAGACAACGAATAGTTGTGGTACATGGTACCTTCCTCCACTGCGCACCGTGCGTTGGCTTGCAGATTGTGTAGGTAGTTGTAGATGTAGATGTAGATGTAGCTCATCCTTGTTTAATCGTGCTTGGCTTAAGTGTTAAGATGTTAATGGTTACAGATCTATTAACGAAATATCAAGGATTGGTTTCGATCAGAGTCATGTACTGTTAACTTTCCCAGCTGCGACAAAAAGTCGAGCTAGTCGTAAATCTTGTTTCATATGCCGTGGGAGTGGATCTCATACAGAAGATGTCGATAACGTACTGAATTAAAAACTGCTCGAGTGACTAGAAGAAACATACCTGTTTGATTCCCACTATTCGTGGAACTCAGCATATTATATGTCAAGAACCGAGATGCTCGATGTTTGCAGAACCGATGCTCTTTTTTTTATGAAGGCGGTTTCTTCGATCCAGATAGCAGCTCATGATATGTACCAATGTACAAACAGTTTCTTTTTTCTAAGAGATGGGTGTTCTTTTTTCTAAGTGATTATCAGTATGTTAAGGAACCACATGCACAGTAGTGTTCTCTTCATTTTTGTAGACAGGAATGATTCCCTTTGTTTGATTAGCCGTTAACCTGTTGCGCTGCTGAAGTTGGACGGGACCTTCCCAAGATTGAACTTCTTGTTTAAATTCAGTTCACACGATGATCGTGTCTCAAGTCATTTTCACAGCTGAAATTCTCGAACAGTTGACAGAACGTAATGTTTCAAAATTAACTTTTCCATTGCCACAAAAATTGTGATAATTCTCTTAGGTTCCTCATAAACAGTAATTTTCAACAATGCAGACGAACTATTCGAGACAGTCCCTGAGAGAACATGTAAGAAATAAATTTAATCGACATGTGGCATATTTACAACTATAGAGAACACTTTATTCATACTATGGAGTTCGCTGTACAATATTTTTTACGCAGCTCTGCAAACTCGAGGCTTCCAAGGGGCCTCAGGATATCTTCTTGTACGCCGCGAAGCAGACTGCATCTCCAATGTTGCCAGAAGGAGAATGCAATAATTGGCAGATAAAAACTTGGATCTGAAATGAAATTACTGACCATTACGAACGCCCTGGGTCAGCCAAATTTTGTGTAAGAAAAACTTCCGATTTAAGGTTCAAATGCCTCTGAGCACTATGGTACTTAACATCTGAGGTCATTAGTCCCCTAGAACTTAGAACTACTTAAACCTAACTGAATTAAGGACATCACACACATCCTGCCCGAGGCAGGATTCGAACCTGCAACTGCAGCAGTCACGCGGTTCCGGACTAAAGCGCCTAGAACCACTCTGCCACAGCGGCCGGCCCGATTTAAGGATGACAAATTCAGAAACTAGGTTACTTTTTCATGTTTCCATTCGTTAATGTCATAGGGAATGAGTTCATGGAAAAAAAATCGACTATTAAACAAAAGAAGTCCATTGTAGAGAAATTTGTTTCAGTGGTACAAACGAGTGTCAATCCTTAAAAAGTATTCCATTCACATAAATGTAGCAGACCGGAGTGGCCGAGCTGTTCTAGGCGCTTCAGTCTGGAACCGCGCGACCGCTACGGTAGCAGGTTCGAATCCTGCCACGGGCATGGATGTGTGTGACGTCCTTAGGTTAGTCAGGTTTAAGTAGTTCTAAGTTCGAGGGGACTGATGACCTCAGAAGTTGAGTCCTATAGTGCTCAGAGCCATTTCAACCATTTGAACCACATAAATGTAGCTTCCTGCCAGATTAAAACTGTGTGCCGGACAGAGAATCGAACTCTGGACCTTTGCCTTTCGCGGGCAAGTGCTCTACCATCTGCAGGCCATACAGCTCGACTTGAGCGATCAGAGCACCCTATAAAATCTTGTTGAAGTGTTCCGCTCTGTAACGTGGTGCGTCATGAAATTGCGCCATGTATTAGTCAAGTGACAATTCTTACCGTTGGAGGTCTTGGAGAGGCTGTATTGTCCACTGAATGCTACATGCTGGTGGATAAATGGTCTATATGAGCAGTATGGAACTCATTTATTTCTAGACAAACTACTAAAAGAAAACTTTTACACCACCTGCGTGTCCGGGAACTTATGTAGGGACTGAAGTATGTTATGGAAAGAACAATGAGACGCAATCCGGCTCTGAACATCGCCCTGGATATATAATGCGCGGCAGATCCACATCTCTGATGTATATTGTGGATGTGCTTGCCAAAATCGCTCCGGACGTTGTCTGTGGCGGTTCCACCTTGAAATCCCATCCCGGACGTGCCATATTGTGGATCCGCATCCCAACGTTGTTCCGGATATAAGGCGCGGCGAATCCACCAAACGTCACATCTGAGTTAGGGCTCGCAGGTGGACGAACTACACGTTACGTCCGAATATGTGTTCTGTGTTCAAAATTGGTTCCACCAGCGGTAGGACCAGTTACCGGGAGCCTTCAGTGACACATGCACATACTCAGAGATACAGAAAACAGAGGAAATGCACTGCAAATGTAGAATGTGTGGGTGGAGGCGACTGGATGCAATCGACTACATTGTCATACTACGCCGCTGGATAAAAATAGTGTATTTGCGCTAGGTGTTGGCAGCTTGTTTACAAACAATTTTGGAACAAGGAATGAGAGGTGATGACATGATCGCATGGACAAAAGTGACATAAAATCTATAGAATTACGAAAAATGGCATAAAATAGTGTAAATTCAGGGAAAATACACAGAAATGCGGGGAAATTGAGGAAGTACTTGCTTGTCTGCTGGTTGGTACAGAACAATTCTTGTGTATGGGAACAAGTATGCGACAGCAAGAGGAATCCGAGAAAATATCGACATGGAAACGAAAATTGAAAGGGAAACACTTTTTTTCCGTCGAGGCAGCATTCTATTGAATATCTATTGAGGCAACAGTGATACACGCGACTTGACTACTGTATTTGACGCTTTCCAGGAAAACAGAGAACCATCTGTCTGTAACCTTACATACATCTGCGTTAAAGGATAACTGAGAGTAAAGCGAGTGATCGGTTGAGATGTAGCTGTAACGAGGTACGATTTAATGGTAGATTGATGATGCATACTACAGAGGGAAATGTTGCTGTAGGTCACTGAACGATTTTTTCCCGCTTTTCTGTCTGGATGGATCAGTCATGTGTGATAGCCTGCGTTCGACTCTTATACAACAACGTGTTCCATTTGTGACTTAGAGCATTGTCCACTTGCTATTGTTAACAGAGAACCTGTCGGTCATCAAAGGACTCCCATCTCATGTGTGTTGAAACGTGACCATTCTGTTTCGAGAAATTCCTCTAAACGCACGAGGATTTATGGGGTGTACTCCACTCCCCTGTCGCATCTTGATTATAAAACCGAGGCTTCAGTTTCATAACTAAGATGATTCTAAGTTAGCGATCGGTGTTTCGAAAGCACTGCAATCCCTGTGTATACATCTGCTTGACAGATGTCCTGTTTACATAGTTATTGGAGGCATGACGCGTAATTTCATATGTCAGACGCCGCTGTTATGCGTTTATCTGTTAACTTGTAAGAGGTATTCTCTGTTACTAACGATACTTTTA
This sequence comes from Schistocerca americana, assembly GCF_021461395.2. Taxonomy (NCBI): domain Eukaryota; kingdom Metazoa; phylum Arthropoda; class Insecta; order Orthoptera; family Acrididae; genus Schistocerca; species Schistocerca americana. Next base: position 588,512,035 of record NC_060125.1, on the reverse strand, counting down.
TATAGGAATGATGCGGACATAGTATAATTTCTGAACCCTGATCGGACATTATGCGGAGCAATCAGACTACCGATTCCTGTAATAGTTTAGGCAATGAGAGTGCATCCATACTGAAGAAGATTATTGGCTAGTAAGCTGTATCTAGGTAAAGATGGTCTCTGTACTTTCGGACATGTCCGAAAGAACAGATACCATTGGTGATCTTGCAGCTCTCGAAGAATGAAATTACAATGAAATCCAGACCAAATTCTGTATGCGTCTGCTTTCCATTGCCATTGTTTTGCGGGAACAAATCTGTTGAAATTCTAGTCGGATGCAGGTAAGAGCAAACAAATACTTTCCGAAACCACACAGGTTCAAAAAATGGTTCAAATGGCTCTGCGCACTATGGGACTTAACTTCTGAGGTCATCAGTCCCGTAGAACCTAACTAACCTAAGGACATCACACACATCCGTGCCCGAGGCAGGATTCGAACCTGCGACCGTAGCGGTCGCGCGGTTCCAGACTGTAGCGCCTAGAACCGCTCGGCCACACCGGCCGGCAAACCACCCAGGATCTGCACTGAACACTTCCCCCAGTGGAATCGATACAAACAGATCTAAACTACACAGTAAACAATTTATTAACAGCGTTTGAATGATGCTTGTAAATTCTTCAATGATTCTGACACATTATTCAAGTTCCACTAGAGACGTGCAACCCGTGACATATTCCCAAGTGTCTTCATCGGCAAACTAAAATTTTCATTAATTTAAATAACTCCCTTAGAATCAAAACTAACAACAAATATGAACAAATCTCACCCCTCGTTTAATTCTGTGCAATGAAGCTGCATATACAAATCGATACTCCATACAACAATAAATTATTCCCCAAAAATATTCTTAGATAAGTAGATAAACATACATCTGTCTTCCTAGGTAAGCATTATTAATTTTCATTTTCATCAGAACGGAACTTCTTTCCTCTCATTGCGTCTTTGAGTGGTCCAAACATATGGAAAACACTTGGGGCAAGGTCTGGTTAGTATGGTGGATGAGGAAGATACTCAAAATGCAGGTCTGTGATTGTTACAACTGTTGTACGGGCTGTGTGGGGCCCTACATTGTCATGTTGCAAAAGGACACCTGCTGACAGCAGTCCACGTCGCTTTGATTTGATTGCATGCCGCAGATGATTTTCTAGGAGAATAGTGTATGATGCACTTGTGATAGTGGTCCCCTGAGGCATTTAATGCTCCAAAATGACGCCTTTTTTGTCCCAAAAGAGAATCAGAATAACCTTCCCTACTGATGGTCCTGTTCGAAACTTCTTTGGTTTTGGTGATGAGGAATGGCGCCATTCCTTGCTCGCTCTCTTCGTTTCCGGTTCGTGGAAGTGTACCCAGTTTTCGTCCCCAGTAACGATTCTTGCAAGGAAGCCATCACCTTCTCGTTCAAAGCGCCGAAGAAGTTCTTCACAAGCATCAACACGTCGTTCTCTCATTTCAGGAGTTAGCTGCCGTGGCACCCATCTTGCAGAAACTTTGTGAAACTGGAGTACATCATGCACAATGTGGTATTCTGACCCATGACTAATCTGTAAACATGCTGCAATGTCATTCAGTGTCACTTGGCGGTTTTCCTTCACTATGGCTTCAACTGCTGCAATGTTCTGTGGACACACAACTCGTTGTGCCTGATCTGGACGAGGAGCATCTTCCACTGAAGTCACACCATTTGCGAACTTCCTACTCCATTCGTAGACTTTCTGCTGTGACAAACATTCATCACCGTACTGAACCTTCGTTCTTCGATGAATTTCAATAGGTCTCACACCTTCACTACGCAAAAACCGAATAACAGAACGCTGTTCTTCCTGGTGCAAGTCGCAAGTGGGGGGGGGGGGGCATCTTTATGCTGATACTGCGACGGTATGTGTGCATCTGCACTATGCTGCTACCTATCGGCCATTCTGCACGCTGTTTGTAGCACGCTTACCAACTTACAGGATAACGGCGCGAAATTTCAATTTGTTATTAGAAATTTAAGGTTTTCATTTGACTCACCCTCGTACTTTTGGAAACACTTTGCAGAATTCAAATTCAGTTCTACAACTGTCCACGGTTCATATTCCGAAGATGACACTTTCCGAAATCCAGCCCTATACCAACACTTAGCAAGATTTTTATCCCTCAACTATCACTTTCCAAGTTCCTATCCCGGACGGGACCCCAATTGCGAGCTAACATCCCAAAGATGCTCTGGCTCACTTGCTGTTCCTCTTCGTCGAAATGTCCTGGCTCAAACTCTACTAGGGGTTGAAAAGCAGGTGCCGCATTACACGCCCTAAATTAGACACTTGTGAACATTTGGTTAAATTGTCGGGCTGATGGCAAGTTTGCGAAATTGTATGAAACATACAACGTTATAACACCGGGAGCTAAATTAACGACCCATAAATGATGTAGGCCACACAGTTGCGATTTGGTTAGAATAATGTTTATTCAGAAAGCAAACTACTAGCGAAAGAGGTCGTATTTAGAATTACTATTACACTCGAGCGCATATCCATTTGACACAGTTGGACCACCCAAAATCTCATCCTGAATTATAAGAGCAATACTCCACCTCGTTAACTACACGAGTTCGCACCATACGCGGGGCTGCTCACCACTCAGAGACTAAGTCCTGCGATAACTCACAACGCGAAATCTCGCTAAGTCGTTTCACTTCCTAGCTACCTAAAGACCGACCGTCCGCTTTCGTGTCTCCCCCAGCACTGTCCCTCTGCCCGTCCCCGGCCGCGTTTCTCGATCGCCCGCCGAACATTCTAGTTCACCTGACTAGGGCAGTTCTCTCTCCCGAAGCCGTCCATCTGATTGGCTATAGCTTATTCTACATTATTTTACATTTCGACATATTTAAATAATCAGAGCTTGACCACTTTCACATTCTAAATAAAGTAACAATATTATCCATTACATAAAGTTCAAATTTGTGTGAAATCTTATGGGACGTAACTGCTAAGGTCATCAGTCCCTAAGCTTACACACTACTTAACCTAAATTATTCTAAGGACAAACACACGCAGCCATGCCCGAGGGAGGACTCGAACCTCCGTCGTGATCAGAAGCACAGTCCATGACTGCAGCGCCTGAGACCGCTCGGCTAATTCCGCGCGGCTATCCATTACATCACATAATAAACGTTAAATTCTTTTACATAAAACCACTACAATTTCCTTCTTTGCTTTGAATACCACGGTCAGTAGCCTTGCACCAATGTGCTTTCTGATAAATAAATAAAGAACAAAAGTTTAAACTTTACAACAAATATTCTATTATCTAATGATTCAATAAGGTGTCGTGCTGTCATCGCTCAAGGTGTTTTGTGTGGAGGAAATGATGATCTGACGCTTAACCGAAAACACTGATAATATAAATTTAGGATATCTTTTAAACAAATAAAGCTACACAGTTCATATTTACTGGATTTTGCATTTTAATGATTCGCTTCTATATGAAATGTCGATTGTTAAGATCGACCAAAGCGTTCAGATTTTAGCATTCAGGTCTCTTTATCATTAAATCCGAAACTATTATACACATGATCAATATTCAAATTTTATTATGATCACCATTAAAATTGTGAAGGATGTCAGATTAAAATTACTGTGGCTTCATTTTCTGAATTACTACAGCATTAAATAGTTTTCAAAACTATTTCCCTTCATGAACAATCTTATGTCCGCCATATTTAACATTGCTACTTATCCCTGGCCGCAAACACCTCCTACGGGGTTTTCCTGTGACGTAGGGTCTTTTCTGTGTCACTCGCACACTACAGCGCTGAGGCCTCATTCAGCACAATAGACACCTTTGAATTTCCCCATCTGGTGGCGAATCTGCGCTCTTTGTGGTACTCGGTCCTGGACGTCAGGGTTCGTTTCATAATTCCTGAAGGCTGACTCCTTCGGACATATACTTAAATGAGAGCGTCATGCTCGTAAAACCACAGGTTGGAAACGCTTATATAAGACAATAAGTGACTGTCGGAGTCGTTAGATCGGTTACTACTCCTACAATGGCTGGTTATGAAGATGTGAGTGAGCTAGAACGTGGTGTTACAGTCAGTGCACGAGCGATGGGACATAGCATCTCCAAGGTAGCGATGAAGTGACGTTTTTCCCGTACGATCGTATCAATAGTGTATCGTGAACAGCAGGATTCCGGTAAAACATAAAATCGCCGACATCGCTGGGGCCGGAAAAAGATCCTCCATGAACGGGAACAACGACGACTGAAGAGAATCGTTCAACGTGACCCTTCAGCAAATTGCTGCAGATTTCAATGCTGGACCACAAACAAGTGTCAGCGTGCGAACCATTCAAGGAAACATCATAGATATGGTGTTTTGGAGCTGACGGTCAACTCATGTATCCTTGACGACTGCGGGACACACAGCTTTACGCCTCGCCTGGGCCAGTCAACACCGACATTGGACTGTTGACGACTGGAAAAATGTTGCCTGGTCGGGCGAGTCTCGTTTCAAATTTTATCGAGCGGGTTCACGTGTGCGGGTATGGAGATAACCTCATTAATCTATGGACCCTGCGTTTTAGCAGGTGGAGGCTATGTAACGGTGTGGGGCATGTGCAGTTGGAGTGATACACATCGAGATACGAATCTGACATGTGACACGTTCATAAGCATCCTATCTGATCACCTGCATCCATTCATGTCCAGTGTGCTTCCTGACAGACTTGGGAAATTCCAGCAGGACAATGCGACCCATCGCATGTCCAGAATTGTTACAGAGTGGCTCCAGGAACACTCTTCTCATAATGTTTAAACACTTCCAGTGGGCACCAAACTCCCCAGATATGAACATTATTGAGTATATCTGGAATGCCTCGCAATGTGCTGTTCAGAAGAGATCTCCACCCCTTCGTAGCACCTCTTCGTACTATTACGGATATATGGACAGCCCTGCAGGATTCATGATGTCAATTCCCCGGAGCACTACTTCACTCATTAGTTGAGTCCATGCCACATCGTGTTGAGGCACTTTTGCGTGCTCGTGGAGGCCCTACACGATGTTAGGCAGGTGTATCAGTTTCTTTGGCTCTTCAATGTAAAATACCTCATAATTTTAGTAAACATTTTTGGAAACAGTGATAAATAAAGTATTATACTTCAACTAAAGTTCAGTCTTGATCACAACACTTATGTCTCAATAACATAGGTGACCGGTTTCGGTTATATTTATATAACCGTCTTCAGACCCATGGCTTCCTTGGAGGATGGTAGGCGGAACTCTCCTCAGTTGACCTCGTAGCAGTTGAGGAGATTGGCCGGCCGAAGTGGCCGTGCGGTTAAAGGCGCTGCAGTCTGGAACCGCAAGACCGCTACGGTCGCAGGTTCGAATCCTGCCTCGGGCATGGATGTGTGTGATGTCCTTAGGTTAGTTAGGTTTAACTAGTTCTAAGTTCTAGGGGACTAATGACCTCAGCAGTTGAGTCCCATAGTGCTCAGAGCCATTTGAACCATTTTTGAAGTTGAGGAGATCTCCGCCTACCATCTTCCAAGGAAGCCATGTGTCTGAAGATTGTTATATAAATATAACCGAAACCGGTCACCTATGTTATTGAGACATAAGTGTTGCAATCAAGACTGAACTTTAGTTGAAATATAAAATACCATGTGGCTCACACGAAACTGAATTTTAGTTAAAATATAAAATACCATGTGGCTCACACGAAACCAGCTGAGGGGATCACTCATGCGTTGAAAAATGCTATACCGTCATTCCAGCTTGCATAATGGTAATGTAGTTGAGAAGAATGAGGTCGAGCAGCTCTCTGTAAGCCACACATGTCTGTAGTCTGTGATAAATAGAAGTTTATCTGCTGTGAAGAATGGCGCCACTGGTCAGTGAATGACTCGAGACGAGTGATTTGCTGTGATGAAAGACGCTACACCCGACGGCAATCCGTTGGAAGGGTTTTGGTTTTGGCGAATACCTGGAGAACTTTACCTGCCGTCACGTGTAGTGTGAACATAAAAGCTTACATAAACGCTAAATGTGGAAGAATGTGGACTGATTATATAGCATTATGCACTGTATTCTGAGGAACAGTTCAGAGGCAATGACTGTTTACATCATGATGAAAGTGAAACCTGTCGTAATGTAGCACAAGTGAGGCATTGGTTTTTAGGCAATAACGTACATGAAATGGACTGAGCCACCCTAAATCTCAACATGTGTCCAGTGAAACACATTTGTGATGAGTTATAACGTCGACTTGGATCCGTAAACCAGTGTCCAACATTACTGCCTTCTCTTTGTTCGCCTCTTGAGAAAGATGAAGCACTCATTCCTCCACAGCTCTTCACACACCTCACTGGAGTTAAGACCAGCCGAGCTCATGCCTTAATAAATGTGTAGGAATGCACTCACCCCATATGTATGTCAACTATCATAACGGCGACCGGAACGGTCGTGGGGATGTAGTGACGGAAACGTGGCGGGACCCGCAAAGTGGCCCGTGAACAACACAATGGGAGAGGGCGGACCCGACCAATGAAGGACCTTACGACACAACAAGAACAGACAACACGATCCAAATAAGACAACCACATCCACTCGTAAAGCAACACGAAAGTCAATACGCTGTCTGTTGCGAGGCGATATGTCCTGAGACGCACGCGAGGTTAAACTGGCAGGCTGAGCTTTTTTTTTGTGATTTCGTTCCCTTGCCCCATATGGGCAGGGGAGGGCTGTCAGTGGCACAATCCGCCGCTCTTCAGCCGAGTGGCATGACGAATGTAAAATAAGAATAAAATGTTACATACATAAGGCGATAAAGGGGAACTTAAAACAGAATATCGGGAGAAAATGGAGGTAAAAAGTATTGAGTAACAAGGAGGTGTTCATGGAGGACAGTTAAAAAAAAGTCACCAGAAAGTTAAAAAACACAGTTGGCGATTCTTCAAAAGCTCAATGGACCTGCACACGTTAAAAGTCAGCCACAGTAGTAAAAACACTCCGGAACAACACACTTAAAACCCACTTGGAGCACACACGACGAAGAATAAAACTGCCAGGCGGGACCTGCCGAGGGAAAGGGCAGAAACGATGGAAAAGGAGGGGAGAGCAGGGGCAGCAGGGGAAGTGGTGGGATGAAGAGAGGAGGGTCATCCTTGGGTACACAAAGAGATGGGAGACACATGGGGCAGGAGATGAAGAGGGAAGACAGGGCAGGAGGGACTGCAGAGACACTGAAAGGAGGCCCAAGAGATGGAGGGGGAGTAGGAGGGGGAAGCCGCTCAGGAGGAGGGTGGGGGAGGAGAGGGAGCCCTGAGGAGGAGGCAGGAAGATGGGGTTAGAGTTGGTAGGAAGTTTAGATGTCAGGGCGAAGCTCATCATCTGGGAGGGGTAGACGATGGAAGTTGCGTTGGGAAAGGAGATGAAGGGTGTGGAGATGGAGAGAGGGTGGGACACAACAGTAAAGGCGCGGCAACTGGTTGGGGGTGGAGAGGAAGGGAGACACCAGGGGGTGAGGGGGATCAAGGCGGCGGACAATATATAGGGTGTGGATGTGTTCAAGGAAAAGGAGAAGGTGGAGGAAGGGGATGTCGTAGAGGATGCGCGTGGGGGACGGAAGGCGGACGCGGAAGGCGAGGCGGAGCGCATGGCTTTCGAGGATTTGGAGGGCTTTATAGAACCGGGGAGGGGCGGAAATCCAAGCTACACTGGCATAACAGAGGATGGTTGGTTCTGAGCACTATGGGACTTAACATCTATGGTCATCAGTCCCCTAGAACTTAGAACTACTTAAACCTAAGTAACCTAAGGACATCACACAACACCCAGTCATCACGAGGCAGAGAAAATCCCTGACCCCGCCGGGAATCGAACCCAGGAACCCGGGCGTGGGAAGCGAGAACGCTACCGCACGACCACGAGCTGCGGACCAAACAGAGGATGGGGCGGATCAAGGATTTGTAGGTGTGAAGGATGGTGGAAGGATGCAGACCCCACGTGCGGCCGGACAGGAGTTTTAGAAGGCGGAGGCGGTTGTGAGCTTTGTGTTGGATGGTAACGAGATGGGGAGTCCACATGAGGTGGCGGTCGAGTGTGAGGCCAAGGTATTTGAAGATAGGAGTGAGGTGGTTAGGATGGAGTGCGGCTTATGATGATCGCCTGGCAGGCTGAGCGACAGGCAGGCGCTTAAGTACTCGATCGGGGACGCCGTCATTGGCTTCTGCAACCACGTGTTCCACTGTGCGCCCTCACTCTAAATGCGAGCCAGGAGGCGCGCGCCGCCACAGCTTACGGCGCGATGGTAGAGACCTCTATGGGTCTTCGACGTCCATGACGTCTGGCGGGGATTCACATTCCGCGGCGCGCGGAACCAGAACTATAGGCTATTGAGAACACGTGATTGACGTTTTTATAATCATCTGGATCGTAAAAAGAAAGGAGTATAATGGAAAGTTCGTCTGTCATATTGAGACACAATATTCTTGTGAGAGCAGGTGAGTGATTTCTTTATAGCCTCTGGATCAAAAGCTGCGAATCATTGCAATACTTGTTTGAACTACGACGTTCTCTCACTCGCCGCTCTACTTTGCCAGAAGGTCTCAAGAGTAGAGCGTAGCAAGTGACGTATCCGCTACAGGAGGCAGACGGCCGGGGAGCGACAAGTGTTTCCCGGGGGGACTGTGGCGGCGCGGCGCGGCGCCTTTGCGGTGGACGTGACAGCGAGAGGCGGCCGCGCTGCCTGTGGTACTGCGCGCAATATTTCATTGGCGGCGGCGGAGGCGGAAGGAGCGCTGCGTTATTTTTCGCAGCTGAGGGAGTTGGGGGAGGGGAGCCGAGACGGCGAGTTGGCGGCCCTTCCCGCGAGGCCGCTCTTATTGAATTACGGCTGAAAGAGAAGACAGTTTTGCACGTCACGCCGCTTTAGGGGCGCTAACAAAAACACTCCCGCCAGCCAAACTGCCGGCGGCGAGGCGCGGTGGTCCGCCCCGGTGAGGGGAGTGCCGCGCCAGAGCCGGGGTAAGATTCCCTCCCACTTGTCCGTCTCTCTCGGCGCCACACAACTGCGAGAGACGGCTTCCGCCGTACTCGGTGTTTCTTTCTTTTCGTTAGAGGTTAGCCTCACGTTGGCTTCCAGGTTATTAGTTATGTAGCGCTGTCTCAGTTTACAAAGAATGACGGGCTCGAGAATGCAAATTGCCACTCTGTGAACGGCACAGTAATGTCAGGTCGTCATAGGACTCTTTTCAAGTCTCGCAGTAATCCAGTTGACACAGAATTTACAAAAGCAAATATATAGCAACCGGGCCAACAACGATAGGTCGCCAGGTTCAATGTTGCAGCCAGCACCAACCAGGAGCCAGGCGCTATAAGCAAGGGTATTACAGTTATAATTGTAAAATTACCGTAAGTTTCCAGAGACAACAGTAAGCACTACACTACTGGCTTTTAAAATTGCTACACCACGAAGATGATGTGCTACAGACGCGAAATTTAACCGACAGGAAGAACATGCTGTGATATACAAATGGTTAGCTATTCAGAGCATTCACACAAGGTTGCTGCAGGTGGCGACACCTACAACGTGCTGACATGAGGAAGGTTTCCAACTGATTTCTCATACACAAACAGCAGTTGACCGCCGTTGCCTGGTGAAACGTTGTTATGATGCCTCGTGTAAGGAGTAGAAATGCGTACCATCAAGTTTCCGACTTTGATAAAGGTCGGGTTATAGCCTATCGCGATTGCGGTTTATCGTATCGCGACATAGCTGTTCGCGTTGGTCGAGATCCAATTACTGTTAGCAGAATATGGAATCAGAGGATACAGGGGGATAATACGGAACACCGTGCAGGATCCCAACGGCCTCGTATCACTAGCAGTCGAGATGACAGACATCATATCCGCATGGCTGTAACGGATCGTGCAGCCACGTCGCGATCCCAGAGTCAACAGATGGGGAAGTTTGCAAGACAAAAACCAACTGCACGAACAGTTCGGCGACGTTTGCAGCAGCATGGAATATCAGCTCGGAGACAATGGCTGCATCACAGACAGGAGCTCCTGCTATGGTGTACTCAACGACGAATCTGGGTGCACGAAACGTCATTTTCTCGGATGAACCCAGGTTCTGTTTACAGCATCAAGATGGTGTACTCGTCATCGCCATACTGACGTCTAACCCGGTGTGATGGTATGGGGTGCCACTGGTTACACATCTCGGTCATCTCTTGTTCGCATTGACGGCACTTTGAACAGTGGACGTTACATTTCAGATGTGTTACGACCCGTGGCTCTACCCTTCATTCGATCCCTGCGAAACCCTACATTTCAGCATGATAATGCACGACCGCATGTTGCAGGTCCTGTACGGGCCTTTCTGTATACAGAAAACGTTCGACTGCTGCCCTGGCCAGTATATTCTCCAGATCTGTCACCAATTGGAAACGTCTAGTCAATGGTGGCCGAGCAACTGGCTCGTCACAATACGCCAGTCACTACTTTTGATGAACTGTGGTATTGTGTTGAAGCTGCATGGGCAGCTGTACCTGTACACGCCATCCAAGCTCTGTTTAACTCAATGCCCAGGCGTATCAAGGCCGTCATTACGGCCAGAGGTGGTTGTTCTGGGTACTGATTTCTCGGGATCTATGCACACAAATTGCGTGAAAATGTAATCACATGTCAGTTCTAGTATAATATATTTGTCCAATGAATACCCGTTCATCATCTGCATTTCTTCTTGGTGTAGCAATTTTGATGGCGAGCAGTGTAGTTTTCCTAGCAGCTTTGGTCAGTTAAGGTCGTTCCTGCATTACCTGCAAATTGGGTGTGTTGCATGCCTGTCAGGCGTTACCTCGTAACGATTGCTTTCCTTCTATACTGTATGCGATCGTGTCTTCCTCCGACGGCTATTCGGAAAGTTAGGTCCGATCGCTAACGAAATGAAAACCACACTGAAAATCAAAAATGTTCTGTTTGCAACAGTTTGCCACACGTACCAGCTACTTTTCTACATAGCCACTACTCTGACATAGACATTTGTAGTAGCGTTGTACTACATCTCCAACACTTGTGTTTTCCGCCACTTCTCTACGCTGGTCTGCAGTTTGTAGGCTGTGTCAAAATGTTGTTTTCATAGCCAGCGGTTCGTGTGAGCGGAGATGAACATCAGAGGGAGACAAGACCGGGCTGTATGGTGGCTGATCAAACAATTTCTATAGAAAATTCTTCAAGGGCTTCCTCATTATCCCTGAAGTGTGCATCCGAGAATTATTGCCATAAAGAAGGAAATGCATAACAGTTACGTTTCGTGGAGCTGCATGAAACCAGGAGCAAGCTCGAAGTGGGTACACTTACTTGGCGTGAGACAGTATTGTTGTAAACATCCTTAAGTGCTTACTGTGTGGTCAGAACTAAGAAGAGCGACCTGATGCTATTGACAAGCATACTAGAGACAGTGCCCAATCCACGTGTGCTAAGCTTCACAGGATTTTCACTGTCCTTCCCATTTCACAAACTATCGGACCTTAACTTTCCGAATAGCCATCGTAGATTCCCCTAAAATCCGGAAGTGGTGAACCTTATGGAATGTGAGTGAGACGTAAAAGGGCCGGGAGTAGTTTTTCCCTATGTAGTTATCCTCCTGACTCTTACTTAAGATTAAACAGCATTTATGGCAAAAACGAAATTTATGTTTAATTCAGGTTTCACTCGAAAACTGTTGATGTGTAACGAGAAACAGAAGAATGTTGTAGTAAAAATAAAGAAAATAATACAGATTTATCATATAGAGCTAGAAAACATTATTTGCTAAACAAGAAAACTACAAAACAAAAATATATCAAACATCTTTGCAATACTTTGTCGAACGTATGTAAGACATGCTCGTGGTATTTATAAACAACTTTAGCATTTATCAATGATAACAGGAAACTCTCGTCTTTCATCATGACGTTTGTGCATGTGAACTGTACTTGCATCGAAAGTAACTGTTTTGGTTACATAAAAGCACAGAAGCTACGCGATCGACTAATTTTTATAACTTATAAAATGTAAGGATACAAAATATGCTATGGACTAACACTGATACGCGGTTTGAACGATGTGCAAAAGAACCAAAGAAACAAAAAATCGGCTACATTTTTTTTTCTTTTACAAATTCATTTATGTTTTTTTCCCTACCAATACTACGTATGCTAGATATATTCTAAACACTGAAAAATTTTCACAGTACATACAGATAATGTAAACAGATGTGCTACTGTGTAATATTCTACCAATATTACGTACGCTGGACATATTCTAAACAGATGGGGTGGGGGGGGGGGGGTGTTCGAGCCCCAGGAAAGGGCACATTGATTCTACTTTAGATCGCTCCCTACACATGTTCCAAATTGTTTTATGGAAGTAACTGCTTCCAGTGATTGTTCTGCGATCGTGTATCGTACAATAATGGATCTTTCTATGTATTCACAGTACGTTGCATTTTTTTATGCTGTGGGTCAATTTCCATTCATTCCACCAAGCGCCGTCCATCTGCAGGTGTTTCTGCACTTGGTTACAATCTTCTAGCGTTACGAGTTCTCTGTATACAAACGCATCATTCACGAAAAGCCTCATGGGGCTTCTTACTTTACCTACCACGTCGTTTATATTGACTGAGATGACAACATTCATATGGTACCTGCTAACACCGTGTCGAACCTCCTGTTGCCCGGTGCATGATTTTGTACACAAAGTGATCTCTCGATTATGTCTTATAAATGTTCGACGGTATTCACGTCGGCCAATCTGGGTGGCCAAGTCATTCAGTCAACTGTCCAGAACGTTCTTCAAACCAGCTGTGGCCAGGCAGCGTTGCTTGGAAACATCAAGTCCATGAATGATTTCAGCCGTAAATAGAAATATTGAAAAAGGTAGGAAAAGTTTTCTGTTTAGCAAAAGTGACAAAAAGCAGATTACAGAGCACCTGACGGCTCAACACAAAAGTTTTGTCTCAAGTACAGATGGTGTTGAGGATCAGTGGACAAAGTTCAAAACCATCGTACAATATGCGTTAGATGAGTATGTCCCAAGCAAGATCGTACGAGATGGAAAAGAGCCATCGTGGTACAACAACCGAGTTAGAAAACTGCTGCGGAAGCAAAGGGAACTTCACAGCAAACATAAACATAGCCAAAGCCTTGGAGACAAACAAAAATTACGCGAAGCGAAATGTGGTGTGAGGAGGGCTATGCGAGAGGCGTTCAATCAATTCGAAAGTAAAGTTCTATGTACTGACTTGGCAGAAAATCCTAAGAAATTTTGGTCTTATGTCAAAGCGGTAGGTGGATCAAAACAAAATGTCCAGACACTCTGTGACCAAAATGGTACTGAAACAGAGGATGACAGACCAAAGGCCGAAATACTAAATGTCTTTTTCCAAAGTTGTTTCACAGAGGAAGACTGCACTGTAGTTCCTTATCTAGATTGTCGCACAGATAACAAAACGGTAGATATCAAAATAGACGACAGAGGGATAGAGAAACAATTAAAATCGCTCAAAAGAGGAAAGGCCGCTGGACCTGATGGGATACCAGTTCGATTTTACACGGAGTATGCGAAGGAACTTGCCCCCCTTCTTGCAGCGGTGTACCGTAGGTCTCTAGAAGAGCGTAGCGTTCCAAAGGATTGGAAAAGGGCGCAGGTCATCCCCGTTTTCAAGAAGGGACGTCGAACAGATGTGCAGAACTATAGACCTATATCTCTAACGTCGATCAGTTGTAGAATTTTGGAAGACGTATTACGTTCGAGTATAATGACTTTTCTGGAGACTAGAAATCTACTCTGTAGGAATCAGCATGGGTTTCGAAAAAGACGGTCATATGAAACACAGCTCGCGCTATTCGTCCACGAGACTCAGAAGGCCATAGACACGGGTTCACAGGTAGATGCCGTGTTTCACGACTTACGCAAGGGGTTCTATACAGTTCCCCACAGTCGTTTAATGAACAAAGTAAGAGCATATGGACTATCAGACCCATTCTGTGATTGGATTGAGGAGTTCCTAGATAAGAGAACGCAGCATGTCATTCTCAATGGAGAGAAGTCTTCCGAAGTAAGAGTGATTTCAGGTGTGCCGCAGGGGAGTGTCATAGGACCGTTGCTATTCACAATATACATAAATGACCTGGTGGATGACATCGGAAGTTCACTGAGGCTTTTTGCAGATGATGCTGTGGTGTATCGAGAGGTTGTAACAATGGGAAATTGTACTGAAATGCCGGAGGATCTGCAGCGAATGGACGCATGGTGCAGGGAATGGCAATTGAATCTCAATGTAGACACGTATAATGTGCTGCGAATACATAGAAAGATAGATCCCTTATCATTTAGCTACAAAATAGCAGGTCAACAACTGGAAGCAGTTAATTCCATAAAATATCTGGGAGTAGGCATTACGACTGATTTAAAATGGAATGACCATACAAAATTAATCGTCGGTAAAGCAGATGCCAGACTGAGATTCATTGGAAGAATCCTAAGGAAATGCAATCCGAAAACAAAGGAAGTAGGTTACAGTACGCTTGTTCGCCCGCTGCTTGAATACTGCTCAGCAGTGTGGGATCCGTACCAGATAGGGTTGATAGAAGAGATAGAGAAGATCCAACGGGGAGCAGCGCGCTTCGTCACGGGATCATTTAGTAATCGCGAAAGCGTTACGGAGATGATAGATAAACTCCAGTGGAAGACTCTCCAGGAGAGACGCTCAGTAGCTCGGTACGGGCTTTTGTTAAAGTTTCGAGAACATAGCAGTATATTACTCCCTCCTACGTACATCTCGCGAGGAGACCATGAGGATAAAATCAGAGAGATTAGAGCCCACACAGAAGCATACCGACAATCCTTCTTTCCACGAACAATACGAGACTGGAATAGAAGGGAGAACCGATAGAGGTACTCAGGGTACCCTCCGCCACACACCGTCAGGTGGCTTGCGGAGTATGGATGTAGATGTAGAGTGGGTGCAAATGGCCTCCAAGTAGCAGAACATAAATATTTCTAGTCAGTGAACGGTATTTGGACCAGAGGACCCCAGTCCATCCCATGTAAACACAGCATACAACAATACTGAACCACCACCAGCTTGCACAGTGCCTTGTTGACGACTGGGTCCATGGCTTTGTGGAGTCTGCACCACAAACGAACCCTACCATCAGCTTTTATTAATTGAGATCGCCATTGTCTGACGAGGCCAAAGTTTTCCAGTCCTTTATGGTCCAAGCCCAGGAGGGGCGTTGCAGGCGACGTCGTGCTGCTACCAAAAACTCGCTTCGCTCGTCTGTTGCCATAGCCCATTAACGCCAAATTTCGCCCCTTAGTTCCTGCGGATACATTCGTCGTACATCCCACTTAATGTCTGTGGTTAATTCACGCAGTGTCGCTTGTCAGTAAGCACTGACAATACTACGCAAATGTTGTTGCTCTCGTTCGGTAAATGAAGACCATCGGACGATATGTTGTCCACGGTGGGAGATAATCGCTCAACGTGGCATTCTCGATTCTTGACACTGTGATTTCGGAATGTTGAATTCCGTAACGATTGGAATGTCCCTTGCGTCTAGTAACAACTACATTTCCGCGTTCCTATCCTGTTATTACCATCGTGCAACCACAATCACTTCGGAAACCTTTCAACATGAATCATCTGAGTGCAAATGATGGCTCCGCCAATGCGCTGTCCTTTTATACCAAGTGTACGCGGTACTACCGCCATCTGTATATACGCATATCGCTATTCCACGACTTTCGGCACCTCATTGCGTATTGTGAAAAGCGAAGGTCTTAAACAGTCTCTTGGAGAACGCCCGAAGACGCTTCCATGTTTGAAGTCGTCTCTTCTCTGAAAATGATGTGGTGCACTCTTTGCTAGAAACTCTTCAACCCAGTCGCATAGTTAGTCATATTTTCCGTACGCTCACGATTTGTTCATTAGGCGGCAGTGCGAAGCTATATTGAAACTCTTCCACAAGTGAAGGAACATGGCATGTAACTGGGCGCCATGTCAACTGCCTTCTGCTATTCAAGAATAGTTGGGTAAATTTTGCTGTCTCGTCTTACACAACACACACACACAAATATAAGAAAGTTTCGTAGCGTGAGGCAACTGATATGCCAACAATATTAGTATCTTCGCTGACTGTGGTTCGGCGACCGTTTATAACCATCTCTTCCATTTCGATGATTTCATGGGCTTACGTTGTGATTTGGCGTGCAGGTCGACCGTTATATTCAACGTTCTCATGGCGTTCTTCGAAATATTCCACTCATGGAACTTTGTTTTTCACATAACACAGTCAACAGTGCAACTTCTAACATTTGTGGAACTCTTTTGCGCTTTGTTATGTTCTTACTGTGTATCAAAATTTAATAGAAACTCTCTGATCTATTTTTATGCATAATAAATAACTCCCGGTACCACTAAAACACAGCTGACAACTTACTGAATACCCGATATGGTCAACGCTAAAGAGATACTTTTCAGACGGTTTTATCAACACAGCAACGAAAGAATCTCGCGAATTATTTAGTACAAGCACGAAATTACAGAATTATCGCTACTACTTGAATACATGTCTCATAAACTGATACAGATAAGGCCTTAAGAATAATAACCAGTAACGGTAATCGTGCACACCGGAAAAATCAGTTCAAATCACTAGGGATTTTAACCGCTCTATATGAGCACATTTACAGATCAGTTCTGCTCATCAAGAGTAACACTGACAATTGCTGCACAAAAGCTCTGTTCATAATATGGAACAAGACCTGGGTTGAACTTACATTTACCAAGAAATAATAGATATAAAACACAGACACGATTTTTCTACCATGAAACAAAGGCGTACAAGCATTTGTCCAAGAAGTTGACAGAAATTACTACAATACATTTATTTAAAAGGAATTAAAAAGTATCTGTGAATCACTACATCCTCTGCAGTTAAAGATTAAATGACAAACTAGAGTAAGGGGATAAAATATGTTATAACCCTCGCATGGTATCAGCCCTGGAAAAAACATACTGTATGCCTGGGGTGTTTTTTAATCCCAAAGTGATTCAAGCAACTTCGTGACCATAAAATCTAAAATATGTCCACAACAGTAATTATAATGTACTGAGAAACATATAGAGGAATACAAACGTTTGAAAAATGAGATTGACAGGAAGTGCAAAATGGCTAAGCAGGGATGGCTAGAGGACAAATGTAAGGATGTAGAGGCGTATCTCACTAAGGGTAAGATAGATACAACCTACAAGTAAATTAAAGAGACCTGTAGAGAAAAGAGAAACACTTGTATGAATATCAAGAGCTCATATGCAAATCCAGTTCTAAGCAAAGAAGGAAAAGCAGGAAGGTGGAAGGAGTATATAGAGAGTCTATATAAGGGCGATGTACTTGAGGACAATATTATGGAAATGGAAGAGGACGTAGATGAAGATGAAATGAGAGTTATAATACTGCGCGAAGAGTTTGACAGAGCACTGAAAGATCTGAGTCGCAACTAGGCCCTGGGAGTAGACAACATTACATTAGAACTACTGACAGCCTTGGGAGAGACAGCCCTGATAAATCTCTACCATTTCGTGAGCAAGATGTATGAGACAAGCGAAATACCCTCAGACTTCAATAATTCCAATCCCAAAGAAAGCAGGTGTCGACAGATATGAAAATTACCGAACTATCAGTTTAATAAGTCGCGGCTGCAAAATACCAACGCGAATTCTTTACAGACGAATGAAAAACTGGTAGAAGCCGACCTCGGCGAAGATCAGTTTGGATTCCGAAGAAATGTTGGAACAAGTGACGTAATACTGACCCTACGACTTATATTCGAAGATAGATTAAGGAAAGGCAAACCTACGTTTCTAGCATTTGTAGACTTAGAGAAAGCTTTTGACAATGTGGACTGGAGTACTCTCTATCAAGTTCAAAAGGTGGCAGGGGTCAAAACAGGGACCGAAAGGCTATTTACAATTTGTACAGAAACCAGATGGCAGTTATAAGAGTCGAGGGGCATGAAAGGGGGAGCAGTGGCTGGGAATGGAGTGAGACAGGTTTCTAGCCTATCCACGATGTTATTCAATCTGTATACTGAGCAAGCAATAAAGGAAACAAAAGGAATATTTGGAGTAGCAATTAAATACATGAAGAAGGAATATAAACTTCGAGGTTCGCCGATGACATTGTAATTCTGTCAGAGACAGCAAAGAACCTGGAAGAGCAGCTGAACGGAATGGACAGTGTCTTGAAAGGAGGATATAAGACGAACATGAAAAAAAGCAAAACGAGGATAATGGAATTTAGTCGAATTAAGTCGGCTGATGCTGAGGGAATTAGATTAGGAAATGAGACACTTAAAGTAGTAAATGACTTTTGCGATTTGTGGAGCAAGATGACTGATGATGGTCGAAATGGAGAGGATATAAAATGTAGACTGGCAATGGCTAGGAAAGCGTTTCTCAAGAAGAGAAATTTGTTAACATCGTGTATAGATTTAAGTGTCGGGAAGTCGTTTCTGAACGTATTTGTATGGAGTGTAGCCATGTATGGAAGTGAAACGTGGACGATAAATAGTTTGAACAAGAAGAGAATAGAAGCTTTCGAAATGTGTTGCTACAGGAGAATGCTGAAGATTAGATGGGTAGATTACATAACTAATGAGGAGGTATTGAATAGAATTGGGGAGAATAGAAATTTGTGGCACAACTTGACTAGAAGAAGGATTCAGTTAGTAGGACATGTTTTGAGGCATCAAGGGATCACCAATTTAGTATTTGAGGGGACAATGGAGGGTAAAAATCGTAGAGGGAGACAAAGAGATTAATACGCTAAGCAGATTCAGAAGGAAGTAGGCTGCAGCAGGTACTGGGAGATGAAGAAGCTTGCACAGGTTAGAGTAGCAAAGAGAGCTGCATGAAACGAGTCTCAGGACTGAAGACCACAACAAGAACATTCAGGATGTTGATATTACGACTCCATAGTTCCTTAATGTAGTTAAGTTTCATAGAACTTGCAATTATTTACCACGTTTCTTTCAAATATGAAAGTTATTTTGTTTAGTTCCAAAAATTATTTTATCACAAAATATTCAAAACCCACACTCTATGTAACAATACTATAATTTATTCATATTATGTGTAATGTCACTTACATGGAGTTTTATTAGAAATATACTTCTACTCGCTCTCCGTGTCATATGACGAATCATCATTACACAACACACTTATCCTAGCATGTTCTCTACAGACAAACTTGTGACACCCATCACAATGTTGATACACTTTCTAGTCCTTTCTCCTTGTGCAGGAATCACATCGTTTTCTTTTCAGATTTGGAACATCGGTTGCCTGGTTATCGTGTTGTTTTTCCTTTCGAAGATCCTTGAAGCCTGAAGATATTATTGCTGAAAGAATGCGTTGTGTTCTGCACTGGGGCGACAGGATTCGTCGTTCAATGTGAGGTTTGACTAGTTCGTTTTCTAGTTCTGAGAGGAATTCTCTTCTTGAATTTTTACTTCCCATGACACATAAAAAATTTACAATACAGAACGTATGCGTTGAGAAAAGCTAAATGTGGTATATAAAAAAATGCAGCAGGTGGCCACCTTCTTGTTCCACGTTTCACTGAATAACGTCTAGCCATCTCATCAACCATACCAACTCCTGTCTATGTTTTGATATACAACATTACTATTTCAGGGTTTTTGTGCTCATGTTCACTTAAAGCAAATGTTTGCTGTAGGGTAGAGAACATACGAAGCTGAAACAGTATTCTGTACATACTCAAAAGTGGTCGATAATGGATACCACTGTTTTGATGGCAACATTTCTTTTGGTATCTCTTTTCAGTTGGCACAAGAATTTCCCACAAGTGTCAATTTACTAGCAAGAAGCTCTTGTCACAAATCAAAACTTCTGAAAAAGTTATTAGTGGTAATGTTCCTACCACTTCCCTTCAGGTGATCAAGTAAATCATGGTACCACTCGGTCCCTTGATTTATTTCCCTTCCTTCAGTAGATTACCCCGTATACACTTGTGCATTTATGACATAATAGGTCTCACAGTCTACATCAGGGCACACTTTTATCCCACACTCTCCAGGTTTCGAAGGAATGCAGACTTAGAATGGACACCGTCCTTTGAAAGTACTTCAAAGTACACAGATGCTCATCAACTGTAATATAAGGTACAGGGACATAAGACTAATTCATGCATCAACGAACATTTCGAAAACAGCCCTTATAGATTCAGTTTTGATCCAGAAGCAGCTTTTCTTTCTTTCCTTATAAGTTTATCATCAAACACGAGGCACATTAAAATATCACAAAATCTTAAAAAGCTCATTGTGGCTCGAGAAATAGGTAAGCCATAGTCTTCTGACCAAAATTCATTCATAGGCTTCCCATGTGCCTTAAGCAAGCCAGCTATTATTAGTAGACCAAAGAATACCTGCAGCTCTGTAGAATAAAATTCAGTCCAGCGTTCAAGAGTTGGATACAGATTCTTGTTATCTTTTGCATGATAATTGGTATGCATTACTATTAGACTCTGCACTTGATTGGTGACAAAATTCTGTAACAATCCGCCATTGTCTGTAATTGTGGTCTAAGGTGACACAGAATATGTGGAGTTTCACGTATTACATTCCTTGAAACTTGCTGGTGCACATCAACTGGTACTCTGTTATATGTTATCTGTCCACTTCTAGACACAAAATAGATGCACTCGTTACCTCAGACGAAACGACCGTGAGAAGCATAAGCCTGCTCCTGTCCATATATAAGGAGGTTGCACCACAGTTACAACAAGGAAAGCAGTTCTCTTCAGTATTCAAATAAGTACACAAATTTCGCACATTCTGATGTTCTAACATGTCATCAATCGCTAAATTTAGTTATTAATCGAAATACAATAATTCCATTTTACGTACCGGGGAATATCCTCCGTATTGTGTGGCATACAAATACAATCAACCTTGCAATGTCTAACAACTCCACACTTACAGAGGAGACAACTGACATGTTAAGTGGCTTCTTTGAATTAACTTCAGAGTCTCTAGGGATGCAATCTGCTAGGAGTTAAAGATATTATTGTCGTGTTATACCAGCGCAGGTACCTAGTGACATTTACTTGTTTCTGGAACTACGGCGGATTAGAGACAGTACGCATTCAACGTGAATTGCGGAACTGATTGAATGTGAGGCAAGTGTCATGTTATGGCTACTTATAAGATCCCAGGAGAAAGAAAACAAGCAGAGACACTGCAGGCCACGTCGACCACGTAGTGCTTCCCTTCGCCAGAATAATTATCTTTGTTTCAGAGTCCGTGAGTGACAAAGACGAAAACTTTGGTTCGATCTCTGGTCAGACTAGGATTTTTATCTGTCATCAGTTCTTCCCCTCTCCTCTCACCCAACGAACCTTGGACCTATCCGTTGGTAGGGTTGCTTGTGTGCCTCAGCGATACAGATAGCCGTATAGTAGGTGCAACCACATCGCAGGGTTACCTGTTGAGAGACCAGATAAACGTATGGGTCCTGAAGAGTGGCTGCAACCCTTTCAATAGTTGCAGCGGCAACAGTGTGGATCATTGACGGATCTCGCCTTGCAAAATCAACTAAAACGGCCTTGCTGTGATGGTACTGAGAGCTTCTGAAAGCAAGGGAAACCACACTCGTTATTTTTCCCGAGGCATGCAGCTCTACTGTGTGGTTAAATGATGATGGCATCCTCTTGCATAAAATATTCCATTGGTCAAACAATCCCCATTCGGATCTACAGGCGACTACTTAGGAGGATGCCAGTGTCAGGAAAAACAGTAGTAGCGTTCTACGTGTCGGAGTGTGGATTGCTATATCCCTTAACCAGGCAAATAAATTGTTGTTTGTTGTTGTGGTCTTCAGTCCTGAGAGTATGATGCAGCTCTCCATGCTAATCTATCCTGTGCAAGCTCCTTCATCTCCTAGTACCTACTGCAACCTACATCCTTCTGAATCTGCTTAGTGTATTCATCTCTTGATCTCCCTCTACGATTTTTACCCTCCAAGCTGCTCTCCAATGCTAAATTTGTGATCCCTTGATGTCTCAGGACATGTCCTACCAACCGATCCCATCTTCTAGTCAAGTTGTACCACAAACTTCTCTTCTCCCCAATCCTATTCAATACCTCCTCATTAGTTACGTGATCTACTCATCTAATCTTCTGCATTCTTCTGTAGCACCACATTTCGAAAGCTTCTATTCTCTTCTTGTCTAAACTATTTATCGTCCATGTTCCACTTCCATACATGGCTACACTCCATACAAATACTTTCAGAAACGACTTCCTGACACGTAAATCTATACTAAATGTTAACAAATTTCTCTTCTTCATAAACGCTTTCCTTGCCATTGCCAGTCTACATTTTATATCCTCTCTATTTCGACCATCATCAGTTACTTTGCTCCCCAAATAGCAAAACTCCTTTACTACTTTAAGTGTCTCATTTCCTAATCTAATTCCCTCAGCATCAACCAATTTAATTTGACTACATTCCATTATCCTCGTTTTGCTTTTGTTGATGTTCATCTTATATCCTCCTTTCAAGACACAGTCCATTCCGTTCAACTGCTCTTCCAAGTCCTTTGCTGTCTCTGACAGAATTACAATGTCATCAGCGAACCTCAAATCTTTTATTTCTTCTCCATGGACTTTAATACCTACTCCGAATTTTTCTTTTGTTTCCTGTACTGCTTGCTCAATATACAGATTGAATAACATCGTGGATAGGCTACAACCCTGTCTCACTCCCTTCCCAATCACTGCTTTCCTTTCATGCCGCTCGACTCTTATAACTGCCATCTGGTTTCTGCACAAATTGTAAATAGCCTTGCGCTCCCTGTATTTTGCCCCTGCCACCCTTAGAATTTGAAAGAGAGTATTCCAGTCAACATTGTCAAAAGCTTTCTCTAAGTCTACAAATGCTAAAAATGTACATTTGCCTTTCCTTAATCTATTTTCTAAGGTAAGCCGTAGGGTCAGTATTGCCTCACGTGTTCCAATATTTCTACGGAATCCAAACTGATCTCCGCCGAGGTCGGCTTCTACCAGTTTTTCCATTCGTCTGTAAAGAATTCGCGTTAGTATTTTGCAGCTGTGACTTATTAAACTGATAGTTCGGTAATTTTCACATCTGTCAACACCTGCTTATTTGGGATTGGAATTATTATATTCTTCTTGAAGTCTGACGGTATTTCACCTGTCTCATACAAATTGCTCACCAGATGGTAGAGTTTTGTCAGGACTGGCTCTCCCAAGGCCGTCAGTAGTTCCAATGGAATGTTGTCTCCTCCCGGGGCCTTGTTTTGACTCAGGTCTTTCAGTGCTCTGCCAAACTCTTCACGCAATATCGTATCTCCCATTTCATCTTCATCTACATCCTCTTCAATTTCCATAATATTGTCCTCAAGTACATCGCCCTTGTATAGACCCTCTATATACTCCTTCCACCTATCTGCTTTCCCCTCTTTGCTCTTGATATTGATACAAGTGGCTCTCTTTTCTCCACAGGTCTCTTTAATTTTCCTGTAGGCTGTATCTACCTTACCCCTAGTGAGATGAGCCTCTAAATTCTTACATTTGTCCTGTAACCATTTTGCACTTCCTGTCGATCTCATTTTTGAGACGTTTGTATTTCTTTTTGGCTGCTTCATTTACTGCATTTTTATATTTTCTCCTTTCATCAATTCAATATTTCTTCTGCTACCCAAGGATTTCTACTAGCCCTCGTCTTTTTACCTACTTGATCCTCTGCTGCCGTCACTACTTCATCCCTCAGTGCTACCCATTCGACTTCTACTCTATTTCTTTCCCCCATTCCTGTCAATTGTTACCTTATGCTATCCCTGAAACTCTGTACAACATCTGGTTCTTTCAGTCTATCCAGTCCCATCTCCTTAAATTCCCACCTTTTTGTAATTTCTTCAGTTTTAATCTACTGTTCATAACCAATAGATTGTGGTCAGAGTCCACATCTGCCCCTGGAAATGTCATACAATTTAAGACCTGGTTCCTAAATCTCTGTCTTACCATTATATAATCTATCTGATACCTTTTAGTATCTCCAGGATTCTTCCATGTATACAACCTTCTTTTATGATTCTTGAACCAAATGTTAGCTATGATTAAGTTATGCTCTGTGCAAAATTCTAACAGACGGCATCCTCTTTCATTTCTTAGCCCCAATCCATATTCACCTACTACGTTTCCTTCTCTCCCTTTTCCTACTGTCGAATTCCAATCACCCATGACTATTAAATTTTCGTCTCCTTTCTCTACCTGAATAATTTCTTTTACCTCATCATACATTTCTTAAGGAAACGGATAGGTTCAAGTTAATAATGGGAATTACTGAAGTCTGGTGGCAGCAGGAACCGGGCTTCCGGCCAGGTGAATTGAGTACATGAAATGCATTCGTAGTTACAAATATGAACAACCATTAGCTGCTTAGCGGAATGACGACAATGAAAATTTGTGCCGGCCCCTATCTCGAACCTGGATGCTCCTATAGCGAGCGGTAGCCTTACCATTAGGCTATCCGAACACAATTCCCGGCCAGATTCAATCTTCCGTATGTCGTCAATGGCTCTGAGCACTATGGGACTCAACTGCTGAGGTCAGTAGTCCCCTAGAACTTAGAACTAGTTAAACCTAACTAACCTAAGGGCATCACAAACATCCATGCCCGAGGCAGGATTCGAATCTGTGACCGTAGCGGGCTTGCGGTTCCAGACTGCAGCGCATTTAACCGCACGGCCACTTCGGCTGGCTCGTATGTCGTCAACCATTTGTCAAAAATGTGTACTTGTACATCCATTATGTATATTCCCGCACATACGGATAAGCGAGAAATCCGGGTTCGAGCCCTGGTCCGGCCCAAATTTTCGTTGTCGTCATTCCATCATGCAGTTGTCGTTTTTTCATACTCGCAACTGGGAAAACATTTCATGCATTTTACGACGGCTGTGATCATTACATTGCCTGAGCTTTCGGACATGCATGGATGTCCGAAGGTGCATTGTATCGCAATTTGGAATAAAACAGGCGCTGCAATATCGTAGCTGAAATCTAGGTTATAAATACAGATTAAATTGGGGGCAATGCCGGAGTAGGTTTGCTAATGAATCAGAGATGCGGGTACGGCAGTATGAATAGCATAGTGAATGCATTGTCGTAGGCAAGATAGATAGAAGGCCACACCACAGCAGTAATATAAGTTTATATGCCAACTAGTTCTACAGATGAAGAGGCTGAAGAAATGTATGATGAGATGAAAGAAATTATTCAGAGAGTTAATAGTGATGAAAGTTTAATTGTGATGGCGGACTGAAATTAGATAGTAGGAAAAGAAAGGGAAGGAAAAATTGTAAATGAACATGGACTTGGGGAGAGGAATGAAAGAGAAAGCTACCTAGTAGAATTTTGCACAGAGCATAATTTTACTATCGGTAGACATTGTTTAAGAATAATGAAAAAAAGGTGTATACGTGGAAGAGACATGGAGACACCGGAAGGTTTTTTATCGATTATTTAGTGATAAGACAGAGATTTCGCAACCGGATTTTAAATTATAAGACATTTCCAGGGCCAGATGAAGACGCTGTCCACAATTGCTTGGTTATTAACTGTAGATTAAAATTACAGAAACTGTAAAAAGGTAGGAAATTAAGGAGATGAGATAAGTTGAAAGAACCAGAGTTGTTGCGAGTTTCACAGGGAGATTGAGCAACGGCTAACTAGAACAGGGAAAAGAAATGCAGCAGAAGACAAATGGGTAGCCTCGAGAGATGAAATAGTGAAGGCAGTACAGGATCAAATACGTAAAAGGACATGACTTAGTAGATAACAGATAAGACAGGCGATACTGAATTTCATTTATAAAAGGAGCAAATGCAGGGGAAAGGGAATACAATCGTCTAAAAAATGGGAATGACAGGGATTGCAAAGTGGATATGCAGGAATAGTTACAGGAAAAATGTAAGGATGTGGAAGCATATACCACAAAGAGAAAGATAGATTTTGCTTATAGGAAACTTAGCGAGGCCCTTGGAGAGAAGAAACTACATGAATATCAACAGCTCACATGGAAAACTAGTTCGAAGCGAAGAATTGAAAGCTGGAAGTTGGAAGGAATATAAAGGGTCTATACAAATTAAGATGACATTGCAGGCAATATTACAGAAATGAAGGAAGACGTAGATGAGGAGGAAATGGGAGAGATGATACTACGAGAAGAATTTGGCATAGCGATGAAAGACAGAAGTCGGAATAAGGCCCCGGGAGTAAACGACATTCCGTCAGACCTACTGCAGTCTTAGGGGAGTCAACCATGAGAAAACTCTCGCATCTGGTATGCAGAGACATATGGGACAGTCGAAATAAGCTCAGGCTTAAAGAAGAATGTACTAATTCCAATTACAAAGATTGAAGCTTTGGGATAGGTGTGAAGGTTACTTAACTATCAGTGTAATAAGTCATGATTGGAAAATACTAACACGAATTCATTAGAGAAGAATGGTAAAAAGCCGAATTAAGGGAAGATCAGTTTGGATTCTGGCAAAATGTGTGCACACCCAAGGCAATACTACCCCTCGACTTAGGAAATAGGTTACCGAAAGGTAAACCTACGATTATAGCATTTGTAGAATATAATCGAATTAAATCAGGTGATGATGAGGAAATTAAATTAGTAAACTACTTTTGAAGTAGTAAATGAGTTTTGCCAATTGGGAAGTAAAATAACTGACGATGGACAAAGTAGACAGACCATAAAAATGTAGACTGGCAGTGACAAGAAAAGTGTTACTGGAGAAAAGAAATGTCTTACCGTAGCATCGAATAAAGATTTAAATGATAGTAAGTCTAGTCCGAAATTATTTGTATGGAATGTAGCCATGTATGGAAGTGAAATATGGACGATAAACAGTTTAGACAAGAATAGATGCTCTCAAAATATTGTGCTACATAAGGATGCTGAATATTAGATGAGTATAGCACGTAACTAATGAGGAGGGATTAATCAGAATTAGGGACAAAATAAATTTGCGGCACAATCCAACTGGAAGCAGTGGTCGATTGACAGGACATTCTGAGACATCAAAGAATCATCTATTTAGTATTGGAGGGAAGTGTGGAGGTAAAAATCGTAGAGTGAGACGAAGAGATGAACACAATAAACAGATTCCGAAGCACGTAAGTTGCAGTAGCTATCCGGAGATGAAGAGATTGCACAGGACAGAGTGACATGGAGAGTTATATCAAACCAGTCTTCAGAGTGAGACGAAGAGATGAACACAATAAACAGATTCCGAAGCACGTAAGTTGCAGTAGCTATCCGGAGATGAAGAGATTACACAGGACAGAGTGACATGGAGAGTTATATCAAACCAGTCTTCAGACTGAAGACCACCACCACAACAACCGCAACAACTTCTTTAACTACAGTCAATATCTGTTGATGCTAAAACGCCGTGTTGCAGCATGACTGTGAGCTCATGCTTATCTCTAGTTCCCCATACCATATCTGATTGGCTGATTGGATAAAAATGTTCAAAGGTGGTGGAAGCCGACAACACTGTGGTGTTCAGACAAATCTTCTGATTGACAACAGCTTTACCTTTATTGGGCTCTGCGAAGCGCGAAGATATGCAAACAGTCCAGCACCAGCACTGGTTAGAAATCTCGAGACGATTCATCACACAAAATCATCATGTTGATCGGTAGGTGCATTCCTTGCCCATAGTGTGCGGACTTAGGAATTGAGTGGTACTATCTTCACAGATGAACCGCAGTACGGCCTCAAGAGCTATTCTCGGCGCCTGTCCACGTGGTGCTCAACTTGGACACGTTACACAGATACCTGTATTGTAAATGGAGGAACAATACAGCAGCACCGGTGTTCCTGTTTTGGGAGGTGTCATCTTAGAAATTCATGGGCCACTGAATATAGTTTCATGGGCGCATTTCTCATGGGACATCACGCATCTAATGTGAGCCATTAGCTCTCGTGCCTGTTATTCGACAATCAGACTTGTAGTAACACCCGGTGGTATTGTATTACAACAATGGCTGGGTAGTGAACCAGTCGCTAGTTATTTCGATAGATGCAGATACTGTAAAGAATAGCGTAAAGGACGAAATACGTGTAGGTAATGGACTTCACCAAAATAATTTAACTCTGACCTTCCTTTGAGAAAGTTTTCTGGGATAAATTACTCCCTCATTCGTAGCAAGCAGCTTTTTAGTTACACTTGAGTTGATGCAGGCGTTAATGATGAAAGAAAGGTCAGAGTGTAAGTTGCTGTTGACATAAAGGTCATTAGAGATAAAAGCAGTAGTGTGTCCGCGTAGGGGGTCGCTAGCAGCACGTTCGCGCTATCTGAGAGTATTTCTAAGGAAGAGTTTTGCAAATTTTTAACAAAAGTTATCATCCTTTGTGTTTCATGTTGTTACAAATTAAAGCGGTGCTTACTTTCTCATTGAAAGGTAAATTAAAGGATGTCCATAAGAAAGTGAAAATGACAATAAGTACTGAAATAAATTTTTTTGATTTACATAAAACTATTCGAAGCATGCAGGTCTCTCGATTCATGTGCTTTGAATGGCGTAGTCACACCATATTAACAACAACACTAGCTCTTCTCTTGAACTAGCCGCTTTGCAAGTTAAGGACTGCATACTTAGTATCATTTAACAACAGAGCTATCGCATGTATGTTCACTGAAGAATCGTTTTGACTATGTAAGCCTGCAGGCTTTCGCGGCCGTTGTCACTGAAGTTAAAATCTTCTGAGTTGTTAAGCCACGTCATATTTCATCTAAAATAATCGACGTTTCGACCCCTCTGCTGGGAGCTTCTTCGGGATCTTCCGGTATGCAATACATCTAGAACGCTTTAACCGTTGCACTCTTTGTACCATAGAACTGAAGGCCTCACACGACGGGACACATCCGCTTAGCTATTGTGGATGCCACAGCTGGTTTTTGGAAGTACAGGAGACACAGTTACATTTTGGAAAATATGAGTGACGAGTTTCCAGGTTGAGTTCCATCATGTGCGTATGTTGGTTTGTTCTGAACCCCCGCAACACATCTACATAGCATAGTGGTAAGCATCGCTCGCTGACGTGGTGCGTGTCTTCAGTTCAGACCCGATAACCAGAATTTATTATTTCCGGAGAGTTCTGGAAATATCTTATCTTGGTAATTTCTGTGTATTCTGGAATCTTCGACGTTTGGGTAAATATCTGTAAACGCCTTCCTGAAAGTAATATCCATAGACCAAAATCAATGTCCCTAATGACTGTCTCACTGACTCACCGTCACCCAGCCCAAACCACTAAGGACAGAAACTTGAAATTTGCGGAGGCTGTTGATTTTATACTGTAGGGGTTGTTCAAGAAGGGATAATTTTGAAATACCACCCCTAATGGGTGAAATAGGGGCTTAAAGGTTGTGTCGCTTTTAAGACAATTTTGAAGCTAAACCAACAACAATTAGTACTTGGTTTCACGGTCACAAATAAAGAAATATGTTTTTCAGCGTTTTTAGAATTTAAGCCCTATGAAGACGAAGTAGCGAGGGATTTTTGTTTTTCAAAATAAAGCGTTATGAAAGAACTACTAAAATATTTTAACTCTACAACGCCGCGCGGGGTAGCCGCGTGTTCTAGGGCGCCTTGTCACGGTCTGCACGGCTCCCTCCGTCGCAGGTTCGAGTCCTCCTTCGGGCATGGGTGTGTGTGTGTCGTACTTAGCGTAAGTTAGTTTAAGTTAGGTTAAGTAGTGTGTAAGCTAGGGGACCGATGACCTTAGCAGTTTGGTCCCATAAGACCTTACCACAAATATCCAAATTTCCAACTCTACAGCTATGATAAATGGTGTTTGACTTCTCGGTTAGAAATAAAAAACATGTTTTTCAATGTTTTTGGAGATTTATCCCCTAAGTGGGTGAAATAAGGCATAAAATGTTTTATGAAATTATTTCTTTATGAAAACATTTTGACAGGTAAATCTATTCAAATTTGAATTTGGCTTCTCGATTAGAAATAAAAAACGTATGTAATTAGATGTTTTTGCAAATTCAACTCCTAAGAGGATGGGATAAGGTCAGACTGATTAAGTGAATGATTGCTGAGAATATCTTTAAATTAGGAGGGGGTGTTGATTTTATACTGTAAGCATCAATTAAAAAGGGACTTTTCGAAATTCCATTCCTAAAGGTGTGAATCAGGGAATGAAAATAAGGGACTTTTCGAAATTCCATTCCTAAAGGTGTGAATCAGGGAATGAAAATCTTTCTGAAAATATGTCGCTGTTAAGACAATTTTGAAGGTAGAACTACCAAAACTGGTATTTGAGTTCTCGGAAAGATGTACAAAAAATGTGTCTGAGATTGATTTTGGAAATTTAACCGCCTCAGAGACAGCAAATGACTTGGAAGAGCAGCTGAACGGAATGGACAGTGTCTTGAAAGAATGATATAAGATGCACATCAACAAAAGCAAAACGAAGATAATGGTATGTACTCGAACTTAATCATGTTATGCTGAGGGAATTACATTAGGAAATGAGACACTTAAAGTAGTAAATGAGTTTTCCTATTTAGAAAGCTAAATAACTGATGACTGTCGAAGTAGGAAGGATATAATACGTTGTCTGGCTATGACCACGAAAGCGTTTCTGAAGAAGAGACATTTGTTCACGTCGAGTAGAGATTTAAGCGTCAGGAAGTCTTTTCTGAAAGTTTTTGTATGGAGTGTAGCCATGTAAGAAAGTGAGAAATAGACGATAACTAGTTTGGACAAGAAGAGAATAGAAGCTTTCGATACGTAGTGCTGCAGAAGAATGCTGAAAATTAGATATGTAGATCACGTAACTAGCGAGGAGGTACTGAATAGAAATGGGGAGAAGAGGAATTTGTGTAACAACTTATCTAGAGGAAGGGATCGGTTAATAGGACATCAAGGGATCTCCAATTTGCTATTAGAGGGAAGCGTCGTGGGTAAGAAATCGTAGAGGGAGACCAAGAGATGAATACACTAAGCAGATTCAGAAGGATGTAGGCTGCAGTAGCTGCTCAAAGACGAAGGGGATTGCACAGGGTATAGAGTAGCACGGAGAGCAGCATCAAACCAATCTCTGGACTGAAGACCACAACAACAACAACAAGAGGATGAAATAGGAATTCCATTAAACCAAGCAAAAAATATATGTGCAGACAGTACAGTCAACGGGAGCGAAGCAGCGGGTGCTGAGCTAGTGTTCGTATATTCTGCAATATTCGATTTTCGTATAAATGGCTACGCTCTCCATCCAGAAGCTTAGTCCTGTCCTGGTCGTAGTTGGTGTCAGTAATAAACGTGCTTTCAGTTCTCAAGGTAGTACTTCACTGACAACCCTGCTTTCGAATTTGGACTTGATTGTGGTTTGATTTGGTTGAGACGTCGGGTACTTCAAAGCCGCTACCCGCTGTAACTTTCTCTCTCTTTTGTCTTTAGTGTACGGCCCTGAGGGTGGTTTGCAGCAGCTGTAGCGTTACGCATACGTAGGTATGCTAATGGGCTAGCTAGAGTTGGTACGTGGGAAGGTTAATCTGTTGTACAGCTGAATGTTAGTGGCCCAGGCCTCAGGGTGCGCCGTGGGCGACCCAGCTAGATGGTCGGTACCGGCCAGCCAGGTGCGAAGACAAGCTGCGTGGCCGAAAATGGCGAAAGTACCAAAAGGGGCAGCAGGAGAACAGTAGCAGCAGTAATGACAGCCTTTGAGACAAGCTGAATGATATTTTCTTTCAGTTTTTTGAAATTCGACAATTATTCACAGACAAATATTGAAGAAAACTGAATACATCTGCGCTCTCAGAAAAACAAGGTGCCTTTAAAGCAACAAAAGTTAGTGACTCACAACTTTTAAACGCTTTATGTGATTTAAACAAATAATGTCTCAGACGATAGTATAGCACTGTGTCATCCCTGAAAGCTACATATATGTATCTGTTTTATTTCTTGATTTAATACGTTTTTTATATCTTTTCATCGTTCAAATGCTTGTCAGAACATCGTATTCTCCACAACAACCCAGCAACTGATGCTGCATGAATACCTCATATCTGTTCATGCTTCTGCATTTATCTAAGGAATATTTTACTATTTAGCCAATAACTTTACTTAAATACAGGGCTGTTACAAATGATTGAAGCGATTTCATAAATTCACTGTAGCTCCATTCATTGACATATGGTCACGACACACTACAGATACGTAGAAAAACTCATAAAGTTTTGTTCGGCTGAAGCCGCACTTCAGGTTTCTGCCGCCAGAGCGCTCGAGAGCGCAGTGAGACAAAATGGCGACAGGAGCCGAGAAAGCGTATGTCGTGCTTGAAATGCACTCACATCAGTCAGTCATAACAGTGCAACGACACTTCAGGACGACGTTCAACAAAGATCCACCAACTGGTAACTCCATTCGGCGATGGTATGCGTAGTTTAAAGCGTCTGGATGCCTCTGTAAGGAGAAATCAACGGGTCGGCCTGCAGTGAGCGAAGAAACGGTTGAACGCGTGCGGGCAAGTTTCACGCGTAGCCCGCGGAAGTCAACGAATAAAGCAAGCAGGGAGCTAAACGTACCACAGCCGACGGTTTGGAAAATCTTACGGAAAAGGCTAAAGCAGAAGCCTTACCGTTTACAATTGCTACAAGCCCTGACACCCGATGACAAAGTCAAACGCTTTGAATTTTCGGCGCGGTTGCAACAGCTCATGGAAGAGGATGCGCTCAGTGCGAAACTTGTTTAAGTGATGAAGCAACATTTTTTTCTTAATGGTGAAGTGAACAGACACAATGTGCGAATCTGGGCGGTAGAGAATCCTCACGCATTCATGCAGCAAATTCGCAATTGGCCAAAAGTTAACGTGTTTTGTGCGATCTCACGGTTTAAAGTTTACGGCCCCTTTTTCTTCTGCGAAAAAAACGTTACAGGACACGTGTATCTGGACATGCTGGAAAATTGGCTCATGCCACAACTGGAGACCGACAGCGCCGACTTCATCTTTCAACAGGATGGTGCTCCACCGCACTTCCATCATGATGTTCGGCATTTCTTAAACAGGAGATTGGAAAACCGATGGACCGGTCGTGGTGGAGATCATGATCAGCAATTCATGTCATGGCTTCCACGCTCTTCCGACTTAACCCCATGCGATTTCTTTCTGTGGGGTTATGTGAAAGATTCAGTGTTTAAACCTCCTCTACCAAGAAACGTGCCAGAACTGCGAGCTCGCATCAATGATGCTTTCGAACTCATTGATGGGGACATGCTGCGCCGAGTGTGGGAGGAACTTGATTATCGGCTTGATGTCTGCCGAATCACTAAAGGGGCACATATCGAACATTTGTGAATGCCTGAAAAAACTTTTTGAGTTTTTGTATGTGTGTGCAAAGCATTGTGAAAATATCTCAAATAATAAAGTTATTGTAGAGCTGTGAAATCGCTTCAATCATTTGTAATAACCCTGTACTAATTACAATTGCTAATAAAAAATTCATGATACTTCGATAAGTGCTCAACTGCATGTGTTAGCGGACACCACTATCGTAAAGTGGACCAACAGACACTTCTGCTAAGAAGGCCTAAATAATTGTTTAATCAATATTTAGTGACAATGTGTTGTCACTTATACAGAGTGCACTGGCGTAAGAATGCTGGCTTATTTATTTATGAACAAACAATTATTTATAATTATTGTAAGTCATTTGAGTGTGACCAAATATTTATAACGTTTTCCTAGTTAAATATTGTTGCAATTCATTAGTTTGATACAGAAATTGGCCATGTTGTGTCAGATCATGTCTATAGGACTCTGGACTGATGTGTGTTTGGTTGGGACTTCCTCCAGCCAGTGGAAAAGCAGACAGTGACAGAACAGCACTAGAGTTAAGTGGAGAGACACTTTTTTCCGCTAGTACGCTCAAGGGAATTATTCTGGGTACTGTAGGTTGAGATGTGATGGAAGGCAAGCCAGCCTGTGGTCACGTGTGATACTCGGTCATGTCGACGACAGATTCTGGACACTGAACAGCCACTACAATACTCTAACGTAACTTTTTCTTTTGCCATTACAGAACTGACAGCGTACAGAGTATGAACTGCTGTTCTTTGTACCATGTGCGTTAATCTGTGAATCATGTTGCACTCAGGACTACAGTATTTTGAGCTGCCGAATATTGCGTGTCTGTTGATCGTGAAATGGACTTAGTTTCCCCATATCTTTGGTAACTATTTACTTTGGGTATTCTGCTACCATTGTCATAACGCTCTCAATGTAACTTTACTGCATCTTTAAGAGTATTTTCTGTCTGTATTTTAACTGCATCTGAAAAGGCCACTTTCCTTTTCTTTGAAATGGCCTTTCTTGAATAAACATTATTCAACATAATTCTCTGGCGTCTACATCAATTAGATACTTTAGAACAGAACACTTTTATTAAATTATTCATTTATCTTTTGTTTCATATTTCGTATATTTTATTAATTCGCAATTGTAGCCAAATCATAGACTATGTGACTGCAGGTTCACAGTTACAGATGATTGTATGCAGAGATTTACCTGCTGGGCATGAAATCAGACGTGCACAGTTCAATCCTATGACTACATGGAGCTATTCGTTACTGAACAGAGCCGTGCCTAGCCCAGGTGATTACGTGTGAGGAACATCAAGTAAAGCCGGAACAGGTTTGCTTGTGTGGGAAGCTGTTTAGACGACTACTTCACAGCAAAAACCTTTAGACAGTGTCGTAGAGTACGCCATTCCACTCTTCTACTTTCCTTTCTCTTGATTTCCGTGTATGTAGCGCACCCCACATCATACTTTATCTGCTGCGTGTATGATGACATCCTTGATTATTCCCGGTGATTCCTTCCCTCAACAGATCTTCTGATATTACTCCAATGATGTGTAAAAGCCGTCGCCTACACGTACAGCAAGCAGAAAATAGGCAGTCAATGCTTCGTTCCTAAGATCTGCGTACTAAGGAGACACATAGATACTAACAGAGCAGAACACCAGGCATCTGTCACTGTTTGCTGGAGACGCTGGACAGGATCCAGCGAAATGGCTGAAAGGGTTGGACCGACTCGCCAAATACAACAGGAGGGATGACATAATGTGTTAGGCAAATGTATACTATTACTTGGACGGCACTATCCACCACTGGGCTCGAGAACAACGAACAGCTGGGAGAAATTCCAGACCTAACTGAAGAAAGCATTTGTTGACGATGAACAGCAACCCTAGTTGAAGAATAAGACGCACCGCCGTGGTAAAACAGAACGGTCATGCGTACAGAATGAGTTTGCCCTTTGCAACATTGTGAATCCGAATATGATAGAATCCGACAAAATCTCAAATCTGATGAAAGGAGTCGTAGGGCACATGTATCAAAGGTGAAGGATTCATGAGGCGGTTCCAGCGTATCGAGAAAATTCAGAAGAGTCGGATGTGAGAATATGATCGACTCCCGAATGTTCTCCCTATGTTAATTGTGTAAGATCCCCATCACCTCTCTTCTCTCGTACACCAGGCTGTGGCGAGCACGACGTAGCGTTCTCCCTTTGTGCCCGCCATGCCATAACCATTCTCCCTCATCGTACAGAGATAGCAGCCGCTCGCCTAGTCGCTGAATGGTGGAAAATTAAGCGAGACAACCATCTATGGAACTGAGACCACCACAGGCAAAAATTCTGCATGGACGACAGTTACCGCGATCATCAACGGCCAACGAGTCCAGGCCCTAGTTAACCAAGGTTCTATCTTTTCTGTAACGTGGAACCCTTATCGTCACCATTTAAAGAGTACTATGTTCTGTTATATGAAAGTGATTGCGCTGAAAGTCGCCAAAAGGAAATACACCCAGCCGACCGCAACATATACTGTAAGAATAAATATTAATGACAGCCAAACGAATTTGTCGTTTTAACAAAATAAATTCATGATGTTATTGTCGGATTATTGTAGGCATCGCAAGTAATCATAGCTTGTGGAAAATCAAAGACTGACGAAGCTATTACAGCAAGCACACAAAACAAAGATTTCTCGGGATGGTCGTTTACCTTGGAAGACGTTGTTCTCCAACCATCATCGACGAGACAAGTTTAGGTCATCAATCTAGATGCACAATTAAACTCTGAAGGTTTTGTCAAATACGGAAAGCTACTCAGACTTACAAAAGAATTCTACAAGCCAGCGACGATCAAACATCGTCGGTGGTCATGGAGGACTCTGGATCCCTAATTGTCACTAGCAGCCACTACTCACTCCTAATGATGTGATAGCCGAAGCAGTTCAGCAAGCGCAACTCAATATTGCCGTCGAAGAATAGTGTTCCGTTAGACCTACAGACCTACAGGAGAGGAGGAAGCCACTATCAAAATGGCAATAGGATCTGGCCTGACCGAACAGTAACGTCGCAGAGTAACAGTCATTCTCAGTCAATTATTGTGTGTTTTCAAACCCAGAGACGAGAAAAGACAGACCAAGCGGCCCATGGTACAAAAACAGACTCGGGATTATACAACATCTTAAAAAATGAAGCCACAGAAACTGAACATTCTCGCCCTTTCTCTAGCAAAGACATAGAAAAAGCGCTGAAAGATGTCAAACCAACAATGGCACCAGATTTCGACAACGTTCAGCCTGAAATCATAATAAACTGTGGCAAGTATACAAAAGTATGGCTCTCGATTTTTCACAAACATCATGCAAGCTGACAATATCCCAAACGCTCCAAGGTAATAGCTATTCTAAAGCCTGGGAAGCCAGCTGATAACACAGAAAGCTACAGACCAACTGCCCTGCTGTCTGTTATTTACAAGTTACTAGACAGGCTTATGTATAACGGAATTTGCCCAGAATTGTTCAGGGTTGAACAGGCATGCTTTCGGCCGGGAACAAGTTGTACTGACCAGGTGTTGTCACCCACTACTTACTTTGAGGCTGGATTACAGAGAAAATTGAAAACATTAGTGGCCTTTTATTGACCTCTGAGCAGCTTACGACACTGTGTGGAAAGAAGGCATCATGTACAAAATTCTCCGACTAGTTCCTTGCAAATCTATAGCACGCTTAATAGACAGCATGCTCAATGATAAGGTGTTCCAAATAAGTATGGGCACTGACTAAGGCTCCATTAAAAAAACCAAAGAATGGCTTACCACAAGGATCAGTGTTCGCACCACTGATTTTAGCCTCTATATTGCAGATCTGCCTGAAACACAATCAAGAAAGTTCGGGTATGCTGACGATTGGGCCTTCACTACAAGATGTAGCACAATTGTAGCATCTGAGGACATCCTAACGAAAGACCTGAAGATAATGGGCGAATATTTCTGTAACTGGAGTCTTCAACCAAATGCTTCCAAAACAGAGGTTAGCTGCTTCCATCTCAACAACAAACTCGCTGGAAAGGAACTCAACATTAGATTTGAAAACACCATTCTCAAGCACAATGAAACTCCGAAGTACTTAGGCATGACGCTGGACAGAACACTGTCTTTTAAAGAGCACCTAAGGAAGACTGCCTAAAAATTAAAGACAAGAAACAACATTAATCAAAAGCTCTGTGGTACTATCTAGGGAGCAACGGCCTCCACTCTCCGCACCTCTGCTTTAGCAATTGCATTCTCGGCTGCAAAATACTGTGCTCCGATTTGGCTAAACTGCCCACATGTAAAAAAGGTGGATGTCAGGTTGCATAACACTCTAAGGATGATTTCTGGAGTAATTAAAGCCATTCCAACGCAATGGCTCCCAATATTAAGCCACATCCCGCTGTTCCACCTGCGACGTACTGAAGCCTTTGTACGTGAAAACAAAAACCTCATGGGAAATCTAAGTCTGCCAATCCACCAAGACATTGAGGCTGCAAACACTAATAGGCTTCGAATTAGGAACCCGCCAACAAGAACAGCAAGGCCTGTGTACAATAAGGTTTCAGTATCACAAACGCATGGTCTGAAACATGGAATTCATGGCAAAATCATAACATGCCTTGCATCACACAAAAGCCACCTGGTTTTGACCTACCATGCAAAACGTGGTCCACTCTAAATAGGACGCGAACTCGTCATGGCAGATGTGCTTACTCCCTGTATAAATGGGGTAAAATACCATCCCCTCAGTGCGACTGCGGAGAATATCAGACCATCAGCCACATTGTTGAAGACCGTGTCAGAAGAGCCTATAATGGGAGCCCCGACGACTTCCTGCTCGCATCTCCAGAGTCGATAGATTATATTAATAGACTTTATGTTTGTTTGTAATCTTAAAACTTTGTTGTATTAGTGACGTTTGTTTGCAGTTATTAATGTCTGTTATGTTAGTGATTCGTCTGTTTCTTTCTTATTGCCATACGATAAATAAATATGTTTATGTTGTAATATATATGTTAAAGAGCAAGAACGACGAATTAATATCACAATTAAGAGATTCTAAGATGTGCTTCAGGGGGTAACCAGACAAGGCCAAATCTTGATTTTCGCTTCCAGTATTTTCCGTTGTGCACATTCATTTTTACACCCACCTGGAGCAGCATCTTGGAGTATTGACCTACGAAAAAAAATTGTTATAATAACAAAGAGGGAACACCCATCTGAATTTCGTTGGTTCATGAAAAGCACCTTTATTAGGAAATTTACGTCAGTGAAAGTTTGAGCAATGCCTTTGAAACTGATAGTAGCTTTATTTTTCTAAAGAGAGTAACGTGCACGTCATTTTTTATCCTTCTAACTACAGAATTCATTCAGAATACGCAGGAGGTACACGTAACGTTCTTCCCTTGACAATATTACTGACTCTTGACCTTAATCGTTTCTTCGCACTTCTCTTACTTGTCCGTCTTTCCGAAATGTCGATCAGGTGTGACGCTTCCTGAATTTCTCATAGATGCTATCTGCTGTTAAGGTTTTTCGGAATGTCTTCTAACTTCTTGTTTTGTCCAGAAATTTTAGCCAGGAAAACACCACTGTCCACTTTCCAGTTCTAGTTCCTCCAGTCCGGAGTCCTTCAGTACCTCCACTTTCGTCATGCACTGTAAACTACAGAAGACACCATCTAGCATTCATCAAACACTTCTAAAGCACCTCTGTCTAACACCGAAACCACAAGAAATTTAAACGCACGACACTATCTCTTAAAACTAACTTCACCATTTACTTCATCGATAGACTCTGTATTTAATATTCTTTTTAACTGATACAGTCCACATTACTGCTCCTCCACGATTATACTTCACTGAATTTCATAAAAACAACGAACACTACTTCCATTTTAAACTCATAGCTCCATTATCATCTCTCTTCGTCCCCATCTTCACTTACACGCATATCATGTTTAATCCTAGCCAGCCACATTACGAGAAACTAATAACCACGTTTTCATAAACATCAATTTTATACGATAAATACTTTCATAGATAAAATGATTAAAGTTCTTCTGGGCGTGGTACTATGTAAATCTATAAAAAATAAAATACTTTAAAATATGTAAACTGTAAAGCTTTATAGCCTACATAGTTACGACATTCACACATAAATCACATCGGAAGTAACAGATACAGATCTACATATTATTTGAAAAGGAATAAATAGGACAATTTATAGGAAAAGCTATTTACACTCTAAAAATGAACAATAGACTAAGTTAATCAGTGAGAGTCGTCTAAACAGAGCAAGTAACTACATATTAATTTCCGTCTCAAAATACTAAAATATCGAATGTGGTTATGTACAGAGATGAGGTAATCTTAAATTTTTCTTTCTTATTAAAACTGATTTATTATATATATTACACGCAGAATTACTCTCGTATACTCTCTGTTAAAAGACAAATACACTCCTGGAAATTGAAATAAGAACACCGTGAATTCATTGTCCCAGGAAGGGGAAACTTTATTGACACATTCCTGGGGTCAGATACATCACGTGATCACACTGACAGAACCACAGGCACATAGACACAGGCTACAGAGCATGCACAATGTCGGCACTAGTACAGTGTATATCCACCTTTCGCAGCAATGCAGGCTGCTATTCTCCCATGGAGACGATCGTAGGGATGCTGGATGTAGTCCTGTGGAACGGCTTGCCATGCCATTTCCACCTGGCGCCTCAGTTGGACCAGCGTTCGTGCTGGACGTGCAGACCGCGTGAGACGACGCTTCATCCAGTCCCAAACATGCTCAATGGGGGACAGATCCAGAGATCTTGCTGGCCAGGGTAGTTGACTTACACCTTCTGGAGCACGTTGGGTGGAACGGGATACATGCGGACGTGCATTGTCCTGTTGGAACAGCAAGTTCCCTTGCCGGTCTAGGAATGGTAGAACGATGGGTTCGATGACGGTTTGGATGTACCGTGCACTATTCAGTGTCCCCTCGACGATCACCAGTGGTGTACGGCCAGTGTAGGAGATCGCTCCCCACACCATGATGCCGGGTGTTGGCCCTGTGTGCCTCGGTCGTGTGCAGTCCTGATTGTGGCGCTCACCTGCACGGCGCCAAACACGCATACGACCATCATTGGCACCAAGGCAGAAGCGACTCTCATCGCTGAAGACGACACGTCTCCATTCGTCCCTCCATTCATGCCTGTCGCGACACCACTGGAGGCGGGCTGCACGATGTTGGGGCGTGAGCGGAAGACGGCCTAACGGTGTGCGGGACCGTAGCCCAGCTTCATGGAGACGGTTGCGAATGGTCCTCGCCGATACCCCAGGAGCAACAGTGTCCCTAATTTGCTGGGAAGTGGCGGTGCGGTCCCCTACGGCACTGCGTAGGATCCTACGGTCTTGGCGTGCATCCGTGCGTCGCTGCGGTCCGGTCCCAGGTCGACGGGCACGTGCACCTTCCGCCGACCACTGGCGACAACATCGATGTACTGTGGAGACCTAACGCCCCACGTGTTGAGCAATTCGGCGGTACGTCCACTTGGCCTCCCGCATGCCCACTATACGCCCTCGCTCAAATTCCGTCAACTGCACATACGGTTCACGTCCACGCTGTCGCGGGATGCTACCAGTGTTAAAGACTGCGATGGAGCTCCGTATGCCACGGCAAACTGGCTGACACTGACGGCGGCGGTGCACAAATGCTGCGCAGCTAGCGCCATTCGCCGGCCAACACCGCGGTTCCTGGTGTGTCCGCTGTGCCGTGCGTGTGATCATTGCTTGTACAGCCCTCTCGCAGTGTCCGGAGCAAGTATGGTGGGTCTGACACACCGGTGTCAATGTGTTCTTTTTTCCATTTCCAGGAGTGTAGTTTGCACCTATGACGTAGGTCTATGTTTCTCTTTGGCAGTTTAATGAAAAAAATATATTTATTATGTAAAAATGAATGGATTGTTATGTAAAATGGGGAAGAAATGCCTTTAAATATTTTTGTTATTTACTCTTTCAGTACGAACTTTGTTGTAGAACCCCTTTTTTTACGTGTGGTAATAAAAATTCATTTAGACCGAATTAAGCACATTTAAAATTACGTGAACTTTAGCAACCCTCTCATGCTGATAAATTCAAACTAACTGATTAATAACATTTATGACTTTGAAAATTATTTAAATTAAATTTTTACGTATTTCGGCCTTGGCACACATTTTCTAGATGCAGTGGGTTTTTAAATATTTACTAAATCCTTTCCCGGCGTTAGCTATGGAAAACACGACTGTCTCTGTTAGCATAAAATGGTTAAATATTGCCAAGCCGACCTGAACGTTTAATTATCATTGACAAAACACACTTCACTATACGTTTAAGTTATTTGCTTTAGAAATTGAAAGAACCAACAGATTAACAACTTCAACGTTAATTATCTGCCTATGAATGCACAAATGTAAAACCAGTAATAAATTCAGTCAGCCTCAGGATCGCTGTAAAAGAAAAATGTTTCGTAATTCACTGCTAATTTTACCTGCTCCCGATTTACGGGTTTGGTTAATTTTATAGCGGAACAATTTTTTAAATGTGCCGCCGCTGCAAATCGTTCGGTCGTGGCACAGCCCAGCAACACCAACGATAATCGCTAAAAATGCTGAAAATTCTTTAAAGAAATATTATAGATGACATGGGCCAGCTAATTTACATTAGTAATACAGCATTTTGATAAAATTATTATGTATTTAGACCATAACAATAATTAAAATTACACACCTTTATAATTTCTCCTCTAATGGCGGCTAAAGATAGATACAGACAAAAGAAGTCTACTCATTCATATAATTCTACGTCACAGGTTCCTCTCTCTCTCAGCTCTCGAGGAAGACGACAAAGAATGCACATTATGTAGTGCTTTTTATAGCATTGCTGATAATGAATATCTCCTTGTAATCTTACAACATTATTTTCCTCTGTGGCTATATTTTACATTTTTTCATCGCAGATATTAACGTATTTCGTAATTACATTATGAGTATAGAAATATTACAATCATAAATACATCGAGAATATTATTACAGAAAATATTACAATAATAACCAACGTCCTCTATACAAAATTAAATAATATTTTTTGTTAAACAATTGATGATGATGATGATGATGATGTCCTCCTCGCCGTGTCCGGCGACAGCGACTCCGTCAGTCTTCTCTGTCCTTGTTGTTGGAGGCTCGGATGTGGCTCGCGAATCCGAATTTCGCTTTGAATATCCTGTTGCATGAAGCACAGTGAAGTTGACCAGCAGAGTTGTAAGTATACGTGTAGACAGGCTTGAGCTGAGATTTTCGGAGCTCTCTTTTAGCATCCAGGTTCATTAGACGCTATTGCTCGAATTGTTCGATGCTCTTATGTACAGTTGACCGCCATTCCGATCGGCGCAATGCTAGCTCCTCCCAACGGTTGCTTGGAATGCCACAGGCTGCAAGGTGGCGTTTAATGGTGTCTTTATATCGCAGGTGTTGACCACCTTTCCTCCTCTTCCCGCACGAGAGCTGCGAGTAGAACACCGCTTTAGGTGGCCTACTGTCATCCATGCGTACTATGTGACCACTCCATCTCAGTTGATGTTTCATTATTAAAGCTTCAATACCAGCCAGTTTCACGCGGCGCAAAATCTCCGTGTTTGGGACACGGTCTTCCCATTTGATGCGCAGAAT
Organism: Schistocerca americana; assembly: GCF_021461395.2. Taxonomy (NCBI): domain Eukaryota; kingdom Metazoa; phylum Arthropoda; class Insecta; order Orthoptera; family Acrididae; genus Schistocerca; species Schistocerca americana. Next base: position 588,468,791 of record NC_060125.1, on the reverse strand, counting down.
TGATCTCAGACATCGAAGATGAAATTTATCTAGCTTCTTAATGTCAGCTTTGTAACAGCACCAGGTTTCCGAGGCATAGAGTAAGGTGGATAATACTACTGCTTTGTAGACTGCAATTTTTGTAGTTTGAGATCATGTGATTTCCATACTCGGTCATTAAGCTTACCGAAGGCTGAGGCTGCCCTGGCTATACGCGCTGCGATTTCCGTTGTCAGGCTGTTGTCACTTCTAATTTGGCTTCCCAGGTATTTGAAATTTGACACATTTTGCAAGGGTTTGTTATTTATCTCAATACTGGAGTCATCTGCATTAAGACCTCTAAGTGGCTGTTTGAGAACTTGCGTCTTAGTGATGCTAATGGCTAAGCCAAATCTTCTGCAGGCGGCATTTGACAGATTTATGTAAGTCTGAAGAGTTTCGCAAGAATTAGCCATCATGCATACATCATCCGCGTAGAGAATCTCTAAGATGGACAGTTTGGTTACGCGACTTTTTGTTCTGAGGCGAGAGATGTTGAAGACACTTTTGTCTGACCTTGTGTCGAGACTAATTTGAAAACTACAGGCTTTGGTCGCGTCTCTCATAACAACTGCGAAGTAAAGTGAGAAGAGTGTGGGAGCCAGAACACAGCCTTGTTTTACACCGCATGTCACGGGAAACTGTTCTGAGAGTTTGTCCTCATGGCGGATTTTTGCCATCATGTTTTCATGAAACTGCCGAATCAAACTGACAAATTTGTCAGGGCACCCAGTTTTCTTTAGTATGATCCAGAGAGCTTCCCGTGGGACACGATCAAAAGCTTTTTCCATGTCTACAAAGCACATGAACAAAGGCCGATGTTGCTCTAAGCTTTTCTCTTGCATTTGTTTGACAACAAATATGGCATCCACTGTGCCTCTGTTTGGGCGAAAGCCACACTGGGTCTCTGGTAGCAGTTTTTCTGCAAAGTGTGTTAACCGGGTGTTAATTATGTGGGCAAGGACTTTTCCCGCTGCTGAGAGAAGAGAAATGCCCCTGTGGGAGCTGCAGTCTGATATGTCACCCTTGCCTTTATAGATCTTGGAAATACAAGCATCTTTCCAGTCTTGTGGAATAATTTCATATTCCCAAATCCTTAAGATCAGAGCAAACAATGGTTTCTTGATGTTTGGCCCCCCATATTTATATAGCTCTGATGGCAAGTTATCTAATCCTGCTGTATTGTCATTTTTCAGCTTAGCCAGTGCTGAAATGAATTCATCGTAGGAAGGGGCATCCGCAAGTTGTTCCTCAACTGGCAGGTCTTCAAGTGCTTCTATGTATGGAATATCGGTTGTCTGATGGTCGGGATTAAGAACGTCATTAAAATGTTCCGCCCACCGAGACAGGATGTCACTCTGTTGCGTCAGCCGACAACTTTTATCTTTGTTATAGACTGGTGCTATCTTCCCAACTCTTGGACCAAAGATAGTTTTCAGGGACTCAAAGAATCTGCCCGTTTGGTGTGTGTCGGCATATAACTGTATTTCGTTTGCTTTATTTGCCCACCAACTGTCTTTGAGAGCACGTACCTTCACTTTCAGATTGTAATGCACTGCTTTACGCTTGTTATCATCAGGGGTGCGAAGAGAGGTTCTGAAATCATTAATTAGCTTTCTGATCTCTGGATCTGAGTCGTCAAACCAGTCCTGGTGCTTCTTCTGAGGCTTTCCCAAGACTTCTGAAGCACAGCCACGCAGTCTGCTAGCGTATGCACTCCACTGTTCATCTACAGAGGCAGATTCAGATATCAAAAGGCCATCGACACCAAATTTTTCATCCAGTTTTGCTCTCATAGTCTGATTATTGGCCTGGATTTTGCAGGACAATTTTGTTGGTATTTTGTATGAAGCTCGGCATGGTGCCTTCAAAGTTATCTTTAATTTGGACCTCACGAGTCGATGGTCTGTCCATCCCTGAGCGCCTCTCATTGCACGTGTGACCAGTACGTCACCAAGATCTTTTTTCCGTACTATCACATAATCCAGAAGATGCCAGTGTTTAGATCGCGGATGCATCCATGTCGTTTTATATTTTTCAGGCAGACGAAAATATGTATTTGTCAAACAGAGTTCAAACTCGGCACATAGAGTTAGAAGATCCAAACCATTCGAGTTGCATTTTACAATCCCGTGGCGACCGAGGACTCCATTCCAAGCACTGAAATCATTCCCAACACGAGCATTAAATTCACCAAGTAACAGAAGTTTATCTGCAGAAGGAATATCCGTAAGGACATGTCGGAGGTCTTGGTAGAACTTGTTCTTCTCTTCATCCGGAGATGGCAATGTAGGTGCGTACACATTGATCAAGTGAAGATATTTCTTGGAAGCCAGGTGAAGTCTGAGTGTTATTATTCTGTCACTGATACCTTTTGGGAGTTCTGTTAGTGAACATGCCAATTTATTGCGTATGGCAAAGCCTACCCCACTTTCCGCCCTTTCAGTGGATGATTTTCCACTCCAGTAGTAGGTATAACCTCCGAGCGGTTCACATAACTGTCCAGAGTCACTAAGATGTGTTTCACTTATGGCGGTAATATCGATGTTATATCTAGCCAATTCCCTTGCGATGAGTCCTGTCTTTCTCTCTGGGCACTGATTATGGTCGTTATCCTGTAAAGTACGGACGTTCCAGACTCCAATCATTAGATATTTAAGGTAACTGTTTATTTTATTATTTTTTTGACCGCATATGTTAGTGAACAAGTGACCGGAGTTTGCCACTTGTGCTGTGTTGAGACGGGCTATGTTTAGGCCACCTTTTCTAGGCCCCTCCCTGGATTAGGGAAAGCAGAGCGATCCTAAATAGGGCTGCTTTGTTGTCTGACGAGCTGCCGAACCAGTCCTCCCGTCTCTCACGAGTACCAGAACGACCATCACCGTTTGACCGCCTAACGTGCAGAGCACCAACTAAGGTTCAGGTACACCATCCCTGGCCTCACCATCAGTACTCCATCGCCGCAGGACTTTCAAAGCTCATAGTCCACTGAAACTTTGCCGGAGTCATCTGCGCGTGAAGCTATTTAAAGTGGACAAGCAGTTGCGCAGATGCAGATCCACTCTCTCGTCCTCTGCCTCTGGTTGGCAGTGGATCGTAGAGCCGATACGACTGGCAAGAGGCAGGGGATGCAGTGAATGGCCATATGCCACTGGAAGTATCCTGACATACGCCCTTAAGGCACATCACAGGTGCCTTGCTTCGTCGGTACAGAAGCCGTGAGTGTTTACCTATCGATATTACCCGCCTCCTACACCGAAGAAGAGACTGACAGAAGGGAAGAAGGAAAGGGAAGGGACTGGAAGGGAGGAAAGGACGGTAGGTCGTTGTGAGGCACACTTCGTCTGGCTCCTCTGCTGAGACCTGACCGGGTAGGTTGAACCTGCCAGTAGCTACGCTACCACCGGTATAGCTCTCAGCATCACAGGAACACGCAAACTCTCCCACCCGCACGGACAGTGCTACGATAAGGTGGTGCCTCCAGGGAGAGAGTTAATAAACAATTACAGTACATACGAATTGCTTTTTTGTTGGTATGAACCGTACGTAGTGTTCTCATTACCGTACACGTTCCTAACAGGCGTGCCGCAGTTGTTGTTAAGCATTTGCAAATGTGTACGTTCGAGTTCAGCAATTCTGTGTGTCATTTCATTTTATTAATAGTGTGTGTGCTGCCAGGGAACGTTACAGCGGGATACGCTGCACCAGTCTGGCAGAACTCCGGACACACCACACACATTTATATTGCTCTTAACGAGACAAGATGCGTTATAACTGGTTGCCTGCGACCAACTTCAGTTTACAAGATCTACCGTCTTACAGGCGTAACATCCGCAGATACTAGATGAAGAACAGCGGCAGAAGCTGGAAATAAACAACAGGAAAATGATACCAGGCATCCCATATTTAGAAGTAAAGCATCATGTACTACACTGAAGTCCAGAAACAGCTTTTTTCGAACAACTGAAGCCATTACATCATCACCTTCCGTTCGCCGTATAGATTTGTAGCGATACAAGGCAATTGGAAGTAATAACCAAAACCTAAAGTGGAGCCCTCTGCTGGCTTCATCTACCCTACCACACTTTGAAACATTCCCTTAGAAAAATTTTATAAATGACAATGCTGGAAAACCTCTATATTATTTGATTTCCAAACAGCTGAGCAAAACTGAACGTACTCAGACATTTCTCTCTTTACTTATTCTGACCATCACTAAACTGACACACAATTTTTTTTTCGCAACGCAATCTGACTTACAATAATTCCTACAAAAGGATGGCCCTGACTAACCATAACCTATACCTTTCATGAATCACTTACCTCACAAAAATCTTCGTTACTCAAACTACTGCAATACAGCGTGCGCCAATACTGCCAGCTGAATAAAAGATTCCAACGACTGAAGGCACTAACTACTCGTCCGCTCTCAAAATTCTGCCATCTCTCTCCCCACATCCACCACTGCTGGTGGCTCACCTCCCACTGCGCAACGCTAAGCGCTGTTCACATCCAACTGAGCAACAATGCAAACCAGCCACAGACTGCACACAGCACAGTCAGTGATTTTCATACAGAGTGCTACGTGGCGTTACCAACATAAAAACCTAAACAGCCTACTTAGAACATGTCGGACTTTGAAAAGACTGCTAACAGGAGTGATGCAGTGAAAATAAAACTTGAAACGGTGGGGCTACGTCTCTGGACACACAATCTGCGAATGTGGAGAACTTCAATATGGTGAATACTTCTTTGTCTGCCCGAGTACCAGAAGCCTGCACGCCAGAGGACCAGGTTCCTTGTGAATGTTCCAGCTATCAAGACTGCCGTATTCTTGGCCTAAAAGTCAACTGGGTATGTATCAAGTCTTTTGTTTTATTCTAAATCTGTAAATACTATACTGTCCTTTTGGAGAAAAGAGAACCACTTGTCTCAATATGAAGAGCTCAGATGGAAACCCAGTTCTAAGCAAAGAAGGGAAAGCAGGAAGGTGGAAGGAGTATATAGAGGGTCTATACAAGGGCGATGTACTTGAGGATAATATTATGTAAATGGAAGAGGATGAAGATGAAGATGGAGATGAAATAGGAGATATAGTACTGCGTGAAGAGCTTGACACAGCACTGAAAGACCGAAGTCGAAACAAGGCCCCGGGAGTAGACAGCATTCCATTAAAACTATTGATAGCCTTGGGCGAGCCAGACAAAACTCTACCGTCTGGTGAGCAAGATGTATGACACAAGCGAAATACTCTGACTGCCAGAAGAATATAATAATTCCAATCCCAAAGAAGGCAGTTGCCGAGCGGTTCTAGGCGCTTCAGTCCGGAACCGCGCGACTGCTACGCTCGCAGGTTCGAATTCTGCCTCTGGCATGGATGTGTGTGATGTTCTTAGGTTAGTTATGTTTAATTAGTTCTAAGTCCTAGGAGACTGATGACCTCAGATATTAAGTCCCATAGTGCTCGGAGCAATTTGGTAGATGCAGAAGCCGACTTCGGTGAAGATCAGTTTGGATTCCGTAGAAATTCTGGAACACGTGAGGCAACACTGGACCTACGACTTATGTTATAAAATAGATTAACGAAAGGCAAAATCTACATTTCTAGCATTTGTAGACTTAGAGAAAGCTTTTGAGAAAGGTGACTGGAATACTCTCTTTAAAACTCTGAAGGAGGCAAGGGTAAGATACAGATCGAAAGGCTGTTTACAATATATACAGAAACCAGATGGCCGTTACAAGAGTCGAGGGGCATGAAAGGGAAGCACTGATTGATACAGCAAGCAGTAAAGGAAATAAAAGAAAAATTCGTAGTAGGAATTAAAATCTATGGAGAAGAAATAAAAACTTTGAGGTTCGCCGATGACATTGTAATTCTGTCAGAGACAGCAAAAGACCTGGTAGAGCCGTTGAACAGAACGGACAGTGTCTTGAAAGGAGGCTATAAGATGAACATCAACAAAAGCAAAACGAGCATAATGGAATGTAGTCGAATGAAATCGGGTGATGCTGAGGGAATTAGATTAGGAAATGAGACACTTAAAGTAGTATATGAGCTTTCCTATTTGGGAAGCAAAGTTACTTAAGACTGTCGAAGTAGGGAGGATATAATATGTAGACTGGTAATGGCAAGGAAAGCGTCTCTGAAGAAGAGAAATTTTTAACATCGAGTATAGATTTAAGTGCCTGGAAGTCGTTTCTGAAGGTATTTGTATGAAATGTAGCAATGTGTGGAAGTGAAACGTGGACGATAAATAGTTTAGACAAGAAGAGAATAGAAGCGTTCGAAGTGTGGTGCTACAGAATAATGCTGAAGATTAGATGGGTAGATCACATATCTAATAAGGAAGTATTGAATAAAATTGGGGAGAAGAGAAATTTGTGACACGACTAGAAGAAGGGATCGGTTGGTAGGACATGTTGTGAGCCATCAAGGGATCACCAATTTAGTACTGGAAGCTAGCGTGGAGGGTAAAAATCGTAGGAGGAGGCCAAAAGATGAATACACTAAGCAGATTCAGAAGGATGTAGGTTGCAGTAGGTGCTGGGAGATGAAGAAGCTCGCACAGGTTAGAGTAGCATGGAGAGCTGCATCAAAACCAGTCTCTGGACCGAAGACCACAACAACAACAGCAACATACAGTCCTGGATACGAAAGTAATAATAATAATATTAATAGTAAGGACGTTCAACCAGTTCCCGTTCTAGGGCGTTGGTGCTAACTATATCTTTTTTTTTTTTTTTTTTTTTTTTTTTTTTAAGTCAACGTCATTCCATCCCCGATTGGAGGGGGGTGAGGCGGGCCCATTCTCGAATAATAGTTGGGTTCGTTCGGGTCAAAGGTTATATGTTCTACTGTGCTGACACTGTTTCATTTAAATTTGAGGTTGGTTATAACATATTTCTAGTTTTTATTTAATTTGTACATTTGATTTCTGTGCGGAGGAATAAGTGCAACCCTGGCATATACCTTGCAACTGAGAGAAATCTCCCCTAAAGATCTCAGTCGGGATTGATTTCAGCTAGTCATCAGGCTCTTTTAGATGTTACTGGGTATCCTGTTCATCTATGATTTCCTCGAAGGTATAAGATCCAGCATGTGTTATTTCGATGACTCTTGCTACGGCGGTGGATGGATATGGATACTTATATCTTTGGAAATACGTAACGTAGCTGCGGCTTCGTTGCGCGTAAGTAAGCACGGACATGTCTTCTCCTTTTAGTGTTCAACCCTGAGGTTGGTTTGCAGCCGAGCGCCATTCCTCTCTTCTGTGTGTCTTCCTCTTCATTTCTACGTACGTGTTACATCTAACGTCATTCGTGATTTGTTGCATGTATGACATCCTTGGTCGCCCCCGCCGATTCCTTCCCTCAATAGCTCCTTCTGCTATTGTTCCAATGATGTTGTTGTGTCGTAGGATGTGCCCTACAAGTTTGTCTCTTTTTGTTTGGATGTTCCTCCACAGAGATTTTGTTTCCTGTACTCTTCTAAGCACCTTTTCATTTGTTACTTTGTCTCTCCAGCTGATCTTCTTCATCCTTCTATAGCACCACGTCTCCAGGGCCTCTAGCCGTCTTCACTCTTCTCTTCCGATTGTCTGAACATCTCTTGCCAGATAACGTTATCAAATGCCTTTTCGATGTCTACAAAGGCAATATAAGTTGGTTTCTTTTTCTCCAATTCCTTTTCGATAACGAGTCTCAGTGCCAGCATCGCCTCTCTTGTTTCCAATCCCCTTCTGTAACCAAACAGATCTTCACTCAACATATCCTCCACCTTCAATTCTCTTCAGAACTATTTTTATGAGAATTTTTGATACATGTGATATTAGGCTTAGAGTTCGGTCCTGTTCGCATTTTGTAGGCAAGGTATTAGTGTGACTCACGTGTCTTTCGGACGTACGTGCAGTAAAAGTGGAATCCTGAACTGTGGCGTCGTTATTACCAAATGCGTCCAAACGGGACCAACATGCTGTTATTCTTTTCTTGGCTGCAGAAAAACAAATACCGACAGACGTTCATCTAAGAGTGTAGAATGTGAGTGGGGCAGCATGTCTGTCGCAAAACACAGTTGTGAAATGGTTCGACATGGGGTGCCACTGCTTCATTATAACGCACGGCTCAATATCGCAAATGCCGTGATGCCGAAGTTACGCCCTATAATTTGAACTCTCCTTCTGCGATTATCACGCCTTGTCCTTTAAAAAAGGAACTGACGAGCAGCAGGTAGTTACGGACTTCTGCACGTACACAGTGTTTCACCAAACAGATATCTTCAACTTGGTGGTTCGATTGGCTGACTGCCTCAATGCTCACGGAGGTTTATCCTGATTGGCACACCGTGCGGCCCTCGGACGGAAGGTTTTTGATTTCCCCTCGCGTACATTGATGAAAAGAAATCACAACACCAAAAATAATTTCTGCAGAGTAACGAGATTTTTGGAATACATTCATCTAAGTGACATATGTAAGTGATGAACATTGCAAGATCACAAGTTAATGTAAGTGCGAGATAGGCCATTGCAAATGTGAGGTCGAGCTACATTAATAATCTTTCTAGCCACAAGATTGTTGAAAACAAGCATGCAGACGAGACTGCATTGTGTTGTATAGGTTGCTGGATATCCGTTTGTGGGATGGAGTTGCGTGCCTGTTGCAGTTGGTCGTTCAGAACAAGGGTGGTTGTTGCTATTGTGGATGATGCTGCAGTTGTCGTTCGATGATATCCCGTATGTTTTTGATTGGAGACAAACCTTGTGATCGAGCAGGCCGAGGCATTACGTCGACACTCTGTAGAGCATGTTGGATTACAACAGCGGTATGTGGACGAGCTGTATCCAGTTGGGAAACACCCCCTGGAACGCTGTTCAAGAATGGCGCCACAACAAGTCTACTCACCAGGTTAACGTACAGGTTTGCTCTCAGAGTGAGTGAGATAACCTAGAGTGTGCTGCTGCTGTCGTACGAAATCGCACCCCAAACCATAACTCCACATATACGTCCTACGTATCTAGCACAGGGAGAGGATGGTTGCAGGCCCGTACCTCCTCCCAACCAACACTCACTGGCACCGAGGCAGAACCAGCTTTCACCAGTAATGACAACATATCTCCATCCCGCCCTCCAATGAGCCCTTGTTAGAGACCACGGAAGCCCCAAATTACGGTGATTTTGTGTCAGAGGAATGGGCACTACAGGCGTCTCGCTCGGAGTTGTCCTTGGAGTAACCGATTTGTAACAGTTCACTGAGACGCCGTGGTGCCTACTGCTGCTCAAACTGCCGCTGCAGATGCAGTACGATGCCCCAGAGCCACAGGCTGAACACGATGGTCTTCGCTCTCGGTAGTGCCAAGTGGTCGTTTGGAGCCCGGTCTTCTGGCGGTGGTACACCCTTGTGACCACAGGTGCCAGCAATCATGTATAGTGTATAGAGGCTTCATTCCTGCCAGATCTTCCTGCATTATCGCTGAAGGAACGACCAGCTACTGATAGCCTTAGTAGATGACCTTGTGTTCATAATGACGTTTTCATCAGCTTAAAGGCATTCTTCACTAACGTCAACTCAATACGTCCAATCTGAAAGGTAACTGACGCTTACGACTGTTACAGCGTTTATTTACAACAAATCTGATCTGCATCCTCATTGTCATGCTACTAACGCCACTCTTGCGTAACTGGTTTCAAATCTGAATAGACATCTTCGTTCAGAGGTAGAAACATGCCTACATCTACTTCGCACAGCTCCTTGTTGATGTTGCAAGTTTTTTTTTGTGATTGTATTTTCAAGTTTTATTTCATCCGTTTGATGTGTGCTAAACACACTCACATTAAGTAGCCTTTTGAATGACGATCAAATTTCTAACCGCTATTTGCTTTATCGTATGTTCGCGCTGTGGGGCACACCAGTTTCGGACCAGGGCCTTTGTTTGCGTCGGACACTAAATAATGGAGGCTATTGAAAAGCTGCAACCCGATATTCGCCTGGCCGCGGGTAAAGCTCTCTCTGTATGCAGGCGCAGCTGTGCAGGCATCGCAGAGTCCTTTGCGAACGCGAACCTGTCGGCAGCGGCCGGACTCGAGTGGGGGCGGTTCCGCGTGGAGTGCAGGTGAGGCGTGTTGCCGCCGGCAACACGGCCAGGATATTGCCACTCCGCCACGCCCACAGACTTGCCGGCCCGGCAGCCCGCTTTGTCCTCCGCGTCCGAGCGCCGCCGTTCCACGCCGCGCCGCATTCTTCGCTCGGTGCTAATTTAAATTGTTGCTCCGGAGTTGGGAGCCGGTAGGGAGCTTTTTTCTGTCCCGTCGCTTCTCAGTGCCGACGCTGCTCGAAGGTCAGAAGGGTCAAAAAACGCAAAGCGACCTCCACTTTATTACTGGATTGCTGAAATGGAGACTACAATCATTTGGAGATTAGGCCTACATACGATACGACTAAGGCAAACACTATTTAATTACACTACTGGCTGTTAAAATTGCTACACTAAGAAGAAATGCAGATGATAAACGGGTATTCATTGGACAAATATATTATACTATGATTGACATGTGATTACTTTTTCACGCAATTTGGGTGCATAGATCCTGAGAAATCAGTACCCAGAACAACCACCTCTGGTTGTAATAACGGCCTAGATACGGCTGGGCATTGAGTCAAACAGAGCTCGGATGGCGTGTACAGGTACAGCTGCCCATGCAGCTTCAACACGATACCACAGCTCATCAAGAGTAGTGACTGGCGTATTGTGACGAGCCAGATGCTCGGCCACCATTGACTAGACGTTTTCAACTGGTGAGTGATCTGGAGAATGTGCTGGCCAGGGCAGCAGTCAAACGTTTTCTGTATCCAGAAAGGCCCGTACAGGACTTGCAACAGGCGGTCGTGCATTATCCTGCTATAATGTAGGGTTTCGCAGGGATAGAATGAAGGGTAGAGCCACGGGTCGTAACACATATGAAATGAAACGTCCACTGTTCAAAGTGCCGTCACTGCGAACAAGAGGTGACCGAGACATGTAACCAGTGGCGCCCCATACCATCACGCCGGGTGATGCGCCAGTATGGCGATGACGAATACACATTTCCAATGTGCGTTCACTGCGACCTCGCCAAAAACGGATGCGACCATCTGATGCTGTAAACAGAACCTGGATTCATCCGACAAAATGACGTTTTGCCATTCGTGCACCCAGGTTCGTCGTTGAGTACACCATCGCAGGCGCTCCTGTCTGTGATGCAACGTCGAGGGTAACCGCAGCCATGGTCTCCGTGCTGATAGTCCATTCTGCAGCAAATGTCGAACTGTTCGTGCAGATGGTTGTTGTCTTGCAAACGTCCCCATCTGTTGGCTCAGGGATCGAGACGTGGCTGCACGATCCGTTACAACCATGCGGATAAGATGCCTGTCATCTCGACTGCTTGTGATACGAGGCCGTTGGGATCGAGCACGGCGTTCCGTATTACCCTCCTGAACTAACCGATTCCATATTCTACTAACAGTCATTGGATTTCGACCAACGCGAGCAGCAATGTCGCGATACGATAAACCGCAAATTCAGAAACGTGATGGTACGCATTTCTCCTCCTTACACGAGGCATCACAACGTTTCACCAGGCTACGTCGGTCAACTGCTGTTTGTGTATGAGAAATCGGTTGGAAACTTTCCTCATATCAGCACGTTGTAGGTATCGCCACCGGCGCCAACCTTGTGTGAATGCTCTGAAAAGCTAACCGTTTGCATATCACAGCATCTTCTTCCTGTCGGTTAAATTTTGCGTCTGTAGCACGTCATCTTCGTGGTGTAGCAATTTTAATGGCCAGTAGTGTACAAGCAAACCTGCTTCGGCATCGTATTATCGACTGATCCATTCTGCAAATATATATTGTTGTTGTTGTTTTTATTGTTCTTGCCATCCTGGTCTTCATTTCGAAGACTAGTTTGAAGCAAAGCTTCACACTAATCCAACCAGTGCAAGACTCTTCATTTCTGCATAATTGCGGCAACTTAATTTCAACTGAACCTCTTTACTCTGTTCAAGCTGTAACCTCCCTCTTCAACTTTTACATCTACATGTATACTCCACAAATCACTGTGAGTTGCATGGCACGGATGCGTCCTATTGTATCAATTATACGGGTTTTTCCCGTTTATTCATGTACGGACAGGGGTGTAACGACCATTTAACCCTCCAAGTATCAGTGGTGTCTTATTAACACATTCGCACATGGCAGATACATATCACTCTTGTTATCAAAACTATTACTTCCAAAAAATGTGACTTTCTCCCTCTGAGTGACTTGTATCATGTTTCGTTAATTTTTATATATGTAACACACAATAAGTTATTCATGGTTTTTTCAAAAAAAAAAAAAAAGGTTCAAATGGCTTTGAGCACTATGGGACTTAACTTCTGAGGTCATCAGTCCCCTATAACTTAGAACTATTTAAACCTAACTAATGTAGGGACATCACACACATCCATGCCCGAAGCAGGATTCGTACCTGCGACCGCAGCGGTCGCGCTGTTCCAGACTGCAGCGCCTAGAACCGCTCGGCCACCATGGCCGGCCATGGTTTTTGCACTGAGTACCACTGTCGTCTATATGACTCCAGTTAAAACTGTTTTTTGTTTCTTGAATATATCATTTATTAAAAAGGAATGATAAATGTTATGTTGAACGAATGTTATCCGCCACACTTTCAACACCAATGTTATTTCTGCTCACTTTTGAACCTGTTGTTTGGCTTCCTTGCCTCAACTGTCTTTGTGAACTTCCTAGTACCAGAGGGGTCAATATGATTCCCTTGTTTTAAAAGCTATTTTCAAAATATATCCCTTCCTCCCTCTGGGTCAATCGTATCCAACGATGTTTTGTGCAGTTGTATGTTTACAGCAAATGAAAAGTTATACGTGGCTTTTTGCACTGAGAACCACTAGGATCAATATGACCTCAATCTAAATTTCTTTTTATTTCTTTTACATAATATGTATGTAAACAATACGATAACTTTTATGTGGAACAATAGCACTGTGTATTTTTATGTTAGTTCATTAAAATACTGCCATTATATCCCATGTAAATTACTTGACGTCTATATGAACCCTGTGGTATTCAGCGAAAAAAGAAAAGACTCCTCCTACCGAGTGCGTGCTGTAGTTAACCCAAGCTTGTCCTAGTGATCCCTGTGGCAGTCACATGTAGGGGGTTCTATTGTATTCCTGTAGTCATCGTTTAAACATGGTTCTCAAAATTGTAAGTAGTCTTTCTCCGGATAATTTCCGTCTACCTTTAAGAGACTGCCAGTGCAGTTTCTTCAGCTCCTCAGTGACGCTGTCACTGGCCGAACAAACATGTGAGCATCAGTGCTACCCTGATCAGTATACGCTGAACGTCACCTGCTAGACCTGTTTGTTGAGACTCCCACTCACTTTATCAAAATTCTGGTATGGGTCACAGAAGTCATTTGTAAATAATCTCTTTTGTAGACTGAATTAACTTCCGTAGTTCTACTAATAAACCATAGTAAGCTACCGGCCACGACTGAGACTATTTAATCGTTCCACTTTATGTGCTTGCATAGTGCTACACCCAGGTATTTGTGTGCGTTTATCTATTCCAACTGTGACTCATTAATACTGTAGTCGTAAGACACTACGTCTTTTCGCTTTGTTATTTAACACAATTTTACACTCCTATTCGTTTACAGCAAGTTGCCAATCTGAGTACCATTTTGAAATCTTATCAAGATCTGGCTGAATATTTGTTCAGTTTCCCTCAAACTGTACTTCATTGTAGATAACTACATCATCTGCGACAAATCTGTGGCTACTACGACCGCAAGGTCATATAGAATCTGAACAGCAAGGGACCTAGCATTCTTCTCTGGCACACACCGGAAGTTACTTCTATGTCTGTCCAAGATAATTAGCTGCGTCCTCCCTAACAAAAAAGTCTCAGATCAGTCACAATTTTCGCTTCATACCCCTACAGGATCGCACTTTTGATAATGTATGTGTGGTATTGAGTCAAATGCTTTTTTCGAAAATCGATATATATTCCAAATACCTGATTGCCTTGATCCATGGCTTACAGTACGACGTGTAAGAAAAGTGTTGTGTTTCACATAGTCGATGTTTTCGAAATTCGTGCTGATTGGCATCTGTTAGAGATGTGTCATCATGACTGAGCTCGTAATACGTTCTAAGATTCTACCGGAAATTGATGTCAAGGACATTGGACGGTACTTTTCTGGATCACTTCTGCTACCGTTCTTGCACAGAGGTGTAATCGGCACTTTCTTCCAACTACTGGTCAGGGTTTTCTATATGAGGGATCTGCGGTACATTATAGTCAAACTAGGAGCTAACTAGGACCCAAATTGGGTATGAAATCTAATAGGAATTCCGTCGGGCCCTGGCAGTAATGTCAAATTAACTTATATTTCAGTGGTAAGAGAATTAAGTTGTGGGAATATTCCTGGGTTTCTGCTTTGTAACCGAACTTTCTAAAATAGAGTTAAGAATATTTGTCCGTGTTTTGCTACTCTCAGTTTCAGTTCCTGTCTCGCCCGTGAGTGAATGGATATTAACCTCGGTGCCTCTATCAGCCATTACAACATTAGATATTTTTTTCGGATTTGTGAAAGATCTTTTGACAACACAGTGATGCAGTACGCATTGAAAGTTTCACTCATTGCTCTCTTGACAGCCTGACGCGTTTCATTCAATATCTCTCTGTCTGTAGCTATACTTTTCTTTTATAGCTATTATACAGTAGTCTGTTTCTTTGCAGTTACTGTATATCACGAATGATCCCTCCCATCATTAACTGTTCTACTGCCTATATATCTGTCTAGTGCGCGGTCACCTATTCGTTTAAACTTCAGCCATCGTTCCTCCACATGCTAGTGTCCTGAGCTAAAAGTTACATGTTCCTCGTTGACGTATGACAGTAGTGCTTTCTTGTCTATTTTATTGATTATGTAAGTGTTTCAATTTGTTCTAATTGCCCTTTGTATTTTGGTATTTGCTATAACTGCCCCATGGTCACAGATACCAGTTTCGACGCAGTCATCTTGAAACAGGTCAGTTCTTTGTGTTACCATTAGATCCAACATATTTTCATCATGAGTGGGGTTCCGTGCAATATGTTCTAGATGCTTTTCGTATAAAGCATTTTGTACTGTTTCACAGTACACACACACACACACACGTAACGAAACTGTAACTGATTACTGTATGATTAATGTCTCCTCTGATGATTGCAGCACGATTTTGCCGCATAAGAATAAGCGAAATGAGGTTTTCTCTTAATTTCTCGGTTACGTCAGGGCGTTTTGTTTTGTTTCCATGCTTTGTTTCCATTCGGCGATTTGAGTTTCTTGCCTACCACGGTAAATACAACACGTACGTTTCTAATGAACTTATACTTTCGATATACACTTAAAGTTCCCCAAAGACTGTCAACTTCAGGTCTTAACCAGTTCTCTGTACCGAGTATTATGTGAACTTCACTGCTTTCTAATACTTCAAACTCTGGCACTTTATTGCGAATACTTCGGAAGATAGCTACTAGGATTTTAACAGGCCTACCATCTGGTGGTGTCCCATGGATCTTACACTAATACTTCTCTTACACCTATCGTTATCTGGATTTGATGATGAGTCGCCTTCTCCAAGAACCTTTGTGGGGACCACACACACACAGTAACCTACCTGATGTGTATTGCACACTTGACATATTTAGGCGGACCATACTATTCTCAACCATATAACGGAAGTCTAGGAAATCACAGCGTGGCTTGTTACAGAACCTTCAAAGCCTTTGGTTCAAGCCGTCGACTAAGAACGAGGGGGCCAAGGTGTGTTCTGGGGACAATGCTGCAGATCTCCACTTGTTTGAAGTTCCACAAGCAAGCCTGGTATTCTCAACCTTCTGTTCTAGTATCTGCATGAAGAAACTATAGCCGCGAACTCAAGAAGATAGGCATCGTTTATTCTAGCGCGTGGCACAATCTGCAGTTCTTTCCACATTGTTCCTGTTCCCTGAATGGCCACACACCCTCCGCACTTCCCTCCATTACCAGAACTGACCAATACTTTGTTCCTCAGGATGTAGCCTATAAGCCAATCCAGTTGCCAGTTCAATTGAGGCGGACTGAACATCTCTAAAAAGGGCAATCACAGAATTTAGAAAGAAAAAGGTACCTACAAAGGAAGTAACTGCGGAGTAATCACGGGTAACAGAAAAATACGTCAGTGATCGACAAAAGAAGGAAGTATAAAAGTGATCCGGGAAATTCAGGAACACAGAGATACGAGTCACTAAAAATGAGATAATTAGGAAATGCAGGGAAGCTAAGGCGAAATAGCTGCATTAAAAATGTGAAGAAATCTAAAAAGAAATGATTGTCGGAAGGACTGACTCAGCATACAGAAAAGTAAAAACAACCTTCCGTGAAATTACAGGCAGGGTAATCACATTAAGAGTGCAATGGGAATTTGACTGTTAAATTCAGGGAGAGAGCGGATAGGTGAAAAGAGTACAATGGAGACCTCTATGAGGCCGAAGACCTGTATGGTGAGTGACAGAAAAAAAAAACAGTAGTCTCAGGAAGAGATGGGGATCCGGTATTAGATCCAGAAATTAAAAGAGCTCTGGACAACTTAAGATCAAATAAAACACAAGGGATAGATAACATACCAACGCAATTTCTAAAATCATTGGGGGAGGTGGGAACAAAACATCTGAAACGTTGGTGTTCAGAATGTATGTCACTGACGATTTACCATCAGGTTTCCGGAGAAAAACATCATCCACATAGTTCAGCAGGTAGCAGGAACCGCCAACTGCGAGAATTTCCGCACAGTCTACTCATGAAACCACGTTTCTGATAAGAATAAAATAACGAAGAACTCAAAGGAAAAAAAGAGGATGTGGGGTCTCTTAGATTACGACCAGATTAGTTTTAGGAAATTTGAAGGCATCAGAGATGCAGCTTTGGCGTTGCGGTTGATAATGAAAGCAAGATTGAAAAAAAAATCGAGAAACGTTCTTAAGATTTGTCGTCCAGGAAAAAGAGTACGACAATGTAAAATGGTGCAATATGTACAAATTCGGGGAGAAACAGGGGTAAGCTATAAGGAAAGACGGAGAACATACAATTTTTACAAGAACCACGAGGGAACTAATAGAGCGGAAGAACATGAACAAAGTACTCAGATTAAAAAGGGTGTAAGATAGGGATGCAATCTTTCGCCCCTACTGCTCAATCTATATATCAAAGAAGCAATGAGGGACATAAAAGAAAGGTTGAAGTATGGGATTAAAATTCAAGGTGAAATTATATCAATGAAAAATTCCCTGATGACATTCCTGTCCTCAGTGAAAGTGAGAAAGAATCTATTGAATGGAATAATCAGTCAGATGAGAACAGAATGTGGATTGAGAATAAATCAAAGAAAGGCGAAAGAAATAGAAGTAGCATACACGAAAACAGCGAGAAACTTAACTTCGGGGTTGGTGATCACTAAGTAGACGATGTCAAGGAATCCTGCACCCAGGCTGCAAAATAATCCATAACGGACGGAGCAAGGAGAACATAAGAAGGAGACTAGCACTGACAAAAAGGGCATTCCTGGCCAAGAGAAATCTACTTGCATCAGTCGCAGATCTTACTTTGAGGAAGGAATTTGCGAGGATGTACGTTTGGGGCACAGCATTGTATGGTAGTGAAACATGACTGTGGGAAAACCGGAACTGATGAGAATCGAAGTATATGAGGTGTGGTGAGACAGAAGAATGTTGAAAGTGAGATGGACTAAGAAGGTATGGAAAGAGGAGGTCGTCAGGAGAAACGGCGAGGTAAGGAACATACAAGAAGAAAGTACAGAACGATGGTACATCTGTTTAGACGTCAGGGATTAACGTCCATGGTACTAGAGTGAGCTTTAGAGAGTAACAGCTGTAGAGGAAGACAGAGATTGGACCGCATCCAGTTGAAGATGTAGGTTTCAATTGCTACTATGAGATGCAATGGCTGGTACAGCAGAGGATTTCGTGGTGGGCTGCGTCGAATCAGTCAGGAGACGACTAACTGAAAGAAGAAGGAAAAAATCAAAGCTAGAGGCAGCGCTACACGGTGCTATTATGATTTCTACTAATGATGACCATTTTTTTTCTTTTTTTTTTGTTTAGCGCGCATAGTTTCGGCTACTTTGGTATTTTTCTTCTTCGATTTATTTTCCTTTTCGTTGGCGTTTATCTCGTCTTTACTTATTAGCTCCCATGTATTCAAGGTCTGGCAAATTAGTTTCGTGAAATTTGTGGTCCGACCCTTCCTGTCTCCACAGTCGTCATTTATCTAGCTGGGGGGAGTCGTGTGCGTCACTTGTCTGTCAATCGCGTACACCTTGTTCGGAGTGTGATCGCATTTTAAGTGCCTGTGTATCTCATATAGGGTGTTGCAGATATTGCTATTCATGACTGAGGACAGTGTACTTGAACAGCTCTGCATCAGAATTTACTTCATTTGTAGACTAATAATTATAGCTTTGGCTTGGTTAGTACCTCCAAGTATATGGGGCAAAGAAAGCCAATAACGTTTATTCTCCCCTGGGCAGCAGGTCAACTATTGAAGTGTGGAAGCGTGGACGTAAAACTGATTGTCTATACTGACAGGCAGAGCCACCTGCGGAATACGGCTACGACCGTGCAGGAAGCATCAGGTAGTAACTTATGTGAGGTGTTTGCGGGAAACTGTTAAGACACAATTTTTACAAGAACCGCGAGGGAACTATTAGAGCGGAAGACCACGAACGAAGTGCTCAAATTAAAAAGGGTGTAAGATAGGAATGCATTCTTTAACCCCAACTGTTCAGTCTACACATCAAAGAAGCAATGAGGGACATAAAAGAAAGGGTTCAAGTGAGGGATTAAAATTCAAGGTGAAATTATATCAGTAAAAAGTTCGTTGAGGATATTCCTATCCTCCGTGAAAGTGAAGAAGAATTAAAGAATCTGTTGAATGGAATCATCAGTCAGATGACTACAGAATGTGGATTGGGAATAAATCGAAGAAAGGCGAAAGGAAAGAGTGCGCTCATGTGATACTAATTATAATAGTATCTGTACCTAAACTACTAACATCCTATATACAGAGGCGGGGTGTGGGGAACAGCCCAAAGTTTGCCTAAACGAACATGGGAAACTGTCTAAAAACTACACCCACTCAGACGTTAATCCACCGTGTGGTTGTGATCCTCGTCTGGCTCACCTCCGTCTCTCACAAGGTAGTCAAAAAAATGGTTCAAATGGCTCTGAGCACTACGGGACTTGACATCTGAGGTCATCAGTCCCCTAGAACTTAGAACTACTTAAACCTAACTAACCTAAGGACATCACACACATCCACGCCCGAGGCAGGATTCGAACCTGCGACCGTAGCGGTCGCGCGGTTCCAGACTGAAGCGCCTACAATCGCTCGACCACACTGGCCGGCCACAAGCTAGTCCGACGCGCATTGCTCTATAGGAGGAAGAACACCCCTTTGATATAATGTACACATAATAATCTAATGGCAGCTCTGAGCCACGATTTCCGCTGGGCTGCACTTTCGTTCTTAGAAAGTATGGGTTATGTAAGTCAATGAAAATGCCTCTAAACCCCGCACACAACAATTACACGTTATACCTCACAGTCAGAAGCCTAGTTATGTTTACCAAAAGCACTATGAGCCATTTTACTTATCTTCTTATTCCTCTTGCTGCCGACCCATTCTTCGTCATGAACTACCCCAAAAAGGAAACAAATTACTACCGGCTAACTCTTTTGTTAAGTGGAAATTATTTCTGCGTGGTCAAGTACTAATGGTGGTACGTATCGTACAATAAAAGTTGACCCTTAGAAACACAGAGTCTGCTTTTAGACGGATGCCTGCTATTTGGTTGGGGTAATTCTGACGACGCGTTGGGGTGAGAAGCTATTTCATACTGTTCGTCTGTCTGCGTCGTTAAATACGCACGGTCGGCAATATTTTGTGGGAGCAGGCAGATTATCGAACCTGGACAAGAGTAAGACCCGCTGCTTTGCAACATTCTGAGCCGTTTAAGAAATGATAGTGGTTATCGATTTTAGAGAAGCGTCGCAGCAAGTGCAGTCTCTTTGGACAACGAGAAAGTGTAGCATCGGCTGGTGCCTGGAGTCGGGGACAGAGGCGTGCAAATTCCCCTTACAGATTGCCTGCCCCTACCTCTGCCACAATCATTAAAGCAGCTCATCCCGCCACAACGGAGACACAAGAGTACACAGGCGTACTGAAGCATAGTGGTTAAAGCAGGCCAGCTTGGGTTTCCGCAAGGCTGGCAAGCTTCACGGGACTCATTCAGCTTGCTACCTCTGCCAATAGGTTGCGCCTTCACCACGGGTTTCAGTCTGTACGTGGAATCTAATCTCAGGCACTGCTGTGGGAATTTTGATAAGGGTATCACTAATAGGTAGCTGATCGATGACGAAGTCTTGCGTAAATATTTTGAAAATATTTCGCACAAGTTGGCTGAACTTTGATGATGTTTGTCGATTAAGCAGTGTCGTCTGAGATCTTTTCTGGCCTGCATTGCATAAATCGTTTGAAGCATAATGATGTAACTACAATTTCGAATTAATATTCAGTTATCTATCGCTGGCCGCTACATTCTCCCATATTTCGTATAGCGTACGAATCCCGTGGCGGAAGAACTGGGCGTCTTTTGTGGGGATCCATGAATCGATTCAATTTTGCACTTGTTCATATAATCGGAACAGACTGTATGCCACTGACTGAAAAACGTGGTAGTCAGAGAGAGCAATGTAAAGAGAATACGGCGGGAGCATAGGACTTCTCATTTCAACATTTCCATGTATACTTTGTGATATGGGGTCGAGCACTGAACTGCTGCAAAATTACCTTTACGTGTTTATTGCTGTATTGTGGCCGTTTGTGTTTCAGTACTGGGCTCGAACGCATCAAGCTACGAAAACATTCTGTCTTCCACCACCATGCCGGGCTTTGACATCAAAATCACCGTCCTTAAGGCGTTGTAAACATTCTCTGCACGTTCTTCCACTAATAGTTCCCCCACCATTGGTCGTAGCCAGCATTTTAAGAGCCACAGCCGCAGATTCCTTCATGTTAAAGCAGAAAATTCAAACTTCCCACAAATGGCGAGAAATGGGTACGTAAGTTGACGTACTTAATCGAGAATAACCTTATAATGCAATCGAAATCGACTAATATTTTTATGGCATTATGTTTATAGATGCCTAAGCGTATTGTACTACACCTATAACCAACTTCCTGAACACCACTTGCCGCTACTGGCGTCTATTGCAAAACGGCGGAAGCAGCGTTGTAGACCTAATAATATTCTTCTTTGAATTTAAATCATAATTCCACACAAAGACCCCTAAAACAAAATCACCACTACAACAGACTAGTCTTTCGGGTGTAGCTACGTTGTGCTGCTCGTGCGAATCTCGGGTGGGTTGCTAGAATATCAATATTTTTAGAGGAAGTTATACCTCGCAAGTACTCATAGATACGTCGCAAAGGGCTACCTGAAATCTTTTCTATCAGTAATCTGCGGGAATAGTGTCGAGAATAAAGTGTGGAGTGTGTTGGCGCCTCTAATTAGTGGTAAAAGTAATTACAGAAATATACACTTAAAAAACAATATTTATCACTAGTTGTTGTTATTGTTGTGGTCTTCAGTCCTGTGACTGGTTTGATGCAGCTCTCCATGCTACTCTATCCTGTGCAAGCTTCTTCGTCTCCCTGTACCTACTGCAACCTACATCCTTCTGAATCTGCTTGGTGTATTCATCTCTAGGTCTCCCTCTACGATTATTACCTTCCACGCTGCACTCCAATACTAAATCGGTGATCCCTTGATGCCTCAGAACATCTCCTACCAACCGATCCCTTCTTCTAGTCAAGTTGTGCCACAAACTTCTCTTCTCCCCAATCCTATCCAGCACCTCCTCATTAGTTATGTGATCTACCCATCTAACCTTCAGCATTCTTCTGTAGCACCACATTTCAAAAGATTCTATTCACTTTTTGTCTAAACTATTTATCGTCCACGTTTCGCTTCCATACATGGCTACACTCCATACAAATACTTTCAGAAACGACTTCCTGACACTTAAAGCTATACTCGATGTTAACAAATTTCTCTTCATCAGAAACGCTTTCCTTGCCATTGCCAGTCTACATTTTATGTCCTCTCTACTTCGACCATCATCAGTTATTTTGCTCCCAAAATAGCAAAACTCCTTTACTACTTTAAGTGTCTCATTTCCTAATCTAATACCCTCAATATCACCGGACCTATTTCGACTACATTCCATTCACAAGTAGTGTATTGAAACTTCAGCTTTCTCGATGACATATTAAGATTTTGTGAACAACTTTATAAAGGAAAGACGCCATGTTATCTTTGTCTTATCGGTTGTCTTTTTGATCTTGTTGCTTAGCATGCCATTCTATGCACAAAGGCTTGCGGCCTATTCATGTAAATTGAATTACCAGGAAATAATAATTGTCAGTGTTAAATAAAATAAAAAAAACTGTTCTCGCTGTGAAACAGAAACCTTTCCCTGTCCTTACCATTTACGTAAATGTGGCCAATACGAGTGGAAGCTCGTGTGGTATTTTAATTTAATTCCCAAACATAGCTTAAAATTAGTTTCCTTTCATTGCAACGTAACGTTATTTACAAAGTCCGATTTTCAGTTAACACAACACGATTATTTTTGATTGTTGAAAATTTATCTTTTCGTAAGACCCACTAGCAGAACCTTGCATTAACATTAGTTTGAGCCTAATTAAGTAATATTTCAGAATTAAAAGGATTTCCAATTTATTTTGAGTCAGAAAGAAAAATATTTAGTACCCATACAAGAGATAATTTTCATGGTGGTATATCTGTGATCTCAGAACAATATATCCTTATGTCACGATATTTGAAGTGCCATTTCCACTGTTAAATGTGGAAATAGAAGCTCATAAAAATAAAAGGTGTTTATTCTTGCTTTCCCAGCAATTGTTTACGGAGATAATTCCTCAAATTCTCGTAACAAAATCAGATAGGATCTAGTTTAGAGTCTGATGTAAAGAGAGAGGCCCGAAGCTAACGACTTTAAAAAAAAGTTGTATACAAGGAAGCTTTGGTTAGAGTATACACGAAAATGTAGTTCAAATAACAAAGATTATGTGAATAACGAAGAATATGTGAAATTGACCTCCAAAAAATAAACATTTTTCTGGGTTTCTGTAAGCAAGTAGTGGAACGTAACAAGTGTAGCATAAACAGACGTAGCAAGTTTATTAGCTTTGTACGGAGTGCGTGATTGTCGTACAACTGGGAGACTAAAAACATAATGAAAATTGCGTTAAATGTTTAGGAAGCGAAATATCGGAAAAGAGCTAGAACCAGCACTCCGTGTGAACGACGTAGCGGACAGACAGGCCAGCATTCTCTTGTCTAATAACGATGAAGTGAGACCGTCAGAATGGGAAGTAACGTAGCAGGTAGGATCAACTGACTGGTTTACTTTGTGTCTACACATAACACTGACCACAGTCCACCGACTTTCCGAATTTCCTACGATTCTGTGTCCTTTATTTGATAATAATTCTTCAATAGAAATGTATATTCGCGATTCTCAGCTGTCTGAGTCAGTGTATTGCAACATGAACAGAGATGCAGATGAATCCATTGCGCAACTCTTGGGTGTCAAATAACTGAGGCAATTCAGTCCGTGTTATTACAGTATCTACTTGAACATCTTAGTTGAAGTTGACATGCAGCTCAACCTTAGTCATGACGGCGCAACTGAAGGAATGTATATAAAATGAGTTGCTTATGGTGCACTAACAAACATTATCAAGTGGCAAGTCACACATGTAGAGGATGGGTGGGCAAAGAGTTCAGGGAGAGAAAAGTGACCATTGCATATGTGCTGTTGTCTGCTGGAGAAATGGTCAGCCTAGTTCTAATATACACCATCACTGCTTTCGGTGAGTTTGACAGAGGAGGCTTATTCCCTCATTTTCTAGTAAAAACATACCTGATTATGAGTCATCTGATGTAAGATAAGCCGTTTATGTTATTCTTGTTACCTCATTTAAGTGTAGAGTAATAATATTTCACAAGATCAGTGCTTAAAATAACATCTTTTGGCTCGCAGTAATGTAGTTCCTTATGGTATCTTTCAGTTTGATAGTTTCGTCTGTGAACGACTAAGGGCGGCATGGCGTCCAATAGGAAAATGTGAGCACACTACCCGTCGGAAAAAATGTGCAAGTTGTCCACTTTTTCGAGCAGCTCATTTTTAATCCGTTTACCCCAATAAGAGTTATTTACTTCCACACATCTCGCATAGTACTACAGATTAACTTCTAAGGCCTTTTATATACAGATCTATTATCTGTCATTCTATTCCTCTCCGTTCTGGTGTGTTTGGACAAATACAAAACTCCGACGGAAAACAATATGCTGCTGCTGCTTGATAATGTTTGAGATATTGGGTGTCAGGACGCCTAAATAATATGTCCGGAAAGGCGACCAAGAAACAGGGGTCACTGTTGCAATGGAAAATGCAACTGAGGTGCTGAAGAACTTTAAAATACCTTTTTCTGCAGCAGCAAAGCAGTTTCATGTTCGAGGCAGTATACTGAAGAGTTCTGGGGAAAAACAGCTGTAATGCTGTAGATGGTAAGTAGATTATAGGAAGCTTATGGAGAATGTCCAATAAAGAACAGAAACTAGAAATTATTCATTTTATTTTGGAAATGTAAAAGCGATTTTAGGTATTTATGGAGACTAGCATTCCAGTTCGTAGAGTAGAAAGAAATACCTCATTGATTTATTAAAGAATGGGAGATAGCTAGCAAAGATTGTACCCCAGTACGAGGAGCGTCCAATAACTTATGCAACACCTTTTTCCAGGCCAGTTTCTGTTAAAACTCGGAATTTTTGGTGGGACATCGGTGGAATGATTGAGCCATAGTTGCGTCCGGCTCTTCGAAAAGCGCGCCAGGCGGAGTGCTTTCGCTTCGCGTCTAGTGTTTGCGGTGGCGCTTTCGGCTTGGCTCGCTGTTTGGATCGCTACCGCCCTCTGGCGGGAGGTGGAGCAAGTGTGCGGTCGCGTGACGATCGGGGAGTACGTACTGGTCTGTGATCGAGAGAGGTGGTGGCGCGAGCGGGGCACTGCTGTTGGGGGTCGTCAACTGCTTGCCACGTGCTTTGGCCGACCTCTTGGCTGTCAGGGGCTAAGTCTGCCTTACCCGCATGTACGTGGCTTATGAAGCTTAGAAGCCGTGGTGCAGGAGATCAGCGCGTGGGACCGTACGTGTTCTTATCGGCTGTTGAAACCACTGGCAGCGGTTGGCTCTGACGAGCATAAGGAAGTGCAACGTGTTCCCACCGCTATGGTGGAGTGTGAGAATTTGATTATTATTTGAGTTTCTTCACTGGTGGTTTTGTTGGGGTCGTCCCACCACAGTTTTCGTTTGCCTGTCCGCGGGAATGTGGTAATTGCTTCTTGGTCGGGCCGTTTCGTTCACACCTTGATTGGGTGATTTAGGGTCGGTGTCGTGTGTCTCTGTGGTTCAGAGTCTGCACAGGCACCGCCCTTGCTACATCTTCTGGTTTTGGGTAACTCGGGGAGGTGGGGGCTTGTAATGCAAGTTTTGGGGCTGCTCTGCTGTGGCCCTGTAGACCACCAATAACTATTCCGACTATTGTGATCTTGGCCCCTTTAGACGTGTCACTCCCTCACCTAGCTAAGGGAAATTTTTTTGGGAACTGCCTTTAATGCGAAGGTTTGTGTTCTGGCTTATTCAGATTTATCTTATAACAACTGACAGGTGTGATATAAGTTATTTAATTGGCAAGAGACAGCTATTTTAACTTTAGTACAAAGTAGCTACTTAAAGATTTTTTTAAGGAATTGTTCTCTTGTTAACGTCATACCTTGCAATATCCTTTACATAGAGAAAATTTGCCATTTAAAAATAGTTTTTTTTAAATTGAAAATCTTATTATTGGCAAGTTGTTAACCTCATATCTTGCAATTTCCTTTTTATAAAGAAAATTTGTCACCTATTGGAAATTGTTTTTGAAATTCTTTTTTAAAAACATGCCACACTTAAAAATTTATTATTGAGAAAGTCTTTTAAAATAAAAAGGTATCTTTAGCAGTGTTTTTTATTTCACGAGCAACTCCTAGCCCTTACTTCCACGATAACGTTTTGGAATAAAATGTGTACGTGAGTTGTTCAGGTAGGCGGCGGCACTATATGTAGCCTCCAAAATGCCGTCTGTAACGGAGCTGCGTTCCAAGCATAGAGTTGTCGTTGAGTTTTTTTTTGGCTGAAATTCATAGCGTCGCACATACTGATAGCCGCTTGCAGAATATCTACGGAGACCTCAGAGCGAACAGAAGCACGATGAGTCGTTGAGCGCGGCGTCCGTCATCATCGCAACAAGGTCATGCTAAAGTGTCCAATCTCCTGCGCGCCGGTCGGTCGGATACAGTTGTGAGTCCTACAGTGTTGGAACGTGTGGACACCCTCACTCGAGGTGATCGACGGATCACAAACACCTCGCTGCACAGTGCACATTTCTGTCGGCAATGCTGACACACTCGTGCACCAGTTGGAGTATTCCGGTGTGTGTGGCTCCCTCGCCTCCTTTCAGAAGACCATAAAGAGCAACGAAAGACCATCTCTGCATAACTGTTCGCGTGCCACGAGGCTGATCGTGACAATTTTTTGTCCAACATTGTTACTCGTTATGAAACATGGGTTCATCACTTCGAACTGAAAACAAAAAGACAGTCTATGCAGCGGCACCACACCACCATTCCTCTCAAGAAAAAGTTCACGGCCCTCTCAGTCGGTGATAGTCTGCTGTGACTGTGAAGGGATTATTCTGTTTGATGTCCTCGCTCATTGCGCAACAATCCACTCTGAAGCGTATTGTTATACTTACAGGAAACTGAGGAATCGCAACAATGGAAACGAGCTTCTACTTCTCTATGGCAGAGTAACACCTCACTCAAGTCTTTGCACCCAAGAGGAGCCCAGAACACTCCACCGGCCTACTCTTCCTCCTCCACCCTTTCAGATCTCCCACGTTTCGACTTCCACCTGTTACGCCCAATGAAGGATGAACACCATGGGAAGCAGTAAGTGGATGGTGATGCGGTTATTGATGCAACAAGCCTATTGCTCCGACGTCAGCCACTAGAGTGGTGCCGTGTGGGAATACAGCACCTGCTAGTAAGGTGGCCTAAGACCGTTGCACTGAACAGAGATTATGTTGAAAAATATGGTTTTGTAGCCAAAAGAGGGGAGACTAATACAGTGTACTGGAATCCAGAATAAAACCAACCTGCTTTCAGAAACAAAAAGTGTTGCATTACCTACTGAAATCCCCTCGTATTAGTCTCAGGAAGGCTATCACAATGGCTAGAGGATAAAATTTTAACAAGGTCAACCCACACAAGTTTTCTGATATGCTTATGACGGCACAAGAAAAATAATTTGATTCTGCTCATCATACTTATACTGCGAATGGACACATTGTCAGTTCAGTCCAAGAACAGATCGTGATTGACACTTACGGAAAACGCCAGGCCTGTGGCGTAAAACTGAGCTGAAGGAGTGTTGCTATCCGCTGTCGTAGTAGTAAATATGTCTTCAATGACCGGTTTTCGGGAAAAATAACCTCTACTAAGGTCAGAACAAAGCATATGTGTCCTATTCATTTTTACTCGTAAATATCTAAGATATACTGTATAATATATAAATTCAAAATACATACCCATCATTTGGTGAAAAATTAATTTCCCTTGGAGTGCTTGTTTTACCCCACCTTCGTCTAAATTATATTTTAGTTGTAGTGTTAACAGGGAATTGAAAGGAACAGAGACACTCAGGTTTGATTATCTGACTTAAACTATTTCGATTTAAATATGAAAATTCCTACACAACACACGCAAACTAAGATAATGCTTTGGGGCTGAGGGGTCAGGGTGATACAGCAAAATTTCCTCCTTAGTGTCTGGTCGTTACTGATCTTAGAGAACAAAGACAAGCCACGCCTAAAGATTGTGTCAAGCATCTTGCCCTGCAGCAGAACGACCAAGCAAAAACAATCTGTGTACCCATTAACCCTAATGAGATCATTTGCTTTACTGGAGGAAAATGTTAAAAGCCCTCTTGCTATTAGGCCCCTTGTTAAGGTAATAATATCAGCGGTGGGGGAGGCCGAGAGTTTTTGATAAGGCGGCGGCCAGGGCGCAGCCAGCGAGGGAACCGGATTCTTCTTTGTGGTTTCTTACCTCCACGGAATCCATTAAGACTTTGTCTCAGGAATTCATTTCACCTCAAGAATTATTTCGCTTTGAAACATCTGCCTCTTCCTCTGTTAAGCAAAAGAAAAAAGGTCGAGACTACGGAACAGATTTCTTCGCCGCTCATCATTGTTATTTGTTTGTGGAGGAACTCAAAGAAGTTGGACACTTCAATTTCTCATTATTCTCTCTTCACAGTTGCAACTCAGTTTTAAAGGTTCTTATAAGTAATTGAGGCTTGATCACCTGCTTGTCGCTGGGTTGGCACAACTTAAAGTGCTGTTAAAACCCCAGTCAGTTTATCTGTTGTGAAACACGTTATTATAACTTACACTAGCCTTTTATGGTAATGAGAAGCTTGGACGAGAAGTTACTCCGTTAGTTCCTTTTGCCACCAGAGATAGAGGTATCAGAAAGTAAGGTCACTGTATTTGGAAGCTATTCACTTAAAACTGCTGTAGACTCATATGTAATGCAAGTATGCTAGGCCACGAGGCAACCACTTCCCTTGAAGAGGACACACCATTGAGGTACAACGATTAAATGTAAGTAATAATTAACCTACAAATTGATTTTAATAACAATAATAACGAAAAATTTGTAAATAACAGGTAATGATGTAAATAATCTGGAGAGATAATTGCAAAAATCTTTTGTTACGCACTTGCCAGTGAGGCCATGCTGCATCTGTAAAGATGGAAGACATGGAGTATTACTTCTACTGCATGTTGCCACCGTTCTCACCTTATTTTTCTTGACTTACTAATAACCGGCGGCAGACTATCACGGCCGTCGCTTCTCTTACGGACTTCAGTTTACTAGTCAAAGGACATGAAACACAATGGCGAAATGTCGTAGAAGTTGGTACTCTCTGTAAACAGTAATTAAGTTGACACTTAAAGTCTTCTACTTTAAAGGGATCTTTGGCGCAGAATTCGTGTTCGTGTGTGTGTGTGTGTGTGTGTGTGTGTGTGTGTGTGTGTGTGTGCGCGCACACTCGTCTGTGTATGTATGTGTGGTTTAGCCGTTATCAGCATCCAAAGGAAATTACGTCAAACGTATGTTGCGAAAAGCAGAGAGTGTGGTAAAAGAAGTAAAAAGCATCTGTAGTCATTCTCTTACAGTATTACACACGATAATCCTTACACTCACACTAGTTCACATGCTGTGCGTAGCATTAATTTGGTCAGATGTTCTATTATATCAATTAAAACACAAGTAAGATAAGAGGAAATACAAAATAGACTCTCAGGTATATGCACTTGGTTGAGCATTTACAAAAAATGCGAATGACGTAGCTACAATGAGAACGCATTAAAAACGTCGCTTTAAAATTGTAGGGAACAAATCGAAATTTTACATAAATTATGACACAACCGTGTCATTTTCAGTTAAAATAGAGGGCGAATCGTCCGGCAAATGAACTACTGCCCTCTTTCCTGAAAAAAAAAAAACTGTCTACTAAATGCCATGCATCGTACGGCACAAGCACCACACACTGCAGGGTCCTGTCGCTGGAGCAAAATGCCTTGCCAGAGAGCTGTGTCCAATGCGAGGACGACTGTGTACGGCATCGTGTCGTCTGCATGGCTGCAAGGAGGTACGCCATGGCAGAGTTAAGGACTTTAACAAATGCAGATTGTTGTCTGTCACTTCCACCCACTCTCTTCTCATCGATGCATGACTCTGTACATCAACAACGATGTGATAGCATGAAAGGGGATGGTACAATAGATGGGTCACTACATCCTTTCTTCATTCTTTTCCTTGGCAATGTGCCCTGGAACCCAGCAAAAAGTCACTTCCTTCCCCATCCTTTGTAAGTGGAAAATAGCGCCCAGGGTCTCCCGCCGGGTACAAGTGTTGTACAGAGTGAAGAGCACTTAGGGAGTTGTAGCAGACGAGAAATTTAGCACTCGAAGCACGCTTCATCTGCTCCAGAGCCCTAAGATTTGTGTATAATTCGCAATCTAAGACATTGAGGACATGAGATTGTACGCTTTCTATAACAATTGTCTGTATGTGAGAGAACTGAATATATTGATTTCAAAAACTTTCTCCTCATGTGACGTCTGCTTTGGATGTCGTATTCAGCTGCTGAGTAAAACCGACTCTTGGTTGGCCCTGTGTTGCGTATACGAACAGTGTCGTGAAATAGAACTTTAAACTTCGTAAAATGCAAAATTTGAAACAAAAATTAATATAATTAAATTTGAAAAGAAACTAATTGTGTGCAAAATGGGAACTATGTAACTAAAACTCAGTACCGAAGTACATTACGAATGTTGCGTGAAATGAAGTGCAATGTTTGACTTTGAATATCCAAAACAATAAATTACTGTTCTACTCGGAAGATAATAACTGTTTGAAATTACACTGAAAATTAATCTACTTCCTAACAGGACACCTGACAGTCCTGGCTACACACTGTGTGCTCAAGAATTCAAATGGAGATGTGCCCTGAAATAAATGTGACTGACATCCCGCTCTGTATACTAGTTTTGTGTCTGGAGTACTGATATTCTCGGAAGCCAATACAAATCAGCAGATGCAGCAGCTAGAGATAAATACCTTACTCTAAATTTCTTCTCATCAGAAACAATCTGTTGCTGCATGTGGTGTAAAGTGCAATACACACACGACGGAATATTTGAAATTTACTATGAATCAAGAAGTTGGTTTTTACGTAAAAGAAAGTCGTTTTTGAGAACTCAAACTCTGTTTATTGGCAAGAAGACTGCACTACATAAGAAAACGCTAATAATTACAAAATTTATCAGATGGAATAACATTTCTAGGGAGACATGTGAGTCTCTACTTTATCTATATGGACTGAAGCTGAAGCAATGAATTAGAGTTTGTGCCATAGCTGGGACTTGACCCCCGGTCTCCTACTTACTAGGCAGTAGTGTTATGGCTGTAGCTGTGAATTGAAGATTGTGTCAAAGAGGGCATCGATCTTTGCAGATGTAGCACTTCAGTTCCGCTTCGAACGCCGAGTGGGAAGGTTCTTATTTATTTCACTTTCCGCAGCGTCACTTGTGTGAAGTTTTCCTCGTTAGTGTTGTTCTGTCTGCCGAGTGAGTCGTAGCCCATGCGCTCCGCCTTTACTGTCTGTTTCTGTTCGTCTACTTGCAGTGGCGTCGGCCGCTCCGCTATGGCTACCATGGGTTCCACGTGTTTGCCACGAAAAGGTACTGTGAGCTTTGCTTTCGATAAAAACAACACAACACGTGGAGCCCGCATCTCTAGAAATCCACGATTGGCTTGTCGATACAATTCATGTGAACTCTGATCAGGTCCACACTGCTTATTTTGATGCAGACAAGTACGTATGTTACGTGAAATTTATGGATCCCCTTCTCGTTGAAAGAGTACTTCGTGACATGGTTCTCAAAGTCCCGTTCAAGCAACGCAATAATTACGTCGGTATGGTGTCACTCGCAGATGCTGAAATCGAATATACCAATGTTCGAG
The DNA here is from genome assembly GCF_021461395.2 of Schistocerca americana. NCBI lineage: Eukaryota > Metazoa > Arthropoda > Insecta > Orthoptera > Acrididae > Schistocerca > Schistocerca americana. The sequence continues at coordinate 588,436,897 of NC_060125.1, read as the reverse complement.
TGTTCAACTGTAAGTAGGCTGTTTATGTTTTCTCTATGTAAGTAGGCTGTTTATGTTTTCTCTATGTAAGTAGGCTGTTTATGTTTTCTCTATGTAAGTAGGCTGTTTATGTTTTCTCTATGTAAGTAGGCTGTTTATGTTTTCTCTATGTAAGTAGGCTGTTTATGTTTTCTTATTGGCAACGTTACGTAGCGCTCAATATGAAAATCACTGGCTGTGCTGTGTGCAGTCTGTGGCTAGTTTGCATTGTTGTCTGCCATTGTAGTGTTGGGCAGCGGCAGCTGGATGTGAACAGCGCGTAGCGTTGCGCAGTTGGAGGTGAGCCGCCAGCAGTGGTGGATGTGGGGAGAGAGATGGCGGAGTTTTGAAATTTGTCATGAACTGCTATATTTATATATGATGATATCAAGGTAAATACATTGTTTGTTCTCTATTAATATCTTTCATTTGCTAACTATCCCTATCAGTAGTTAGTTACTTCCATAGTTTGAATCTTTAATTTAGCTGGCAGTAGTGGCGCTCGCTGTATTGCAGTAGCTTGAGCAGCGAAGATTTTTGTGAGGTAAGTGATTTGTGAAAGGTATAGTTTAATGTTAGTCAGGGCTATTCTTTTGTAGGGAATTTTGAAGGTCAGATTGCGTTGCGCTAACAAAATATTGTGTGTCAGGTTAAGCACAGTCTCGTGTAGAATTGTTCAAAGGGGACGTTTCATATGTCGACCCTTAGCCTAGGATACCTCACTGGAATCTTCTGATTTTTTTCTTGTAGTTTGTGTAATTAGTGTAGCTATTGTTTATTGCTAGCGCGTAATTATAGAGAGAATTTCCTTTGTAGTTGTAGTTTTTCATTGTTGTACAGTAAAACAGTTGTGGCATGCATGTAGATTTGCACCAAGTATTTCGCAGCTGCGCTGGCAATTAAGTAGACATTATTTCCATTGCTATGTTATTTTATTTTGCTCTTCAAATTGCGCTTTTCTGTGTTATCGTGTGAAATACTGTGACAATAATGGCGTGTGAAAAACGTAATACTAGGCTCCAAAGTAAACTGAGAAATGACAGTGAAAATGAAAGCAGTGTGTTAGCGCCACCGAGTAATAAATTAACTGATGTTCAAAGTAGTAATTTGGTAATCGTGCATAGGGAAATGGAGCGGGCGGCAAACAATGGCATGGACAGTGAAACAATTAGTGAAGAGGGAAGCATTATCGATCGATCGGTCGGCAACAGCTCGCCTCAGGAATCCGAAATGACAGGACACAATTTTGCAAATACTGTAGATTCAGGTTTTGCGTTCTCACCGTTTTCTCAAATGAGTCAAGACACATTTTCCGCTTGTCAAAATGTGAATGTTGCCGGTGCAAATTCACTGCCGAAAAGCACTGAGGAACATGTTTCAGACACCAGTGCATTGTTATTACAGTTAATGCAACAAATGGGACAAAAGCTACAAAAGTTAGACACAACGCTTGAACAAAATCAGAAACAAATGGGACAAAATCTTCTAAAGTTAGACACAATGGAACAAAATCAGAGACAAACACAGCAAAAGTTAGACACAGTGGAACAAAATCTTAAAAAGTTAGACTCATTGGAACAAACTCTTGAACAAACACGTGAAGATTTAACTACTGAGTTACATAACATTGAATCGAAATGTCAAAAAGTCTGTAATGACGTAAAAACTCAAATTTGTGAGCATTTTCAACCTATTTTTTCGCGGCATGAAAATGTATTACAGAATCACGAAGCAGCCATAAAAGAACTGCAAACCATTGTTCATGAAAATCACGACACCTTGCAAGCTAAAATTGACTCAGTTGCATCTACCGATTCGGTTACGCAACTTGCAAAAACTCAGGAGGAAGCAAAGGATGAAATAAGAGGAAAGATATATGAAGTTTTGGGTTGGACTGCAGTACCAAATGTTACACTGAAAACGAACCCAGTCCTTTCCTATTGGTGTTATCCCACTATGTGTTTGTGTACCCTTGTGTATTTGTTTTCTTCCTGTCTCTGTGTAGTTTCATACAATTTTTTCTTCTTTTAATATTAAGCTACATTCACTATGATGAGGAATACTGTTATCCTCGAATATAATTTGCATTAATAATATGTTATTTACCTTGTAAATTTGCTTAGACATTATTTATTCTGGTTTGTTGCTCACATGTGAAGGTGATGTTTCAAAAGTTCTTGTGATCTTTATGTATTTACTTATGTCATAATTCCTGTAACACTGATGTATATGTCTATTTCTATTCTTTTGTAAAGCCTGTACTACAAATGTTATCTGTATTATGTTCTTTAATGATGTATTTTGTACCTTTGTAATTGTATTCTCATGTTATAAAATTGTAATTGACACCAGTTCATCTTATTATTAACTTGTTAGTTACATTTCACTGCACACGTTTCTGTTGGTCATAGTATATGGACAATATGTGAGAAGTAGGGACTGTTAGTGTTTGCACGTGTGTTAATAATTCAGCAAGGGACTGGATAACAGCATTGCTGGTTCTAAGGACAATTTCAAAAACTTTGCGAGTGCACAAGTGGTGGTTTATGGACTTGCTATATCATCCGCAAGACTCTTCAATGGTGATTGTGCACCTGCACAGTCACAACAGATGGCTGCTGGCTATCTCTACAAGGACTACAGTGGGTCTGCATCTTTGATGACCCACCAGTACCATTATCTCTACAAGGACTACAGTGGGTCTGCATCTATGATGACCCACCAACGCCATTATTTCTACAAGGACTACAGTGGGTCTGCATCTTTGATGACCCACCAATACCATTATCTCTACAAGGACTACAGTGGGTCTGCACCTCTGGTGGCCCACCAATACCACAATCTCTACCAGGACTACAGTGGGTCTGCACCTCTAGTGGCCCACCAATCCCACAATCTCTACCAGGACTCCAGTGGGTCTGCTCTGTGATGACCTACCTACCAATATTCTTCAAAACTTCGAATGACTCTGCTGTGGGTTTGCTCCATTGTGGCCCATTACCTGTCAGCATGTCAAGAGTCAGCACTGTCTTTCCGTTGGAGGGACAACGCTACTTCTTCAAGACTGCATGGAAATCCACTACTTCTGTGTGCATTTTCTTTTACTGCTCAGACTTTGAGAAAAACACTGCTATTCTACTGTTATGTACGATTAGGACTGTCTTTATGGACTGTGAGAAACTTTTAGCTTTTGACCAACATTGTATCAATAAGTGTGTGCATTTGATTTCTTTGTTATTGTAATTATGAAAAATTTTTTCAAATCTGTATTGGGCACTGCCCAAACCAATTTGTAAAATTTTTTGTGGGGAGCATGGGGGCTATGTAAGTAGGCTGTTTATGTTTTCTCTATGTAAGTAGGCTGTTTATGTTTTCTCTATGTAAGTAGGCTGTTTATGTTTTCTCTATGTAAGTAGGCTGTTTATGTTTTCTCTATGTAAGTAGGCTGTTTATGTTTTCTCTATGTAAGTAGGCTGTTTATGTTTTCTCTATGTAAGTAGGCTGTTTATGTTTTCTCTATGTAAGTAGGCTGTTTATGTTTTCTCTATGTAAGTAGGCTGTTTATGTTTTCTCTATGTAAGTAGGCTGTTTATGTTTTCTTATTGGCAACGTTACGTAGCGCTCAATATGAAAATCACTGGCTGTGTTGTGTGCAGTCTGTGGCTAGTTTGCATTGTTGTCTGCCATTGTAGTGTTGGGCAGCGGCAGCTGGATGTGAACAGCGCGTAGCGTTGCGCAGTTGGAGGTGAGCCGCCAGCAGTGGTGGATGTGGGGAGAGAGATGGCGGAGTTTTGAAATTTGTCATGAACTGCTATATTTATATATGATGATATCAAGGTAAATACATTGTTTGTTCTCTATTAATATCTTTCATTTGCTAACTATCCCTATCAGTAGTTAGTTACTTCCATAGTTTGAATCTTTTATTTAGCTGGCAGTAGTGGCGCTCGCTGTATTGCAGTAGCTTGAGCAGCGAAGATTTTTGTGAGGTAAGTGATTTGTGAAAGGTATAGTTTAATGTTAGTCAGGGCTATTCTTTTGTAGGGAATTTTGAAAGTCAGATTGCGTTGCGCTAACAAAATATTGTGTGTCAGGTTAAGCACAGTCTCGTGCAGAATTGTTCAAAGGGGACGTTTCACAACCTCCCGCCGGAAGTTGATGACAACTTTCTAAAGGATATATTGACTCCAAATGGTAAAGTGAAAAACGTCCGTCGTGAACGCTGGTCTACTCAACACGGATTATAGTGTTATAGTGGAATTCGTTCCGTGGAAATGCATGTCAAACGCAATATTCCATGACATTGACAAGTGTGCGGTTACCGCGTCCGTGTCATGTATACTGGTGAAGAGAACCGGTCGATGTGGCCGTGCGGTTAAAGGCGCTGCAGTCTGGAACCGCAAGACCACTACGGTCGCAGGTTCGAATCCTGCCTCGGGCATGGATGTTTGTGATGTCCTTAGGTTAGTTAGGTTTAACTAGTTTTAAGTTCTAGGGGACTAATGACCTCAGCAGTTGAGTCCCATAGTGCTCAGAGCCATTTTGAACTGGTGAACAGGGAACTGTCTCCTATGTAATGAAAGTGGAGCGTTCAGTCTAATTGTCCCGCGGAAGGATTTTGTATTAAAGCCCTCATTAGTGCAGCGTCGTAAATTGACGGTTGCTGACCTTGTTCCTTCCTCTCCCGCCGTCGGCCATACTTCTCCTTCGGATTATAATGAACAAACTGTCGGTTCTGAAAAAAGTGTCAATGAATTTTCGCCTTTACCCGAGCGACAGGTTCAGAATTCTGTTGGCGCCAGGATAGAAACTATAACGGTAACGAACAGGCGACGTCGCTCAGGATGGTGATGGTGAGAATTTGGCTGCGCCTTCTGTGCCAACCTCCTCCGCATCGACTGTGTCCCCTGCTCCTCTCGATGGTACGATACCTCCCTTCCGTGATACGCTGAGTGGCGAAGAAGTTACCTCCAACATACCTCCCGCTCCCGAAGTGGCTCCTCCTGAGCTGCCTGTTGTTGAGAGGGAGCTGAGTCCCTCACCCCCGTCCCCTTCGCCTCTGTGTCCTCCATTACAGTCTGAGACGATGCAATGTCCTTTCGTTCCTTCTTCTTCAGACCCCCACGGCTTCCTGCATTTGCCGACTACAGTAACTACCGAGGAGAATAAAATTAGCGACCAAGTATTACCTGCTGTATTGGTAGTTCCACATAATGCTTCCGCCTTAGTGACTGGAACTGCATAACATGGCCCTAGGTATGGAGGGCAGGACGCTTTACCTATGACGCCTCCCACACTTCCGTCTGCAGAGGCCGCCATCTCACGTAGCCGACAGAAACAGCGGGTCCAACATGACAGTGCGGTGGCACTTAAGAAATCTAAGAAAAAAAGGTTGCGATGACGGGAGTTCTGGTCCCCCAATGTCTGATTTTTCTGTGGATTCCGCAATGGACCTTGACTCGCAGCTCTCTACCTATTTCTACTCGAAGGTTCCTTACAAATGGTTCAAATGGCTCTGACCACTATGGGACTTAACTTCCAAGGTCATCAGTCACCTAGAACTTAGAACTATTTAAACCTAGTTAACCAAAGGACATCACACACATCCATACCCGACGCTGGATTCGAACCTGCGACCGTAGCGGTCGCGCGGTTCCAGACTGTCGCGCCTAGAACCGCTCGACCACACCGGTTGGCCGGTTCCTTACATCCATGACCCAAGCCTAAGCGTTACTTTTCTTAAACGTTAATCGTGTGGACTCAGAATTGCGATTGGCTACACTGCGTCAGTTCATTTATGATTCACGTGCGCACGTAGTTTTCCTACAGGAGGTCTTATTTAGTAATTCTTTACCTGGTTTTCGCATGATCTTGAATGTAGCACCCGAACATTCTACGGGGACCACCTTAGTCTTTCGCGAAGGCATTCCTATTGCTGGAGTGGAAATGTTGCATTCTGGCAGGGGCATAGATTTCAACCTTTTAATCTTACCTTGGTTCTTTTATACGGCCCTTCTGGCACTGGTCGCGATGTGGATCATACGCGTTTTTATAAAGAGGATATTGTTTATCTGTTGCATAAGAGTCCTCCGCGTATTATGTTGGATGGTGATTTTAACTGTGTATTGTGTCCTCCAGATCTGTCTCCTAATTTTAATTTCCCAAGTGAATTACACGAATTTGTCCGCTCCTTACGACTGAAAGACGTCTGCATCTGTAAATATCCTACTTTAGTTAAATTTACCCACTTTACTGCTATTTCTAGTAGGAAGTTAGATAGGTTTTACTTATCAGACTGCCTGAGCGATAGCATTCTTAATGTTGAAGTCGTAAGGATCACTGTGCTGTGGCCATAACTCTCAACCTCGAATGGCAACAAGTCAAACTGTTTCACCCTCCGTGGATGTTGAACGTCGTTCACCTACCTGACCCCTCTCTCGATGACGTGATGAGAGTCGTGTGGGAAATATTCTTCCACCATTGACTGGTGGACACAGCTAGCAAACCCGAGGCTCAGGCAAACTTTGATACTTTTCTGTGCTGCCAAATTGCGAGACTTTGGGAGAACTTACGAATATTACTATTCCATCCTGCGTGAACTTTATGCTGCTTCGGATGACGCCACTCTGCTAATTGCGGATGTTAGGCGTGTAAAAGCAAAATTATGACCTTGAAGAGATAATACAAATGGAAGGTTTGAAAATCCGACCGAAGCCGCGTTCATTGGTGACGGAAGAACTGACTTCCTTATATAATTTGCTTTTTCATCAGACCCGTCGCCGACGCGCTTGTATTCATTCTCTCATGACAAATGATGGACATGCGATAACGGCGCAAGCTGCTATAGTACGTATCTTACACCAGTACTAAGTAGACAACTGCGACATCGATGAGTCCAGTGAAATCTTGTACGATCCACTTGTCAGCATCTTGGATACGTCAATTACACCACAGAGCGAGGTGGCGCAGTGACTAGCACACTGGATTCCCATTCGGGAGGACGATGGTTCAGTATCGCGTCCGGCCATCCTGATTTAGGTTTTCCGTGATTTCCCCAAGACACTCCAAGCAAATGCCGGGATGGTTTCTTTGAAAGGGCACGGCCGACTTCCTTCCCCGTCCTTCCCTAATCCGATGAAACCGATGACCTGGCTCCTTCCCCAAACAACTCAACCCAACAATTACACCTTAGCTTAATGAAACGCTCTTAGCTGAGAAGTTTACAAACTTATCGTGAGATCGCCTTCTGGAAAGTCCCCCGGTCTAGATGGACTTTCCAAGGAATTTTACGTGCGCTTTTGGCCGTTATTGGGTGCTGCCTGTACCTCCCTTTTGAATGAAGTGTTACAGGGTAGGGTATTGCCGACCTCGTTCTAAGTAGGAAAAATTGTTTTAATCCCGGAACGCACTGGACCGGCTGCCCCTGATAGGTTTTGCCCAATTACTGTTAAACTTTACTTATAAGACTGTGGCGAGAGCAGTTAACAGTAAGATGTTGGCTCTGGTGGAGACGATTGTTGCAAATATCAAAGCTGCGTACCTAGTTGTACCATTCTTACCCCTACAGTCGAGTGTCGTGACGTGGTTTCGGTGGCTGCTGTAACGTCCGTTCCTTGTGACTTGGCTTTTCCAAACTTCGATTACACATTTGATCGTGTTAAGCATGACTTTCTGCTTCGGATTCTGGAGGCAGTTGGTTTCACTGTTGACACACGGCGAGTTCTGTCAAATCTGTTCACGGGTATTTCGGCTTGGGTGATATTTAATGGCCAACTGACGCCCCCAATAAATATCGGTAGGGGAGTGCCTCAAGGAAGTCCGCTGTCAATGACTTTGTTTATGTTGTCTCAGGAGCCCCTACTTCCCCAGCTGACTGGTTAGACGCTTTCCGGCGGGACTATAGCTGTTCGTGCATACGCGGATGGCGTGATGGTTCTGCTTCGCTATCCTGCTGAGATATCTCAACTTAAGGCTGTAATCGATGATTTTTGTCGGAGTCCAGGTGCAAAACTTAATGAAGGTAAATGCACGCTTCTTCCCTTGCGAGGATCTGATGACGCGGTTGTTCCATGGGCTAATGCGGTGCATCGGCATACGTCTCTCGGAATCATCATTGATCGTTGTCCACTCAAACTGGCGACGCTCAGCTGAAAGTCTTTTACGGAAAAAATTCAGGGAAGCGATACTAGAGCATGAAAGGCTTTCTCTTAATCTGCTCCAGAAAGTCCGAATACTGGATACGTACGCTTCATGCAAAGCTCTTTACATGACCCAAGTTTATCCGCTTCCCTCGATGATGGCGAAGAAACCACAGCAATAGTCTGGTCGTTTCTTATGGAAGAGACATATATTTCTCTTACGGTATGAGGAGAGAACGAAGCCTGATTCCTTTGGTTGGTTGGTCCTGACTGATATATGAAGGAAGAAGCAAGATGAGACGTACTGTTTTGACGCTGAGTCAAGAAACTCACACATTCACGTCTCAGTTATTTCTCTGTATCCGTCCTGCTAGTCTTGGACTCCCTATTGATGCTGGTCCCACAAATTATCAGTTAAAACACATTCGTGACTTCTATCTTGCAGTAAGCTATTTAGGGGCTGACATCTTATGGAGAACTGTCCTCGCCACGAAATTCCTAAAGACTCGATGGGAGGCAGTTACTTGCCCGAACCGCGTTGAAAGAGAATCGCCGCATACAACCTGGACGACAGTTTCGTTCAGTATCAGTATTCCTATTTTGTCGATGCTCGTAGCGTCCTCGTGGTATAAGTTATTAAATAACTTGCTTCCAATGAACGAGCGACTTTTCCGTATTGGGCTTAGTGACACGGATATATATAGTCGTTGTAGGTCTCCAGATACGATACGATATCGCTTTACGTGTGGAGTCCATATGGCAAACTGGTCTTCGATCGGGACACAATTGGCCTTCCTTACTCGATTTCTGAGGCCGCATACACTACGGACATCTTATTACGCCCAGATTCTTCCTTTTTTCAGGGTCGAAAACCCATACCGTTATGTGGGTGCTGGGACACTTGGTTCATTACGCTGTGGAACGCGAGGGGGAAGATCACGCGAACTTCATGCAGTACATGATCACTGCCTATTGGACATGCTTGCGTATGCCTCGATATCGAGACCTCTTTGCCAACATGTTGCATCTTCAGTTCTTGCAGTCAAATTGGGATTTTTCTTAGTTTGCTATTTCGAACGTAATCTGGTTTCGTTTACCTTCTACTTTTAGATTCTATCACAAACTATAAAAATAATTGAAAACACAAACCAAAAAATTTTAAAAAATTACTGCAAAACACATAAAAATAATTGTTGATGTCTATCATGTGACCCTGGTAGCGGTTTGTCGGCTACGTTCTCGTTTTCTTTTTTATTATTCTGTTATCATAATTGTTTTTTTCTTCCACTTGCAGCTTATGTTACATGATGATTTGACTATGGCCTACTGAAGTGTCATGATAGTTGCCAAGTCATTCTAATAATTAAAAATATGGTAGTGCGATAGCTCGCACATCTACCTAGTACGCAGGAGAGCTGGTTTCAAGTCCCGACCATGGCACAATCCTTTCTAGTTTGTCATTCTCCACGTAGGGATTCTAGGTTTTGCATGAAGAGACTAACCACGCCTTCAAATTGGCAGGTGGTGGACTTCGTTCATTCAACCTGCCCTGCTATATTTGACAAACGCAGACATAAAATATCTCCACTTTGCACGCTAACATAAATGCTTCACGAATACACTAATGGAAATTTTCTATATGCCTCATATTTTAATAATCTACTTTTAACGTTAAATAGATTCGCAATATGATTAAAAGATGGATTTTAGTGGTGGAAGTAATGAGACGAGTAAGTATAGGTTGGTCACACTATTAAGAAAAATCTCTTCTACAGAAAATCATACGAACGAAGGAAATAGCGTGTAGGATAACTAGAAATATCCACAGTAACAGAAATTTATTCTAAAGCCTTAATATAAAACACGTTTGTACTGTAAAGTTTGTATATGTGAATGAATGTTTAGAACGGAATTATAACTTAAATACATTACAGACGCTGGAAAAGGAAATGACTGTAGAAGGAAACTACTATGTCTGCTTACAACAGAAGAAATATAAAAAATGAAAAGCAATATTAAAATAAATCAAAACACAGAAACTTTGGAGAAATAATACTGAAATTAGATCAGATGTACTTTGGTCATCAGCACTTACTTTATGTTAGCAGTAAACCTGAAACATTTACTGCTCCAGCAAGAGGCCCTAACCGTCTAGCAAAATGGTATTACTTTCACATTGCGTCTCAGAAAAAATATTTGTTTTCCGACTCATATTTCGACTATTAATACTGCCGGCCTACACAATGAATGATATCTCGGTCTCTTTCTGTATCCCGCAGTCTGGAGTTATATTCTTGTCTAATGACATGTTGTAGTCGTGTGATACTAAAATTACTTTTACACAGAAAAACGAACGAGAGAGCGAACCATCGAATAGATCAGAGTTAGTTACTACAACTGTACAATACTGAGTACCTGTTTAGTATAAGATCACCCATATAGCCAAAGCGTATGCTTAACTAATAGTAAGGGACGCAACGAAAATAATCTCATGAGCAATTAGGACAGTATGTTCGCGAATCAGCAATAAACACTGCATCTTAAGAGGTCTGCCCACGTTCAATATTTAACGGCAATAATTACTAACAATACTAGTATGACAATGAATACATTGAAGCGACCTCACATCATCAATAATATTGACAACAATTGTCAGTGGATAACGTGGTTCTGCAAAGTTAAGATGTTGAATACCCAAAAGCGATCGTGTGTTGCAGGTATGTTACCTGTAGCTTACGAGCAACAGAGAGAAGCGAAGAAGAGGAAATGGGTCAGGGAACGGCTAGAGAAAAAAAGGAGCAACTGGTCACAAGTTAATTTACTGATAAATCGGAACCAATGATCCAAGAGAATTCACAAATTATTTTACAAGTTATCAATGTTGAAACGAGATAAAAAAAAGAAACAAAATACGTTAAAGAGAGAGCCAATTGCAGTCACAGAAGCAACTTCGAAATTTCTGGCAACACGTAGGTCGTTCGAATGCTCAAAGTTATGTCCTGCAATATCAGCAAAGACAGTTAATAAAATGCTATGTAAACCTGTGAAGATATTAGCCTGCCAAGTATTTAAAAGGCATTTTTTACGTTTTGTAACAGTTTTGTGAAACAGACATGCATTTGGCAGATATATGACTTATTTTTCGAAGTGGAAGTGCTTTTCCAAAATTAATGAAGTAAGCTGTGTCAGAGATCCTGCGTTCACCATTCAAAAGCAGTACTGGTACAAACCATGATTACCTCACCTAGGTCTATTAAACCTGTCTTGTGTTAAAAGACTAGTGGTACTTAAAATATTGCATCTCAGGTTTGATATCCACAAAGGTGAATTGGAAACATAGGCAGTGCACACTAATAGCATGCGCCTGGTTCATGAAGCTCTGTCAAATTCAGATTGGAGAATATTGTCAAACCGTCAATACTTGACGTCACACGTTCAGTACGTGTTGACGATACACTGAATATTTTGGGGGCCATGAAAACTGCTCGTCAATATTTCTAAAAGTGACAACATGTCCAAATGCGCCCTCAGACGGTCAATACATTGGCTGTTTGGCAGTATTATAAAACATGCGAGGGCGTCTTTGAGGTGCTCGACGGAGTGGCGACCTTTATTGCAGAAATAACAGTACATCTTAGGTTATATATCATGTCACCAGCACATGTTAGAGAAAAAGTTTGGAGAACATAACTGTTTCTATGAATGCTCCAGATCATAAAACAGCATCTAAAAAGCATTGGTCTGTGGACAGTAAAATTTCTGAAATGGACTTGTCTGCCCAGATTCCCGGCCTGAACCTTCGGTATGAACTAGATAGTCGATTTCACTCCACATCCAAGCGTCCATCATTGCAACCTTCTCTGGATCCATGTAGTGAGGAAGAATGGGTTGTCATTTCCCCACAGACATTCAGATATCTCCTAGAAAGTGTCCCTTGGAGAGCTCAGTCCGTCGTAATTGCAACCGGTGGGTATACCCCACAGTAATCTCCATTAATAAGTGTCCGACTACTTTTTATCAAATAATGTCGGCCCCTAGCTATTGAAGATTAACCTTATGAAAAGTGTCGCCTTTAATAAAGTGTGAGAAAAGGCGAGTTTTATTTAGTAGAACTACACTGCTGAGCATAAAAACTACTGTGATGATGTAGGTGATGCGCAGATATCCTAAAAGTCCTACTCCTTGATAGGCTACGCAAGTGATCACTCAAGTACAAGGATATAAAGTAGGTGCATGTAAAATCCCAAACGTTCTGTATACAGATAGAGATTACTCAGTGGAGCTGTCACTTAGAAATCGCATTTGAATGTTGACTGTCCGTATAAGAATGTTTTGTGCCTGACTGACGTGTGAGGCTTATGGCCTGACAAGATTGTTTTCTTTATCGTTCAGCCAAATTGATGCTCACACCTGTCACGTGAATATGGATCGATCGGTTCAGGAGGGCCTAAACACCTAGCTAGATCTCAGTAACTCACTGCAACAAACATATTGTCGACTTCGCTGTGCAGGATCGTAAATCAAGTCAAGTCGATTGTGTAAGGAAGTCACTAACGCTCAAATATATGTACGGACATCTGGTTAGAGCCAGAGACAAAATCAACCTAAACGTTTACAAAGGACCTAGCCGTGTTCAGAAAACATACATTAAATGCAGTTGGTGGAGTGTTTGCTGCTGTTAGGCGACGTTTACTTCGTAGAGAAACTGAAGTAGGTAGCTCTTGTTTCTTAATATGAGTAGAGGTTACACTTGACAACCGAAATAAATTAACAGTCGGTTCCTTTTAAGGCCCCCCCTCCTACTCAGAAGTTACAGTTTCTGAATAATTCAAAGAAAACTTGAGTGTCATTTCAAATAGGTACCCAGCTCATAAAATTGTAGCTACGCTCGGTATGTTGGCGAAAATACATGTTTAAAGTAGGTCGTATACAAAGAAACGTCGTCCGAAAGCGTACAGCATGCTATGCAGAAAACTGTTTTGAACAATTACTTCTGGAGAACAGTCTAAGTGTAAATGCCTGCGAAAAAATACTTGACTTCTCAGCAAAAAATAATCCTGAGCAAGTAAGGAGAATCATAACGGATGCAGGGATTAGCCACCACAAGGTCTTTGTAGCAAGATTGAATACCGTAACATCCAAATCCACCAAAAATAAAAGCAAAATATATCTGGTTAGTAAAGAAAATAAAAATTGTTTGACAGCTGCCTAAGAGACAGACTCCACTCCTTCTAGTCTACGTATGGAGACCATATGCGGTTGAAATGCAAAGAAGTGGTATAGACGGCAACTGAGATACACATATCAAGTAAATTAATAAGGGCTGGTACTGATCCCCAACGGTACACAAAACAGTTCAAACACTGTTGCAAGAGCAACGAAAAAAGCATGCAAATTTAAAAGCACGCGAATTCCTCAATATTGGTGATGTTTTACAGTAGCTCGAAATTTAGCGGGATCGTCCTTTTAATAGTAATAATCAATATATTCAGTGCGTGATAGCAATGGCGATGTTACTGATGACAGTGCCACTGCAGCGGCATTATTAAACACGATTTTACGAATGTTCAACTGTTTGAGAATTCCTAAGGGACCAGAATGCAGAGGTCATCGGTCCCTAGACTTTTTTTTTTTTGGTCATCAGTCTACTGACTGGTTTGATGCGGCCCGCCACGAATTCCTTTCCTGTGCTAACCTCTCCATCTCAGAGTAGCACTTGCAACCTACGTCCTCAATTATTTGCTTGACGTATTCCAATCTCTGTCTTCCTCTACAGTTTTTGCCCTCTACAGCTCCCTCTAGTACCATGGAGGCCATTCCCTCATGTCTTAGCAGATGTCCAATCATCCTGTCCCTTCTCCTTATCAGTGTTTTCCACATATTCCTTTCCTCTCCGATGCTGCGTAGAACCTCCTCATTCCTTACCTGATCAGTCCACCTAATTTTCAACATTCGTCTATAGCACCACATCTCAAATGCTTCGATTCTCTTCTGCTCCGGTTTTCCCACAGACCATGTTTAACTACCATACAATGCTGTACTCCAGACGTACATCCTCAGACATTTCTTCCTCAAACTAAGGCCGGTATTTGATATTAGTAGACTTCTCTTGGCCAGAAATGCCGTTTTTGCCATAGCGATTCTACTTTTGATGTCCTCCTTGCTCCGTCCGTCATTGGTTAATTTACTGCCTAGGTAGCAGAATTCCTTAGCTTCATTGACTTCGTGACCATCAATCCTGATGTTAAGTTTCTCGCTGTTCTCATTTCTACTACTTCTCATTACCTTCGTCTTTCTCCGATTTACTCTCAAACCATACTGCGTACTCATTAGACTGTTCATTCCGTTCAGCAGATCATTTAATCCTTCTTCACTTCCACTGAGGATAGCAATGTCATCAGCGAATCGTATCATTGATATCCTTTCACCTTGTATTTTAATTCCACTCCTGAACCTTTCTTTTATTTCCATCATTGCTTCCTCGATGTACAGATTGAAGAGTAGGGGCGAAAGGCTACAGCCTTGTCTTACGCCCTTCTGAATACGAGCACTTCGTTCTTGGTCGTCCACTCTTATTATTCCCTCTTGGTTGTTGTACATATTGTATATGACCCGTCTCTCCCCATAGCTTACCCCAAAATTTTTCAGAACCTCGAACAGCTTGCACCATTTTATATTGTCGAACGCTTTTTCCAGGTCGACAAATCCTATGAAAGTGTCTTGATTTTTCTTTAGCCTTGCTTCCACTATTAGCCGTAACGTCAGAATTGCCTCTCTCGTCCCTTTACTCTTCCTAAAGCCAAACTGATCGTCACCTAGCGCATTCTCAATTTTCTTTTGCGTTCTTCTGTATATTATTCTTGTAAGCAGCTTCGATGCATGAGCTGTTAAGCTGATTGTGCGATAATTATCGCACTTGTCAGCTCTTGCCATCTTCGGAATTCTGTGGATGATGCTTTTCCGAAAGTCAGATGGTATGGATCCCCTATCTCTTCTAAATCGACTCCTGTTTCTTCTTCTATCACATCAGACAAATCTTCACCCTCATAAAGGCTTTCAATGTATTCTTTCCACCTATCTGCTCTCTCCTCTGCATTTAACAGTGGAATTCCCGTTGCACTCTTAATGTTACCACCGTTGCTTTTAGTGTCACCAAAGGTTGTTTTGACTTTCCTGTATGCTGAGTCTGTCCTTCTGACAATCATATCTTTTTCGATGTCTTCACATTTTTCCTGCAGCCATTTCGTCTTAGCTTCCCTGCACTTCCTATTTATTTCATTCCTCAGCGACTTGTATTTCCGTATTCCTGATTTTTCCGGAACATGTTTGTACTTCCTCCTTTCATCCATCAGCTGAAGTATTTCTTCTGTTACCCATGGTTTCTTCGCAGCTATCTTCTTTGTACCTATGTTTTCCTTCCCAACTTCTGTGATGGCCCTTTTTAGAGATGTCCATTCCTCTTGAACTGTACTGCCTACTGCGCTATTCCTTATTGCTGTATCTATAGCGTTAGAGAACTTCAAACGTATCTCGTCATTCCCTAGTACTTCCGTATCCCACTTCTATGCGCATTGATTCTTCCTGACTAATGTCTTGAACTTCAGCCTACTCTTCATCACTACTATATTGTGATCTGAGTCTATATCTGCTCCTGGGTACGCCTTACAATCCATTATCTGATTTCGGAATCTCTGTCTGACCATGATGTATTCTAATTGAAATCTTCCCGTATCTCCCGGCCTTTTCCAAGTATACCTCCTCCTCTTGTGATTCTTGAACAGGGTATTCGCTATTACTAGCTGAAACTTGTTACAGAACTCAATTAGTCTTTCTCCTCTTTTATTCCTTGTCCCAAGCCCATGTTCTCCTGTAACCTTTTCTTCTACTCCTTCCCCTACAACTGCATTCCAGTCGCCCATGACTATTAGATTTTCGTTCCCCTTTATATACTGCATTACCCTTTCAAAATCCTCATACACTTTCTCTATCTGTTCATCTTCAGCTTGCGACGTCGGCATGTATACCTGAACTATCGTTGTCGGTGTTGGTCTGCTGTTGATTCTGATTAGAACAACCCGGTCACTGAACTGTTCATAGTAACACACCCTCTGCCCTACCTTCCTATTCATAACGAATCCTACACCTGTTATACCATTTTCTGCTGCTGTTGGTATTACCCGATACTCATCTGACCAGAAATCCTTGTCTTCCTCCCATTTCACTTCACTGACCCCTACAATATCTAGATTGAGCCTTTACATTTCCCTTTTCAGATTTTCTAGTTTCCCTACCACGTTCAAGATTCTGACATTCCACGCCCCGACTCGTAGAACGTTATCCTTTCGTTGATTATTCAATCTTTTTCTCGTGGTAAGCTCCCCCTTGGCAGTCCCCTCCCGGAGATCCGAATGGGAGACTATTCCGGAATCTTTTGCCAATGGAGAGATCATCATGATACTTCTTCAATTACAGGCCACATGTCCTGTGGATACACGTTACGTGTCTTTAATGCAGTGGTTTCCATTGCCTTCTGCATGCTCATGTCGTTGATCATTGCTGATTCTTCCGCCTTTAGGGGCAATTTCCCACCCCTAGGACAAGAGAGTGCCCTGAACCTCTATCCGCTCCTCCGCCCTCTTTGACAAGGCCGTTGGCAGAATGAGGCTGACTTCTTATGCCGGAAGTCTTCGGCCGCCAATGCTGATTATTTATCAAAATTTTGGCAGTGGCAGGGATCGAACCCGCGACCGAAGACGTTTAGATTATGAATCAAAGACGCTACTCGTAGACCAAGGGTCATCTCCATAGACTTACATCATACTTAAACTAACTTACACTAAATTATCCTAAGAAGAACACACACACCAATGCCCGAGAGAGAACTCGAACCTCCAAGGGTAAAGGCCGCGCAATTCGTGACATAGCGCCTCTAACCGCGCGGTCATTCCACGTGGCACAATTTTCTGAAATTCCTTCAACAAAGAAGACGAAGTAAATATTCTGGAATTCGAATCAATAACAGCTGCCAACATAAGTAACTCAGGCGTAGATATCCTCAGTGCAGAGAAGCCGCTTAAATCACTTAATAAAGGCACGGCCACCAGTCTACATTGTATGTCCCTTCAGAGTACGTTCATATAATTGACCCATGCTTAGCAATCATATACTACAGCTGGCTAATCGAAAGATAAGCACCTACAGACTGAAAAGTTGCGGGAGTCACAAAAATAGTCAAGAAAATAAATATAAATGTTACATTACAAACCCCGTGTCACTAACGTCGATTTGCAGTAATAGTTTGGAACATATACTGTGTTCCTACTCTACGATTTATCTAGAAGAAAACGATTTGTTGACAAAAGTGAACACGGATTCAGAAAATTTCGTTATTGTAAAACGCAGCAAGCTCTTTAGTGTCACGAAGTAATGAATTATATTGACAGGGGATGTCAAGCTGATTCTATATTTTCAGGTTTCCAGAGGACTTTTGAGACTGTTCCTTTCAAAACGACTTCTAATGAAATTTCGTGCCTACGGAACAGCGTCACAGTTGTGTGACTGGATTCGTCATTTCCTGTCAGAAAGATTATAGTTCGTAGTAAATGATGGAAAGCCATCGAACAAAACAAAAGTAATACTATATCTGGCGTTCCCCAAGGACGTATTATACATCCTTTGCTTTGTATTATACATCCTTTGCTTCTCTGATCTGCATAAACGACTTGGTAGACAATCTGAGCAGTCGGATGCTGTCATCTACCGTCTTGTAAGGTTCATCAGATGCTTAAAATCAACTTCAGAATAATTTAAGCAAGATATCTGTAAGAAATTACAATTAAATCTATACCATTCGCCGCTGACAGGCGTTGATATACATCAACGGGGACAGTTGAAAATGTTTGCCCGTGCCGGGGATAAGTCCCTGCAGTCGCACTGTCCTCTGTGCCCTCGGTGGCTCAGGTGGATAGAGCGTCTGCCATGTAAGCAGGTTATCCCGAGTTCGTGCCCCGGTCGTGGCACACATTTTCAACTGTCCCCCTTGATGTATATCAATGTCTCTCAGCGACTAATGGTATAGATTTAATTGTAATTTCATTCTAAAGAGCTGCACGGTCATCAATGGTATATGTTCTTTTGGACATGTCCCTTGGTCCCTTAGGAACTTAGCACAAATTTCCATTTTGAATATAAATGATGCAAATCATGAAGCCATCCATATGAGTACCAAATTTGGGTTACACCATGCGTGATCCAAATCTAAGAGTTGTGAAATCATCTAAGTACGAAGCGATTACAATTACGAATAACTTAAACTGGAACTATTGCACAGATATATTATGAGCGAAGCAAACCCAAGTCTGAGATTTATCAGGAGGACACTTAGAAAACGCTACAGGTCTGCCTACACTAAACTGGTCCATCTTCTACTGGAATATTGCTGCACAGTGTCGACCAGCATGATATAGGATTGAAGGACATCGAATAAGTTCAAAGATGTACAGCTCCTTTTGTGTTATCGCCACAGAGCCACGAATATGAGAAGCGAATTGGGGTGACAGTCATTAGAACAAAGGCGTTTCTCGTTGCGGTAAGATCTCCTCATGAAATTTCCGTCATCAACATTCTCCTCCAAATGTGAAAATACTTTGTTGGCGCCCACCAACATAGATAGAAACGATAATCACAATAAAATAAGAGAAATCAAAGCTCGCACGGAAAGATTTAAGTGTTCGTTCTTCCCGCTTGCTGTTCAAGAGTTGGATGGTAAAGCAAATAGCTTCAAGGCGATTCGATAAACCCTCTGCAAGGTACTTAATTCTGAATGGCAGGGTAGTAATCAAGTAGATGCCACTATAGATGTGGACAGTGGAAAACATAGACTGTGCGATTACATCTGGAGCAATGCAGACTGTCATCATAGCAGATATTGGTCTGGTTTCGTTTGATGTTGCTCAATAGAGACGCTCGCCAAAAGTGTACAGCAACAACATAGACCAATACAGCAGCACCACAGTCTTTTCAGAAGTATCCTGTTTCTGCATGTAGAATTACGATTTAGGTGACCATGAGTATTGGAGCAAGGGGATTTCTGAACCACTCTGCATTGTTGCCAGATGTATCCAAGATGGCGGTGATGACGTCATCCAAGATAGTGGCACTGACCCTTGTCAACAGCACATGACAACATCCAAATTGGCGGCCATAACGACATTCAAGATGGCTGTTTTTGGCAGGAAGTTTGAATTTTAGCTGGAAGATAGGTCAATTGGCCTACCTCCACTAACCTAACCCCCTTCCCCACCCCCAGGAAAATGCCAGAAAGTTCAAATTCCAACAGGATAATGCATCACACATAAGAAAATTGTGTGAAACAACGGTCAATTGGGCTACCTCCACTAAACAAAGTCACCCAACTGCCATCTCTTCCTAGGAACCAGTGACAAATTTGAATTTTGGCAGTAAATAAAGGTCAATTGGGGTTTCTCTACTAAGAAAGTGGCGTAAAAGAAAGGACACTTGGACTAAAATGTGTCACCCAAACACCTCCTCCTCCTAAGGATTCGTGGGAAAATGGCTCAACCAGTGCTCGATATAAGTCCTTATTTAAACAGTTTCATGCAGTTCAGCCATCTAGTGTGTTTGCCACAGAGTCCAGACTCAAACTGACATAGTACACAGCGCCACCACCAGAGGGCCCTGTCATCAAAGATGGTGGCCATGAAATCAGGTGATGATGCAAGTACTGTTAGACCTGTGATGTCACAGACATACTGATAGAGTTCCCACAGGAAATCCAAGATGGCGGCATATGGAAATTCAAAAAGTGCCACATCCCCCTCCCAGGTGGAGGGATAAATTATTTTGTCGGATTTTTGCGAGTGCCAGGCCCACCTGGACTTGGAAGGAAATACTGAAAGTCTCCATGACAATCCTCAATCAACTGCGACGTCCCCTTATCAAACTATGTTGGTGGACCAACATGTACTAACGTGTACTAATGTGCACAGTGCATGACATCATCCATGATGGTGGCTGTGACACCACTTGAGAGGGCAAGTGCCACACCCCTCAGCAGGAAGTTTGAGTTTTCGTGAGAAGATAGGTCAATTGGGTTACCTCTACTAACCTAACCCTCCTTCCATCACCTCCCCCAGGAAAACGGCGGGAATTTCAGATTTCAACAGGATAATGCATCACACCATGGTTATCTCTACTAACATAAGAAAATCGAGGGAAAATATGTCACTTGGGCTACCCCCACTAACTTAAGTCATCCCTCCACCAGGACTTCCTTGGAACTGGCGCCAAGTTTGAATTTTGTTGGTAAGGAAAGTTCAATTCGCATATCTCTACTAAACTGAGAAAATTGCTTGCAAGAAAGGACGCTTTGACTACCTCTACTAACTGAAGTCATTCGACCATTACCTCATCCTGGGAACTGGCACCAAGTATCAATTTTCACTGGAGGATAGATCAATTGGTCTACCTCTGCTACCCTAAGAAAATGACGCGAAAGAGAGGAAACTTTGACTACCTCCATTAACCTAAGTCACCCGACCGCCACCTCCTCCTAGGGATTCGTGGGAGAAGGACTCAGCCAGCACTGGGCTGCTGGAGAGAGGAAGGAGTGGACTTTATTTATTTTCGAACAATTTATTTATGGATGGAGTATATTTATTACACTGATACAAAACACATGCTCTGACATGTTTGGGAGTCACATCACATAGACTACAGACATGTGAAACATTAAAAGAAACTGCCAACATACTTGTTAATCATCAACTGTCGAAATCATGAACCAGTCTTTGTTTAAACAATTTGAGCCACTACCGCCATTCGATGCGTTCGCCACGAGGTGGAGAGCCCAACTGACCTAGTGCATAGCACCACCACCAGAGTGCACTATCATCCCTCTGATCTGTTCGACTGCTTTCTCTCTATCGCCATTCTAAGAAGACACCTCCGACGAGCAGAAACCGACGTCACAGATCATGCTGTTGCACCACTTGTGACGAGTGCATGACACTGATACTGACATTACATGTCGTGTTGTTCTACCACTCGTGACGTGTGTTTGTGTGACGCATATATGGACGTCAGAGATCGTGCTATACAAAAACTGTTCCACTGCTCCAAAATAAATGGAATACATGTTTACCTGTTCTCTAGTCATGGAAAAGACCTCAGTTGGCTTGTAAATTATAGGGATGATTTGGAATCTGTTACATCACCGACATCAGTAACTGAGAATGGAAATATCGGTTTCCTCTATTTCTTTCTAGTTATTCAGTGGTTTACAACATGCTGCACATCGCTGATGTTTGGGGTTTGCAGAGAAATAATTTCCAGTCTGTATCTTGGGAATTATGTTGTGCTAGCGATTGGTAGGATGCTGCCTAGTGATTGATATTGAGAAGTATCGCGAAAATGGTATCATATTATGGCAAACCAATGCAAAAATACGTATGTTCTTGTAATCCCCAAGTCTGGAGATGTGCATAGAAAAGCGAGCAAGCAAGGAAGAAGGTTTGGATGAGAAACAGTAACGTATTTGTCCTGAGGGGTGATGATCCCGAATTTGTAGAACGGTTCTGAGTGCGACTTTGGTCCACTGAGGGTGCTCTGACGTAAAAGGGATGCTTTTGTACGGCAGAGGATATGAATTGTATGTTTATTAGATCGACATGGTATGTGGCGATTTATTGCTGGTATGGAGATCGGTTTCATGCTCTAATATTCAAGCTCCTGTCCTCAGTGCGAGAGCAATGTAATTGAGTAAGAGTCTTTGCATATTTGATATGTATGGCACTTTGTGAAGTTTAGTTGGTGCTGCAATATGGTAATCAGTGTAAAATAGTTTATAGCCACTAAATGTCACATCTGTAGAAAGAAAGAAAAGGCTGATGATGCTTCCCTATGTCTGAGGAGCATCGTGAGATATAGCTGGTGTGACTGAAGGCATGTCATAATCTTTTGTGTGCTGTACAGATACAAAATATATCTGCTCTGTTTGTGTAAAATGTGTATATATTTTATTGTAAAGTTACTGTGGCTTATGTTGTAGCATGGCCAGAGAAGATCAGTGTGTGCCCTATTGTGAGGGATGTATAGATTCAGCACAAAGATAACTGCAATGGTATGAGAGAGAGTTTTTACAGGGAAAATTATGCACATCATAGATATGAATATTCGTTTCCGGACCACAATCACCAAGAGCAGAAATTACGTGTACATCAACTGGTGTCAGCCTGTGTGGCAATCGTAATAACACTTAATTGTAGTTAGACTGGTAAATGTGTTCCTGGATTCCAGTATTCTTGTGAGCCTTATATGTATGTATTTGATGATCAGTAGACATGTTTTGTAGGTTTAACTGTGAGTGCAATCTAGCGATTTATGGAAAATAAGTTTAGCACTGAAAGCCTCCTCTGCAGAATACACTGTTAACATTTCTTCCACTGGACACGTCCCACAGCTATCGCTTGATCGCACCCTCAATGTTAGAAAACACACAAGCGTGTGGTCGAGACCTGGCTTGAGCGCGCTCTAAAAAATAGGTCTTCACTCTCGTCTGGTCACATCCAGCGACTGTGCGTAGGTGATCTTGGATTTTCAGAGGAATTTAGGGGGTATGGAATATGAACTGGATTTTGCTGCCTCATGACTGCAGGCAGCTGTGTGTGACTTGCCAGCTGATGGTCATGTCACTTCGCTGGTAGTCTGCAGTGCGGTGCAGTGGACAGGGGGTTGTGGGCAGTGCTTGCACGCGTCTGTTTGACTAATTTGCGAGCAGCTCTGTAGGCCATGCCATGCGTTATTTGGACCATTTACGAGTCGATTTTGTGCCTGCACATCAGTGTACTGAATTATTTAGGAGCAGTGGAACAGATTTGTATAGGACGATCTGTGACGTCCATATGGGCATCACACACACACTCGTCACGAGCGGTAAAACAGCATCATCTGTGACGTCAGTATCTGTTCGTCAGAGGTGTTCTGTTAGAATGGTGATAGAGAGAAAGCAGTCGAACAGATGAGAGGGATGATAGTGCACTCTGGTGGTGGTGCTATGCACTAGGTCAGTTGGGCTCTGGACCTCGTGACAAATAGACCGGATGGCGGTAGTGGCTGAAATTGTTTAAAGAAAGATTGGTGCATGTTTTCGTCACTTGACGATTAGCAAGTAATTTTGCAGATTCTTTTAGTATTTCATATGTCTGTAGGCTGTGTGACATGACCCCCGAGAATGTCAGAGCATGTGTTTTGTATCAGTGTAATAAATACAATCCATCCCTAAATAAATTGTTCCAACGTAAATAAAGTCCCGTCCTTCCTTTCTCCACCAGGCCAGTGCAGGCTGAGTCCTTCTCTCATGAATCCCTAGGAGGAGGTGGCGGTCGGGTGACTTTAGTCAGTGGAGGTAGTCGAAGTGTCCTTTCTTTCACGCCATTTTCTTAGCTAGGTAGAGGTACTTGAACTGACCTTCCATAACCACCAAATTTCAAACTTGGTGCCAGTTCCTAGGAAGTTGTGGCGCTCGGATTACTTAGGTTATTGGCGGTATCCCAAGTGACATATTTCCTGTTGATTTTCTTACATTAGTAGAGCTAACTGTAGTGTGATGCATTATCCTGTTGGAATTTGAAATTACCGCCGTTCTTCTGCGGGAGGTGAGGGAAGGGGGGTTAAGTTACTGGAGGTGACCCAATTGACCTATCTTCCCGCCAAAATTCAAACTTCCCACCAGGGGGATGTGGCACTTGCATCATCATCTCACATCGTGGCCGCCATGATGGATGACATCATGCACTGTACACATTAGTACACATTAGTACATGTTCATGTACATTAGTTCACATTAGTACTTTGTAACCCACCTATATTCGTTGGTGAGGGGATGTGGTGGTCGATTGAGGGTCATCGTGGAGACTTTAAGTATTTCCTTCCAAGTCCAGCTGGGCCTGGCACTCACTAAAATCTGATAAAATTTGAATTTCCCACCTGGGAGGGGGGCATGGCCCTTTTTGAATTTCCCACTGCTGCCATCTTGGATTTACTGTGGCAATCCTATCAGTGTGTCTGTGGTGTCACAGGTCTAGCAGTACTTGCATCATCACCTGACATCATGACCACCATCTTTGACGACAGTGCCCTCTGGTGGTGGTGATGTGTACTGTGTCAGTTTGAGTCTGGACTTCGTGGCAAACACAATGTATGGCTGAACTGCATGAAACTGTTTAAATAAAGACTTATATCCAGCACTGGTTAAGTCCTTTTCCCACAAATCTTTAGGAGGATGTGGCTGTCAGGTGACTTAGATTTGTCCAAATGTCCTTTCTTTTCCGCCATTTTCTTAGCATAGTAGAGAAACCCCAATTGACTTTTATTTACCACCAAAATTCAAACTTTGCGTGGTTCCTAGGAAGAGGTGGTGGTCAGTTGACTTAAGTTAATGGAGGTAGCCCAGTTGACCTTAGTTTCCCACCATTTTCTTAGGTGTGATGCTTTATCCTGTTGGAATTTGAGCGTCCCGCCATTTTTCTGGGTGAGGGGAGGGGAGGGGTGGTTTGAAAAAATGGTTCAAATGGCTCTGAGCACTATGGGACTTAACAGCTGTGGTCATCAGTCCCCTAGAACTTGAACTACTTAAATTTAACTAACCTAAGGACATCACACACATCCATGCCCAAGGCAGGATTCGAACCTGCGACCGTAGCAGTCGCGCGGTTCCGGACTGCGCGCCTAGAACCACGAGAAGGGTGGTTTGAACTTCCCACCAAAATCAGCCATCTTGAATGACGTCATGGCCGCCGTCTTGGATGATGTCATGCGCTTTTGCCAAATCTAAACGCCTCCAACTTGGATGATGTCATCGCCGCCATCTTGGATACATCTGTCAACAATGCAGAGTGGCTCAGAATCACCAATACTGCCATGTATGAGAACTACAAGAAAAATGATCATTTCTATATTGCATCCGTTATACTGATAATGCTCCAGCACCTGGTATGGGATGCCATATTGCTTATATCAAGACGACATCTCGCTCGCGTATCAGGTAATTTAAATAGCAGGTGTCATATTTATGACATGTAGGCTAATAGCTGTGCCCTCTTTTTTGGGATCTAAACAACGCAAGACCCAACACAGCTACCATGATATACAGGGTGTTCGCCTGTTCCATGGCCAGCGCGTTCTTCACACCTGTCACACAATAGAAACATCTAATAGGTTGTGAGAGACTGGCACATCCCTACTCTCCAGCTACAATGATTGATGAACTCCAGCATAGGGCTGAAGTAACATGGAATGGCGTAGACTTGTATCATCCAAGCTCAATTGAAGGATTTCCAGCCATGTTGGACCATTATTCTTGCCAAATTTGGGAGCTCCGTGTACAAAAATGGATGCTCTGTATGCCCCAGAGTTACTACAAATTTATTCGTGAATTATTCCCACTATATTGTATGTACACAATAAGTAAGTTTTCATTGTATGCTGTCGGTACTGGTGTTGCAATTTTAATAGTCAACAATGTAAATCAACCGCCTTTTTAAAAAATTTAAGCACCAGAAGGTATGGTCGAATGTCAATGTTATTTCATGTATGTACTCTATGTGATCAAAAGTATCCCCACACCCCCCAAAATCATACGTTTTTTCATTATTAGGTGCATTGTGCTGCCACTTACTGCCAGGTACTCCATCTCAGCGATCTCAGTATTCGTAAGACTTTGTGAGAGAGCAGAATGGGGCACTCCGCGGAACTCACAGACTTCTAACGTGGTCAGGCGATTGGGAGTCACTTGTGTCATATGTCTGTACACGAGATTTTCACACTTCTATACATCCCCAGGTCCAGTGTTCCCGATGTGACAGTGAAGTGGAGACGTGATGGGTCACTTGTGTAACAAAAGCGTACTGGCCGACCTCGTCTGTTGACTGACAGAGACTGCCAACAGTTGAAAAGTGTATTAATATGTAATAGGCAGACATCTATCCAGACCATCACACAAGAATTCCTAACTGCACCAGGATCCACTGCAAGTACTATGACAGTTAGACGGTAGTTGAGAAGACTTGGATTACCTGCTTGAGCGGCTACTCATAAGCCACACATCACGCCGGTAAATGCCAAATGGGGCCTCGCTTTGTGTAAGGAGCGTAAACATTGGACGGTTGAACAGCGGAAAAACGTTGTGTGGAGTGACGAATCACGGTACACAATGTGGCGGGGTGTGGGTATAGTGAATGTCTGGTGAACGTCATCTGACAGCGTGTGTAGTGCCAACAGTAAAATTAGGAGGCGGTGGTGCTACGGTGTGGTCGTGTTTTTCATGGAAGGGGCTTGTGCCCCTTGTTGTTTCGCGTGGCACTACCACAGCACAGGCCTAAATTGATGTTTTAAGCACCTTCTTGCTTTCCACCGTTGAAGAGAAATTCGGGGATGGCGATTGCATCTTTCAGCACGTCGAGTACCTGTTCATAATGCACGGCCTGTGGAGGAGTGCTTACACGACAGTAACATCTCTGTGATGGACTGGCCTGGACAGAGTTCTGACCTGAATCCTGTAGAACACTTTTGGGATGTTTTGGAGCGCCGAAACGCCGACTTCATGCCAGGCCTCACAGACTGTCGTCGATACCGCTGCTCAGTGCAGCATTCCGTGAAGAATGGGCTGCCATTTTCCAAGAAACCTTCCAGCACCTGATTGAACATATGCCTGCGAGAGTGGAAGTTGTCATCAAGGCTAAGGATGGACCAACACCATATTGAATTCTAGCATTACCCATGAAGGGCGACACGAAATTGTAAGTCATTTTCTGCCAGGTGTCCGAATACTTTTGATCACATAGTGTACGTAGCATCGGCGGGTGTGTAAATGATTACAGTTGCAGATCTCTGCGACTGGTAGAACGGGCACCAGTGTGAGTTGTAGTAGTACGTTTTCAGTCTTGTTACCCAGCAGCCGTCCGGAGTGGCCATGCGGTTCTAGGCGCTACAGTCTGGAACCGCGCTACCGCTACGGTCGCAGGTTCGAATCCTGCCTCGAGCATGGATGTTTGTGATGACCTTAGGTTAGTTAGGTTTAAGTAGTTCTGAGTTCTAGGGGACTGATGACCTCAGAAGTTAAGTCCCATAGTACTCAGAGCCATTTGAACCATTTTGTTACCAAGCCTGTTACGGTATATAAAAGTCAAGAACAACGTTAAATGTTGAGTGTTCATTGGTCGGAACATGCAATATCAAGATTTGTAGGGCATTCGGATGTGACAATGGCCAAGTGTTAGACTGCGTGTAGGGCAGTCATAATCGTCAAGGTAGCGGCCGAGTACATTTGATCACCACAAATGAGCATTTCTGTGTTGTGCACGAAATAAATCTGCGTCTGCCATCCGATAACAAGTAATGGACTCCCTGCACCCTGCAACATCTCGGTGTGTTGGTCAGGGACTAGCAGCAATCTGAAAAACGAATTTCCGTACCATGCCTAGGCTGACATTAACACCACAACGCAGAAGTCTGAGCTTGCTGTTATCGTGACCGAGAAAAACAGATTGCTGATGAAGAGCGTTGCATTGTCTTCAGCTACGATTTGGTGTGTGGTACTACGCCGGATGACCGTCGTCAGCGGCGATCTGATGGGGGTTAAAATACTTCAAATGATCTGGAGAGGCACAGTAGCTATACTCGTGTCATGTAGTGTATGAATGTAGGTCATGGCTACTGGGGATTGAGACGACCGATGGGACTATGGTATATCATGGAGACTATATCTTCTCACGTGCTACCTCTCACATGCTAGTGCAATCGTGCCTTTGGCATCAGACCAGTGCTTGTCTACGCATGATATATGTCTCTATGAACTGTTTTCGTTGCGTTGAGGTACTCTCATGGCCAGCAGGATCACAAAGTCTGTCTCAAACAGAACAACGGCTTGGACGTCATCCCATTATCAGTATCTAGTAATACAAGTACAGGTACATGCTACAGTAGTCTGTGGGTCAGCTTTCCACAGGAGAGAATACAATGGCGTGATGACACGCTTTCCAACGGTATCAGTTCATGATCCAGGCCAGATGGTGTGCAAAGCCGTACCGTTATGTGGGCTCAAACAGCCATCCAGTGCACAAATTTTAAATCAGTGGAGGACACCTTTAGGAATTCCCTTGAACAAATTTTCGGGTACAACAACACAATCCAGTTTAAACCAAAAAACACATTTGAGAAACAAGGAAGCTAGTCGCAGATTAAAGACTACTGGAACCCTGTGAGACCTCAGAATCTCTGGGTCTGACACCTGATGGATTTCTGAACCAACTTCAAATCGAAAGTTTCCGCGAAGAACATTCTTCTGTGGAAACTTGCCGGATCACAGAGGGGTAGTCAACATGAATCAATACCAATCTCTGAAATGACACCATGCTATTCTCCAGTAGATGATGCATGTCCCATTTTGTATAATTCAACACATGCGAAACAGCTCTCAATGACACCTGCAGAATATAACAGGTTGCTTAAAACCCTCTCCAGTCAGATGCCTTTATCACTTGGCAGGAATGATACCACCTCCTATTCGAAGAGAAATAGATGCGAATGATGACGGGAAGACAGTGGTGTTACTTAGGAAGTGGGGATGAGGGGTAGACTTAGGATGGAAGGTCAAGGCCCCTGTAATGTCACTCCTTAAACAACAGCTACCAAATTCATTGTTTATTCAAAACAGAGAAGAGAATCAACGTGGGCATCTTCCTATAAAGTATTACAGATATCTTGCTTCTCAAGCAAGACAGCAACAATTACCCACAAACTTAAAGAAATTACCCACAGAGATTTCAAATAAATTACACTACGAATCTGATTTAAAAAATGGCACTTTTTTTAAATTTACAATATCCAACTAATTTACCAAAAGCATCAGTTCGTTTAGAACCCCCAAAAACCCAACCAGCACAACTCGTGACTAAAATAACAATTCATATTCAGCGAATTTAAAACCCCTTTTTTAAAAAGAATAAACAAACAACACGTGAAATAGGTTATATTTATCAAACGGGCAGTGACCCCAGGCTGCCCTGAGCAAGGGTCACTTAACTGAAATGCCGGAAGCAGCCGACCAGCCGTCCAAACAACACCTAAACGTCGGGGCTCAACCGGGAGTCACTTCCCATTAGACTGAACGTCACAGCTTCTGTACACCGAAGCGGGACGTGGCACCTCATCCACGCACCCCATCTCTCAGAAACTGGAACAAAAACAGACCGCAGAAGATATGGGAAACATCAACCAAACATCAATCAATACAGGTTAATATATCGATAAAATACACAAACCAATTTCTGTTGAGTGAGTGCATTCAATAACTGCACCTATATAAGGAAGTGCATATAAATGAGTACCTTTACCAAACACAAGTTTTACTAATAACAGAATAACTGGTTGCAAAAATTTTTTTTCTTTTACAGCAATATACCAGGGACGTCGATTGATGACAATCAACCCAAAATCACACGCACGCCTTCTACATCTACATCTACATTGATACTCCGCAAGCCACCCAACGGTGTGTGGCGGAGGGCACTTTACGTGCCACTGTCATTACCTCCCTTTCCTGTTCCAGTCGCGTATGGTTCGCGGGAAGAACGACTGTCTGAAAGCCTCCGTGCGCGCTCTAATCTCTCTAATTTTACATTCGTGATCTCCTCGGGAAGTATAAGTAGGGGGAAGCAATATATTCGATACCTCATCCAGAAACGCACCCTCTCGAAACCTGGCGAGCAAGCTACACCGCGATGCAGAGCGCCTCTCTTGCAGAGTCTGCCACTTGAGTTTGCTAAACATCTCCGTAACGCTATCACGGTTACCAAATAACCCTGTGACGAAACGCGCCGCTCTTCTTTGGATCTTCTCTATCTCCTCCGTCAACCCGACCTGATACGGATCCCACACTGATGAGCAATACTCAAGTATAGGTCGAACGAGTGTTTTGTAAGCCACCTCCTTTGTTGATGGACTACATTTTCTAAGCACTCTCCCAATGAATCTCAACCTGGTACCCGCCTTACCAACAATTAATTTTATATGATCATTCCACTTCAAATCGTTCCGTACGCATACTCCCAGATATTTTACAGAAGTAACTGCTACCAGTGCTAATCTGCCTTTAAATTATCACCCAACCAGCGGATTTTAAAGCAAACAGTAACTTCTGGTCTGTGTACAGTCACACAGACGCTGCCGACTGCCAACCGATCAACAAGTTCACTCGCTGGAGCGCAAATCGTTTGACGAAACGAAGGCACTAAAACCACTTACACGTACGATAGAGAGCGCTGTTCGAGATGGTCTCGAGGGATGGGTCTCTCCGAGAAAACAGGCCCCAAAGCAATGCGACAAGCAGCGGCCGAAGTTGACATCAGACCGGTCCACCACAAACTCGCGACCGTCTTACAAGGTAGACCGCCCGCGCCACCGCTGCCCGAGCCCGCGTGTTTGCTCCGTTGTCCCCTCAAGTACGTCCTAGCGCCTCGTAGAGGGTCCGGCGACCAACAACCCTACCGCAAATACCCCCCACCAGTTCACATCAGGGGCAAAAATAGTAGTACAGCCGGGTAATCAATAGTACTGCCAAAGAGCTGGTGTGCCAGAAAAGGTGCACCACGGCGCAAGTGGAGCAAGAGAGAACTTTCCTCTGTAAGGGTGTGAAATCTACATCTACATCTACATTTATACTCCGCAAGCTACCCAAAGGTGTGTGGCGGAGGGCACTTTACGTGCCACTGTCATTACCTCCCTTTCCTGTTCCAGTCGCGTATGGTTCGCGGGAAGAACGACTGTCTGAAAGCCTCCGTGCGCGCTCTAATCTCTCTAATTTTACATTCGTGATCTCCTCGGGAGGTATAAGTAGGGGGAAGCAATATATTCGATACCTCATCCAGAAACGCACCCTCTCGAAACCTGGCGAGCAAGCTACACCGCGATGCAGAGCGCCTCTCTTGCAGAGTCTGCCACTTGAGTTTGCTAAATATCTCCGTAACGCTATCACGGTTACCAAATAACCCTGTGACGAAACGCGCCGCTCTTCTTTGGATCTTCTCTATCTCCTCCGTCAACCCGATCTGGTACGGATCCCACACTGATGAGCAATACTCAAGTATAGGTCGAACGAGTGTTTTGTAAGCCACCTCCTTTGTTGATGGACTACATTTTCTAAGGACTCTCCCAATGAATCTCAACCTGGTACCAGCCTTACCAACAATTAATTTTATGTGATCATTCCACTTCAAATCGTTCCGCACGCATACTCCCAGATATTTTACAGAAGTAACTGCTACCAGTGTTTGTTCCGCTATCATATAACCATACAATAAAGGATCCTTCTTTCTATGTATTCGCAATACAATTACATTTGTCTATGTTAAGGGTCAGTTGCCACTCCCTGCACCAAGTGCCTATCCGCTGCAGATCTTCCTGCATTTCGCTACAATTTTCTAATGCTGCAACTTCTCTGTATACTACAGCATCATCCGCGAAAAGCCGCATGGGACTTCCGACACTATCTACTAGGTCATTTATATATATTGTGAAATGCAACGGTCCCATAACACTCCCCTGTGGCACGCCAGAGGTTACTTTAACGTCTGTAGACGTCTCTCCATTGATAACAACATGCTGTGTTCTGTTTGCTAAAAACTGTTCAATCCAGCCACACAGCTGGTCTGATATTCCGTAGGCTCTTACTTTGTTTATCAAGCGACAGTGCGCAACTGTATCGAACGCCTTCCGGAAGTCAAGAAAAATAGCATCTACCTGGGAGCCTGTATCTAATATTTTCTGGGTCTCATGAACAAATAAAGCGAGTTGGGTCTCACACGATCGCTGTTTCCGGAATCCATGTTCATTCCTACATAGTAGATTCTGGGTTTCCAAAAACGACATGACACTCGAGCAAAAAACATGTTCTAAAATTCTACAACAGATCGACGTAAGAGATATAGGTCTTTAGTTTTGCGCATCTGCTCGACGACCCTTCTTGAAGACTGGGACTACCTGTGCTCTTTTCCAATCATTTGGAACCTTCCGTTCCTCTAGAGACTTGCGGTACACGACTGTTAGAGGGGGGGCAAGTTCTTTTGCGTACTCTGTGTAGAATCGAATTGGTATCCCATCAGGTCCAGTGGACTTTCCTCTGTTGAGTGATTCCTGTTGCTTTTCTATTCCTTGGACACTTATTTCGATGTCAGCCATTTTTTCGTTTGTGCGAGGATTTAGAGAAGGAACTGCAGTGCGGTCTTCCTCTGTGAAACAGCTTTGGAAAAAGGTGTTTAGTATTTCAGCTTTACGCGTGTCATCCTCTTTTTCAATGCCATCATCATCCCGGAGTGTCTGGATATGCTGTTTCGAGCCAATTACTGATTTAACGTAAGACCAGAACTTCCTAGGATTTTCTGTCAAGTCGGTACATAGAATTTTACTATCGAATCCACTGAACGCTTCACGCATAGCCCTCCTTACACTAACTTTGACATCGTTTAGCTTCTGTTTGCCTGAGAGGTTTTGGCTGCGTTTAAACTTAGAGTGAAGCCCTCTTTGCTTTCGCAGTAGTTTCCTAACTATGTTGTTGTACCACGGTGGGTTTTTCCCGTCCCTCACAGTTTTACAGACAGCAGCTGAAGTCAAGGAGGAGTTTCGTTAGAACATCGATGACTCTTAGAACCACTGCCGAAAAAGCTAGGTTGCAACTATGGAATACTAAGACCTCCCTTTCTCCTGGATGGGAGAAAGTTTTTGAAACCTTATCTCTTGGCTATGATCAGGAATGAATGACCTGAAAAGTTTCCGAGTAGACAGAGATCTGGAGACAGCAGATCGAGGGCTATTTGGCGAAATGGGGCTACACTGATTAAGATGATAGACAGTGAGTCTGTGCAGAACACGAGTCTGTTCATCCCATGTTCCAACACTGACTTTATCCTGCCTCCTGCACAGAAAACGAACTTCATCAAAAAATGGACAAATGATTGGAAGTAGGGAAATCTGCGCAAGTGTAATATAATCGTAACTGTGTTTAATGAGTACTCGTACGCTTCTGACATGATAAATAAAATTTGTAATTTTGACTTGAATTTGTAATCACTTAAATAAAATCATATACCCTCTCAGCCCATGAAGTTCATTTTGTTTCAACCTTTCCTTCCAAGTGCTTCACCTTTTCTGTCAGGCAGTGTACTACACTTACAGGAAAACAAATCGCAACACGAAGAAAGAGCTCAGAGACATAAACGAAATCTACACTCATATTTCTTGTGAATATGAAACCGGTCCCTTCCACGCCCACACTTGCATGGTCACCTTCGAAAATATATGTTACTTCTGCTTTGGTTTGTATCTAAAAAGAATTCCACCTAAAATGTTGTGATTTATTTTAGCCTGGCTTGTTAACCACTTGTAACTATCAGAGAAGCGTCACGAGTGGCGAATTTTGAGTAAAACCTGAACATTTCTGTTGCTGCCATGTTAAAATTTGCTTCCTTTGCCAAAACACTGCGGAGTTTACACAGTCCCACCTGACTAACATGTTCTGTAGTTTCAAATGCAAGTGAATTCTGAAACAGTGGTTTATGAAGTCTATTAACTGAGGAAAAGTTAAGTCAGTATCTTATGGAAAACCACATCTTCGGTACAGAATAAAAGCGTAATGTCTTCACTTCTGTTGTTCGAAAACCCATAACGTTTCTTGTTTCACCGGCTTTCGATGGCCATTAAAAATCACATTCTTTCATCAGAAAAGTCTGTAGTTGGTAGAATAACATGGCAGATAATAAGATTTTGCATAATGAGCATGTTGTTGTTATCGTGGTCTTCAGTCCTGAGACTGGTTTAATGCAGCTCTCCATGCTACTATATCCTGTACAATCTTCTTCATCTCCCAGTACCTACTGCAACCTACATCCTTCTGAATCTGCTTGGTGTATTCATCTCTCGGTCTCCATCTACGATTTTTACCCTCCACACTGCCATCCAATACTAAATTGGTGATCCCTTGATGCCTCAGAACATGTCCTACCAACCGATCTCTTCTTCTGGTCAAGTTGTGCCACACACTTCTCTTCTCCCGAATCCTATTCAACACCTCCTCATTAATTATGTGATCTGCCCATCTAATCTTCAGCATTCTTCTGTAGCACCACATTTCGAAAGCTACTATTCTCTTCTTGTCTAAACTATTTATCGTCCATGTTTCACTTCCATACATGGCTTCACTAGTAGTATATGGGCACCTTGGGGACATTTCCTCCAAATGAATCAAAAACATATTTTTCGTCGCTTTTTTTGAAGTAACAGATCCAGTGTGAACCGATATGCTTAGACGAATCTAAATTAACAATTCCTGATTCGTACTTTAATGGTTTATTAGGTAACTCATCAATCATGTAAACACCTCTGAAAGATTCAATTTTCAAATCTTTTGCTAATTTAACTATGTCAAAGTTGCTTAAAGCATGAGGGTAGTCTGCGATTATTTTTTTGAACTTTTTTTTTCCTTTCAGATCCCTTCTTTTCCATTGCTAGATTGTGTCACTTCTGTTCAGCCAATTCTGCATCCTCCTTCTGTTTTTTATGAACGGCACTTGTAATGGCCGCAGCACCACCTGCTAAAGAACCGATCGCTCCCAACGCAGCAAGTATCAACGGTAGGAATCCACCTTCGTGTTCACTCACCCCAGAGCCCTTTTTCTTATTGAGCAGGTGATGATACATTTTTTTCAAAACAGGTATAGCAATTGTCAAAAGTAGACTACCACCTTTTTTAAGTTTACTTTCTTTCTGTTTCATTTGAGTAGGTGTAAGGTAAGCATCAAGAAACCCATGACTTTTCAGATCGTCATTTGACAGTTTTATTTTAATAGATTTTGCTCTTGGATTCCCACTGGAGGGAGCACTGTAGTCAATACTAAATCCTTTCATTTATTAATTCAAAAATCTTAATGCAATTGCTGCATTAAAATTACACTTCTTCACAATGCCCAGCCATTATCATCTAAGCCTAGCCCCAGTTTTCTTTTCCCAAACATTATTCCAGCAACAGCTGTGGAAGCTAATCTCTCTCCAAGTGAAGCATCTTTACTGAACATCCTTTCCTTTGCAGCTTTTTGTAGTTCTTTGTCAGCTACGTGTCTATTCTCCAAATCCTTATGATCCCTGAAAGCAATGTC
Organism: Schistocerca americana; assembly: GCF_021461395.2. Lineage (NCBI taxonomy): Eukaryota > Metazoa > Arthropoda > Insecta > Orthoptera > Acrididae > Schistocerca > Schistocerca americana. Next base: position 588,401,520 of record NC_060125.1, on the reverse strand, counting down.
ATGTTGTTTACATGTTTCGTCTGAAGGATTGATTCCTGCATCTCCTCTAGCTAATCTTTCTTCTAATTTGGTGCCAGGGCCGCAGTAGTTGTATCCAGGAAGGTGCAATTCAACCGGGAGATTATTATTTAGCGTGTTCACTAAACCTTTCCCACCTCTTTCTGACTTCCAGAAGGTGTGAGGGAGGTTGTTTAGAAATCTAATTAGGTAAGGTATCCCTTTTGGATTATCGATAATAAAGTCATTTTAGTTATTGCAACTTTTTCATTGTGGTAGTTGGTGTTCCCTGCATTTTCTTCACCGTGGATAACCATAAGTCTATCAATTAAATCCCGGACATCATCCATCCAGACGTATTCAATTGGTCTGTCACTGTATTTCTTAACGAAACCATTTCCAGTCTTTGACCTCTTTAGTGCTTTATATATAGGTTTGATTAATCTATTATATTTTTCACTCACACTCGATTTTGGTCCTTTCGTGGGATCGTTGTTCTGATATATAGCATTTGTTAATTTTAATATATCCACATAATTATCATGGTCATCAAGCGGTATGGTATCATCTACATCTTTCTGTGTTAGAAGATTCATGAACCCTTTAGTAGCTTTAATTCGTTTATCCTTGATGATAATGTCGTCATTCTGAAAATTAACTTCTGAATCACCAATATAATGCTTACCATTATCAAATCTTAAACCAAATACCTTATCATGCAGACCTCCTAAGTACTTGGATACTACAGGGCCTAAATATGTTGTTGCATAATTGGTTATAGCAGCCTTTGGTGTACTAGTTAATTCACCCTTCCTAATCATCTTTTCTCTTTCTTTCGCTTCAATATCTGCTAAGGTTTATTCTAATCTTTGTTTTGTATTTGGAGAGATATCACTGTCATCTTTGTCTTTAAATATACTCTTTTCAAATGATGTTTCGTCAGGTATTGAGGGAATAGGAAACATGTCTTCGAAATCTGTTTTTTTATATGGAACCAGCTGCTTTTCTACTTCTCTGTTTAGTTCTATTGCTTTTATTACATTATCACCTAAATCATCCAATTCTCCCTTAACCTCTTTAATTGCATCGATAACAGGCTGGTCTTCTTTTTATATTTTTCATACTCTGTTATTGGTTGCTTCTTCCACGATTTAAAACCTTCCCTGAGTTCTTCAAACTTTTTTCTGTTCTTCCGCGCATTCTTAATAGCATCAGGATTATATTTTGCAAACATCTTTATTATATGTGATTTTTTATAGTAAACGTAAGCGTTGGGCGTTAAGCGTTAAGCGTTGGACGTTAAGCGTTAGACGTTAAGCGTTAAGCGTTAGACGGTAGACGTCAAGCGCTGGGCGTTAAGCGTTAAGCGTTGGACGTTAAGCGTTAGACGTTAAGCGTTGGGCGTTAAGCGTTGGACGTTAAGCGTTAGACGGTAGGCGTTGGGCGTTAACCGTTGGACGTTAAGCGTTAGACGGTAGACGTTGGGCGTTAAGCGTTGGACGTTGGTCCTTCATCAGTTTAAGAATGTTTTGATCTTATTTCTGTACTTACCATCACTAGATTTACGTGTTAAGTCTAGTGTTATGAAACCAAAATCGTCTTCATTCCAACAATTACTACACATGGTTTTGAATTCTTCGTATCTCATATCACCGCCAACAAATTCATTAAAAATATGATTTAGATTCCTATTGTCTTGTCTAAACACATTCAGGAAGTTCAGATTACCACGAACCCAGTTGTTTCGGTATTTTGGTGTATGTTTGTGCTAAGTAAAATCAGTCTACTCCTTTGTGCCTTCCTCTGGTGAAATATTCCCTAACTATATCTTGGTTCTCCAAAATAAAATCATCAAATATCACAACTGAATTTTCCGTACATTCATCTAAAGGTATGATATCTTCATTGTTGTCAATGAATGAGGCTATTTTTATATTTGTTTTTTCTTCTAGTTTGTCACACATTTTCATTAGTTCTTGATACTTTGATTGATCTAGACTTTTTGAATATATGTGTACATGATTTACTTTGTCCCAGTTCAACCACCCTGGTGCAAGAAGGTAATTGTCGATCATTAGTGTTGTTTTACCACATCCGCTTGGACCGATAACTCCACAACGTATCGAATTAGATAAAAGCTTCCCATGCTTCAATTTTCTTTTCCTTTCTGGTATTCTAACTTTACGTTCCCAGTCTGTCTTCATTTTTCCTTTCTTTATTCTCTATTTAATAAATGACCAGATTACTTAAGTTGAGTGGTAGGTCCTCTGTACTAGAAACGAGATTAACAGTTCCAATTAGAGACCACATTAAAGGTGTGGCCTTAAAAGGATTTTACACGACGTTCTTGACTCCAAATGTAACCACAAAGAATAATAAGCTATACTATGAGAAAGATGGTGTGGTTAATACGTTAAACATTCCTTCTGGACAGTACAGTATACAAAGTCTAGAAAAATACATTCATACCAAAAATACTGAAATAAGTATTAAAGCAGACAAGGTTTTAAACAGAGTTGTTATAGAAAGTGAAGTGAAGCTATTCATGGACAGAGAAGAAAGCATAGGAAGTGTGCTGGAGTTTAATAAACAAGTCATTGAACCAAATACAAAGACTATTGCTACTGGTATTCCTAAAATTATACCTTTCGAAACGATTAATGTTCATTTCAACTTGGGAGATGGTATGTTAGTTAAGGGTGGTGAACACTACCACAGAGAAACTAATATTATAGCTTCTTTTAAAATCGGTGTTGAGTTTGGTGGCTCTATTATTTATGAACAACAGAACCACTCGTTTGTTCCCCTTCACGATAAAATTCAGGACTTGCTAGTAACTGTAACTGATGAAGACAATAATTTGATTGATTTTGGAGGAGCCGATGTCACGGTAATTTTAGAAATGCAATAAAAATTTTGCAGCTAATAAATGAACAAGATAGAAAGTTACCAGTACCAGTCTTTTCCCGTAAACGAGAAGACGAAATTTAATCTCAACGTACCAAACAAAGATGTTGAAATAGACATCAAAGTTGGTGATGGTTGGATTGATAGTAAGAATGCTTTTCTTTACATGAATTTTAATGTAACTCATGTTAATGGGTCTGATTACACTAGCTACGATGGAAAATCTAACGTAAAGCTGATTGACAATTTTGTGTCACAGTTGTTTTCAACAATCACTATAAAAAAGAAAGGAGCCATTATCTCTAGAATTGAACATCCAGGTATCTCTTCAACGGTTTTGTATCACCCTACGTCTTCAATTATGGATGATGTTATGCATGAAGGAAATTTTGTAAGCAATGGTAAGTTAAGGTCAAAATCAAATGAAGTTTTGTACCCACTAAAAATGCTCGGTGGGTACTTTAAAAACTACAAAGAGATTATGTGGGAAGGAGATCTTACTGTATCTTTTACTTGGAGTGCAAGTGCTGGTGATGCATTGGAGAGATGGTTTTCAAAAAATGCTGCTGGTGTTGATATTGATGGAACTCGTCCAGAAGAGGGAAAAGTAACAATTACGAGTATGGAAATAAGAATGCCTGTAGTTAAATATGAGCCAACGTATGAGCTTGAACTAAGAGATAAAATATTTAAAGAACCTAAAATGCCCATTTCATTCTTTGAACTACAGACTCAGGAGATTGAAGGTATCAGTGGAAGGAGGAACTTTGATATTGACATTACAAATTACTACACATCCTTAGAATTTGATATGCCTTACTTTATTTTTGTTGTATTCCAGACTAATCGTAAAGGTAACCAAGAAAGAGATTCATCTCAGTATGATCATGTCAGCCTTCAGAACATTAGCCTGAAAAATGGTAGAAACGAAATATTTCCTGAAGAGGTGTGGAACATTGCTCCTCCTTCAACTTACTTAAAGGCATACAACGCATTTAAGATTTTAAGTGGATAACCGAGTTACAATCTGATTCAAAAATCAGTCCTTACGCCTTCATTAATTCTCATCCTATTTATGTCATTAATATGAGCAGAAGGAGAAATGTTGTAGCGACAAACAAAACCAGTATGAAGCTCTGTGCAACTTTTAATGCTAATATACCAGAAAACACTACAGCTTATATTGTGATGTACACCAAAAAGAATTTGATCTATGATGCAAAGCACGGAATAGTAAATGAAAGCTTTTAGATTGTCTGTCTAATTGAAGTATTTTTAATGCCTGTAAGGGCATTAAAAATTATATGAATTCTATGATGTGTCTTGGCTTTGGGTCATCTGTCATACCTTTATATACCAATTTCAGTCCTATAATACGAGGGCAGTTCAATAAGTAATGCAACACATTTTTTTTCTGAAACAGGGGTTGTTTTATTCAGCATTTAAATACACCAGGTTATTCCCCAATCTTTTAGCTACACAACACTATTTTTCAGCGTAATCTCCATTCAATGCTACGGCCTTACGCCACCTTGAACTGAGGGCCTGTATGCCTGCACGGTACCATTCCACTGGTCGATGTCGGAGCCAACGTCGTACTGCATCAATAACTTCTTCATCATCCGCGTAGTGCCTCCCACGGATTGCGTCCTTCATTGGGCCAAACATATGGAAATCCGACGGTGCGAGATCGGGGCTGTAGGGTGCATGAGGAAGAACAGTCCACTGAAGTTTTGTGAGCTCCTCTCGGGTGCGAAGACTTGTGTGAGGTCTTGCGTTGTCACGAAGAAGGAGAAGTTCGTTCAGATTTTTGTGCCTACGAACACGCTGAAGTCGTTTCTTCAATTTCTGAAGAGTAGCACAATACACTTCAGAGTTGATCGTTTGACCATGGGGAAGGACATCGAACAGAATAACCCCTTCAGCGTCCCAGAAGACTGTAACCGTGACTTTACCGGCTGAGGGTATGGCTTTAAACTTTTTCTCGGTAGGGGAGTGGGTGTGGCGCCACTCCATTGATTGCCGTTTTGTTTCAGGTTCGAAGTGATGAACCCATGTTTCATCGCCTGTAACAATCTTTGACAAGAAATTGTCACCCTCAGCCACATGACGAGCAAGCAATTCCGCACAGATGGTTCTCCTTTGCTCTTTATGGTGTTCGGTTAGACAACGAGGGACCCAGCGGGAACAAGCCTTTGAATATCCCAACTGGTGAACAATTGTGACAGCACTACCAACAGAGATGTCAAGTTGAGCACTGAGTTGTTTGATGGTGATCCGTCGATCATCTCGAACGAGTGTGTTCGCACGCTCCGTCATTGCAGGAGTCACAGCTGTGCACGGCCGGCCCGCACGCGGGAGATCAGACAGTCTTGCTTGACCTTGCGGCGATGATGACACACGCTTTGCCCAACGACTCACCGTGCTTTTGTCCACTGCCAGATCACCATAGACATTCTGCAAGCGCCTATGAATATCTGAGTTGCCCTGGTTTTCCGCCAAAAGAAACTCGATCACTGCCCGTTGTTTGCAACGCACATCCGTTACAGACGCCATTTTAACAGCTCTGTACAGCGCTGCCACCTGTCGGAAGTCAATGAAACTATACGAGACGAAGCGGGAATGTTTGAAAATATTCCACAAGAAATTTCCGGTTTTTTCAACCAAAATTGGCCGAGAAAAAAAATGTGTTGCATTACTTATTGAACTGCCCTCGTAGATCTAAAGTCTCCCCAACTTAGGATTTTGTTGTACCTTTCAGGCAAAATAACTTTAAATTGAGCATCGAGTTCTAAAATGTATCCGCTACCATATTTCACTGTCTTAAACTCTACATTTGTAATAAGATATTCATAACCTATTTCAAGATCTCGCAAATTAGTAAACAATATTTTCTTATTGAAACTATTGAGTTTTAGTAAAAGTTGATGTTGTAGGCTGTTCATTTATTATATGGAAAATTTAAATTAAGAATTCATTTGTTCTAACAGGGTAACTGTATTTTTTAGAGTACTTATTATTTCAATGAAAGAAGATGACTGCTTAGGACAATTTATTTCAAACAGAGAAAGATCCATTTTCCCAGCTCTAACTACAGAATTAGTAAATTCACTGTACTCGTAGAATGTTTCCCCTTTGAAGAAATATAACAATCCATTTGTATATCTAAAAGATGAATCAATGCTTGGAGGTATCCCTGGAAATTCTCTTGTTATTCTTCCATATCTTCTGCTTATTCCCTTACATTCATCAACTTCTATATAGTAAACATCGTCAAAAAATATGAAACTCTTACCAGAATAGGAATTTATTGCTGTGTGTAACACTACATTTTTTCTTAATGAAAGGTTTGTTAATGATTGTGGATAACCATATTTTAGCTTAAAAGATGGAATTTCCATTACATACAGTTTGTTATCTATGAATAAAACAACATCTCCAGATGGTCTTTGATATGCTGCAGTAATATTTTTAAAGCCTTTGGGAAGAAATGTTAACCAATCACTTATGAGTTGTGGTTTAGTGTGCACATTTAAATTATCCAAATCCATCACCCAAAGCCCATTTTTCATAATAAATATAAAGAACCTTATCAACGATTAAGAAGTTTTTTATTTTCTTATTCAGTTTGCATAGTTCTGGAGGATTTGAATCTTCTTCCACTTCATCATTATCGTCATTAGATTCATCTTCACCATCTTTCCCGTACAATCTTTGTATTCCAAGAATATCGTCTTTACTTAATTCAATATTTGAACTATTGTAGATTGGATACATAATTGATGTATTCATAGTTGAATGAGCAAGTCCTAATGTGTGACCAATTTCATGAACTAAAACTGCATAAAAGTTTATCTTTTCTTCTGGAGTGTTTGTATCAATCTCAAAATACACTCCTGGAAATTGAAATAAGAACACCGTGAATTCATTGTCCCAGGAAGGGGAAACTTTATTGACACATTCCTGGGGTCAGATACATCACATGATCACACTCACAGAACCACAGGCACATAGACAAAGGCAACAGAGCATGCACAATGTCGGCACTAGTACAGTGTATATCCACCTTTCGCAGCAATGCAGGCTGCTATTCTCCCATGGAGACGATCGTAGAGATGCTGGATGTAGTCCTGTGGAACGGCTTGCCATGCCATTTCCACCTGGCGCCTCAGTTGGACCAGCGTTCGTGCTGGACGTGCAGACCGCATGAGACGACGCTTCATCCAGTCCCAAACATGCTCAATGGGGGACAGATCCGGAGATCTTGCTGGCCAGGGTAGTTGACTTACACCTTCTAGAGCACGTTGGGTGGCACGGGATACATGCGGACGTGCATTGTCCTGTTGGAACAGCAAGTTCCCTTGCCGGTCTAGGAATGGTAGAACGATGGGTTCGATGACGGTTTGGATGTACCGTGCACTATTCAGTGTCCCCTCGACGATCACCAGTGGTGTACGGCCAGTGCAGGAGATCGCTCCCCACACCATGATGCCGGGTGTTGGCCCTGTGTGCCTCGGTCGTATGCAGTCCTGATTGTGGCGCTCACCTGCACGGCGCCAAACACGCATACGACCATCATTGGCACCAAGGCAGAAGCGACTCTCATCGCTGAAGACGACACGTCTCCATTCGTCCCTCCATTCACGCCTGTCGCGACACCACTGGAGGCGGGCTGCACGATGTTGGGGCGTGAGCGGAAGACGGCCTAACGGTGTGCGGGACCGTAGCCCAGCTTCATGGAGACGGTTGCAAATGGTCCTCGCCGATACCCCAGGAGCAACAGTGTCCCTAATTTGCTGGGAAGTGGCGGTGCGGTCCCCTACGGCACTGCGTAGGATCCTACGGTCTTGGCGTGCATCCGTGCGTCGCTGCGGTCCGGTCCCAGGTCGACGGGCACGTGCACCTTCCGCCGACCACTGGTGACAACATCGATGTACTGTGGAGACCTCACGCCCCACGTGTTGAGCAATTCGGCGGTACGTCCACCCGGCCTCCCGCATGCCCACTATACGCCCTCGCTCAAAGTCCGTCAACTGCACATACGGTTCACGTCCACGCTGTCGCGGCATGCTACCAGTGTTAAAGACTGCGATGGAGCTCCGTATGCCACGGCAAACTGGCTGACACTGACGGCGGCGGTGCACAAATGCTGCGCAGCTAGCGCCATTCGACGACCAACACCGCGGTTCCTGGTGTGTCCGCTGTGCCGTGCGTGTGATCATTGCTTGTACGGCCCTCTCGCAGTGTCCGGAGCAAGTATGGTGGGTCTGACACACCGGTGTCAATGTGTTCTTTTTTCCATTTCCAGGAGTGTACCAATCTTCATCTTGATCCATATGAATTTCTACAGCGTTATTATTGATATCTGGGTAAAAGGCGTGACCTAATACACCTCCTTTACCATCAAATGATTTCGAGCAAAAATGTTGGCCGCTAGTTTCTTTTCTGTGTAAACGTCTTTTATTTGAAATAATGATGTCACTATTCGATTGGTCTTCTTCAAATGTTAAATTTGTATGTTCTTTCCAAGTATTAAAAGCTATTTCAGTTAATTCTTTCATTCTTTTTGATGAACCTGTGTAATACCATTTAATATTTTTCGTATTCCATTTATCAATATGTGAAGTAAAAGATAGTGCATGATCTTCAACGCCACATCTAGGTCTCCTTATCAGTTCTAAAGTTTCATCACTTATTTCACCTGTGGGTTTCAAATTAAACTTTTCTTGAAATAGTATTAGTGCATTCCTTATATCTGAAAGTTCTGGAATATTTGTAGAATCTGGTTCAAGATACCCAAAATCTTGTAAATATTTGATTACTTCTTCATTTGCAGATACAAATCCACAAAATATTAAAGTTAGGATGATTGTTTTCATTTATTATTGGTATATTTAATTACTTTTTAGTACCCCCAGGGTAGAGTGTCAATTATACCATCTGTCTCCTTCAAGACCATTCGTTTGTCATAGGTTACTTTGAACTCCTTTTCCACACCCTTATTTACAAGATTTTTTGTTTTCTTATCCCTGGTTATCATTTTGTTATTTGTTGTTATATTGTCACTTTTACCATGTACTAAATCAGCCATTGTTTTCATGTTAATTTTCAAACTATTTTCATAGTTGAGACTGAACCCTTTTACTTTGGTACACTGATTGCCTTTGTGAGAGTAGTAAGCATAGCTTTTTGGGCCTGTACTTAACCAGTCAACAATGTTATCTTCTTTACCAAGTTCATCAGTCCACCCTCCTAGCATGCACCCTGTCTCAACTGTATTTGTTCCATCATCGATGTAGACTACACTATCAGTATCGTAGTAGACAACTTTATCCCCAAGGCGATCAAGCATTTCGTACAATCTTATCCTGACATTGGATGTAGTGAAAGCCGCTATAAATATGTTTGTAGCAGTACTATCCTCGATGTACTCATTAGTATACTTGTAGCTAACCTCAATCATATCTTCATTGATGAAGATGACATTAGATATCTCTATCTTATCATCTAGTAAAAGTTCATACCACCTTTGTGGATTGGTGATAAACTCACTTTGTGTCAAATTTTGTCTTTGGCCGAATTTACCCCACAAAGAGTTTAGGCAGATCTTGGCGACGGCACGTTTTCCAGGGTTGGGTTCAATTCTGTCAATGTCGAGCTCAATGCCTTGTTTTTCTTTAATGGTTTGGACGTATTCCTCTTTTGTTTCGTAATCATCCTCCCAAGGACTAGTTTCCAACTTGATTTTCATGAAAGTCCTAATGTAGTCCTTGAACAGATCGTTGCTCGTCTGAGGGAAGTGCAACACCTCGTAAGTTTCAAGTATCTTGTACCCCTTTTCAATAGCCTTATTCAGTTCAACCGTAGACCACGTGCCTGCGAAAGCTCTCTCTTCATCAGTATGGTTACAATGTCCTACCTTTTCCTCTGCACACCTCTGCGCACAAAGCGAATACCAGTTTTTCCTGCTTAATAGGAAGCACAGGGTGGTAAAGACATTTTGGAGATAGTACCTTGCATTTGACCAAACCAAACCATTCCTTGTTGTATTCTTCTGGTTTGAATATTTTAGTGGGGTGACCTACAGGGTACATATCGTAAAACATGACCGTTGGATACAAAGAGCATATGTCTGTATACCGCATTTTCTTCACAGTCACTTTCAGCTTTGCGGCATTTGTTCGCCCACCGAAAAAGGCGTCTCTAGGCTTTAAGGGTTCCACAACGTTGATTGTTTTATTTAGGGCTTCTTTGTAAGCTTTAGATTTCTTCCACTCGCAAGACCACACCTCAACTACGTTGTAGCCCGCATTTCTCAGTGTGTTAGTCCGGTCCATTGTTTTAGTAAACAAATCGTCCATGGTTTCACTGTTTACACTATTGATTGTATCGGGGTTGTAGCAGTCGGGGCATCCGTGCCAGAAACAACCATGGTATTGGTAAACTGTTTTAGTTTTGGGATTGTAACCGTCAACTTTTGCGCCGCATATCGCCATTTCACCACCATTCAGAGCATGGCGTACACCTCCGAAGGTGTTCAACCATGCTATAGATTCCTTACTAAACATTTCCTTCTTATCTTCTTTCACAACTGCAATAGTATTTTGTTGGAGGAATTTCGATCTGTAGGTAGCCATACAAACACTAGCGATGGTTATGTATTGAAAAGGATCTATATTGGTGATTTCTAAGAATATCTTCCTAAATTCAAGGCACCCGCGTCTAAGAATATCGACGTCTGAGTGACAATACTCAGACAGTTCCTTGTTGAAGTCAAACGTGTAGTTTTCTTTAACCCTGTCAGCGTGCCATTTCAAAAAGTCTTTACGCTGGCTTTCTTTCATCGTGTTGACACCAAAATATTTTGTGGATGGTATAGGTCCTACGTAATTTTGATTCCCTTTTGAATTGAAAAAATGCGGAACGTATCCTTTTTTAAGTTCTTTAAGGCCAAACGTTTTCGGGAATGAAGCTAGAGCGCCTTGAACAAAATTAATGCCATCGATTATCCTGAGTCTCAAACTCGGTATTGCGAGCTGCATTATTTTAGATCCTGCGTATATAGTCTTTGGTCTTATCCCATTTTTAACACAGTATTGTAGAATAAAGTACGAGTCGTAACCTTTAGAATTATGAGCAACACAAGTAAACCCTTTGTGTGCATCACTAATAAGCCATTGGCAAAATTCTTCATTTGAGTCGAAATCACGTCTATCTCCATCGAAGCTGTGAACAGCTATATAATTAGGGTTGTGTACGCCAGTGTCTTGCTCAGCTTCGTAATCGAAAAAGTAGTATTTTTCAGTGTAACTACAGTTACCATGTTTCTTACCCGATTTTCCATTGCAAGTGCAATCTTCTTCACGGATACCACCCTTATTTACTTTGGGATGGATGTAACACTCATGGTCAGTAATCTTCACGGCATCGTGACAATTTTTGCACCATATGTAACCACAACGATGCTTCTTTTCCCTTAGACAGATTTTATTGCAAGTTTTGCACTTGTAGACTACCTTACAAACTTCTTCGTGGTTTTTGAAACAGTCTTTACCAAAGCAGTACCTGTTACACTTATCACAGTATATTCTGACACGCTCTTTACCTGTAATTTTCTTGTGTTGTGGTCCTTTGCACAAATTACACACTTCTTTCTTGTCCTTTTTACACTTGTGTAGATCTTTGTTGTTATAAGGTTTGTCACACTTCTGACAGTAGTACGAGCTTCCAAGAAAGGCTTTCATGTTATTTATTGCGTCATAGTGATTGTTGTGGTGGTATAGGTAGATGACAGTGTCCCTTTCTTTTCCTGAATGAATGACCGCGTTGAAATGAGCAGCAGAAACAACCCTAATTTGAACATTCAAAAACTCTTGAGCATCCTGGATATCTTCTAAGGTGAACATATCTTCGCAGTTCTTCCCCAATCTGATACACAGCTCTTTAGCCAACTCTTCTTGCAAGTTTCTACCTTTCCTTATATAGATTAATTCGTTACTAGTGAGTTCCCTATCAAGAATGATGTTTGTTTCATATGTTAATGCCATAACTATAGCTCTAGGTCCACACATATTGTCCTTATTATCTATTTTGTTAACGCATCTTTTAGTATTAACGTCTTTATTAAGGTTGACAACCTTAACAGGTTTCCCACCTCTGGGTATTTTATAAACTTGAAATTCAAATCTGGTTGAATTTATATCTACATTTTCATTAGATGTAACAATTCTCTCAATTTGGTTAAGTATAAAAGAGGCATTGACTTTCTGTTGTCTTTTAGTCGAGATTGTATGGTGAAAATTTTCATTCTCTGCCACTATCTTCATCTGATCGCCAGGACTGTAATTACTCATTTTCCTTACAGCCTTTATAGTTGCATGGACGGCTGTCCTAACAGCTTTCATTTGTTCTACAGCTGTTCCTTTCAAATCTTTTATTAAGATAGTGTAGTTAGTTTGCCAAATGTTGAATGTCTTAAGATATGCACGTTCTCCTTCATGAATGGCGAATGTAGGTTTTTGCTCGACAAGTTTATCGAACAATTTTTGTTTAAAAGGGAAAATGTGGCCCAACTTTTGTGGTTGATATTGTTGTGTTTGATGTCGTTGTTGTCGTTGAGTGGTTCCTTCAAACAAGTCTTCAGCGAAGTTGTAGTGTCTGATTTTATCCAAACGTTCCTTCTCACCTTTTATCAAAGCCGTCAACCTATTCTTCGAATGAACCATCGAGTAACCTTTAATTCCGTTTTCCTTAGCAACCTGCTTCAGTTGGCGAACAGTCATTGCTGACAGTTCTTCATTTGCATAATTAAATAAAGCATTATTCATATCTGTAGACGTCGCATTGATCAAAGCTTTGGAGAGATCCTCCTTCTTCATCTTGTAGTAGCCTTTGATTTTGAGCTCTTTAGCCTGAGCTCTTAGTTCTTTAACAGTTGCGTCATTACGACGCTTGCCATTTTGACTGTTATTCATTGTGTCTTTATTTACTAATTTTTATTCTTATAAACTGACCCTATAGTTTATAGTTATGGTTGGGGTAACCTTTAAATGAATAAGGTGTTGGATAAAAATTTATGGTTGGAGATAAGCTTTAAAGGAAAGAGGAATTGGGCGGAAAGTTATGGTTCTTTAGTACCTTATACGTGACTTCAAAAGTGGCTCAAATTTTAATGGTTCAGAGGACCATTAAATAAAATTTCTTGAAATTTCTTGAAATTTTTGGGAAACATTTATGGTTCTTTGTTACCTTTTTAATGGTCGCATAATTAATGGTTCTTTAATACCTTAAAAAGGAATTTGTCTTACGTTTAAACAAAAAATTTGTGGAGGGGTAGAACCTTTAAATTGTTCCTCAAGTTATGGTTCTTTAGTGCCCTAGAAAGGAATTTCTCAGTTGTTTTTATTTTGAAATTAATGGCTCGTTAGTACCTATATTTTTTATGTCATTTATGGTTGATTGGTACCTTACTGCGAGTATGAGGCTGATGATGGTCACTGGGGGCCATTATTTAACCATTGGTTTTATGGTATATATTTTATGGTTGGTGGGGGCCATTAAGTAGCTACTTAATGGATGTTGGGATGTTTATGGTTACTTGAACCACTATTTATAGAGTATATCTTTTATTGATGGTGAGGACCATAATTATTTGTCTGTCCCCAAGGTGCCCATATACTACTTACACTCCATACAAATACTTTCAGAAACAACTTCCTGACACTTAAATCTATACTCGATGTTAACAAATTTCTCTTCAGAAACGCTTTCCTTGCCATTGCCAGTCTACATTTTATGTCCTCTCTACTTCGACCATCATCAGTTATTTTGCTCCCCAAATAGCAAAACTCCTTAAGTGTCTCATTTCCTAACCTAATACCCTCAGCATCACCCGACTTGATTCGACTACATTCCATTATCCTCGTTTTGCTTTTGATGATGTTCATCTTATATCCCCCTATCAAGATACTATCCATTCCATTCAACTGCTCTTCCAATCCCTTTGCTGTCTCTGACAGAATTACAATGTCATCGGTGAACCTCAAAGTTTTTATTTCTTCTCCATGGATCTTAATACCTACTCCGAATTTTTCTTTTGTTTCCTGTACTGCTTGCTCAATATACAGACTGATTAACATTGGGGAGAGGCTACAACCCTGTCTCACTCCCTTCGCAACCACTGCTTCCCTTTCGTGTCCCTCGACTCTTATAACTGCCATCTGGTTTCTATACAAATTGTAAATAGCCTTTCGCTCCCTATATTTTTCCCCTGCCACCTTCAGAATTTGAAAGAGAGTATTCCAGTCAACATTATCAAAAGCTTTCTCTACGTTTACAAATGCTAGAAACGTAGGTTTGCCTTTCCTTAATCTATTTTCTAAGATAAGTCGTAGGGTCAGTATTGCCTCACGTGTTCCAATAATTCTAGGGAATCCAAACTGATCTTCCCCTAGGTCAGCTTCTACTAGTTTTTCCATTCGTCTGTAAAGAATTCGCGTTAGTATTTTGCAGCCGTGACATATTAAACCGATGGTTCGGTAATTTTCACATCTATCAACACCTGCTTTCTTTGGGATTGGAATTGTTATGTTCTTCTTGAAGTCTGAGGGTATTTCGCCTGTCTCATACATCTTGCTCACCAGATGGTAGAGTTTTGTCAGGAGTGGCTCTCCCAAGGCTGTCAGTAATTCTAATGGAATGTTGTCTACTCCCGGGGCCATGTTTCGACTCAGGTCTTTCAGTGTTCTGTCAAACTCTACACGCAGTATCGTATTTCCCATTTCATCTTCATCTACATCCTCTTCCATTTCCATAATATTGTCCTTGTGTAGACCCTCTATATACTCCTTCCACCTTTCTGCTTTCCCATCTGAGCTCTTAGTAATCATACAAGGTCCCTCCAAAGGTCTCTTTAATTTTCCTGTAGGTAGTATCTATCTTACCCCTAGTGAGAAAAGCCTCTACATCCTTACATTTATCCTCTAGTCATCCGTGCTTAGCCATTTTGCACTTCCTGTCGAAACAATTTTTGAGACGTTTTATTCCATTTTGCCTGCTTCATTTACTGCATTTTTATATTTTCTCCTTTCATCAATTAAATTCAATATTTCTTCTGTTACCCAAGGATTTCTACTAGCCCTCGTCTTTTAGCTACTTGATCCTCTGCTGCCTTCACTACTTCATCCATCAGAGCTACCCATTCTTTTTCTACTGTATTTTTTTCCCCCATTCCTGCCATTTGTTCCTTTACGCTCTCCCTGAAACTCTGTACAACCTCTGGTTTAGTCAGTTTATCCAGATCGCATCTCCTTAACTTCCCACCTTTTTGGAGTTTCTTCAGTTTTAATCTACAGTTCATAACCAATAGATTGTTATCAGAGTCCACATCTGCCCCTGGAAATGTCTTACAATTTAAAACCTGGTTGCTAATTCTCTGTCTTACCATTATATAATCTGAAATCTGTCAGTATCTCCAGGATTCTTCCATGTATACAACCTTCTATTATGATTCTTGAACCAAGTGTTAGCTATGATTAAGATGTGCTCTGTGCAAAATTCTACCAGGCGGCTTCCTCTTTCATTTCATACCCCCAAACCATAATCACCTACTACGTTTCCTTCTCTCTCTTTTCCTACTACCGAATACCAGTCGCCCATGACTATTAAATTTTCTTCTCCCTTCACTATCTGAATAATTTCTTTTATTTCTTCATACATTTCTTCAATTTCTTCGTCATCTGCAGAGCTAGTTGACATATAAACTTGTACTACTGTAGTAGGCGTGGGCTTCGTGTCTATCTTGGCCACAATAATGCGATCACTATGCTGTTTGTAGTAGCTTACCCGCATTCCTATTTTTTTATTCATTATTAAACCTAATCTTGCATTACCCCTATTTGACTTTGTATTTATAACCCTGTATTCGCCTGACCAAATGTCTTGTTCCTCCTGCCACCGAACTTTACTAATTCCCACTATATCTAATTTTAACCTATCCATTTCCCCTTTTAAATTTTCTAACCTACCGGCCCGATTAAGGGATGTGACATTCCACGCTCCGATCCGTAGAACGCCAGTTTTATTTCTCCTGATAACGACGTCTTCTTGAGTAGTCCCCGCCCGGAGATCCGAATGGGAGACTATTTTACCTCCGGAATATTTTACCCAAGAGGACGCCATCATCATTAACCATACAGTAAAGCTGCATGCCCTCGGGACAAATTACGCTGTAGTTTCCCGTTGCTTTCAACCGTTCGCAGTACCAGCACAGCAAGGCTGTTTTGGTTAGTGTTAAAAGGCCAGATCAGTCCATCATCCAGACTGTTGCCCCTGCAACTACTGAAAAGGCTGCTGCCCCTTTTCAGGAACCACACGTTTGTCCGGCCTCTAAACAGATACCCCTCCGTTGTGGTTGCACCTACGGTACGGCTATCTGTATCGCTGAGGCACACAAGTCTCCCCACCAACGGCAATGTCCATGGTTCATTGGGGGGGATAATCAGCATACTGCAAAATATTCACCTCTGCTTGGTATCATTTGCCAAATGTTCATTTCGATATCTCGAACAGTTGTGAAATATGAGAGATGTTACGGACCTTTCAATATGACTTTATCGCTAGTGCGTCGCGATCGCAAATCATTGAGTTTCGTCAGCTCAGTATCCTTGAGACTAGTGACAGACAGAGACCACCACCCAAGTCTAAAGGAAAATTCAGTATGTTAGCTAAATTTCATGCCCAGCAATATATTATGTAATGCCCACCTAACACAAAATCATAGCGACGCCTATTTTTCATTGAATCTTTTTCGAATTTTGCGCAGTGTCTTACTTCCACGTAAATATCACAATGACCATTACCGAAATGACGGGCACAATGTCATGAATCCGACATACAAAGCTGCGTGTAAGGCTTTATCGAAAACTTCCTGTAAAATCGTCTGAGAAAGATTGCAGGGCGTGCTCCTCGATTCTGTCATTGCCGACTGGCCGAAAGATGGCAAATTCTCGACCTCCCCTTCCGAACAAACGAATGAACTCGCCTAGCGCTTTGGAAGAAAATTGGTCACTGCGCATTGGTCAGAGTATACCCCATGGACTATAACAGGACTAAGAGAGACTGGGTGTTCTTTCTGCTATACAGCAGTGATGGTAATGAGAATGTACAGTCACAGGAAGACCGGAATCTTCACGTCGACGTGGCACTACCGAGATAGAAGACCATTGTGTTCGACATATGGCTTCGGAGCATCGTACTGCAGCTGCGGCCGCAATTGGAGCAGCAGTCGTTATCAGAGTGACACGATGCACTGTTGCGAATTGATTACTTCACGGATAGCTAGGAGCCAGAGGCCCTGTAACGTGCATCTCACCTACTCTACAAATTACCACCACTTGCGACTTCGCTGCTGTCAAGCAGAGGTAACTGGAGGGCAGGTTGCGAATTGATTACTTCACGGATAGCTAGGAGCCAGAGGCCCTGTAACGTGCATCTCACCTACTCTACAAATTACCACCACTTGCGACCTCACTGCTGTCAAGCAGAGCTAACTGGAGGGCAGGGTGGAAGTCTGTCGTGTTTTCTGATGAAAGCTGGTTCTGCCTCGGTGCCACTGAATGCCGTGTGTTGGTTAGAAGGTGGCCATTTCAGGGCCTGCAGCCAAGCTGTCTCCATCTTAGACACACTGGACCTACACTTCAAGCTATGGTCTGGGACGCAATTTTGTATGACAGCAACAGCAATCTCGTGGCTATCCAATACACTCTCACTGCAAATTTGTGTGTCGATCTGATGATTCGACCAATTGTGCTGCCGTTCATGAATAACATTCCACGAAGTATTTTCGAACAGGATAACGCTCGTCCACATAGCACTGTTGTAGCCCAGCACGTTGCCTTGGCCTGTTCCATCACCAGATATGTCTCCAATGGAGCACATACGTGACATAGTCAGACGACAACTCTAGAATCATCCACAAACAGCCTTAACCGTCCCTGTGTTGTTCCGCCAGGTGCAACAGGCATGGAACTCTATCCTACAAACTGACATCCGGCACCTGTACAAAAGAATACATGCACGTTCGCATGCTTGTGTTCAACATTCTGGCGGTTACCACCAATTTGCAAAGCCTTATCCCACGCTTACATTAACCTCTGATCTTGCAATGTTAATCACTTAAATATCTTACGTAGACAAATTTGGTTCAGAAAAATCATTACTCCACATTAATTACACTACTGGCCGTTAAAATTGCTACACCACGAAGATGACGTGCTACAGACGCGAAATTTAACCGACAGGAAGAAGATGCTGTGATATGCAAATGATTAGCTTTTCAGGGCATTCACACAATATAGCCGCCGGTGGCGACACCTACAATGTGCTGACATGAGGAAAGTTTTCAACCGATTTCTCATAAAAAACAGCAGTTGACCGGCGTTGCCTGGTGAAACGTTGCTGTGATGCCTCGTGTAAGGAGGAGAAATGCGTACCATCACTTTTCCGACTTTGATGGAGGTCAGATTGTAGCCTACCGCGATTGCGGTTCGTCGTATCGCGACATTGCTAGTCGCGTTGGTCGAGATCCAATGAATGTTAGCAGAATAAGGAATCGGTGCGTTCAGGAGGGTAATACGAAACGGCTTGCTGGATCCCAACGGCCTCGTATCACTAGCAGTCGAGATGAGAGGCATCTTATCCGCATGGCTGTAACGGATCATGCAGCAACGTCTCGATCCCTGAGTCAGCAGATGGGGACGTTTGCAATACAAAAACCATCTGCACAAACAGTTCGACGACGTTTGCAGCAGCATGGACTACCAGCTCGAGACCATGGCTGCGGTTACCCTTGACGCTGCATCACAGACAGGAGCGCCTGCGATGGTGTACTCAACGACGAACTTGGGTGCACGAATGGCAATACGTCATTTTTTCGGATGAATCCAGGTTCTGTTTACAGCATCATGATGGGCGCCTCAGTGTTTCGCCACATCGCGGTGAACGCACATTGGAAGCGTGTATTCGTTATCGTCATACTGGCGTATCACCGGGCGTGATGGTATGGGGTGCCATTGGGTACACGTTTCGGTCACCTCTTGCTGGCATTGACGGCAGTTTGAACAGTGGACGTTACATTTCAGATGTGTTACGACCCGTGGCTCTACCATTTATTCGATCCCTCAGAAACATGTCAGTAGGATAATGCACGACCGCATGCTGCAGGTCCTGTACGGGCCTTTCTGGATACAGAAAGTGTTCGACTGCTGCCCTGGCCAGAACATTCTCCAGATCTCTGACCCACTGAAAAGTCTGGTCAATGGTGGCCGAGTAACTGGCCCGTCACAATACGCCAGTCACTACTCTTGATGAACTGTGGTATCGTGTTGAAGCTGCATGGGCAGCTGTACCTGTACACGCCATCCAAGCTCAGTTTGACTCAATGCCCAGGCGTATCAAGGCCGTTATTACGGCCAGAGGTGGTTGTTCTGTGCACCGATTTCTCAGGATCTATGCACCCAAATTGCGTGAAAATGCAATCACATGTCAGTTCTAGTATAATAGATTTGTCCAATGAATCCCCATTTATCATCTGCATTTCTTCTTGGTGTAGCAATTTTAATGGGCAGTAGTGTATTTTTCGGTGTTGCGATTTTTTTTGCGTTAGTGTGTTATGGACAGAATGGATAAGTGTACGAGCAGCAGACATTGCACACGGGGTGTGGGAGTCGAGCTGTAGTCGCCCACACTCAAGGCACGCGCCTCCAGCGGCTCGGGCGAGGGCACTGCGACTTGCCGCCTCTGCCCTCTCGCAGGCGGGCGAAACTTGTGTAAACGCGCGCAGCTCGCCCTGACACGGCACTTTTCGGCGCGTCAAAGGCCCGCCGCCTCACCCCCACCCCACGCCCACGCCCACCCTTTCCCCCGCAGAGCCCCGGCGTTTAAATGCCCGCCGACGCGGGCCCTTCACGGGGAGACTGACACGGAATTATCGCGCGCCCTGAACGCGGCGCCACTATCGCTGACTGGGCGAAAGCCCCGCACAGACCTGCCACCGTAGGCAGCGGCCCGCCTCCCTGGCTGCCTCCCGCACTCGGGTCGGGACCTTATTGGATGTTTCCTGCGCCAGTTACTTCGCCAGTCAGCAATCAGCGCGCCCTTTTAAGCCGCTCCACAGAATGGCGATCTTTATCGCAGAAATAACAGTACGTCTCCGGTTGTGCATCGTGTCACTAGTAGAGGGAAATTTAAGTGCGAAACGACAGTAATAATTCACCTGTAGCCGTGCATTTTAACGGCGAAATATGTTCACCACATAATAATCTGTCCTTCCTAATGTAAGAACGATTGAGGGACGTTGTAAAGGGATATACTCCTCCAGCATTACTTTTCCTCAACAGCAATAGTCGATACCAGTAGCCGCTCGGGATTAGCCGAGCGATCTCGGGGGCTGCAGTCATGGACTGTGCGGCTGATCCCGGCTGAGGTTCGAGTCCTCTCTCGGGCATGGGTTTGTGTGTTTGTCCTTAGGATAATTTAGGTTAAGTAGTGTGTAAGCTTAGGGACTGATGACCTTAGCAGTTAAGTCCCATAAGATTTCACACACATTTGAACATTTTTGATACCAGTAATAGTTTTCGAATTTTGAACAGGTCAATATTACCTATACTGTTCGTATGAAAAAATTCATATAATTTCATACACAATATGTTATATTTCAAGCTAAAATTTATAAAGGAATTACTTTATTTTCGCTGTTATGTAGCTCTGACTGTACAGTTAATTTTTTTATAGAAACATTTGAAATAATAAAATATTTGGCACACTTAAAATTTCTGTTATTAATTACGCAATCTAGTACTGTTTATTATGTTTATTTCTGGATTCATTCATGAAATAATAATCGAACTAACAGAATCTCAAGTCTCAAGAAAAAAATAAACCCTTTGTAATATTGTTATTACTATAGAGTGAAGTAGTTGTAAGCATTCCTCTGATATGATCGGACGTATTTATATATTCTGGGCGAATAATGTGAAAAATCAAAAGACAGCGTGATATAGTAAAATATGACACAATAAATTAACGTAAGATCAAAAATTCTGTAACGACATTCTTAAAAATTACTTAGGTCAGTTGAACCACGACAACCTAAAATGAAAGAGAATTTCAGTTTCAAGAGTCAGACCCCTAGACATGAAAAACTGGAGCCAACTGTACAAGAAAAGATAAGTAAAAAGTTTATTGTAGATCTTACTCCTCCCGAATCTGCAGAAAAGACTTGACGATAGAGGACAGTGGCAACAACAAGGAAGGAGGAGTACGTTACAACGTTCAGTAAGTAATGAAACACATGGTTTTTTTTTTCCTGAAAGAAGGTTCAGTTCATGACTCCAATACATCTTATAATTCCCCACTCTTTTTGTAATAAAACCCTCTTTTTCACTATAATCTCCGTTCAGAGCGACGTCTTTACGCTTCGTTATTGAGAGGGCCTGTATTCCCGCATGGTACCTCTCAACTGGTTGGCATTGGAGCCAACGTCTTGCTGCATGAATAATTCTAGCTGCATCAATAACCTCCCTCACGTACTGCTTCTTCCGGAGAGCATCCTTCGTTGGCTCAAACAGATGAAAACTGGAAGGTGCGAGGTCCGGGCTGTAGGGTGGATGAGGAAGAATAGTCCAGTGAAGTTTTGTGAGCTCCTCTCAGGTGTGTAGACTTGTGAGAGGCCTTGCGTTGTCGTGGAGAAGGAGGAATTCCTTTACATTTTTGCACACGCTGAAGCCTTTTCTACAATTCCCCGAGGATAGAAATACGGAATAGATCATTGCCCCATGAGGGAGGACATCAAACACAATAACCCCTTGAGAAAAAAATGGCTCTGAGCACTACCCGACTTAACGTCTGAGGTCATCAATCGCCTATAACTTAGAACTAATTAAACCTAACTAACCTAAGGACATCACACACATCCATGCCCGAGGCAGGATTCGAGCCTGCGACCGTAGCGGTCGCTCGGTTCCAGACTGTAGCGCCTAGAACCGCACGGCCACTCCGGCCGGCTAACCCCTTCAGAGTTCCAGAAGACGGCCGGTATGACTTTACCGCCTAAGGGTGTGGCTTTGAACTATTTCTTCGGAAAAGAAGTGGTGCAGTACCACCCCATAGATTGCTGTTTTGTTTGCGGTTCGAAATCATGGGTCCATCTTTCATCGCCTGTGACGATGTTCGACAAAAAACTGTCACTATCAGGCTCGTAACGTGCAAGCAACTCCGCACAGATGGTTCTTCCTTGCTCTTCATGACCTTCTGTAAGGCGGCAAGGAATCCAGCGAGCACACATCTCTGAGTACCCCCAACTTGTGGGCAAGTGTGTCAGCTCGACCAAAAGAGACGTCCATTTGTGCAGCGAGGTGTTTGCGATCCGCCGATCAATGCAAACGCGCGATTGGAACAACTTCTCAGAGAAAGACGATCCCGACGGTTTGACATGGTTATATGAACGATGCGTGCCCTGTACTCAACTGAAGAGAGACTGTACAGAACACCTGAAGCATTAAAACCACCACCAACTTTCCCCTATCTTTTTCAATAATAAACTCTCTTGCCTCTTTGAAGTGGCTCAGCGTTGCTGTAGAAATTTTCTTATACAAGTAGAATACTTTTAGTAAGTCAATCTGTCAGTATAAGGGGAGGGGTTGGGGTTAGAATAATTGGCTTACTCGGAAACTTGGATTCCCAAGATGGACAAAAATGCCTGCCCTTACTTCAACCTGCCACACGAAAGTCAAGAGCATCCTTTACAGACGTTAATACTTACCTATCTCAGATGGTGGCCAAGAAACACGCTTCACCCAATGATTTCGTGGAATACGTCCAATCCTATGGAAATACTACCCGCGTATGGTAAAAAGGCGTTAGACTTAGCTGGAAGTTTGTTATTTTCATCGGTTGATCGGTTGTGAAAATCTAATGCATCTTTCAGTATAAGCGCTCGTAGGAAAGGTGACTTGCTGGTGGGCTAACTCAATTGGCTAACTTACAGCGTCTCAGATGACGCGGGACCTGTGCACCAAGGTAAAGGTACAAATCAGTGTGAGTTGACTTCTTGCAAAAGTCATGTCCCACGTCCTTATTAAATTTACTAAAAAGTTATTCGTGACCAACAAATCAAGGAAGGCAGCTATACTTTAATGTAAGTCGGCACGCTTTCGTGGCCGTTGTCACTGAAGTTAAAATCTTCTGGGTTCTTAAGGCGGCGGCGAATTTCCTCTAAAATAATCGACGTTTCGACCCCTCTGCTGGGATCGATTTCAGGGTCTTCCGGTGTCCACTACTGCAGTTCGATTATTTTAGAGGAGAGAAGATTTTAACTTCAGCTATGCTTTTAGTGAACAGAACAATAGGTTGGTGGGTTTATGATGTATTGATAATAATTTTGTTGAATAAAGAATTTAAAAAAAACTTCAGCCTTACGTTACGTATATTAGCGTCCAAGAGGGATATTTTTATTGAGAGTCTAAGGCATGGTATAGGCAAATAAGTGCGAAATAGCTGTGCCTGTTTTATAAAGAACTACGATGCAACGTTTCTTCGGACACGCATGCATGATTGTTATGGGGAACATTGTATCGTTGTTATTAATAACACAGGCACTGCTACTTCGTAAAAATGTGACAGCCATGATATAAATGAACGTACGTTATTACTCAGGCAGGGAAACGCCTCGCTCCTGTGCAGTGATGAAGTTCTAAATGGTGTTCGCCACGGACGAGGGATGGTCACGCGCGAGCACTTGACACGGCCGGCGGGCTGGGGTGTGGGCGGCGCCGAGTTGAGCGACACGTTTGCCGCTGGTCGCCGGGGCGCCGCCATTAACGGCTGTGACGAACTCTGAGGAGCGCGGCAGAAGCAGAAACGGCCGCCAACTCGAGAGGTGCTCAGCGGCGCGGCGGCTCTCGTTAAGAGAGTGTTCCGAGTAAACTCTGTCTGCTGCCTCGGCTGCGAAAACCCGCCCGCGCGGGAATGACTCCTGGAAACCACTTTCCCCAAAGTACAAAGCTTCCGCTGTTTCTGGCCCGGTCGTTAATAGTGCTGCGAAAGAGTATTATATAGGCATGAAAGAGGATTTTGCAGTAGAAAGGACTGAAACAATTATATTGCTGTTTGAAAGGTATTTGCTGTTTTGTTCTCTCTATCTGCCTCGTCTTGAGCACGCCAGTTCCTATATACTATCGTGTCTGCTGTCTTAAAAGTAATTTATTCAGAGTCGTACTAAATAAATGCCTTTATACACGGTGTTTCAAACCAGTTGCAGGAGTAATACATTACAGTATCGGGAACAACTTTTCTAAGACAAAACGCTAGCTGACGCATCATGGCTACGTCAGGTGACTTTTATAAATTATGCCCCTGAAAGGCAGCAAGGAGTAGTCACGCTGTAATGTGTGTTGCCTACAATCCACTCACATGCCACGTGTGAAACGGTTAGTCCGAATTTCTAAAATATCTTTTTCAGCTTAGAGAAACTATTCTAAAAGTTTTCTTCCTGAAAACAATGTCAGTTTACTGGGGTAGGCGTTACACGGATGCAGCACGCACGATTACTAGAACTTGCTAGTTCAGTGAAATCTCGTCATCTGAAGGCAGGCAAATTAAATAATTCCCAGTGTTGCTGAGATGCCTCAACGAACATTTTAACCCTAACAAAAGTTGTTCCCCAAGACGTAACATGTCACCCCTAGACATTTCATGCAGAGACTTTGAAACAGCCAGTATATGGCTTATTAACACCTGTTTGTGCTTTAGGTTCTAGGCGCTTCAGTCCGGAACCGCGCGACCGCTACGGTCGCAGGTTCGAATCCTGCCTCGGGCATGGATGTGTATGATGTCCTTAGGTTAGTTTGGTTTAAGTAGTTATAAGTTCTAGGGGACTGATGACCTCAGATGTTAAGTCCCATAGTGCTCAGAGCCATTTGAGCCATTTGTTTGTGCTTTATAGCACATAACCAGTAACACAAAATCGCGAACGTGAAGTTACAACATGACTTTACAGAAGAAAACACACTTTTAGAGCGCAGTGTTATCACTAAATTGACATTGTAAGCCTACTCATACAATTGTTGCCTCCCTGAAAAAAATTTACTGATAAGCGTGTGTGAATCCCCTGGAATGACACACGATCTGGTGTGCCATTACACCATTGTGAAAATGAAATTTCGTATGGCAGAAAGATGTAGAAAAACAGCTTTATAACAGGGAAAATAGCACATGTTGATCAGCATCTACGTAATTTGCCCTGAAGATGCCTTGCAAATGATGAATGCGTTTCGGGTATAGCGCGAATATAATTATCAATAGCATTACACACAACTGAGGATGATTGGACAAGAAATAGTTAAAAAATGGTTGAAATGGCTCTGAGCACTATGGGACTAAACATCTGAGGTCATCAGTCCCCTAGACGTAGAACTACTTAAACTTAACTAACCTAAGGACATCACTCACATCCATGCCTGAGGCAGGATTCGAACCTGCGACCGTAGCAGCAGCGCAGTTCCGGACAGAAGCGCCTAGAACCGCTCGCCCACAACGGACGGCGAAGAAATGGTTTATGGTGATCACACTACTTATTATCTAGGAACAGCTACTTCGGGGATAAGGATGGCGTGTTTGCTATAGGGGCAGAGGGGGGTGATTGTTGTTGTTGTGGTCTTCAGTCCTGAGACTGGTTTGATGCAGCTCTCCATGCTACTCTATCCTGTGCAAGCTTCTTCATCTCCCAGTACCTTCTGCAACCTACATCCTTCTGAATCTGCTTAGTGTATTGATCTCTTGGTCTCCCTCTACGATTTGTACCCTCCACGATGCCCTCAAATGCTCTTATAACTGCCATCTGGTTTCTGTACAAATTGTAAATAGCCTTTCGCTCCCTATATTTTACCCCTGCCACCTTCAGAATTTGAAAGAGAGTATTCCAGTTAACGTTGACAAAAGCTTTCTCTAAGTCTACAAATGCTAGAAACGTAGGTTTGCCTTTTCTTAATCTTTCTTCTAAGACAAGTCGTAAGTCCAGTATTGCCTCACGTGTTCCAAAATTTCTACGGAATCCAAACTGATCTTCCCCGAGGTCCGCTTCTACCAGTTTTTCCATTCGTCTGTAAAGAATTCGCGTTAGTATTTTGCAGCAGTGACTTATTAAACTGATAGTTCGGTAATTTTCACATCTGTCAACACCTGCTTTCTTTGGGATTGGAATTATTATATTCTTCTTGAAGTCTGTGGGTATTTCGCCTGTCTCATACATCTTGCTCACCAGATGGTAGAGTTTTGTCATCACTTGCTCTCCCAAGGCCATCAGTAGTTCTAATGGAATGTTGTCTACTCCCGGGGCCTTGTTTCGACTCAGGTCTTTCAGTGCTCTGTCAAACTCTTCACGCAGTATATTATCTCCCATTTCATCTTCATCTACATCCTCTTCCATTTCCATAATATTGTCCTCAAGTACATCGCCCTTGTATAAACCCTCTATATACTCCTTCCACCTTTCTGCCTTCCCTTCTTTGCTTAGAACTGTGTTGCCATCTGAGCTCTTGATATTCATACAAGTGGTTCTCTTCTCTCCAAAGGTCTCTTTAATTTTCCTGTAGGCAGTATCTATCTTACCCCTAGTGAGACAAGCCTCTACATCCTTACATTTGTCCTCTAGCCATTCCTGCTTAGCCATTTTGCACTTCCTGTCGATCTCATTTTTGAGACGTTTGTATTCCCTTTTGCCTGCTTCATTTACTGCATTTTTATATTTTCTCCTTTAATCAATTAAATTCAATATTTCCTCTGTTACCCAAGAATTTGTACTAGCCCTCGTCTTTTTACCTACTTCATCCTCTGCTGCCTTCATCCCTCAGAGCTACCCATTCTTCTTCTACTGTATTTCTTTCCCCCATTCCTGTCAATTGTTCCCTTATGGTCTCCCTGAAACTCTGTACAACCTCTGGTTCTTTCAGTTTATCCAGGTCCCATCTCCTTAAATTCCCGCCTTTTTGCAGTTTCTTCAGTTTCAATCTGCAATTCATAACCAATAGATTGTGGTCAGAATCCACATCTGCCCCTGGAAATGTCTCACAATTTAAAACCTGGTTCCTATATCTGTGTCTTACCATTATGTAATCTATCTGATACGTTTTAGTATCTCCAGGATTCTTCCAGGTACACAACCTTCTTTCATGATTCTTGAACCAAGTGTTAGCTATGATTAAGTTATGCTCTGTGCAAAATTCTACAAGGCGGCTTCCTCTTTCATTTCTTCCCCCCAATCCATATTCACCTACTATGGTTCCTTCTCTCCATTTTCCTACTGACGAATTCCAGTCACCCATGACTATTAAATTTTCGTCTCCCTTCACTATCTGAATAATTTCTTTTATCTCGTCATACATTTCATCAATTTCTTCATCATCTGCAGAGCTAGTTGGCATATAAACTTGTACTACTGTAGTAGGCATGGTCTTTGTGTCTATCTTGGCCGCAATAATGCGTTCACTATGCTGTTTGTAGTAGCTAACCCGCACTCCTATTTTTTTATTCATTATTAAACCTACTCCTGCATTACCCCTATTTGATTTTGTATTTATAACCCTGTAATCACGTGACCAAAAGTCTTGTTCCTCCTGCCACCGAACTTCACTAATTCCCACTATATCTAACCTTAACCTATCCATTTCCCTTTTTAAATTTTCTAACCTACCTGCCCGATTAAGGGATCTGACATTCCACGCTCCGATCCGTAGAATGCCAGTTCTCTTTCTCCTGATAACGACGTCCTCTTGAGTAGTCCCCGCCCGGAGATCCGAATGGGGGACTATTTTACCTCCGGAATACTTTACCCAAGAGGACGCCATCATCATTTAATCATACAGTAAAGCTGCATGTCCTCGGGAAAAATCACGGCTGTAGAGTCCCCTTGCTTTCAGCCGTTCGTAGTACCAGCACAGCAAGGCCGTTTTGGTTAATGTTACAAGGCCAGATTAGTCAATCATCCAGACTGTTGCCCCTGCAACTACTGAAAAGGCTGCTGCCCCTCTTCAGGAACCACATGTTTGTCTGGCCTCTCAACAGATACCCCTCCGTTGTGGTTGCACCCACGGTACGGCCATCTGTGTCGCTGAGACACGCAAGCCTCCCCACCAACGGCAAGGTCCATGGTTCATGGGGGGAGGAGGGTGATAAGGGTTGGTAATGTCTCATATTTTGGGTGTCCTGCACAAAAAGTGTGTTGTAGCAGCAGTTCCGAAATTTGTTCCATGTGGTGCACGTGTGTATGGGTTCAGATAAGCAAAGAGAGAGAGAGAGAGAGAGCGTGGGGGTGGGGGGGGGGGAGGGAGGAGGTGGGAAATGGGCCGGAGAATAGGAAGGAGTATAGAAAGAGGGGTGAGAAGGGTTGGAGAGGAAGAGGGGTTCAACTTATTTACAGAGAGAAGTGACGAAAGAGATGGTCAGAGAGAATGGGAGGAGTAGAGAGACAGAGAGTGAGGGACGTCTAGGAGGCAGGTGGAAGACGAAGAGGAGTGGTGGGCAGATAGAAGAGGGCTGATGTGATGATGGGCAGAGAGAGTTAAGAGAAAGAGCTACAGGGAGTGGTTATTCAGGAGGATGACGGATTGACAGAGAGACAGGGAGGAGATAGATTGTAGTGGAGGAGATACGCAGAGAGAGAGAGAGGGTGACAGTGAGATGACAGTGTGTGGTGAGAGAGTTGTAGGAGGCAGGCTGAAGATGTAGAGTGGTTGTGAGCAGGTAGCAAAAGAAGAGGGAGAATGAGGAAATGGACAGAAAGTAGGGAAAGGAGGAGGCGGAGAGACTGAGAAGGAGGAGATGGGAAGATACAAGGCGGGAAGGAGACTGAGGTGAAGAAAGGTATGGAAAGGCAGTTGAAGGAGGATGAGGTGGTCAGATTAAGGGGCATGAGGAGATGAACAGATATTGAGGAGGAGGAGTAATGGCAGAAGAAAGGGAGATGCCAAGCGAGACGGGGAGGAGGAGATGAACGGAGAGAGTGGGAAGGATAAGATCTGCAGGGAGTGTGGAGAGGAGGATGGATGCAGGGAGATTGGGGAGGAGTTAGGAGTTGTGTGTGGATGTGTGTGTGTGTGCGTGTGTGTGTGTGTGTGTGTGTGTGTGTGTGTGTGTGTGTGTGTGCTGTATGCACGTGAAGGGTTCGGTGAATAAAATTAAAGTGCGTTCAAAGCATTAGAGGTTTTAAGATCGAGATGGTGATTTAAAGTGGAAGTGACAGGCGCTTATCAATTGGAGGGACAAGACCAGTATTTCCTTTCACTTTCATGGCGTTTACATTGCGATGGTGAAGCTTGCAGCAGTCGTCACCGAGGTAGATTTCAAAGGCCTGAGCTGCCTGCCTTTGAGAACGAAGCTTCGACCAAACGTCAAGTCGTCATTAATCAAAAAAGACAACAGTGGAATGCTGTTACGTAATTCTGGCATCTTGACCTCGGAAGTTACACCGAGTGCCTTCTTTTAATCGTAAAATTCTCCATTATTAACGAAGCAATAGAAGACAACTTATTGGGGGAAATTGAGTCTTCTGAATGGACAGTTTGACAGTTTGTTTTACCTTCCTTTAGAGAAGATGGAGACCAGTTTCGAGAGGCTTGGTTGAGTGATGTTGAAGGACAAGAGCTCGTTGGTCGTTGAGGAGGGAAGCGTAAAGTACAGTTCTGTCTTATTCGCTTTGACTTCCAAAGCTGAGGCGTTTGCAAATTGTTCTGTGGTTTCATTCTGATAGTTATTAACAAACGTTGTTTCCGCCTCGTCGTCGGAGTTTTTGTGGTCTCGCGCAGAGTTAGACTGGCGGTCGCGGCCAGAAGGCACGCCATGTGCCGCTCGTGAGAAAAGGTACGCCACGTATTGCTCCACACATCTATTCCGAAACGTTTACCTGTGGACTTGGATTCAACTTCTGCATTACTCCACTATTAAATGAGTCTAAATAAGGGCCACCAGCCACTCTTTGACAGAGTTAAAAATGTAGGCATTAGCTTTCGTGGTCGTTGTCACTGTCAATATTCTTCTTTGTATGTATTGTACTGTCAATTTGTATAAGTTCTTCACCGTTTCTATCACTGTTGCAAATTTCCTTCCACCGCTGTTGTGTGAACTGGTGAATGAGAAAAACTTAGTGGAAGAAGCTGTTTCCGTAATGTGATGGGGTATAGAGGATGGAGAGGAGGGGTATTAGACACCCATTATCAGCGTTTGCTTTATTTCTTGCCAATGATGGAAACAGACGTCCTTTTTTTATTGAAATATGTCTTCCTCCTTTTCTCCCTTATTTCTTGCCAGTAGTTTTTCATTCTTTTCCTATGTTTGTCTATTCTTCCTTCCGTCCATACTGCACAGTTCTTTTCTTCATTTTCTCCTGAGAACCCTTAAAACTTCCTCTTTTGTTCTAAGCTCCTGTTTCTTCCTCAGTTATTTCTGTTTATGTCAGGTCTACTTTAACTTCTTTGATCCATGACACTGATGGTTTAGGGTTTCTGCCGCAAAAGTCCAAAATTCTTTTTATTATCGTCTTTGCATCCAGCGGTTTCTGGTGTCCACAGAAGACAACTCTTCTCCTGGTAATTGTGTCTGATATTGGTCTACTTTTTATACATTTCTTTACTGCTTCTTACTTTTCATTTCCCCTTGTCGTGTTTTTGTCCCAAGACTTTGCTGATAATTTTTCTTTCTTTCGTTTCTGTTTCACCTAGTTGTTTGATTGTATTTAACGAAAGGCATTCTAAAGCATAAAGATATTGTGGTTGAATGACTATTGTAGTGCAACCGTTTTGCATCTACGAAAAAAACAGATTTCTTTTTATGTAGGGCTTTTGTTAGTTGAAGAGCCACCATTTTCTCTGTCCTTACTATGTTAGCTTCTTCGTCCAAAGCATTTGGCTGTGTTAATTGAACTGAATATTTAAATTTTGTTGCCTTTTCTATTCTTCCATAATCAGCTTCTGTGTATTTCGACAACGACCTGCTTTTAAACGCTAGCTTTTGATGTTTTCTGTTGTAGAATATTGATCTTCATTGTTGCTGACTCTATAGATTCAGTTAGATGGCAAGATCGTCTGCAAAAGCCAAACAATCAAAAAGATTATTCCCTTTCTTACCAATTTTGATTTTTAAATTCCTTTTTATGTTGTTCATCCATTCCCTGATTATCTTTTCTAGTACATAGGCGAACAGCGGTAGGGACAATCCATATCCTCGTCTAACACCAGTTCTGATTTCGAAAGCACTGGAGGTATCTCCTAAAAATTTAATATTAAATTTTGTATTTTTTACTGTTCCTTTTATGACTGCCGCCGATTTGTTGCCATCTAGAAACTCTTTTAAGGTGGTGAAAATACTATCCTATCAACCGAATCATATGTTTTTTTACAGTCTACAAATGTTATACAAATGCTTTTGGATTTCATTCCTTTATATCTGACAGTAAATTGGAGATTTAAAATTTCTTTACCACTGGTTAATTTTTTCTAAACCCTTCTCCGCACTCTGCTAACTGCTGATCCAGCTGGCATTACAGCCTGTTTTGCTATGTATTTAACAGAATTTCGTAAGTCACTAGAGGGAGGGAAATTTCCTATAGTTGTTGAGATCAGTTGTATTGCCATTATTTTGGATTATGTGAATTAATACCATTTTCCGATCTTCTGATGTAGTTCCTATTTCCCAGACTTTTTGAAAGACTCCATGTAGATACTTGGCCGTTCTAGCGCCTACCACTTTCCACTTTACGGCAGTTACCGAATATTCAACAGGGGCCTTATCATTCTTCAAATCTTTAATAGTATTTTGGATTTATTCCATGCTGGGAGATTCTGAGTCCGTCTTAGTCCATTCTGGATTTTGTTTTAGAACTTTTACTCCTGGCTCCTTACAAGTTAACAACTTCTTGAAATAACTTGCCGGTGTACACGACCTTTATTTCTTGTCTTTGGTGGAAATATGTGTTCTTATCATCGGTGGAGATAGGTGAACGGGAAAGGGAGGAAATTGTGATGCGGCGCTATTTACTTCTGTCTGGTGCCGGCCGAGGCCCACGAGAAAGACAGAAGGTGGCGTTTACGTCACAGCACGTGACACTGCAGGTCTTCCGGGAACCAGCAGCTGTCGCCGAAGGGGGCGAGTAACTATTTCAGAAGAGTTTCATAATTCTTGAACGCGCGTTGAAATGCGAGCTATTTCTAGGTAGCACACGACAAAATTAAGGCCTTTAGTCTGTACCTTTTCAATTAAATATTGATTTCCCGTGGGCAATCACGTAGTCGAGCGTTCCCAAAGTGTGGCGGACAAGCCTACTATTGTGGCGTCACAAGTTCGTTTCAGGACACGTATATCTCGTAAGCCCCATGCCGACTGCCGGCCGGAGTGGCCGAGCGGTTCTAGGCGCTACAGTCTGGAACCGCGCGACCGCTCCGGTCGCAGGTTCGAATCCTGCCTCGGGCATGGATGTGTGTTCTGTCCTTAGGTTAAGTAGTTCTAAGTTCTAGGGGACTGATGACGTTAGAAGTTAAGTCTCATAGTGCTCAGAGCCATTTTTGAACCCCATGCCGACTGAGGTGTGTCAGTATTCTATGTACCAGCGACCACTGTGGTTTGCAGCGCGTCTGTGTCGCTTGCTTTGCCAACGAGGTCGTTCCGTACCGATGCTACGGCTAGCCGCCAAGACGCTGGAAGTCTGTACCCCCCCCCCCCCCCCCCAAAAAAAAAATCATGTTGGAGGGTCGCTTAGCTATTTCCACTACATGTCTAATCCCCATCCCCATGTAAGGATGTTTCGACAGTACGAAGGGCCGGCCGGACTGGCCGAGCGGTTCTAGTCGCTACAGTCTGGAACCGAGCAACCGCTCCGGTCGCAGGTATGAATCCTGCCTCGGGCATGGATGTGTGTGATGTCTTTAGGTTAGTTAGGTTTAAGTAGTTCTAAGTTCTAGGGGACTTATGACCTCAGCAGTTGAGTCCCATAGTGCTCAGAGCCATTTGAACCATTTTTTAGTACGAAAGCTTTTCGAAATATTATCATCCTGGCGTTCCGCGATCTCTAACTTGTTGTGTTGTTTCAGACGAATCTACCTTCATTTTCATATATCTGTGTGGTAACAGCCCACCCCGTCTCACCTACATACACAAGTCCACTCTCTGCTGATTTCGTAGACTCGAGCAGTATGTCGTTTGCTGATTGCATCTTTCGCTGAGCGAAGAATATCTTTTATTTTGTTTCTACTTCAGGAAATTGACTTTATAACTGCTGCTAGGCGGAGAATTTTGCCCAGTCGTTCAGTGATCCCTTGTATGTTTGGTAATAAGACGATGATCTGTATTTCCGTCTGCTCTTCCCTATTACTTTCATCCTTTGTCGCAGTAGTTTTATCTAATATCTTCATTCAATAACCACTGGCTCCAAACTTGTCTCAGAGGTTTTGTAGTTCCGCCTTGAAATGTTCTTCATCTTTGATCCTGTCGGCCATCTTGCTGAAAGTGTGCAGCGCAATTTCTTTTGCTTAGGATCATCGTGATAGCAGGCGCATAGGGACCTGTCCGTGCTGGTGAATTTTCTGTATACTCTGTGGCCAAGTTTAGTGTCAGGCTTTCGGCAGACTTCCATGCGGAGGAAAGCCAACCAGGGCATTTCCTTCTGTCTGCATACCATAATGTGTTTTGCTGTGGTGTTGCAGGAAGTTCCATAGTTCTTCTCCATGCGACCCTCTGACGAACGTATCATCAACGTACCGGATGTACCGTCCTTACTAGAAAGAAAGAGAAAGATTACAATTACGTTGAATGAAGTCTCATCTGCGGAATGAATAGAGAACTCGAATTGTCGTGTTGGAACTGCAAGTGGTGTCTAAGTGTTATTGTTAGCCAAACCTTACACGAATCGATAGGGCAATGGAACTCCCAATACCAATAACGAAATATAGTCACTGGAAAATACATTCAGTCTCTTAGGCACTGAATCATCTGGTCCTGTTGTAAGAAGTATGCATTGCCGGCGATGGGCAAGGCATAGGAGAGTCTCTGACCAGAGAGCAGTATGTCGTTAGTTGTTGCTTGTCGCGAGTCGACAGTAGTAGTCAGTCGGCAGTAGTAGTCGTCGACTGTAGTCCGTGCTAGTAAGCTGTAGTATGCAGTAGTCGGCGCGTGCCTGCGCGTGGCGGCAGTCTGCTCTGGTCGGGACTCTGGAGGAATGTTAAGTTCGAAACAGAAAAATTCCTAAACACCAAAATAATAAAACCAATTAGTAACCTGGTACATTTTATGAGGACAGCAGCGCTGCCCTTCGGCCCTGTATTCTGAATAAAAAAAAGCAAAAATTCTTACCTCAATAAAAACTGCAAATATATCTGCTCTTATATAGAAATTTTTAGGCACAGCTTCGTGCAATGCTGGCGTATATATATATATATATATATATATATATATATATATATATATATATTTGATTATTAGAAGGAATGATCATGCACTGGAAATATTCTTTAAATTGAAATGAATGCTTTTCTTTAAAAAAATTACTTTATATTATGAAAATTATTATTGCGGCATTTTTGAAAGAAGTTAATGACAGTTAATATACATTACTAGACATGCGCAAGGCTGCTTCTTTACCTTCTACAATAATACTCATCCTCCAGAGTCCCGACCAGAACAGACTGCCGACACGCGCAGGCACGCGCCGACTACTGCATACTACAGATTACTAGCACGGACTACTGTCGACGACTACTACTGCCGACTGACTACTACTGTCGACTCGCGACAAGCAACAACTAACGACATACTGCTCTCTGGTCAGAGACTCTCCTATGCCTTGCCCATCGCCGGCAATGCATACGTCTTACACTGTTCATACTGATAAATTTGGTCCCGGTGCACATAACAAAAAAATTAAACTATCTTACCCCTAGAGCAGCAACGGTGGAACGCGATATATTCTGGTCTCTCATAAAAAAACGTAAATGTTAGCTACAGACTCAGCAGTGCGCAATGCTGGCCATAATACTTCAGATGCATATGATATTCATTTGGGTGACAAACGAGAACATTTAAGAAACTCCAACTTCTTTGAAAAATATATGACCTGGACTGGGAGGCGGTACTGTTTATTGTGAATTACTAACACTCAGATCTTTTAGCAAAATTATATTGCAAGTTAAGTTTGGATTTTCAAAAACATGTGACAATTGAAGTTACATTACTCACAATTCATTCACAAACAAGGAGCTTTAAACAGCAAGTATTATCTAACTTCATTAATCTAACATAAATGCAAATCACCAAATTACACATAGCTCTGTTAACAAATGTTAAAAGAATTACAACATTGAAATATCTAACTAGCCCTTTTATCAAAACCGTTTACGTACATTCTGGGGTTACTCAACAATTAAAAATTATGAGCCAACTCAGCTATACTAACGCGCAGGAAAAAACTGAAATCATAATTATTTAACATGTTTACCTTTGTTGCATGAAGACTTCTGCTTCCATGTTCATCAATACTGGCATACCTACATTAACCTAACACTTGGTGGCTTCACACAGCACACCGCAAAAGCTGCCTACTTCACCGTCTTTCCCTCACAGACAGACAGCTACCTACAACTGCGCTCTCAGCGCTCTCTCACTCCAACACTAGCAATACAGCATCTTTGGCTCTGTGGTCGCGCACAGTCAGCGATCCGCATTATCTATCCTATCAGAGACATTCATGGTGTATAGTATACTAGTTTCATTTTAATTTATTAACATTCTCTGGAGCCATATACAAGTGTGCCCCAGTATACTTTTTTCACGGCGGTATAATGGTGTGGACTGGAGAGCTGTTTCTTCAGATGCATCCATAAAGATGATGGCTGCAAAGGGTGAGAGAGGGGAACCCATACCTACGTCGTCCAACTGTTCATGAAACTCCCCTTTCCACTTCAGATACGTGGTCGTAAAACAGGGGCGCACTAGGTCGCGAAAATCGAGTGCCACATGTTCCTCTGACATTGGTACGTTCAAGAATAAGGACTTTACGTTGGAACCAGCCGGTATACACTTTAAGAATAGAAGTGTCATGAAATGGGTAGACTCCTTAATACATGAATCTGTTTGCCTCCTTAGATGTCGAATTTCGAACCAGCTCTTTCGCTAATTTTTTTTTAGGTCAGCAAATTAATACTGTTTACCATGGACCTTAAATGAAAAGTCTCTTTGTGCACTTCCTATGTCAGATACATCCTTCGTGTTTGTGAACTTGTGGGATGAGTCTACTGGCAGTGTTGAAACGCATTCTAGTCTTGTTTAGCAGTACTTCTGTCGATTGGATTATCGTGGGTGTAGAATTCTCCTAAAGTTCCTCCATTCACTTGTTACAATCTGCCGTGTCCATTAATACGGTGGCGTTCCCCTTGTCTGTTTCCACCAATGACAAGAAATGAAGCAAACAAAAATAACAGACGCCTAATATCCCCCTCCCCTTGCCCTCACTACCCTATCAGATTACGAAAACAGCTTCTTCCACTAGTAAATAAGAACTTAAGGTTTTGTCATTTAGCAGTGAGCACAACACCCTGAGGGGGACGGAGAGGGGCATTTGCAACAGTGACCAGAATGTTGTAGAATTTTGTATATGACAATGCGGTCATATACCCCGAAGAATGTTATTGACAAGTCTAACACTGTCACTACTCCTATGACACCCATAAATGCTCTGTAGGGAAAGAGACACCTCAAGGGCACATGAAAACAGCGGACTCTGCAAGATGTTAAGTCCCATAGTGGTCAGAGCCATTTGACCCACTTTTGACACATTTACTCCTGGCAAATTCATGGCTTTTTCTACATGGACGTTCGGATTTTCGGCGGCCCGGTAGATGCAGTTGTGGAGATTTACTGTACCACTGAGTTTGAACCGTGCCCCATCAGACCACACAATCATCTCTGCAAACTCTACATCGTTGCGCACCGTGTTAGTAAACCACTCGCAGTACTCCATTCTACGATCTGGGTCGTCCTCGTTCATTGCGCGTAGCAATCAGGGGATGTAGCACTTCCACTTTGCTGTCTTCAAAATTCGCCAAACACTTGAGCGACTCACTCCAGTTTCACGGGCACACTGTCTCACAGGTTTCTGTGGTGACCGAGTGAATTGTTGTAACACACGACGGGAGTTACCTGGACTTGTTACTGTTACAGGTCGTCCAGATCGTTGTTTGTTTACTTCTTTAACACAGCTTTCGGCTTCAAATTTGTCTCGAATGCGACAAATCGTTAAACGTGTCGGTGGCTATGTTTGATATTCATTTCGCCATTGCCGTTGAACTTCATTAATGTTTTCGTACTTAAAATACCACTTCAAAACTGACTCCCTTTAATCGAATGTAAGCCTTGTGCCAGCCATGTTTACTCGAGTACCTAGGTGCAACTAAGAACAAAACACTGACTATCTGTCGACTGTCATCTGACAAAAGAAAACAACGCAATACAACACTTATGTGGCGATTGCCAGAATTACAAACTATTACACTACCAAAGATGAGACAACTCCTTCAATTAGTTTGCCAGTTATGGACTTTTAAACAGTGGATACAATTTTTTGACCCCTCCGTATTGTGTGAACGACGGATACAGGTTGACGAGGGTATTAGTAAGGTAACATTCGTTCCCGCCGCTATGTCTGTAATGAGAAGTGAAAAAGAAACAGAAAATGTGTGACGAACAAAATTAAATCTGCGATGCATTGGACAAAAGATATCTGAAGTCTTCCAGTTAAATGCTCATGATGCGCTAGTACAGAATACTAAACTCACAAGAAAACGACTTACGGACTTACGACCCACAGCATTATGAACAAGATGTTGTAAGAAACGCAATCTATTGGGGTGTCGAAGAAAGTGTCGTCAGCAATTGTGAACCGAAATTAGCTGCGCAGAGTAATGTCCCGAAGCAGCCAGCTTAATTATCGCGAATGGGGGAAGAAGTCGGACTGAACTAATTGGGAGGTACACGGGGTTGGAACGACGCCACGATAGGTGTTGCCAACCAATCCGCGACGCGAGCGCAGCCTTCGCTTGTCGCAGGCTACTCCACCATGATAGACCGAGGGCTGCGTTGGTCTGATTGCTTCGACTGCTGCCCTGATCCGTTAACGCCGAGCTCTCTCTCTTTCTCTATCCCTCTTTCAGCTGTGCTGATAAACTACTGCGAAGTTTTATTCGTGCCCCAGGGGTAACAGAGATGCCCACAGAAAAGGTACTTCATCACAAATTACGTTTTGCTCATGTTGATTTACGTTTCTTCCGTGCACGCGTCCAACTGAAGAAATGTTGTTATTTTTTAGTGAAATAGATGTAAGAGTCAATTCAAAGTGTAAACGGAACAACAGGTACGTTAAGAGGTAGTTTTTATATTATTTTAACTGATTCACCTGTGGGTTCTTGGCGAAACGTTGTATACAGCATAAACTAAATGAAACACTCTTTTGTCTTCATCACAAAATTTTATTTTCGTATGGCCTAGATTTCGGGTTGTGACCCAAGTTTCTGGTACACAATTGTATCCAAAGATGGCATGCTAACAGAGATGTACACAATTCAACAACTGAAGTAATGAATATTTATTATTGCAATTATGAAATAGTTCTACATTGTACAACCTCATAACGGTGGCCAGGAGATAATTTACTGTAACTCTTTCCAAACATACACTGGAATAGAGCTATGGGGCCAGTAACCATGAAGAGAGTTATGTAAATGGATATTTGCGTTGTTAGCTATTCATGAACGGTGGCGCCAAGGTTCCAAAACTATTATCTGCTTCTTTCCCACGGAGACGCTACAAAGTTATCTAAGATAAGCGAATAACTGAATTAAGTCTACTCGTTCAGAAGTAAATGTAGGGTCACACACATTTTTTTATTTATAATTTTCTAGTAGAATTAGCTTTGCACTTCTCCCCCCTATGTGTAGGATTTATATATTTGTGCTTCAGGAGTAAGCAATGTTAAACGAAGGATAATTTTGACTTCCTTAAGCTCCAGTTGCCATCGTACGTCTGAGCCTAGCAGAGATTGACCGCTGTGTCTCCCTCATTTACCAGTACTGATACTTTTTGTCATATCATCATATAAACGCACAAGTTGCTTGTTTCTTCTGCTTTTAGGATTCCGTGCCTCTATAGAAAACGGAACACATATAGGATCGTTTCATTGTCCGTCTGTAACTGTCGGTCTGTCTGACAGTCGGACTGTTAACAACCCTTTTCTTCAAAAACGGATAGTCGTGTCCTGCTCAAATTTGTGTCACGTATGAAAGTCTATGCTCCCTCGGCAGTGTAAAATTTTTAATCTTCTCCGTCAGTTCAGTCAAATAATATGGCCATGTATGTGTCACATATTATGATACTTGAAAACTCACTCATCAAAGGCTGTAGGGTACTTGATGTAGATCTATGAAATTTGAAATGATGCAAGGTTGCACAGTACAAGTGAAGTAAAAATAATGAAAAAATCGTTGATTGTAATTATATTACATAAAGATATGTATTTGCCATTAAAACATACATTGGCCATCAAGAATATTTTATGAACATTTGCCCAATAGCCGGCATATCTATGGATAATGAAACGTACCCTTTGAAAAATTATTGAATTACTATGCTGATAAACCTCTTACATTATTTGATTTTCAAACAGCTGAGCAGAACAGAACGTACTCAGACGTTTCGCTCTTTACCTATTCTGATCAACACTGAACTGACAGCCAATATTTTTTGCGCAACGCAATCTGACTTTCAATAATCCCTACAAGAGAATGGCCCTGACTAACCATAACCTATACGCTTCACAAATCACTTACCTCACAAAAGTCTTCGTTACTCGAACTACTGCAATACAGCGAGCGTCACCACTGCCAGCTAAATAAAAGATTCAAACTACTGAAGGCACTAACTACTGATAGGCATAGTTAGCAAATGAAAGATTTTGATACAGAGTAAACAATGTATTTACCTTAATAGTGTTCAAAAGTCATATATATCAGTCCATGATATCCAATATTACAAATTTACTCTTCCTGATGGACACACGTCCAGATCGTCCGCTCTCAAAATTCCGTCATCTCTCTCCCCACCTCCACCACTGCTGGCGGCTCACCTCCAACTGCGCAACGCTACGCGCTGTTAACAGCCAACTGCCCAACACTGCAATAGCATATACTCCAACAATGCAAACCAACCACACCCTTCACACAACACAGCCAGTGATTTTCATGTAGAGCGCTACGTGGCGTTACCAACATAAAAACCTAAACAGCCTACTTACAATAACAGCAGCAACGAGTCGTGGCATGGAAGCAATGAGGCCTTGGAAGGTCTCTGGAGGGAGATGACACCCCACTTGCTCACACAAGTGACTCGATTCCCGTCAATGCCGGGTGGGGTGGAGACGATGAATGACACACCACGTTCAGTCATACCACAGACGTGTTCGATCGCGCTCAGATCTGGCGGACCAGCACATCAGTTGCCACCAGCCTCTGTGTTCCTCGAACCACTCCATCACACTCCTGACCTTGTGAGTTGGCGCATTATCTTGTTGAAAAATTCCTCTGCCGTCGGAGGATATGGCCGTCATGAAGGCGTGTACTTGGTCTGCAACTAATGTATGGTGCTCATTGGCTGTCGTGGCGCCTTCCTCGAGCTCCACTGGACCCATGGAGACTCACGTGAGTGTTCCCCAGAGCGCAATGGACCGGCGCCAGCTTGTCTCCGCCCCACAGTACAGGTGTCAAGGAACTGCTCCCCTGGAAGAGGGCAAATTCGCGCCCTCCCATTGGCATGATCAAGGAGTTATCGGAATTCACCAGACCATGCATCGCTCTGCCACTGCGCCAGCTTCCAGTGCCGATGGTCACGTGCCCATTTCAGCCGTAGTGGTCGATGTCGTGGTGCTGACATTGGCAAGTGCATGGGGCGTCGGCTGCGGAGACCCATAGTTAGGGGTGTTCGGTGCACCGTGTGTTCAGACAAACTTGTACTCTGCCCAGCATTGAAGTCTGATGTTAGTTCCTCCACAGATCGCCTCCTGTCCTCTTTTACGAGTCATCCAAGCCTACGACGTCCGGTATCTGTAATGAGTGGTGGCCACCCATCCCTGCGACATCTGGATGTGTTTTCACCTTGGGTTCACCTCGTGTTGAACGCACTCACCACAGCACTCCTAGAACACCCAGCAAGTCGTGCAGCTTCCTAAATGCTCGTTTCGAGCCTCTGGGCCATCACAGTCTGCCCTCGGTCAGACCCAGATAGATCGCGCGCCTTCCCCATTCTACACACGGACAGCACGGTCACTGGTACCACATGCACCGTGCGTGTGTCTGAGTAGCAGCCATTCATTGCCAGGTTACGCTGCTATCGCCTGCACGGGTTTACATCGGCTGTAGCTCGGTAATCAAAATGTTCTGGTTCATCATGTGTTTACGCTGGGTGACACAAGAGACTTTTTACTCGTAGTTACAGAATTCTGACCATTATGTTCACATGAAAATGGCAAGTTAACAGTTATAGAAAGTGCCGGTGGTTTGCATTTTGGAATATAAGCTATAAGT
This sequence comes from Schistocerca americana, assembly GCF_021461395.2. Taxonomy (NCBI): domain Eukaryota; kingdom Metazoa; phylum Arthropoda; class Insecta; order Orthoptera; family Acrididae; genus Schistocerca; species Schistocerca americana. The sequence goes on along the minus strand of NC_060125.1, from coordinate 588,359,956 downwards.
GTGAGAAAAGATTTTTCTTTTTTCTCTTCTTTAAAAAAATTATATTAATTAAAAAATTATATTAATGCATGGTGTCATAAACATAATCAGAAACAATCTACTCAAACATACGAAACTAAGTATGGCAGAGATCTGTTAGTTCATTGAGCTGCTCACCTTGGTACTGTCATACAATTACTTCAGTTTCAGTCAGAAAGATGGGTTGGCAATGGATAGCAGCCTAGATGGGATGTTAGCAGATATTTACATAAATCACTTAGAGCAGGCATTTTTTGAAGCTGTCGCAACAACAGCAAAATCATCTACTACAAAATATATGCTGATGATACAATTACACTTTTTGATGGCACCAGTGAGGAAATAGACACATTAGCAACAAAACTGTGTAGCATGCACAAAAATATTAAATTTGCCGTTGAACACGAGAACAACAACAACATCAGTTTTCTAGATGTAAAAATCACCAACAAAGCACACAAACATCATTTTCAGATTTATGGAAAACCAACATCCACTGATGTATGTATCAAGAGCTCCCCTTGTCATCCCAAACAGCATAAGATGGCACATTTTAGGTCCACACTGAACTGCCGACACAAAACTCCTCTTGAACCAGTTAAAAAAGAAAAATGAATCATATCATTAAAACCATAGCCTCAAACAATGGATATAGCCCTCTCATGATAGACAAACTATCACAAAAATCCAAAAACCATCAGCTGACATAACTGAGCACCTGACAACAATGCAACTTACACTAGGCACAGTAGAAAAGAGCAGATATCTTGTTACAATACCTTTCTTAGGGAGCATATCCTACAAAATAAGCAACCTATTTAAAAACAAAATCATTAAAATAAGCTTCCACACAAACAACAAACTCCAACAGTTAGCAGTTCACAGCTTAAAATATAACAACGCGCTCCCATACACACACACACACACAAAAAATCTGGCATATACAAACTCAGCTGCCAAAGTTTCTCCTCTTACCGTATAGGACAAACTGGAAGGAGCGTTGAGACACTGTTCAAGGAGCATATAGATGCCATATGCTTGGTTCAAATGGCTCTAAGCACTATGGGACTTAACATCTGAGGTCATCAGTCCCCTAGAACTTAGAACTACTTAAACCTAACTAACCTAAGGACATCACACACATCCATGCCCGAGGCAGGATTCGAACCTGTGACCGCAGCAGTCGCGCGGTTCCGGACTGAAGCGCCTAGAACCGCTCGGCCACCGCGGCCGGCGCCATATGTTTGAACAACATTTCAAAATCCGCATTTGCCATGCACGCAACTACCAAAAGTCATGGAATAAAGAACATTCAAGACCAAGTACAAGTATTTCACCTTGTTGAGAAAGGTAGCTTTTTGAATTTGCTTGAGGAGATTGAAATACATGTACATAAAAGCAAATCACCACAAAACTCCTCAATGAACAAACCAAGTCAGCCAAAGCAGCCTTTCTTCAAAGTTTCATTCAATTGCTTTCCAATTTAAAGTAAAAAAATTAAAAAAGTCTACTTTTGTAATATTTTTAATATTTGTATAGGCACATCCATCCAATTTACTGTAACGTCAATGTATGGCATAATATGACCATAGTTGTAACATTTATTTATATACGTCTGGCCCTTATCATTTACATTTATTTCAATGTATACTATAATATTTACGTAATATCACTGCAGTAATACTTTATAACTGACTGTTTTGTCTGTTTACCTTTATTTAAATCAGTTCTCTTTCAAGTAAATAGTAAGTAATGTAAGACTAGCAATTTGTAAATTTATAATGTCACATACATGTACATAATGAAATGTCTCTGAGAGTAGGAGTCTTTGGTATTATTATGGTTGTAATATCGCCATCTTTATATACATACCTCCATGTGACGAAACTTCAAAGGATGTGTTACAATATGTGCATATATATTTATAGGCAAAAAGTGCATTATACAGTTTTGGATGTTGCAAGATGATAAGCAACCTGCACTCGGCGCGGATTCTTCATTGTAAGTAACCGAAACATCTTCCATTTCATAATAATATTTTTTTGTTGTTGTCGTTGTCTTTAGTCCTGAGACTGGTTTGATGCAGCTCTCCATGGTACTCTATCCTGTGCAAGCTTCTTCATCTCCCAGTACTTACTGCAACCTCCATCTTTCTGAATCTGTTTTGTGTATTCATCTCTTGGTCTCCCTCTACGATTTGAACCCTCCACGATGCCTTCAAATGCCATATTTATGATCCCTTCATGCCTCAGAACATGCTCTACCAACCGCTCCCTTCTTCTTGTCAAGTTGTGCCACAAACTCCTCTTCTCTCCAATTCTATTCAAAACCTCCTCATTAGTTATGTGATCTACACATCTAATCTTCAGCATTCTTCTGTAGCAACACATTTCAAAAGCTTCTATTCTCTTCTTGTTCAAACTATTTATTGTCCATGTTTCACTTCCATACATGGCTACACTCAATACAAATACTTTCAGAAACGACTTCCTGACACTTACATCTATACTCGATGTTAACAAATTTGTCTTCTTCAGAAACGCTTTCGTTGTCAATGCCAGTCTACATTCTATATCCTCTCTACTTCGACCATCATCAGTTATTTTGCTCCCAATATAGGAATACTCAGTTTCTACTTGAAGCGTCTCATTTCCTAATCTAATTCCCTCAGCAACACCCGACTTAATTCGACTACATTCCATTATCCTCGTTTTGCTTTAAGTTGATGTTCATCTTATATCCTCCTTTCAAGACACTGTCCATTCCGTTCAACTACTCATGGAAGTCCTTTGTTGTCTCTGACAGAATTACAATGTCATCGGCGAACCTCAACGTTTTTATTTCTTCTCCATGGATTTTAATACCTACTCCGAACTTTTCTTTTGTTTCCTTTACTGCTTGCTCAATATACAGATTGAATAACATCGAGGACAGGTTACAAACCTGTCTCACTCCCTTCCCAACCGCTGCTTCCCTTTCATGCCGCTCGACTCTTATAACTGCCATCTGGTTTCTGTACAAATTGTAAATAGCCTTTCGCTCCCTGTATTTTACCCCTGCCATCTTTAGAATTTGAAAAAGAGTATTCCAGTCAACATTGTCAAAAGTTTTCTCTAAGTGTGCAAATGCTAGATAAGTAGGTTTGCCTTTCCTTAATCTATTTTCTAAGATAAGTCGTAGGGTCAGTATTGCCTCACGTGTTCCAACATTTTTACGGATTCCAAACTGATCTTCCCCGAGGTCGGCTTCTACCAGTTTTTCCATTTGTCTGTAAAGAATTCGCGTTATTATTTTGCAGCTGTGACTTATTAAACTGATAGTTCGGTAATTCTCACATCTGTCAACATCTGCTTTCTTTGGGATTGGAATTATTATATTCTTCTTGAAGTCTGAGGGTATTTCGCCTGTCTCATACATCATGCTCACCAGATGGTAGAGTTTTGTCATGACTGGCTCTCCCAAGGCCATCAGTAGTTCTAACGGAATGTTGTCTATTCCCGGGGCCTTGTTTCGACTCAGGTCTTTCAGTGCTCTGTCAAACTCTTCACGCAGTATCATATCTCCCATTTCATCTTCATCTACATCCTCTTCCATTTCCATAATATTATCTTCAAGTGCATCGCCCATGTATAGACCCTCTATATACTCGTTCCACCTTTCTACTTTCCCTTCATTGCTTAGAATTTTGTTTCCATCTGAGCTCTTGATATTCATGCAAGTGGCTCTCTTTTCTCCAAAGGTCTCTTCAATATTTCTATAGGCAGTATCTATCTTACCCGTAGTGAGATAAAACTCTACACCCTTACATTTGTCCTCTAGCCATCCCTGCTTAGCCATTATACACTTCCTGTCGATCTCATTTTTGAGACGTTTGTATTGCTTTTTGCCTGCTTCATTTACTGCATTTTCATATTATCTCCGTTCATCAACTGAATTCAATATTTCTTCTGCTACCCAAGAATTTCTACTAGCCCTCGTCTTTTTACCTACTTCATCCTCTGCTGCCTTCACTACTTCATCCCTCAAAGCTACCCATTCTTCTTCTACCGTATTTCTTTCCCCCATTCCTGTCAATTGTTCCCTAATGCTCTCCCTGAAACTCTGTACAACCTCTGGTTTAATCAGTTTATCCAGGTCCCATCTCCTCAAATTCCCATCTTTTTGCTGTTTCTTCAGTTTTAGTCTAGAGTTCATAACCATTAGATTGGGGTCAGAGTCCACATCTGCCCCTGGAAATGTCTTACAATTTAAAATCTGGTTGCTAATTCTCTGTCTTACCATTATATAATCTATCTGAAACCTGTCAGTATCTCCAGGCTTCTTCCATGTATACAACCTTCTTTCATGATTCTTGAACCAAGTGTTAGCTATGATTAAGTTATGCTCTGTGCAAAATTCTACCAGACGGCTTCCTCTTTCATTTCTTCCCCCGAATCCCGTGACTATTAAATTTTCGTATCCGTTCACTATCTGAATAATTTCTTTTATCTCATCATACATTTCTTCAATTGCTTCGTCATCTGCAGAGCTAGTTGGCATATAAACTTGTACTACTGTAGTAGGCGTAGGCTTCGTGTCTATCTTGGCCACAATAATGCGTTCACTATGCTGCTTGTAGTAGCTTACCCGCACTCCTATTTTTTTTATTCATTATTAAACCTACTCCTGCATTACCCCTATTTGATTTTATATTTATAACCCTGTATTCACCTGACCAAAAGTCTTGTTCCTCCTGCCACCGTACTTCACTAATTCCTACTACATCTAACTTTAACCTACCCATTTCCCTTTTTAAATTTTCTTACCTACCTGCCCGATTAAGGGATCTGACATTCCACGCTCCGATCCGTAGAACGCCAGTTTTCTTTCTCGTGATAACGACGTCCTCTTGAGTAGTCCCCGCCAGGAGATCCGAATGGGGGACTATTTTACCTCCGGAATATTTACGCCATCATCATTTAATCATACAGTAAAGCTGCATGCCCTAAGGAAAAATTACGGCTGTATTTTCCTCTTGCATTCAGCCGTTCGCAGTACCAGCACAGCAAGGCCGTTTTGGTTAGTGTCACAAGGCCAGGTCAGTCAATCATCCAGACTGTTGCCCCTACAACTACTGAAAAGTCTGCTGCTCCTCTTCAGGACCACACATCTGTCTGGCCTCTCAACAGATACCCCTCCGTTGTGGTTGTACCTATGGTACGGCTTTCTGTCCCGTTGAGGCACGCAAGCCTCCCCACGAACGGCAAGGTCCATGGTTCATTGGGTGGGGGTGGGGGAGGTATCGGCCCATTGCAGATAATGGATCTGTATTAATTTTACCTCTATGACTGTTATTCTTGCTTGCTTCGCCGTTACTGCTATCAGAAACGATTTTTTTTTTTTAAAGTAATGTCTACTTTTGGCCCGCCCGGTTAGCCGAGCGGTCTAACGCACAGATTTCCGCACTGAGAAGTAGCGCCTGGTCCCCGGCACGAATCCGTGCGGCGGACTTGTGTCGAGGTCCGGTGAGCCGGCCTGTCTGTAAACGGTTTTTAGTCGGTTTTCCAACTGCCTCGTCGAATGCAGGCTGGTTCCCCTTATTCCGCCTCAGCTACACTTTGTCGGCGATTGCTGCGGAAACAAGTTCTCCACATAAGCGTACACCACCATTACTCTACCAAGCAAACATAGGGGTTACACTCGTCTGGTGTGAGACGTTCCCTGGAGGGGGCGCGGGGGTGTCCACCGGGGGCCGAACCGCACAGTAACCTTGGGTTCGGTGTGAGGCGGCGGAGGGGTGAAGTGGACCGTGGTAGCCGTGGTGGGGTTGTGGAAAACTGCGGCTGCGACGGGGACGGAGCTTCTCCGTCGTTTTTAGGCCCCCAATTAACTTACAACACAATAATACAACATAATATCTATTTTTATATTGTTCACTATATTGCTGTGTATATTTTGTATTATTGAATTTATAGTATATTTATCGTATATAACTGATTGTATAATGTATGTATGCAGTCTGTTTGAAAATACTACTTTTTATATTAATTTCGTTTCGTTGTAAAGGCAGACGAAATATCTGATTAAACATTGAGGAAAAGAACGCTTTCTTATAAGGTGACGAATGAGAGGAATAAGTATTTATGATTGCATCAGTACAAGTTGGCATTCTGAAAATTTCGAAAACCAGTCGAGATGGTCAACAGCGCAATGTTTTGATAGCCCCAAGATAAACCTAATTTTTCGGTGCATACTACTCAGAAGAGAAGCGAAATTATGTAGGTCACGTTCGTCTCCTTTAAATAAAATTAAGACATCGTCTACGTAACGCTTGTTATATACGACCATTTCCTTTAAATTGTTATAATTACGAAAATAATTAATTTCCCCGTAATTAATAAAAATTTCTGCCATTGTACATCCCAGGCTTTTACCCATAGCAAGCCCGTCTTTCCGCCGGTGTACCTTACTGTTAAATTCGGAAAAGTGGTCTGACAATGACAATTTGAGTAGCTCTACCATCTCGATAACTTCCTTAGTAGTGAGTTTATTATGCATGAGTAAACCGTTCTTAATAATCTAATTTGTACAAAAATTTTCTGTCTCGACGGAGGCTCATATGGTGTTCTCTGGTATTCCAGTGGCTGAAAACTCACTCGCAAGTTTGCAAATGTTGCTGATATTAAAAGAATCCTGAAATGTATAGGCCTCTTTTAATTTTTTAATTTAATAATTTGTCAAGCTAGTAATTTGGAGAGGTCGTATTATTAGCTATCAGCCGCATAGATTTTTCTGGCTGTATATCATTGTTACGTAGAAGTTCAATATTGGTTCAAATGGCTCTGAGCACTATGGGACTTAACTTCTGTGGAGATCAGTCCCCTAGAACTTAGAACTACTTAAACCTAACTAACCTAAAGACATCACACACATCCATGCCCGAGGCAGGATTCGAACCAGCAACCGAAGCGGTCGCGCGGTTCCACACTTAAACGCCTAGAACCGCCCGGCCGACCCGGCCGGCGTAGAAGGTAGTGGTTTTGTTTATCATATCGCCCGTCCTCTGCCCGGGACTGGGTGTTTGTGTTGACATCATCATTTTATCATCATCATCATCATCATCATCATCATCATCATGATTCGTGACAGTGGGTAGATTGGATTGTGTAAAAGTTGGACTTTGCAAAAATCGGGGCTTCGTACGGGCGCTGATGATAGCGCAGTTGATCGGCCCACAAACCAAACGTCATCATCATCACTTCACCCGTACAGACAAAATAATTGCTCTTTCTCTTCAGCCATGGTTTTTTGTGTTGTTAACAGTTTCTTCAGCAAACTTGTTCGACTGAACAAATGTTCCTATTTACAAGGGAAATAGGTGTCGAGGAACTTCAAAATGGTAAATAATCAGCAGGTAGCTGAAATGGTGGCTTTTATATTATTTTGTTTGATTAAATTGTGGGTTCTTGGTGAAACGTATGTTTAAAAACTAAATGAAACCATTTTTTCTGTCTTGTTTCACAAAATTTTATTTTTGTGTGACCTAGGTTTCGGGTTGTAAGCTCAATTTCCAGTACACAACTGAATCCGAAAATTGTCACCGAAACAAAGATGAACAAATTTCAACAGTAAAAGTGATCACCATTGATTATTGTAATTATTAAACAGTTCTATATTGTACAACCTCATAACGGCTAGTACGATAATATTTACTGAAACTCTTTCTTAACGTACACTGGAATAGAATTATGTGCACAATAATCACGAAGTGGGCTAGGTAAGCGGACATAATTATTTGTTCATTACTGATGGTCCCCAGCTTCCAAAACTTTTACCTGCTTCGTTCCTATGTAGACGCTAAGGCTTTATCTAAAATGCTTGAATAGTTGAATTAAATCTACTCGTTCAGTAGTAAATGTGGGTACATACAGCCTGTTTTTTGTATTTATAATTTTGTAGTGGAGTCTACTTTTCACTTTCCCTTTATGTGTAGGATTTATGCGTCTTGGGTGCTTCCAATCTAAGCAAACGATGAATCTGGCTTATTTAGTCTCCAGTTTCCGAAGTGTTCTCTGAAGCCAGTACAGACTGACCGCTCAGCCTGTCTTATATACTAGGACTGACACTCTTGTCATCTTGTGAATCCACTCTTTTCATGATTGCAACTTGTTAATCCTTGCTTATTATTAATCTTTCTTCCAAGCGGTGGATGGGAGGGGAGTGAGACATGGTTGCAGCCTATCCCCGATGTTATTCAATCTATATAATGAGCATGCAGTAAAGGAAACAAAAGAAAAATTCGGAGTAGGAATTAAAATCCAAGGAGAAGAAATAAAAACTTACACGTTCGCCAATGACATTGTAAGTCTGTCAGAGACAGCAAAGGACCTGGAAGAGCAGCTGGACCGAATGGACAGTGTCTTGAAAGTGTGATGGCCTCAACCCACAGGAAAAATAATTTTCAAAATCTGAACTGTGAAGTCATCCAAAATTCTAGTTGGGAAACCACACTCTTTGTTACACTTCTCAGTTGGTCACGATCCAAGTTTGTTTATGAACTGAAAACTCTAATATTCACGAGAAACTGCTCTGAAATTAACCAGAACCGACAAAATTGTGTATATATTCTCTGAAACTTCAAAGACATCTGAGACAATATCTGAAAGGAATTAGAAAGAGCGACGAAATTTCGTGAAGCACACACTATACTGTTAACAATCGCATGAACACTGGGGGGTTTCACCATACATCTACCCACTTTTGAGTATAAACAGTATCTCTTAATACTACGACTCGTAGCAATACAATATCGCCGGCCGAAGTGGTCGTGCGGTTCTAGGCGCTGCAGTCTGGAACCGCGAGACCGCTACGGTCGCAGGTTCGAATCCTGCCTCGGACATGGATAAGTGTGCTGTCCTTAGGTTAGTTAGGTTTAACTAGTTCTAAGTTCTAGGGGACTAATGACCTCAGAAGTTGAGTCCCATAGTGCTCAGAGCCATTTGAAACAATACAATATCAAAAACTTTTATTACTGGGTAAACAGTCACTACGTGATTTGACAGCTGACATTTGTAATTCCCGCTCACGTCAGGAAAAGCACCAATACGGGAATAGCAGCTTTTACGTTATTGGTCAGAACGCAAGCAATTATGGCGGTCGCCGTAATTTTCGCGCGAAGCCATATTTCGCGACAAAGTACTCTTATTAGTCACTGTCATATATCTAGTCTCATAACAATACATAAAACTACATAAAATAACTGCAATAATTTTGACATGCAAGGAGAATTAGTCCTAATGAGAGGAAGAAGTTTATATTTACTGGTGTTTCAACAATGACTACCAGGCAACTTTTAATTCACTGATTGTAATTTTATTTTCGTTAGCAGAAAGCAAACACACTAAACAAAGAATTTAATTAAATAGAGTCTGTAATTCTTATACTTATAATAGAGAAAGAAAGTTTCTAGGTTTGGGGGATAGCGTTCGGCGAAATCCCTTAACTTTTTGTTGCATACGAAGCGTTGCGTTAAGGCAGCGCGATGTCGGCGGGTTACGATGATGAGAGCAGGATACAGACAGTTCTCCGGCGAAACGCAAATAAAGTTCCGGCACAGCTGTATCATTAACCCCGTGGTGATTAACAAACCACTAGACGCCAGTATACGAACGTTGTTGACATGTCTTCTCTTTCAAAGTACATGACGTAGAGATCGCTCGTTTTCACACGTTGTGCACTGTCCTGAAAGCCATTTATATTGCACATTTAATTAGTCCACTTTCACGGCTTGATAGAATGTGATATACAACAGTTTCACCACCCAAAACCAATACCAGCAAAATTCATTCGCATAAAATCACTGTTCGTGTCGGGCACGACAAAGTAATGTTAGCGGCACTTTCACAGTCCGGTTTATTTGCTCTTAAAGTTCGCTGGCGATGGCATTACATTCCGCAGTCGTAAAGAGAATTAACAATCTGATAGTTCGGTATCACTGTCCATACAATTACGTATGCTTTTCATGAAACACAGTACTATTTTTCCCGTGCACGCTTCACAGACACGCCATCCACCATGCCCTCTACTACGCAACAACCTTTCGATTCTCGATATCACTGTCGCTGTCCCCTGTCTATAGATGTTATATCGTTTTCGTAAATTACATAAACCTTTATAAATGTTATTGACTGCATTTTTCACAATTAATAATATTCCAAAAGAGAACTTTACAAACTTTTTCCGCGGGTACAAAGCAAGAAACATATTTATCCATTGGCAAACGAAATAATCACAATTACATCTTTACATTTAAAAACCACGGTAGAATGTTACATAATCACAATTAGAAATGCCCATATGAACAAAAGAAAAAGAATATAAATCTAAAGAAAATCACGAAAATAATTTTATATGCGTAATTAGCAATGCCTTCACAAAAGGAGGATAGAAGATGAACATCAACAAAAGCAAAACAAGGATAATGGAATGTAGTCGAATTAAATCAGGTGATGCTGCGGGAGTTAGATTAGGAAATGAGACGCTTAGAGTAGAAACTGAGTATTCCTATATTGGGAGCAAAATAACTGATGATGGTCGAAGTAGAGAAGATATAAAATGTAGACTGGCAATGTCAAGGAAAGCGTTTCTGAAGAAGAGAAAATTGTTAACATCGAGTATAGATTTAAGTGTCAGGAAGTCGTTTCTGAAAGTATTTGTATGGAGTGTATCCATGTATGTAAGTGAAACGTGGACGGTAAATAGTTTAGACAAGAAGAGAATAGAAGCTTTCGAAATGTGGTGCTACAGAAGAATGCAGAAGATTAGATGGGTAGATCACATAGCTAATGAGGAGGTATTGAATAGAATTGGGGAGAAGAGAAATTTGTGGCACAACTTGCATAGAAGACGGGATCGGTTGGCAGGACGTGTTCTGAGGCATCAAGGGATCAATAATTTAGTACTGGAGGCCAGCGTAGAGGGTAAAAATCGTAGAGGGAAACCAAGAGATGAATACGCTAAGCAGATTCAGAAGGATGTAGGTTGCAGTAGGTATTTGGAGATGAAGAAGCTTGCACAGGATAGAGTAGCATGGAGAGCTGCATCAAACCAGTCTCTGGAATGAAGATCACAACAACAACAACTTTTCTACCAAGAGAGCTAATCATCAGTTGAAAGGCATCTGAAAATATCATTACCACATCATTAAACAGCTATGGTATTAAAACAAAGCGTTTACAATTTGCTGCTGTAAAATGTAAATGTCCTTTGGCATTTTTCGCTGGTATATCCCACAAGATTGGTTCGGCCACCTTTCGGAATATGTGTACTTCCTCTCCGCACATAACTGTTTTCTTTGCGGTTATGTGAGAGCTGTGGGGTGTGTGTTGAGAGAAAGGAAAGGGAGAAAGCCTGCGCCAGCGCACAGTCTACGCCTTGCGAATAGCACCAAAGTGGTTCCCGAGTTTAGCGTCCCACCTGGCGGACGGATCACCATCACCGGCATCACACGCCCTCACTGTGGAAAGGTTCGGAATTTAATCCAAAATATTGGCGCAAAGGCAGGTGATCACGAACTTCACCACCTCTCTTGCCTGCCGAATACTGGCAGTGAATCCTTCATCCATCACCAGGGTTCGTACTTCTGCGCCGAATGCCACCCCACAGGCGTCTGTCAGCGATCTCGGCCACTGAGGTGAGTGTTTATTAAATAGTCTCTTCCTCATTCTTCTATTACTGCTTTCATTCACTACGGCCAGTGGTGTACTACTTAATTTCAACCTTGTCCTTCTACAAGCTTTACCCTACATCCAGGAGGTTCTCAGCAGATTTCTGTGAGCAGCTATTGTCTCTTCAGTTCATGTCTGGCTAGTTTTTACCTTCGGACTTTTTTGAACAAGTCACAATCACGCAGGCATTTGTTACCCCACTATTACAACCAGTATACACTGTTCTCGAAGAAGCAGCCGGCAGCACGCTCGGGTTATTGCTCCGTACGTTTTTCAGGTCAGAAGGTAAGACATCAAACGGAGATGCAGAGAAAGCTTGATCCCCTTTGAACAATTTATACAAGACTGTGCTTAACCTGACACACAATATTTTGTTAGCGCAACGCAATCTGACTTTCAAAATTCCCTACAAAAGAATGGCCCTGACTAACATTAAACTATACCTTTCACAAATCACTTACCTCACAAAAATCTTCGCTGCTCAATCTATTGCAATACAGCGAGCGCCACTACTGCCAGCTAAATAAAAGATTCAAACTATGGAAGGCACTAACTACTGATAGGGATAGTTAGCAAATGAAAGATATTAATAGAGAACAAACAATGTATTTACCTTGATATCATCATATATAAATATAGCAGTTCATGACAAATTTCAAAACTCCGCCATCTCTCTCCCCACATCCACCACTGCTGGCGGCTCTCCTCCAACTGCGCAACGCTACGCGCTGTTCACATCCAGCTGCCGCTGCCCAACACTACAATGGCAGACAACAATGCAAACTAGCCACAGACTGCACACAGCACAGCCAGTGATTTTCATATTGAGCGCTACGTAACGTTGCCAATAGGAAAACATAAACAGCCTACTTACATAGCCCCCATGCTCCCCACAAAAAATTTTACAAATTGGATTGGGCAGTGGCCAATACAGATTTGAAAAAAAATTTTCATAATTACAATAACCAAGAAATCAAATGCACACACTTATTGATACAATGTTGGTCAAAAGCTAAAAATTTCTCACAGTCCATAAAGACAGTCCAGATTGTTCATCACAGTAAAAATGCAGAGTTTTTCTCAAAATCTTAGCAGTAAAGGAAAATGCACACAGAAGTAGTGGATTTCCATGCAATCTTGAAGAAGTAGTGTTGTCCTTCCCACGGAACGACAGTGCTGACTCTTGACATGCATACAGGTAATGGGCCACAACAGAGCAAACCCACAGCAGAGTCAGTCGAAAGTTTGAAGAACATTGGTAGGTAGGTCATCACAGAGCAGACCCACTGGAGTCCTGGTAGAGATTACGGTATTGGTGGGCCACCAGAGGTGCAGACCCACTGCAGTCCTTGTAGAAATAATGGTATTGATGGATCATCAAAGATGTAGACCCACTGTAGTCCTTGAAGAGATAGCCAGCAGCCATCTGTTGTGACTGTGCAGGTGCACAATCACCATTGAAGAGTCTTGCGGAGAATATAGCAAGTCCATGAACCACCACTTGTGCACTCACAAAGTTTTTGGAATTGTCCTTAGAACCAGCAATGCTGTTATCCAGTCCCTTGCTGAGTTATTAACACACGTGCAAACACTAACAGTCCCTACTTCTCACATATTGTCCATATACTATGACCAACAGAAACGTGTGCAGTGAAATGTAACTTACATGTTAATAATATCATGAACTGGTGACAATTACAATTTTATAACATAAGAATACAATAACAAAGGTACAAAATACATCATTAAAAACATAACTATACAGATAACATTTGTAGTACAGGCTTCACAAAACAATCGAACTAACATATACATCAGTGGAATTATGACATGAGTACAAAAATAAAAGATCAGAATCACTTTCGAAACATCAACTTCACACATGAGCATTAAAACAAAACAGAATAAATAATGTGTAAGCATATTTATAAGGTAAATAACATATTATTAATGCCAATTATATTTGAGGATAACAGTATTCCTCATCATAGTGAATGTAGCTTAGTACTAGAAAAATTCTACAATTCTTATCAGATAAACACATAAAGACAGGAAAAACACAAATACACAAGGGTACACAAACATATAGAGGGATGACACAAAAGGAAAGGACAGGGTTTGTTTTACTGCAGTATTTTGCATGGAGATCTCCCTTTGTTCATCATTATTCCCAAAAGTCCTATCTAAGCCCGCCTTCTGTATTTTGTTCACATCCTCTGTCAAAAATAGTTTTTCTCTCTGCTTTCTGTATTCTGTTCACATCCTCTGTCAATAATAGTTTTTCTCCACTGCACAGTATCCTTTTTATTTTGCCAGACCATTTTCTGATAGCTTCTCAATGCATTTCTTATAAATTGATAATAGTTAGTTTCTTATAAAGTCTCCTCTTAAGCTAACTTAAATCTACTGAGCTCAGATACTAAACTAAGGGACGAGGCAATGCAGCAGCACATAACAAATTAACACAAACAGCAATGCTAAAAAAATGGAAAATTGCAAAGCAAGCTACAGTAAATATAAATTAACAAGCAATGCAACATTACAACTAATATGAGCCAATGTACAGTAACAAGAAAAATAAGTCAGTAGTAAAACTAGCTTAACAGAGTAACACAATTTAAAATTCAGTAGCACTATGCCTGGCAAACAGCAGCAGAAAATATAAAAAATATAAAAAATATAAAACTCATATCTATACATGACAAAGCTCAAGCAGAAAAGATATTACAGTAAAAACAACAATGCAGATAAGGGAAGTGTATATTCACATCTTAATGTCTATGTAAATTAAAGTGGTGCACCACAACAACTTATTGTAAAAAGAAATATTACCATGTACTTGAAAAGAAAATTATGTGTTACTGTTACTAGTTCCTTCTTATCGTTCTTTCCTTTCCAAGTGCTCCTTTTTTAAAGAATGTGGATTATAAAATAATTATTTAATAGATCTGTTGACAGAAAGTGTTCACATTAGCAAATGCATTTTATTTTATAAAAGCAATGCTGCAACACAGCTGGAAACCAGATATCAAGTGAAATAAGCAACTACGAAAAGCAAAGCATAAAAATATCATTCAATAGTCATGTGGCATTTCGTAAGTCAGTAGCTCTCAACTATCGTAGAAAGACACTTGTCGTAATCAGGTGTGCAGATGTACGAATATTTCCCATCAATTCATAAGCATTTCAGTAATTAGCACAAAGTACGAGTAATCATATGTTTTCAGGTAATGAGCGTGTAATATTTGCGATGCTTTCTACAAAGGAATGTCAATAGCAAGGTTAATGGAAGTAATGAGGGTGTCGCATTTGCAATATTTTCTCTAAAGGAATGTCAATGGCGAGGATAAAGGCCTGCCTTTTTTCTTTTTTTTTTCTACCTGTGCTTCCGGAAAGGCACACCCTAATGGCTTGTTCTCCAGGTGTTTGACACAGCTGCGTGCCCACGACGCATTACGTGCAGGTGGTCACTTAACTTTCTTACGGAAATATTTACGACACCAGTTTCCGCTACAGTGACAGTCTCACATAAAAATACTTCACAGGTCAAGAATTAGCGTTGCAAATCTGTAGAAAGAAAATCCTATGAATATAACGTTGTCCAAAAAATTTTTGCCGGCATTGTGATACATTCACGCATTTACACACATTTCATAACTCTTAAAGTACGATTCTTGGTTTCCAACATCCTTTTTCACAAATCCAGAGTCCCTACCCACTATTCATTACTCCTTACCTTATTACACATATACGTATCCATCGACACTCGTCAATATTTCGTCATTATAAATATGAAGCATAATCAAATAACTCATATAGCCTCAGCCTATTAATTGTAAACATACCTCAGCAGCATAATACACATCGTCGTCGTAAAAATAACATCATAACACCTCAGTCAAATCTCAAAATCGTCGTAGCTTCCTCCAATAATTAAAAAAATTCTCTGCTCATGTCAAAAGTGTCATCTGCCTCAAATGTACTTTAAAAATCATGAATCCATACCAAATACATCATTCAAAGCTCTCATAGTATCACAATGGTTCCAAAAAAATATGAAGAGTTCACACAGTACAGACAAAATACAATTTCATAAGTGTGAAGTTATCCAACTGTGTAATTGCGCAAACATCTGTCACTGATGTAATAAAAAACATGTTTATCTCTCAGTTAAATGATCAGATAGCTGTGTAATTTATGTTTTAGAGAAATATGGTACCGATGTGTAAAGTTGTATAAGCAAATACCATATTAGCTAGGGCTCCTTGTGCTTGCCAAACACATGGTACACAAAGCAGGCGTGTACCCCCCTGAGGATTGATGTAATTATACCCTCAGGTGTTACAGATTACAACAATGGAATGAAATGTATTACGGAAAACCTTTGTATCATTGTCCTTCAAATATCTAAAAAAATGCATGTTTTAGGTGGGAAATTAATCACTCAAATACGTGTCCTGTAGCGCTAAATGTGCGTCTTGCTGTAAGATAATCTCTGTGGAAGTGTCGTAGTTAGCTCCGAAAGCTAAGTTCTGCAGAAGCCAATGTACTTACCTCATGATACACCAAATTTCAAGTAAACCAAAATGTTGCATTAAAATCTCATTAGCAGTACTGGTAAATGTTCTAAGTATGTGAGCCTTATAGTCGTTACGTAATCGTGCAACTAACAAGCAAGAATGCACAAATAACAACATTGCGTCGTCTGTTCACTATAACAATGGATTCGTAATCTCTGTTTAAATAAGTTATCTTGGTTCTTGACTGGATATTTAACTTCAAACATTGTTGCATGGTAACAGATTCTAAAGCATACTAGTAACGTGAAGTGAAACGTTTTATGGCAAAGACAAAGTTAAAAAGCAGATTATCTTTCAACAAACGGTTTTACATGTGAAATGTGGTGTAAACCTTTACTCTTCCTAGTGCACAGAGTTTCAACTTCAAAGCAATTATCATGTTGTATACATCGGTAAAGAATGCTAAAATTTTTCTCCAGGCTAGCGTCTTATGTTATTTTTCTCAGAGCCAGCGGGCGCACGCGGCTGCCTGCTGTGCGAGTCATTGTCTGTCTCTTTGTTGGCGCGCGCCGTTATTGGGGTTTGGAGACCTAACTTCTACAAATTCACCGTGACGAGAGGGCCCTGCCCTGTTTAAGTCCCACCAGTTCTGATGCAATTTAGGTCTGTCGTTACGATCACATCGTCTGTCCTCATGCCGGTAGTTCCTGTAGTTTCTTTCTTGTCGGTTAAGTGGTGGAGAATTTCTCCCTGAATCGTAACTGCGCGCTGGACCGTTGCGTCTAAAGTTATTCTGTCTCCCTTGATAGTATTTATTTTGGTTCCCATATTGTCTGTTTATCTTATTGTCTCTGTGAAAGTCATTACCACGGAGAGGTGATCTTTCCCTGTAGTTATTACTACTTTGCCAATGGTTGTCATACGGGTGGTGTCTGTTTTGGTCACGATTTGTGTTGTGAGAATAGCCTTGTCGTGTCAAGTTATTACTTCTTTCATCGCGGAATTGCGACGGATGTGACCTGTAATTGTTGTGTTCCTGGTTTCGCGTTCCACGATTGTCAGTGTCAATTTCTAATTCTTGTAAGAGTCCCTGAAATGCTTCAATGTCGTCTTTGCAACGTCCTGCTAAAATAATATGTCGTAAATGTTCAGGCAATTTGAGTAAGCAAATGCGGATGAGTTCTGAGGGGCTGTGTGGGTTTGAAAGATACTGATTCTTATGCAACATGTCTTCAAAATATTTCACAAGACTGGAAAATTCAGATTGTTCGAAATGTTTCATCATTATGATGCCATGTTTTACTCGGTCTTGTGTGGCTTGAGACCAATATGCTGAGAGGGAGGCATGGTAAAATTCTCCTTCACTGTGGCAATCGTGAATGACCGATCGCATTCTTACAGCTGGTTCATTCTCTAAGTAGCTACACATAAATTCTAATCTGTGTTCTAATGACCAGTTGGGAGGAAAACAATGCGAGAATTGATGGAGCCATGCTTGTGGATGAATGTCGTTGCCAGAATTCTTAAATGTTTTGAATTTACGTGTAGTAATGAACAGCTTATAGTCAAAATCATCATGTCGGCGAGTCGCATATCGGTCATTGTTAGGTCGTGTCGGCCGTTCCATCTCAAAATTCGGTGCACATTGCCAATTTCTTTCATAACTTCCGAAATGCCCTGTGTTATTATTTTGTGGCTGTTCCGTATTTCTGTGTCCCTCTTCCTGTATTGGGGCGCGAGTATCCTCTGAAATACGTAATTCTTGTATTACCTGTGTCAGCTGATCTTGTACTTCCCGGATTTCTCTTTTGTACTGTGTATTGATTTGATTTTGATTCTGTTTGAATTTTCTAATTTGTTCATACTCTTCTGTGTCAGTGAAGGCTACAGGTCTTGTGCCATTCAGATCATCATCTACCTTTGTAGATAAGTTAGTGACCTGATCCGAAAGTTCGGCTACTTTCTCCGATAGTGAACACATTTCCTCAGTGTGTTTTTCTGAACCAAGTTTCAGAGTGTCCATTTGTGTTGAAATCGAATCTACTGTGTCCTTTAAGTTTTCCTGAGTTTTTGCAAGTTGCGTAACCGAATCGGTAGATGCAACTGAGTCAATTTTAGCCCACAAGATCTCATGATTTGCATGAACAATGGTTTGCAGTTCTTTTATGGCTGCTTCGTGATTCTGTAATGCATTTTCATGCCGCGAAAAAATAGGTTGAAAATTCTCACAAATTTGTGTTTTTACGTCATTACAGACTTTTTGACATTTCGATTCAATGTTATGTAACTCAGTAGTTAAATCTTCACGTGTTTGTTCAAGTGTTTGTTCCAATGAGTCTAACTTTTTAAGATTTTGTTCCACTGTGTCTAACTTTTGAAGCTTTTGCTGTGTTTGTCTCTGATTTTGTTCCATTGTGTCTAACTTTAGAAGCTTTTGCTGTGTTTGTCTCTGATTTTGTTCCATTGTGTCTAACTGTTGCTGTGTTTGTCTCTGATTTTGTTCCATTTGTTGCATTAATTGCAATAATAATGTATTAGTGTCTGGAATCTGTTTCTCTACGCTTTTCGGCAGTGCATTTGCACCGGCAACATTCACATTTTGACAAGCAGAAAATGTGTCTTGACTTCTTTGAGAAAACGGTGATGACCCAAAACCTGAATCTACAGTATTTGCGAAATTGTGTCCTGTCTTTTCGGATTCCTGAGGCGAGCTGTTGCCGACCGATTGATCGATAATGCTTCCCTGTTCACTACCTGTTTCACTGTCTACACCATTGTTTGCAGCCCGCTCCATTTCCCTATGCACAATTACCAAATTACTACTTTGAACATCAGTTAATTCATTACTCGGTGGCGCTAACACACTGCTTTCATTTTCACTGTCATTTCTCAGTTTACTTTGGAGCCTAGTATTACGTTTTTCACACGCCATTATTGTCACAGTATTTCACACGACAACACAGAAAAACACAATTTGAAGGTCAAAAATAAGAGAACACATTAACATAGCACTGAAAATAATATCTAGTTAATTGCAGCTGCGAAATACTTGGTGCAAATCTACATGCATGCCACAACTGTTTTACTGTACAACAATGAAAGACTGCAACTACAAAGGAGATTTTCTCTACAATTACGCGCTAGCAATAAACAAAATCTACACTAATTACACAAACTACAACAAAAAATCAGAAGATTCCAGTGAGGTATCCTCGGCTAAGGGTCGACATATGAAACGTCCCCTTTGAACAATTATACAAGACTGTGCTTAACCTGACACACAATATTTTGTTAGCGCAACGCAATCTGACTTTCAAAATTCCCTACAAAAGAATGGCCCTGACTAACATTAAACTATACCTTTCACAAATCACTTACCTCACAAAAATCTTCGCTGCTCAAGCTATTGCAATACAGCGAGCGCCACTACTGCCAGCTAAATAAAAGATTCAAACTATGGAAGGCACTAACTACTGATAGGGATAGTTAGCAAATGAAAGATATTAATAGAGAACAAACAATGTATTTACCTTGATATCATC
This sequence comes from Schistocerca americana, assembly GCF_021461395.2. Lineage (NCBI taxonomy): Eukaryota > Metazoa > Arthropoda > Insecta > Orthoptera > Acrididae > Schistocerca > Schistocerca americana. Next base: position 588,340,171 of record NC_060125.1, on the reverse strand, counting down.
ATATATAAATATAGCAGTTCATGACAAATTTCAAAACTCCGCCATCTCTCTCCCCACATCCACCACTGCTGGCGGCTCACCTGCAACTGCGCAACGCTACACGCTGTTCACATCCAGCTGCCGCTGCCCAACACTACAATGGCAGACAACAATGCAAACTAGCCACAGACTGCACACAGCACAGCCAGTGATTTTCATATTGAGCGCTACGTAACGTTGCCAATAAGAAAACATAAACAGCCTACTTACAAGCTGACGTTTCATCACTGTACATCCGACTTGACTGCACTGTGTTTTTAAAGTCGAATTCCTAAATAGAATAGGCTATCTTAACAGATTGAGCCAAGCATGCTCTCTACGCGAAATCTGGCTTCAAGCTGAGCTACTTACGCATTCTGAAACAAAGCTATGAGCTTCCGCTATTATTAAATTGCGAAAAGTAAGCTGCACTTAGCCTTATTTTGCCCATTCCTGAAAAAACATTGACAGAATGTGCTATATAATTACTTCTTGGTTATTTTTGGGTTTATTTTTTTCTTGAAGAGGGAATTTTATTCAGGTCATATGTCAAGATACGTATTTCCATATGATCCTAGTTTAAGAGAAGGACAAGTAGCTCACAACTGTCTGACATGATTGCATCTCAAACATGTTTTTCCAACCACAACTACACCCTAATTCGCTGCGAACGACAGTGCAGTTTCCGTTATGATTCTCCCAGCACTGTGACTTGGGCTGCACTGCACTATTATACTTGTTCGGCAGTGCCAAACAAACTTTGCTATACATCTTTGATTTAATCAAAATAGGATAGTGTACGGCATCTACTGTTTTATTCATTTTTGTTCCATTAAATTTTTCAACTCGTATTTTGCGGATACAGTGTGTCCCAGGGGGAACGAGAGATTGATGTAAGAAAGTTCGTATGGACCTTAGCCCTATAACGAATGGTTTTCGAGACAGAACGCGTTTAGTGTGCTTTGTTACTTATTTTCTGTATTATTCAATACACTCTCAGGTTTTCATATGTACACATGTATAACAGGTAGTAAACCTTACAACATGCGTTTTACAAAGTTTGGATTGAGACAAACGTGTTTTTCAGTACTTGGTAAAACTCTGGTAAACACGCTACGATCGACAAACGCCGATGGTATTCTTCGACAGGAGCAGGAACATTATCATTGCTGACGCTGTAAACGTTCACCATAGCTGCACATTGGTCGCTAGTCTAAATGTGTGCCATTTGAGCCAGCGATTGTACAAACAACTGATTCTTGTCTCTGACACGCTCTCAGTCTCTCGCACCACTTCAAGCAGAACACACTGTGGATGACGCCCATTTAATGGGCTACTATAGGGGCAGAAAGACATCGCGATCGCAGGGGTTGAAAGCAACAGGGTAAGTAGGGCGAGAGTAAAAGAGAATGAGTGGGTAAGACCCAAACGTGTGCGAAATTAGCCAAAATAGGCACTTTTATTGCGTTATATCTCGGAAACCATTCGGAATATGGCTCATATCATTATGAAGTTTTTAGCCTCAAATGGGCTTTCCCGTTATATTCCTCGATATTGACCATTCCTCATCGGACACCCTGTACTTTTTTATTATTTTATCGTTTCTTGTTTGCAATTTGCATACTTTTCCTGTGAAACACGCCAAGCATGGATGACAACAGCAAAAATTAGTACAAAAAATGACACTGATATTATAAAACACAGTCACTGGCAGCAGTGAGTTGTGTAATACGCATGTCTCTCTTTTTAACCCGGTGACGGTTTTCAATGTTTTATAAATATTTCTAGGATGTGTGCAAATGTGCAGAACAGTGAATTTCAGACAGAGAAACAGCAAACGCATTGGACAAGCGGGTCGGTGACTAATGAACAGGACTGTGGCCTGGGTGACGTAGGATTCCTGAGAGTGAGATCAGTCCGGAACCCTCAGGGGCGGCAAGCATTGTCCTCCCACGCACAAGACTGCTTGCAGCTAAGGTTCGGACAAGAGCGGTACGGCGCCACGTGTGGGAGTCGGGGGCGCCTTTCCATGTTTTCTGACTTCTTTGGGTGATTAACATCGCTAGTTGTAGAAAGGGCAGGACACAGAAAACAAACTCCAGCCTCGTAACAGTCTTCTCAGGATTTTAAAACCAGTTGCGAGGTTTGTGCCGGCCAGAGTGGCCGAGCGGTTCTAGGCGCTACAGTCTGGAACGGCGCGACCGCTACGGTCGCAGGTTCGAATCCTGCCTCGGGCATGGATGAGTGTGATGTCCTTAGGTCGGCTAAGTTGAAGTCGTTCTAAGTTCTAGGGGACTGATGACCTCACAAGTTAAGTCCCATAGTGTTCAGAGCCATTAGATTTGCGAGGTTCGTAAAGACATTGCTTTCCCCGAAAGTCGATAATATTTTTTCTTTTGTGCATTACCTTGTCATAGTACGTATTTATCATTTACTTCAACTGTTCTTTATTTGTTAAGACGTCACATTGTTTCTTCATTCATTTTGCTACTGTTTTATGTTTTATATTGTACGAATATGAATTTTCTGGTTTTATATGCTTTGTAAATCTTTGGTTAGGCTAGGAGAAGTACTGTGTCAGAGAGAGAGCGCAGGACTATCGATAGAGAGCATGCGAGTTGTGGTATCGTGGGCGGTTTGCGGGTGGAGAAGCGTTGCAAAGTTCCGCGTGAAAGACGGTGATACGCGGAGGAACAATTAATTACAGTGCGTCCGCTGTGTTAATAGGAGATCGTGCATTATTAAGTGAACAGTAAAACCTGAAAAGTATATCGAGCGTTTGCGGTCAGGATTTTACATAATGTGTGAACTTGTGACAGTTAGCTGTGAACGAGACACCACTGTCGTGTGGAGACACTAACTGTTAGAATTGCGTGAAAGTGGAACAAACCAAAATGATAAGTAAAAGAACAGTCCTGTGATTTGATCAAGAAACATTTCTTATATCATCCAAACTGTCTTAAAGACGACGACGTAAATTGAACAGATGTTTAACGGACTGTTATAGTGATAAGCACATGTGACTGTTTTCCTGTGGCAACACGATGAAAGATCTGTGCGAAGCACTGGCATTAACCTGCTATATATCGTAAATACTAAAGACATTGCATAATTCCGACCTACCCGCACCGCGTGATTAATAAACTTTTAATAATAAAACGTCGCGCGCGTAACGATAACGCAAACACTGGAGCTATTATTTTCGCGCCAGTGCTGCCAGCTAATTCGACTACAACGGTGACGTGGACCACCACCGTAACTGGAATATTAATGAAAAAGGAGGATCCATCATTATCTTCACGCCACGATCCAGGATTAACTTCACACATCGTCCGCGCGGACCACCGCTGACGTCATCGCACTGCCTGCAGCAACAATTGAGACATTAAAAGAAAATTATTACGCTCTCTCTCATTTCAAAATTAAAGACAATTACAGTTAAATTATCTATTTTAAAAATACTGTCACAATATCGAGGTTCACTTTTGTTTAGTTCCAATAAATATTCTTTCCATTATTTCGTCTCGTTGACAGTGTTGAAAACCCTCCAAATTAAAGTTCAGTTAATAACTTTCAAAATTCTTCTCAGACATTTTGCTGCTCATCATAAATTTATTTTAATGTTTGTGTGTAACTTCTTTTGGAGGGAGTACATATTATATTTTTTGTGCAGTAAAATTAGATACCATAAAATTACGTATATTACCAGCTGATGTTGTCCGCCATTACTGCTTGAAAACTGACCAGTAGTATTTTTGCACCTATTTTCTCATTGGCTGTCAGCTTCAAAACAAAATTACGTACTTCGTGGGCATCTAGCAAATGCGCGATGTCTATGTAGGCCGCTAGAATAGTTTTTTTTTTTTTTTTTACTTTTGCAGGTTTACTGGAATTTTATTGACTTTAATTGTTCATTTGGCCCCTGTTAAAGTGATTTATCGCATCTATATAATAATGGTACTGAATCACCTAATTTTTTTTATTACATAAACATTGGCATACCATATTTAGATTCAAACTGACGTCTTACTGGCCCCACACAAGATACTGCACGTTCTGAAAAAGAGTATACCAAATTTTTTTTTCGTCCATGACCAACAGGGGTAGTCAGATTTCTTTTATAGGTCATGTTTTATCATTTAAAAGGTTTTTTTTTAGAAGTAGAGACCAGTTTCCTTACAGGTTATGAAGATAGCGGGAGAGCGAGCAGCTGCAGTAAACGTGTGTGACGTCACAGCTCACAATTGAAATGAATGCTTTCGGTAGTAGGGGGGAGTTCCATGTTGTCATCGGAGGCTTGAAAAGATAAGCTGCATTTGGCGGGAAACGCTGTCGGAGAGAATGCTCATGAATGGGCCGCAGTGGTTCGCAATTTTGCGATTGGCTACTGGCACCTTTTGGCGGCAAGGAATACACAGGGCATACGCTGACGCCGCAAGACAAGCGCTCCTCGGAGGGACGGGAGAGCGTCCGGCAGTGGAGGCTGCCGCGTCCTGGATCCCCGCAGAGGTGCTGAGGACTCCGTCTGCAGCACAGTCAGACCTGCGGTGAGCTCAGTTCGTGGCAGTGCCGCTGAGTGGTCCGATTTGATTTCACACTTGCGGAATCCAGGAAGATTGCCTATCTCACTTCCGTCTACACTGCTAATGAGTGTACGGACTTCTGGGTGTCAGACACAAAATTCCAATCACTGTTCGAATACAGAATTGCAGGATTAAATAATTGTCAGTTATCTTGAATATCTAGAGACACTAAATTCTTAAGAAGGCAAGAAGTAATTTACCCTACTAGCCATTAAAATGACCACGAAGATAACGTGCTACAGACACGAAATTTAACCGACAGGAAGAAGATGCTGTGATATGCAGATGATAAACTTTTCAGATCATTCACACAAGGTTGGCGCCGGTGGCGACACCTACAACGTGCTGACATGAGGAAAGTTTCCAACTGAATTCTCATACACGAACAGCAGTTGACCGGCGTTGCCTGGTTAAACGTTGTTGTGATGCCTCGTGTTAGGAGGAGAGATGCGTACCATCACTTTTACGACTTTGATAAACGTCGGATTGTAGCCTATCGCGATTGCGGTTTATCGTATCGCGACATTGCTGCTCGCATTGGTCGAGGTCCAATGACTGTTAGCATAATATGGAATCGGTGGGTTCAGGAATTAATACAGAACGCCGGCCTCGTATAACTAGCAGTCGAGATGACTGGCATCTTATGGCTGTTACGGATCGTGCAGCCACGTCTCCATCCCTGAGTCAAAAGATGGGGCATTTGCAAGTCAACAACCATCTGCGCGAACAGTTCGACGACGTTTGCAGCAGTATGGACTATCAGCTCCGTGACCGTGGCTGCTGTTACCCTTGACGCTGCATCACAGACAGGAGCTCCTGCGATGGTGTTCTCAATGACGAACCTGGGTGCACGAATGGCAAAACGTCATTTTTTCGGATGAATCCAGGTTCTGTTTACAGCATCATGATGGTCGCATCCGTGTTTGTCGACATCGCGGTGAACGCACATTGGAAGCGTGTATTCGTCATCCTCATATTGGCCTATCACCCGGCGTGATGGTATGGGTTGCCATTGGTTTAACACTCGGTCACCTCTTGTTCGCATTGACGGCACTTTGAACAGTGGACGTTACATTTCAGATATGTTACGACCTGTGGCTCTACCCTTCATTCGATCCCAGCGAAACCCTACATTTCAGCAGGATAATGCACGACCGCATGTTGCAGGTCTTGTACGGGCCTTTCTGGATAGAGAAAATGTTCGACTTCTGCGCTGGCCAGCACATTATCCAGATCTCTCACCAACTGAAAACATCTGGCCGATGGTGGCCGAGCAACTGGCTCGTCACAATACGCCAGTCACTACTTTTGATGAACTGTGGTATCGTGTTGAAGCTGCGTGGTCAACTGCTCCTGTACACGCCATCCAAGCTCTGTTTGACTCAATGACCAGGCGTATCAAGGCCGTTATTGCGGCCAAAGGTGGTTGTTCTGGGTACTGATTTCTCAGGATCTATGCACCCAAACTGCGTGAAAATGTAATCACATGTTAGTTCTAGTATAATATATTGGTCCAGTGAGTACCCGTTTATCATCTTCATTTCTTCTTGGTGTTGTAATTTTAATGGCCAGTATTGTAACTCATACAAGAGTGACACTAACGTGCATATAATCATCATGTAAATTTAGACAGATATATTTTTCCCAGGTTTTTTGACGTTTTGTTTTCTCTCATTGTGTTTATAAGTAATCTGTAGTACGAGGAGTGATAAAAAGGTAACAGCAGCGTTTGTTTTTGGTTATTTATTCATTAACATCAACGTTGTCCCTTTCAGACGTAATACGCTTATGCCAGGCTTTTTTCCAATCTTGGAAGCATTTCATTATAGAGTTCAACTCCTTCAGCGAATCGGTTTTTATTTTGTTAATGGTTGGCTTCAGCTTCTGCGATAGGAAAAATGGCTGGGGCCATGTCCGGCGAATACGGTGGCTGAGGCAATATAGAAGTATTGTTTTTCAGCAAAAGATCATGAACAAGCATTGAGGTTTCAGCGGGAGCCTCAGTGTGACATAATTTCCACCAGCGGTTTTACCACCACTGCGGTCGTTTCCTTCGGACTGCTTCACGCAAACGAAGCGTAACTCCCAGGTACTGTTCCTTATCGACCGTACTACCGTAAGTGAGAAAGTCGTGATGCACTATCCCATCGTAATCTAAGAGAACAGTGAGATGAAGCTTAATATGTGATCTAACTTGTCGATTTTTTTTTTTCAGTCTTTGCTCTTCAGGCAGTTTCCATTGGGACGATCTCATCTTGGTTTCGAAGTTATATCCGTGTACCTATGTTTCTTCACCTGTTCTAACCTTCTTAAAAAGCTTTGGACCGTTGTCGAATTCATTTAGCAATCCCTGAGTGATCTCTACGCTTCGTCGTTTTTGGCCGACATTCGAGGATTTCGGAACAAACTTTACTGCTACACGTTTCGTGGCTAAAATATCCAAAAACAATTGCTTCTCATGAGCCAAAGGACATGCCGACGTCATCAGCCATCTCTCTGATGGTGATTCGGCGATTTTTCACTCCCATTTTCTGTACTTCTACAATGCCGTTAGTAACGGCGTCCTGAGCGGTCGTCATCTTCAACGTCTTCTCGACCCACTTTCATACATTTGTACCACTCGTAACCCCATGTTTTACTCATTTTAGATTCGCTAAAAACCACAGTCATTAGGTGCCGCACTTTATTCCTTTTTCCACGAAGATCCAAAGAAGAGCGGCGCGTTTCGTCACAGGGTTATTTGGTAACCGTGATAGCGTTACGGAGATGTTTAACAAACTCAAGTGGCAGACTCTGCAAGAGAGGCGCTCTGCATCGCGGTGTAGCTTGCTCGCCAGGTTTCGAGAAGGTGCGTTTCTGGATGAGGTATCGAATATATTGCTTCCCCCTACTTATACCTCCCGAGGAGATCACGAATGTAAAATTAGAGAGATTAGAGCGCGCACGGAGGCTTTCAGACAGTCGTTCTTCCCGCGAACCATACGCGACTGGAACAGGAAAGGGAGGTAATGACAGTGGCGCGTAAAGTGCCCTCCGCCACACACCGTTGGGTGGCCTGCGGAGTATAAATGTAGATGTAGATGTAGATTTAAACTGTTTCGTCCATCTTCTTTGTAAGTAACAGTAGCATCTCGAGCACTCGAAAACACGTATGAACTTGTCAACTACACACGTCAAAACAAGTTTTGCATCACCTCAGTTCAGAGAGCTCCGGAACCTTTACAGAAAACTGGAATATAGGTCAACATAAAGATCATTTCCACCCTTTTCATTGCTCATGAAAACCATATTGCATGTTGTACCACCATACAGCGAGATCTTCAGAGGTGGTGGTCAGATTGCTTTACACACCGGTACCTCTAATACCCAGTAGCATGTCCTCTTGCATTGATGCATGCCTGTATGCATCATGACATATTATCAACAAGTTCATCAAGGCACTGTTGGTCCAGATTTTATCTCTCCTCAGCAGTGATTCGACGTAGATCCCTCAGTGGTTGGTGTGTCACGTAGTCCGTAAACAGCCCTTTTCAATCTACCCAAGGCACGTTCGATAGGGTTCATGTCTAGAGAACATGCTGGCCACTCTAATCGAGCGATGTCGTTATCCTGAAGGAAGTCATTCACAAGATGTGCATGATGGGGGCGCAATTGTCGGCCATGAAGACGAATGCCTCGCCAATATGCTGCCGATGTGGTTGCATTATCGGTCGGAGGATGGCATTCGCGTATCCTACAGTCGTTACGGCGCCTTCCATGACCACCAGCGGCGTACGTCAGCCCCAGCATAATGCCACCCCAAAACAGCAGGGAACCTCTAACGTGCTGCATTCGCTGGACAGTTTGTCTAAGGCGTCAGCCCCACCGCGTTGCCTCCAAACACGTCTCCAACGATTGTCTGGTTGAAGGCATATGCGACACTCATTGCCGAAGAGAACGTGATGCCAACCTGAACGGTCCATTCGGCATGTTGTTGGGTTCATCTGTACCGCGCTGCATGGTGTCGTGGTTGCAAACATAGACCTCGCCAAGGACGTTGAGTGTGAATTTGCGCATCATGCAGCCTACAGCACGCAGTTTGAGTCGTAACACGACGTTATGTGGCTGCACGAAAAGCATTATTCAACATGGTGGCGTTGTTGTCGGGGTTCCTCCGAGCCGTGATCCGTAGGTAGCGGTCATCCACTGCAGCAGTAGCCCTTGGGCGGCGTGAGCGAGGCATGTCATCGACAGTTCCTGTCTCTCTGTATCTCCATGTCCGAACGACATCGCTTTGGTTCAATCCGAGATGCCAGGATACTTCCTTTGTTTAGAGCTCTTCCTGACACAAAGTAAAAATGCGGACTCGATCGAACCGCGGTATTGACCGTCTATGCATGGTTGAACTATAGACAACACGAGCCGTGTACCTCCTTCCTGCTGCAATGACTGGAACTGATCGGCTGTCGGACCCCCTCCGTCCAATATGCGCTGCTTATGCATGGTTGTTTACATCTTTGGGCTGGTTTAGTGACATCTCCGGACAGTCAAAGGGACTGTGTCTGTGAAACAATATCCACAGTAAAAGTCTATCTTCCCTAGTTCTGGGAACCGGGGTGATGCAAAACATTTTTTCATGTGTGTATAAACTAAATGTTCAAAATGGAAACATACTCGAAGATCATGTGTACCAACGAGATTAAAAGAAAATATTAGAAAATTAGATGTACAAAGCCCGCTATGTGAGAAAATGCCCGTTATTTTTCGATTACCTCTCGTACTGACCTTAATCATAGTGTCTGTTCGACCCCTTCACCTACTTTATGTTGTAGGCTTGAAACCTGTGCCCTCGAAGACACCAGCAATTAGCTCAAAAACATTACCAACATATTAGTCAAGTCGGATAGCCTTAGGGTGAGGTATCTGTTCTGCAATTTCCCCACTTTAAGAAGCTAAGCCTTGGTCCATAATCTTTGCGTTATCCCTTTAGCTTTGCGTACAATCATTCAGACATTAGTTCTTAAGGAGGTGGCCTTCCCACAGTTTGTTTTGGAAGTTTTAGGAAAATTGTACACCGCGGGATTTTGCACCTGAGGACGGCCTTTACGGATCACATCTATTCGATGCAGTTGTTGTTGTTGTGGTCTTCAGTCCAGAGCCTGATTTGATGCAGCTCTCCATGCTTCTCTATCCTGTGCAAGCTTCTTCATTCCCAGTACCTACTGCAACCTACATCCCTCTGAATCTGTCTAGTGTATTCATCTCTTGGTCTCCCTCTACGGATTTTACCCCCACGCTGTCCTCCAATTCTGAATTGGTGATCCGTTGATGCCTCAGAATATGCCCTACCAACCTATCTTCTAGTGAAGTTGTGCCACAGATTTCTCTTCTCCCCAATTCCATTCAATACCTCCTCGTTAGTTATGTGATCTACCCATCTAATCTTCAGCATTCTTCTGTAGCTCCACATTTCGAAAGCTTCTATTCTCCTCTTGTCCAAACTATTTATCGTCCACCTTTTACTTCCATACATAACTACAATCCATACAAATACTTTCAGAAACGACTTCCGGACAATTAAATCTATACTCGATGTTAACAAATTTTTCTTCTTTAGAAATGCTTTCCTTGCCATTGCCAGTCTACATTTTATATCCTCTCTACTTCGACCACCATCAGTTATTTTGCTCCCCAAATAGCAAAACTCCTTTACTACTTTAAGTGTCTCATTTCCTAATCTAATTCCCTCAGCAACACCCGACTTAATTAGACTACATTCCATTATCCTTGTTTTGCTTTTGTTGATGTTCATGTTATATCTTCCTTTCATGACACTGTAAATTCTGTTCAGCTACTCTTCCAGGTCCTTTGCTGTCTCTGTCAGAATTACAACGTCATCGGTGAACCTCAAAGTTTTTATTTCTTCTTCATGGATTTTAATTCCTACTCCGAATTTCACTTTTGTTTCCTTTACTGCTTGCTCAATATACAGATTGAATAACACTGGGGGAAGGCTACAACCCTGTCTCACTCCCTTCACAAACACTGCTTTCCTTTCATGTCCATCGACTCTTATAACTGCCATCTGGTTTCTGTTCAAATTGTAAATAGCCTTTCGCTCCCTTTATTTTACCCGTGCCACCTTAAGAATTTGAAAGGGAGTATTCCAGTCAACATTGTCAAAGCTTTCTCTAAGTCTACAAATGCTAGATACGTCGGTTTGCCATTTCTTAATCTAAGATAAGTCACAGGGTCAGTACTGCCTCACGTGTTCCTACATTTCTACGGAATCCAAACTGATCATCCCCGAGTTGAGCTTCTACCAGTTTTTCCATTCGTCTGTAAAGAATTCGCGTTAGTACTCTGCAGCCGTGACTTATTAAACTGATAGTTCGGTAATTTTCACGTCTGTCAACACCTGCTTTCTCTGAGACAGGGATTATTATATTCTTCTTGAAGTCTGAGGGTATTTCGCCATTCTCATAAATCTTGCTCACCAGATGGTAGAGTTTTGTTAGGACTGGCTCTCCCAAGGCTATCAGTAGTTCTAATGGAATGTTATCTACTCCCGAGGCCTTGTTTCGACATAGGTCTTTCAGTCCTCTGTCAAACTCTTTACGCAATATCATATCTCGTATTTCATCTTCATCTACATTCTCTTCTATTTCTATAATGTTGTCCTCAAGAATATCGCCCTTGGATAGACTCTCTATATACTCCTTCCACCTTTCTGCTTTCCCTTATTTGCTTAGAACTGGCCTTGCTCATGATATTCATGCAAGTGGTTCTCTTTTCTCCAAAGGTCTCTTTAATATTTCTGTAGGCAGTATCTATCTTACCCCTAGTGATATGCGCCTCGATGCAGTTAGTTTGTCTTTATTGACTGGATTAAAGAAAGAAATTAATTAACTAACCAATAAGTCAGGGAAGAAACGATTAACGTCACAGCAAGCAGCTATACACCTCCAGCTGAAATTGAAAAATTAAGAAGTCGAGTATGAGAAAGAATTTCGCCGGCCTGCTGCCTCACAGGAGGTGTAAAAGCCTCAGCGCCGTGGTGTGTCCGTCGCTGCGCGGCGGGGTGGAGCGCCCGCAACTCGACCGCCTAATTACGGGAGTGCCTCCTGCCCCCTCCGCCCCCGCCGCCACCGCTGAGACGCCTTCAGGGGTGAGCCTCTCGTCCACCATAAATAATTCATGGGAGGCGCGAGAGGCGGGGAAGAGCGGTATTTGGCACGGACGGCGCGCCCTGCCCCGCTAATCAGGGTTATTAAATTTCCGCGGGACTAAGTTTTAATTGACGCCCGCTCAGACGGCTGCCTGGCAGCGCGCGGACACCTCGGGGAGGGCGCGGCTCTGTGTTTGCCGGGGCCGCCGGACTTTCTTTGTCCCGCTGCTCGGAACTGGCAAGCCGTATGTGGCTAGCAGCTGGCCTAATTGCTGGTGGATGTTTCAAGACCGTTACTGATGTACTGTGCTTGCTCTGGAAAGCTGAACGAGAAAAAAAAGGATACCTTTCGATGATTAGTCGGCCAAGAGAAACCCATTGACAATGTGAGGTGGATCACATCATTCAGAGTCCGTGGAAGAGTGGGGTTAAAGTACAAAGGCAGACGAATAGTCTGGGTATCTACACACCACAATCAGGTGGAATAAAAAACGGAAAGTTAAGAAAGACATATTCGTGTCAAGAAGGGTGTAAAGCCTATTACGTGCTTATTACCATTGTTGTTCAACTTGTATGTGGAAGAAGCACGGAGTATCCATGCACATAAACTGCCGACATAAATGCCCGTGCTCTGCAACGGAAGCTTAAGAAGGGTCTTTGCATACCGTTGCTTTTTAGGATTCCGTACTTCAACAGGCCGAAACAGGACCCCTTATAGGATACCTTTGCCAATAAATTCGTTTTTCCTAGTGAAGAAGTAAAATTAAAAAGAAAATCATTGAAAGAAACAAAGCAATTTCATTAAGTTTTCAATACGCAAAGTGTAATCATTGAATCCACATATCCTAGCCAAGTATGTACGATGTTAGTTTATATTCTTAAAGACAAGAATGCGGTACATAATTCTATCAGTGAACTGAACTTCCGAAAATACTTCTGTCACTGAGGTAAAGAGACTAACAGCGCTTTCAATTGGTTCTTTGACACGTTACGAAAGTAACAACGCCATCTACTGGTTCTTTCGTGTACTACGCTGAAAAGCACATCTACATCTACATCTACATGGATACTGTGCAAATCACATTTATTCCAATCTCGTACAGCGCGCGGAAAGAATGAACACCTATATCTTTCCGTACGAGCTCTGATTTCCCTTATTTTATCGTGGTGATCGTTTCTCCTTATGTAGGTCACTTTCAACAAAATATTTTTGCATTTAGAGGAGAAAGTTGGTGATTGGAATTTCGTGAGAAGATTCCGTCGCAACGAAAAACGCCTTTCTTTTAATGATTGCCAGCCCAAATCCTGCATCATTTCTGTGACACTCTCTCCGATATTTCGCGATAATACAAAACGTGCTGCCTTTCTTTGAACTTTTTCGATGTACTCCGTCAGTCCTATGTGGTAAGGATCCTACTCCGCGAGCAGTATTCTAAAAGAGGACCGACAAGCGTAGTGTACGCCGTCTCCTTAGTAGGTCTGTTACATTTTCTAAGTGTCCTGCCAATAAAGCGCAGCCTTTGTTTAGACTTACCCTCAACATTTTCTATGTGTTCCTTCCAATTTAAGTTATTCGTAATTGTAATAGCTAGGTATTTAGTTGAATTTACGGCTTTTAGATTAGACTGATTTATCGTGTAACCGAAGTTTAACGAGTTCCTTTTAGCACTCATGTGGATGACCCCACACTTTCCGTTATTTAGGGTCAACTGCCACTTCTTGCACCATTCAGATATTTTCTCTAAATCGTTTTGCAGTTTGTTTTGATCTTCTGATGACTTTATTAGTCGATAAACGACAGCATCATCTGCAAACAACCTAAGACGGCTGCTCAGGTTGTCTCCCAGATCGTTTACATATATAAGGAACGGCAAAGGGCCTATAACACTACCTTGGGGAACGCCTGGAATCACTTCTGTTTTACTCGATAACTTTCCGGCAATTACTACGAACTGTGACCTCTCTGGCAGGAAATCGCCAATTCAGTCACATAAGTCAGACGATATTCCATAAGCATGCTATTTCACTACGAGGCGCTTGTGTGGTACAGTGTCAAAAGCCTTCCGGAAATCCAGGAATACGGAATCGATCTGAAATCCCTTGTCAATAGCACTCAGCACTTCATGTGAATAAAGAGCTAGTTGTGTTTTACAGGAACGATGTTTTCTAAACCCATGTTGACTGTGTGTCAACAGACCGTTTTTTTTCGAAGTAATTCATAATGTTCGAATACAATATATGTTCTAAAATCCTGCTGCATATCGACGTTAACGATATGGGCCTGTAATTTAGTGGATTATTCCGTCTACCTTTCTTGAATATTGTTGTGATCTGTGCAACTTTCCAGTCTTTGGTTATGGAACTTTCGTCGAGCGAACGGTTGTATATGATTGTTAAGTACGGACCTAATGCATCAGCATACTCGGAAAAGAACCTAATTGGTATACAGTCTGGACCAGAAAACTTGCTTTTATTAAGTGATTTGAGTTGCTTCACTATTCCGAGGATATTTACTTCTACGTTACTTACGTTGGCAGTTGTTCTCGATTCGAATTCTGGAATATTTACTTCGTCTTCTTTTGTGAAGGCATTTCGGAAGTCTGTTTAGTAACTCTGCTTTGGCAGCACTGTCTTCGATAGTATCTCCATTGCTATCGTGCAGAGAAGGCATTGATTGTTTCTTGCCGCTAACATACTTCACATACGACCAGAATATCTTTGGATTTTATGCCAGGTTTCGAGACAAAGTTTCGTTGTGGAAACTGATATAATTATCTCGCATTGAACTCCGTGCTAAATTTCGATCTTCTGTAAAAGATCGCCAATGTTGGGGTTTTGCGTCTGTTCAAATTTGGCATGTTTGTTTCGTTGTTCCTGCAACAGTGTTCTAACCCGTTTTGTGTACCAAGGAGGGTCAGCTCCGTCGTTTGTTAATTTATTTAGTATAAATCTCTCGATTGCAGCCGATACTATTTCTCTGAATTTAGGCCACATCTGGTCTACACTTATATTATTAATTTGGAATAAGTGGAGATTGTCTCTCAGGAAGGCGTCAGGTGAATTATTATCTGCTTTTTTGAATAATTTTCGCTTATTTTTCGAGAATTTGGGGATTACAATATTCAATCTCGCTACGACAACCCTGTGTTCACTAATCCCTGTATCCGTTTTGATGCTCGTTATTAACTCAGGATTATTTGTTGCTAAGAGGTCAAGTGTGTTTTCACAACCGTTTGCTATTCGCGTGTGATCATGAACTAACTGCTCGAAATAATTTTCAGAGAATGCGTTTAGCACAATTTCGGATGATATTTTATGCGTACTTTCGGAATTTAACATGTATTTTTGCCAACATACCGAGGGTAAATTATAGTCACCACCAGCTATCATCGTATGAGTCGGGTAAGAGTTTGAAATCAAAATCAGAAAGGAGAGAAGAAGGATAAGTTTAACGTCCCGTCGACATCGAGGTCATTAGAGACGGAGCACAAGCTTTCATTGTGTCAAGGATATGGACAGAAATCGGCCATGCCCTGTCAAAGGAACGATGGCGGTATTTGCCAGGAGCGATTTAGGGAAATCACAGGAAACCTAAACCTGAATCGCTGGACGCCGTTTGAAGCGCTGTCCTCCCGAATGAGAGTCCAGTGTGCTTACCACCTCGCTCGGTTGAAGTAGCAGAAATGAGAACAGCGAGAAATTTAAAATCAGAATTTGGTAGCAAGACTTAGTCAAAATTGAGGAATTATTCTTCTTAGGCAATAAAATAACCTATGATGGATGGAGCAAGGGGGACATAAGAAACACACTAGTACAGCAAAAGAGCATTCCTGGGCAAGAGAGAAGTCTAGTAGTATCAGGCATAAGCCTTAAATTAAGGAAATACGTTTGGAACACAGCATTGAATGGTAGTGAGACGTGGTCCGTGGGAAAACCAGAAAAGAAGAGAATGGATACCTTTGAGATGTGGTACGACAGGGGAATGTTCAACATCAGGTTGACGGATGAGGTGAGCAATGAGGAGGTGTCTGCAAAATCAGCTTGCTCTTTTCTCACACGATATACTACGAACTATGGACGAAGGGCAACAGGCAGATTCCATCTTTCTAAATTTCTGAAAAGCATTCGACACGATATCCGAATCCCGATACCCAATGCAGACTGTAAACGAAGGTACGTGAATACGGAATAGGCTCTCAGATACGTTACTGGCTCGAAGACTTCTTCACTAACAGAAACCGACGGCGATCGTTCATCGGAGACAGGGGTAACATCTGGAGTGCCCCACAGTAGTGTGATAGGGCTGTTGCTGTTTTCTATATACAAAAATTATCTGACAGATAGGGTGAGCATCAAACTGCGGTTGTCCGATGATGACGTATAGGAAGGTGTCGACTATAAGTGATTGTAGGTTCGTGTAAGATGACCTACACAAAATTTCTAGTTGGTGTGATTAATGGCAGCTCGCTCTTAAGGTAAAAAAATGTAAGTTAATGCGGATGAGTAGGAAAAACAAACCCATAATATTCGGATACGGCATCAATACTGTCCTGCTTGAAACATTCACGTCATTTAAACTGAAACGGAACTTGTTGTACCGTTCCAATGTTTTATTAAATTGCTAGCACGCAGAAATTATTAGCAAGAGTTTCTTCTCTCGCAGGTAATACTTCAGCTGGTGTCCAAAAGGAGAGAATGGACTAAACAGTGTTATTTATTGTATTTTTTTATGTTGTGTACCACGTTTCCCATTTTCCTTTCCTTTGTGCGGCCTGGAAGGTATAAATGAGTGAGTGTGTGAAGTAGCAGAAAGCTTTAGGCACGTATTGTAACACTGCATGAATGGTCGTTCTGGGGTAGGGTAGTACCAATCCCCCAAGCGTGAACAAGTTTAGCAGAGACCAAGTTTGCGGGTCAGGGCAAAGATGACACGTAGGTGAGCGTATTGGCTCTGTCAGGTTGGCCCGCCACCCCCACCACGTTTGTAAACGGAACGGCTAGGCGAATTCGGTTAGAGGAGCACTTGTTCCTGGGTCGTGGTGCTGGACAGACATGGAGACGCAGCTCTCGTATTGGTAATGTTAACATTGGTATTAGATTGTCTGAAATCTGCTCTGTAATGAAGTCCAGATAATGAAATCAGGTGCGAAATTACCACTGAACCCCATAAGGGAATGGATTTTCTTAATTTGCTCGAATTTCAGTAGACCTTGCGTTAGTGCCTTGTCCCAGGCAACGCACTATGTGCCTTAAGCTCACGGTCACGTTATTGCTCTGTGCTCAACGGAAATTCACTCATTCAATGTACACTCCTGGAAATTGAAATAAGAACACCGTGAATTCATTGTCCCAGGAAGGGGAAACTTTATTGACACATTCCTGGGGTCAGATACATCACATGATCACACTGACAGAACCACAGGCACATAGACACAGGCAACAGAGCATGCACAATGTCGGCACTAGTACAGTGTATATCCACTTTTCGCAGCAATGCAGGCTGCTATTCTCCCATGGAGACGATCGTAGAGATGCTGGATGTAGTCCTGTGGAACGGCTTGCCATGCCATTTCCACCTGGCGCCTCAGTTGGACCAGCGTTCGTGCTGGACGTGCAGACCGCGTGAGACGACGCTTCGTCCAGTCCCAAACATGCTCAATGGGGGACAGATCCGGAGATCTTGCTGGCCAGGGTAGTTGACTTACACCTTCTAGAGCACGTTGGGTGGCACGGGATACATGCGGACGTGCATTGTCCTGTTGGAACAGCAAGTTCCCTTGCCGGTCTAGGAATGGTAGAACGATGGGTTCGATGACGGTTTGGATGTACCGTGCACTATTCAGTGTCCCCTCGACGATCACCAGTGGTGTACGGCCAGTGTAGGAGATCGCTCCCCACACCATGATGCCGGGTGTTGGCCCTGTGTGCCTCGGTCGTATGCTGTCCTGATTGTGGCGCTCACCTGCACGGCGCCAAACACGCATACGACCATCATTGGCACCAAGGCAGAAGCGACTCTCATCGCTGAAGACGACACGTCTCCATTCGTCCCTCCATTCACGCCTGTCGCGACACCACTGGAGGCGGGCTGCACGATGTTGGGGCGTGAGCGGAAGACGGCCTAACGGTGTGCGGGACCGTAGCCCAGCTTCATGGAGACGGTTGCGAATGGTCCTCGCCGATACCCCAGGAGCAACAGTGTCCCTAATTTGCTGGGAAGTGGCGGTGCGGTCCCCTACGGCACTGCGTAGGATCCTACGGTCTTGGCGTGCATCCGTGCGTCGCTGCGGTCCGGTCCCAGGTCGACGGGCACGTGTACCTTCCGCCGACCACTGGCGACAACATCGATGTACTGTCGAGACCTCACGCCCCACGTGTAGAGCAATTCGGCGGTACGTCCACCCGGCCTCCCGCATGCCCACTATACGCCCTCGCTCAAAGTCCGTCAACTGCACATACGGTTCACGTCCATGCTGTCGCGGCATGCTACCAGTGTTAAAGACTGCGATGGAGCTCCGTATGCCACGGCAAACTGCCTGACACTGACGGCGGCGGTGCACAAATGCTGCGCAGCTAGCGCCATTCGACGGCCAACACCGCGGTTCCTGGTGTGTCCGCTGTGCCGTGCGTGTGATCATTGCTTGTACAGCCCTCTCGCAGTGTCCGGAGCAAGTATGGTGGGTCTGACACACCGGTGTCAATGTGTTCTTTTTTCCATTTCCAGGAGTGTATATTAATCTGCTCTTCCATTTACATTAATATTTTGGTTTTTTTATTTATTTTCCAATGTTTTCTTTGTAAACTTGCCTTCGCGCCACGTAGTCGGTTGGAGCAACCGCCGCATTGATAAATTGTAGTTTCGGTCTGAAAATATATTGTACACGATGAATAATCATACGATAGTGAGCGAGTGTAAAATAGGGAAGGAATAATCGTGTGTGTCCATATATTTCTGGGTTTCTGTTGGCTACTGAAACTTGGGCATGTGGGTTGAACAGCATTGAAGTGATGTTTCTTGTGCACCCCCATAACGATTTGATTTGTTGGCGATGTTGTGCGTTAAGCAAAATACTCGTGCCACTAGGAAGAGTATCGGGTTTTAATACCCACTGATTTGATAAAGTTTTGCGAAATACTCATTCACCCTGACCTAGTTTTGCGGAACTTGTTCTGAGTAATCTATAGCAACTGAATGTAATAACCGAGGGTTTAGGTATAATTGTGCGGTTGTATAGGATAACATTGAAGCCAGGTCTGCGCTCCTCTGTCCCATTTTATAATTACGTGGCGAAACTGAACCATTTTAACTAGAGACCGGTTGTGATGATGTACATTGCAAGAGAAACACGACTAGTTGTTGAAATACCATCGGTAGTGAATAAATATCAATTAATCTCAACCCTCGACTGATTATTTACTCCTTCCATCATAAAGAATAGGTGGCAGTCAGTACCACAGTCTCTAATTCTGGGTCATGGAAGCAAATAAAAGCTATATAATGCCTATTAAGCCCTGTATAGGTGCCTTCTGTAGTGGTTAAAAAAATGCGTTATCCGTTGCATTCAAATTTCTACCGGTTCGTTAAAACCTTCCGCTAGAAATTATTAATACCCAGAAATAACTCGCAGGGGCCAGTAATTTCGTTGACCACACGAATTTAAGAAACAATTTACTATAGACGGCAGCTTGCAGGAGCGGTAGGACAGGTCAAAGCGACGGTAATCTACCTACCTAGGTAGACTTATACCACCACCAGTACTGGAAGGTTACGTTGCAAAACATATGAGTGCAACGTTGTGAAGCGATATGAAATTGAACGAGGAAGTAAGAATTATATTAGGAATAGCGAATGGTCGACTTCGGTTTATTGGGAGGATTTTAGGAAAGTGTAGATTATCTGTAAAGGAGAACGCGTATAGGACGCTGGTGCGACCTAGTCCTGAGTATTGCTCGAGTGTTTGGGATCCACAACAGGTCGGACTGAAAGAAGACATCGAAGCAATTCAGAAGCGAGCTGCTAGATTTGTTACCAGTAATTTCGATCAGCATGCAGGTGATACGGATATGCTTCGGGAACTGAAGTGGGAATCCCTGGAGGTAAGAAAATATTCGTTTAGAAGAACGCTGCTGAGAAAGTTTAGATCACCGGCATTTGAAGCTGACTGCAGTACGATCCTACTGCGGCCAACATGCATTTCGTGTAGAGACCACGAAGATAAGATACGATAAATTAAGGCTAGTGTGGAGGCATACAGTCGTTTCTTCCCTCGCTCTATCTGGGAGTGGAACAGGAAAGGAGACATCTAGTTGTGTTACAGCGTACCCTCCGTCATGCACCGTACGGTGGCTTGCGAAATAAGTATGTGGATGTAGATGAAGATCAGGGAGAACAGGAACATACGGAAGACACTGAAAATAAGAGGGGACAGGACTGTAGGACATCTTTTAAGACATCGGGGAGAAACTTCCATGGTACTAGAGACAGCTCTAGGGGGTAAAAACTGTAGAGGAACGCAGCCTTGTCGCAAAGGTAAACATCTGAACTACTAAGCAAATTAAGCAGACTTCTAAAAACTGAAATTACAATATCTTTTATCTTTCTTGTTCTCCGCTTTTTATGAAATGAAGCCAATACGTTGCCCCGGGCTGCCCTCAAGTCTTCTGTGAAAATCCAATGAAAATTCGTGGAAGAGTTTTGGAGATCAGCGTGTTCAAACAGAAAGGCAGGACTGTTTTAGTGAAAATTTATGTCACGATACCTTTTACTAATGAAATTAAGCTTATATGTTGCCACAAGATACTCTCAAGTTACCTGTGAAACCCAATGAAAATGCGTCTAGTAGTTTTGGAGATTCGTGTGTTCCAACAGACAAAGAGACAGACACGATGGGTTTACAATTTTATTGAAACTTCCTGGCAGATTAAAACTGTGTGCTCGACCGAGACTCGAACTCGGGACCTTTGCCTTTCGCGGGCAAGTGCTCTACCATCTGAGCTACCGAAGCACGACTCACGCCCGGTCCTCACAGCTTTACTTCTGCCAGTATCTCGTCTCCTACCTTCCAAACTTTACAGAAGCTCTTCTGCGAGCTTTTGTAAAGTTTCATATCAGCGCACACTCCGCTGCAGAGTGAAAATCTCATTCTGGAAACATCCCCCAGGCTGTGGCTAAGCCATGTCTCCGCAATATCCTTTCTTTCAGGAGTGCTAGTTCTGCCAGGTTCGCAGGAGAGCTTCTGTAAAGTTTGGAAGGTAGGAGACGAGATACTGGCAGAAGTAAAGCTGTGAGGACCGGGCGTGAGTCGTGCTTCGGTAGCTCAGATGGTAGAGCACTTGCCCGCGAAAGGCAAAGGTCCCGAGTTCGAGTCTCGGTCGGGCACACAGTTTTAATCTGCCAGGAAGTTTCATATCAGCGCACACTCCTCTGCAGAGTGAAAATCTCATTCTGGAAACATCCCCCAGGCTGTGGCTAAGCCATGTCTCCGCAATATCCTTTCTTTCAGGAGTGCTAGTTCTCCAGGTTCGCAGGAGAGCTTCTGTAAAGTTTGGAAGGTAGGAGACGAGATACTGGCAGAAGTAAAGCTGTGAGTACCGGGCGTGAGTCGTGTTTCGGTAGCTCAGATGGTAGAGCACTTGCCCGCGAAAGGCAAAGGTCCCGAGTTCGAGTCTCGGTCGGGCACACAGTTTTAATCTGCCAGGAAGTTTCGTATCAGCGCACACTCCGCTGCAGAGTGAAAATCTCATTCTACAATTTTATTATTAGTATAGCTTTTGAGAGGTGGTAGTGTGAACTAACAGTAGAAGAAGTAGTCCAGTAAATATGGGTTCTGAAATGCATACCGTAAGAGCTATGAGCAATTCTTCATCTTAACTAGTCTGAAACAAATCTCCTCTACATCTAGCTCTTAGCTGCTATGGTGTCCAAAACTTGAAGATCAAAGTAACCTTGACATGATGTCCCATTGCCACACAACATGGTTCAATCAACATTACACCTCTACTCACCATAACGCCTCGACCACGAAAACGATGAAGTCGGACAACGCACCTGTGTGAATTACGTGTAACCACCTCTCGTCGTATGACGGAACGTCCAGCGTTGTCGAACGCGGCTGTTTTGGTGGTCCAGGTGCTATGCTGCGTTAAGGCTCATTTTGAATTGGCGTGCGATGGTTTTCCTCCCTTAAATGTATCACTCAAGTCAATTTCTCTAGGCAGTTTTCAGTACCAACCCTACCAGCATCGACACTCGAATTCTTTGGGTCGCCAGCCTCACTATAAAAGGTTCACCCCTTGAGACAACATCGTTCAACCGTAGGGAAAAGAATGTCGAAACACAGACATTACACACAACTCTAGCCTATCATCACACAAAGATTACGGTGGACATTGACAAAGGAATGACTTCACACAGGACATTTAAAACTGATAGGTTGACAGAATAACTGTTAATGGCATACGGCAATGTAAATTAAAAGGTAAAAGGGTTTCTACCCACATCCTTTAATATCTGTTTTCATCCTTTTACAATTCCGTCAAGTAAGGTTGTAAGTAGCCTGTTTGTATGTTGGCAGAGGTATAGACTGTGTTAATATCACTGACAGCACTAACTAGGAGTTAGTGAGTGGATAGAGAATTGTAAGGACATGATTTTTCTTAGTGGAGACTCTGCGTTGGGAGGACATGCATTGTAAAGTGAGACGCAAGGAAATGTAGGATAATGGACGTTGTTAATGTTTGGGCAGTGGAATTATTGACAACTATATAATTTTTGGGACTGGATGTCACATGAATAAGGTAAATTTTTCTAAACACGTTGTTTGCTCTACAACTAATCTTTCTTTTGCTAACCATTTGCCTCGTAGTAGTTACAGCCTACAGTAGTTAGAATCTTTTCATTTAACTGGCTGTAGTTCCTGCTTGCTGTAATTGCTGTAGTTCGTGTTATGAAGATTTTCTGTGAGGTAAGTGACTTATAAAAAAATGGGATTCGTGATTGAAATGAGTTTAGGCAACTAACAGAGTTGGAGGTAGTCCCATAATGCTTTAATTTCATATTTTTTGTATTTTATTATTGTTAGGATTTCTTGTCATTCAGGGCCATTCTTTTGATTTAATTATTGCAAGTCGTGTTGTCACTGTATAGCAGTCAGATTACGTTGGGCTTGTACATTGTGGGTAATAAATGAGTAGGTTAAGTTTGAGTACTCTTTGTCAGGGAAAATTCTGTAGGTCAGTGATCAAATGATAAAAATAGTTAAAGACTTAGTTTCAAGGTCTCCGTTACTGTCAGTATTTAGATGGTCCAATAAATGCCCCTTCATTACGTATGACAAACGACGTTTTAATTAGTCTTTGTTACATCCTTACAGACTTCCAGTCCTTCCTGGCAGATAGTAAAACTTGCAAACTATCAATCCTCAGATAGATCTGAATTACTTGCTCCACCCTATAAACTTAACTACAGAAAGTTTACCATGGCACTTTACGTTTGACTGTGAGCGCGGCGCAGCTCCGTTCACCACCGGTCCTTGCCAAACAGCCCTTTCAACTTGAAGCTGCTTCAAACTCCTCACGCTGCTGTTATCACCTCACAATTTCACTACAGATCCCGACTCTGGACCAAGAGCCTCGACTACTCTACTCACTTCCTGATGAATTTCCAGGTATAACGGTTGCCTGGGAATCACAGCTATTATTGTCCACGAGAAAGCAACAGTTGGCAGCCGCTGACACACCTCCAGTCCTGATTCGTGAAACAGTCCCCGCTGTTCCACAGCGACTCCAGGGGTCACAAGTGCTGCGAAGAACACTTCCAGGAATGGCCCAACCTCGTCGTGTCCGGTTGTGACAGCTTCCAAGAGGCCTCCGTTCTACGTTTGCAAAACAGCTTCAGAGTTCCGAGAGCTGTCACGTTTCCACAGAGACTCTGAGAGCGGGACAAATTCTGTGTGTCCAGCATTCCCAGGATTCTCGTCACCGAGCGAGCGCCCAGCCACCCCCTCCATCATCAGGAAAATGCCATCCAGCCAACCACTCTCCTAACAGCCGAAGTAGCGGGCTTCGCACCCGCTCCCTTTCATTAATTAAAGCACGCCCAGTATCGAGCTTAACCTAATCTCTATTCTGTACTCCCACTAAAGGAGGGTTCACAGGCTTGCTGACCTTCAAATTTTTCAACTCAATCGTCGAAGTTATTGAGACACTGAACTCCTTCCCCAAATGCGTCTTTTCAGGACTGGATTCCGCCCCGACTTCGTTTTTATGGGTGCCAAAGTGCGACTGCATCGAATATTGAGGAGCTCTAGGAAAAAGAGGATATTCGGCGAATGGACTGGCTTGCCCATCTCTCGCGTGTGGGATGCATTGGGGAGACCAGCACTCACACGTGCACCACAGCTCATCCAGAAACTGTCAGCCGCGCTGGTAGAGGAATGGAACGTCTTACCACAAGACCTCCGTACCAAACTTGTGGACATTATGAGAGCACTCTCCAGAGCATGCATGGCAATCCGTGGCGGTCTCACAGTATATTAAGAACCGTGTTCCGCCTTTCGTAATGTCCAAGAGGCCATCATTAATCGCGATGACTTGAGTTAGTTGACACTTCTGTACGTATCGCTGCTCGTGTCTTTCAGTTACCTTCGGTTATTTCTATGTATGGTCCAGGTTTCATCTAGCCATGTTACCTGGCGGTTATAAATCATGCGGAAGCTTACATCGTCCTTTAATTTTGCACACTGGGTATTACGAACGGCCTACAAAACGCAGCAAACCGTGAGTAGGCCCATGCAGAGGAAAACATATTGCTCTGTTATGTGCAATGTCAGAGCTTCTTATGTAACCTACTTTCTCTCAGATACGACCGAACGTGTGAGCCATCGCTAAAGGAGGTGCTCAACATGATGTCCACTCATAGTAGGGTCCGCTTCTCTCCCACGTCTTAGCGAATCACACAGTCTCTGAAAAACTGAAGATTGGCCATGGATGCGATGTGTAACACGTCAGCCTACTGTAAAGGGAAGAGGCACTGTATTTAGAAACAAGCACGCGACCGCGGACGCACAGGTGGCGGCTAGGATCGGGACATATTCGTGTTGACACCTGAAATCAGCTTGACAGGAGCATGTGTAAGGCCAGTTACACACACTGCTCCACAAATGGGCGTGTCTCTGTACTTTTACCGGCTCCTAAGGTGCCCGCGTTAGCGGAAAAACCACTCCGTTGGGCTGCTCCTTTCTCACGGCCGCTTTTCGCGCCCACTGCAGAATTAAAGCTTAACCGAAAATTAATAAATATTGAGCCATTTGTGTCACTGAAGAGCCAGTAGGATTCCGCAAGTGAAGACGCACATTAGCTTACAAATTATTGTAAGTTAAATGTCATAATTCCTGAACTGTAAAAGTGAAAATCTGGGCGACACGTTATGCGTTCGCAACAAACGAAGTGTGTACGGATACAGCTCGTAGAACTGTATCCGACTGTATTCACTGACATTATTCACATCTTTAAATCAGAGGCCGAAAAGTGGATTTCGCGCAATTAAAAATAGCTTTTCTTACTAAAGAGTGACTGGATTTACGATTTACTGTCAGAGAGGTCACAGTTCGTAGTAATTGACGGAAAGGCATCGAGTAAAACAGAAGTGATTTCAGGCGTTCCCCAAGGTAGTGTTATAGGCCCTTTGCTGTTCCTTATCTATATAAACGATTTGGGAGACAATCTGAGCAGCCGTCTTCGGTTGTTTGCAGATGACGCTGTCGTTTATCGACTAATAAATCGTCAGAAGATCAAAACAAACTGCAAAACGATTTAGAAAAAATATCTGAATCCTGCGAAAACTGGCAGTTGACCCTAAATAACGAAAAGTGTCAGGTCATCCACATGAGTGCTAAAAGGAACTCGTTAAACTTCGGTTACACGATAAATCAGTCTAATCTAAAAGCCGTAAATTCAACTAAATACCTAGGTATTACAATTACGAACAACTTAAATTGGAAAGAACACATAGAAAATGATGTGGGTAAGGCTAACGAAAGGCTGCGTTTTATTGGCAGGACACTTAGAAAATGTAACAGACCTACTTAGGAGACTGCCTACACTACGCTTGTCCGTCCTCTTTTAGAATACTGCTGCACGTTGTGGGATCCTTACCAGATAGGACTGACGGAGTACATCGGAAAAGTTCAAAGAAAGGCAGCATGTTTTGCATTATCGCGAAATATGGGAGAGAGTGCCACAGAAATGATACAGGATTTCGGCTGGAAATCATTAAAAGAAAGGCGTTTTTCGTTGCGGCGGAATCTTCTCACGAAATTCCAGTCACCAACTTTCTCCTCCGAATGTGAAAATATTTTGTTGACACCGACCCATATAGAGTGGAACGATCACCGCGATAAAATAAGGGAAATCAGAGCTCGTACGGAAAGATATAGGTGTTCATTCTGGGCGCTGATGACCTCGATGTTGAGCGCCCATAAGTCCCAACACACACACTGTTCATTCTTTCCGCGCGCTATACGAGATTGGAATAATAGAGACTTGTGAAGGTGGTTCGATGAACCCTCTGCCAGGCACTTAAATGTGATTTGCGGAGTATCCATGTAGATGTAGATGTAGAAATAAGTAAAGAAAGTTTAAAAATAGCATCCGTAACGTAAACTTTATACATATAGCAAATTAATTAATGTATATATTAAATTGTTTCTTAATATTTACGCTTATAAATCCAAAACGGAGGAAAACCATAGAAATTATTGTTTATAAATGAACTTGGCAGATAAAAGAAAACTGATAATAGCACAATAATCCTCGGAAAATTTCCATGTGATTTGATGTAGCTACCAAACGTGTATAAAATGTTTAGATAACGAATTTCAGCAATTTTAACGTTCAGTAGTTTACGCGACTTCAGTGGTGCCTGACCAAGGTTTCCTGGATGAACAACGCCAATTTGGAGGGAGGCTAGTCTCGGACTATGTTGGAGGCGGTCGGACTGTGTCAGTCTGTGTTAGGAGAAAGTTTTATCCGATGAACGGTAAAACAGCCGGTAGTTCGCTTGTATCAATTATCCACAGTTCTTTCCTTCGGACATAGATATTTTTTGGTATCTGATGAACTTGTTACTTTTCGCGTTGCGTGTGATACAAGCTGCATTTATAAAGTTTCAGTGTGTGGTCATTGTAGAATTTAGACTTTGATATACTGTTTATCTTTCACAGAGGACAAGTTACCCTATTTTTCGTATACAGATAATTATTAAAGATTTTGTTACAACCTGATGCACCTTAAGCGACACTCTTGGAAGTTAACAGCCTGAGAAGACGTTGACGGAGACTGGTAGGGAGTTAAAAGCATGAGGTATTTTCATGGTTCTTAGCTCTTAGAAACGGCATGTTGGGAGTTGGAAGCAACTGGGGGTGAGCCCATCCCTCAGTAAATCTTGCCAGACACACCCACAGCCATACAGGCCAGACAGAGCAGCCCCTTGTGGAGACAGATTTCCAGCAGAACAATGCTGCTATACCTGCATTGGCACCAGTTGAAGGCTGGGCTGGGGGCGACGGGCTGAAGGGACACATCAACACAGTGGAGTAACAAACCGTGCATTGTGTGTGAACCGTGAATTTACTTTGAAAATTTTTTCTTAAGGAATTTACTTTATTTACTAGCGATTCACCAAGAACATTAACACATTTAATCACACTAGGTGAGTGTGGAAGTAGTTGCCAGGAAGTAACTGATGGAAAGTAAAATTACCTTTATCAAATGTGAATTTTATTCCTAAAAGCCTTTTCAAAAACAGATTTAAAATTAAAATTAGAAAGTTCCCTCTAAATATGAAGTTACAATTATTCAGAGGGAAAATAACATTTTTTTTTTTTTTTTTTTTTTTTTTTTTTTTTTTTTTTTTTTACAGTAGGAGCCTTTGGGCTGAGAAGCTTTCGCTCCATTTCAACACGGCCGTAGTCACGACCGCTCACAACGACCTCTGAAAAACTACACTGGTGCAAATCTGCAACACACCAGATTACTTTAAACTAAAAATTTTAACACTCACACAAACACATTAATTATGCACCCTGTAAGAGGTATGGAAATGGTACAAACACTCACACTAAGAAATTATTTGCCACCAAAAGTGCAATTTGCTTTTAAAAGGGCTCTTACGGTAGAAGGGTGGCAACTTTATAAAAATTACTAAATAAAACCCATGAAATTCAGACTTACATGAAATGTATAACATTCTCTACATTACACATATACCGCCTCGTAAGATGGTAGGTAAGATAAAAACATATTTTAGGAATTCGGCCTGTACCTTAATTCTATAAATTCGTTGTCGAATCCGACAAACATGACAGAGGCAGGTATTAACGTACGGCAGATTGACGGACGGAGGGGGGGGGGGGGGAGGGGGGTGGTGTTACTAAACAACCCGAACCGCAGATTGCTCTAAACCTCCCCAAGGGAAAAACGGACCACCCGGTTCACAAATAACCACCTTCCCGCGGGTGAGCAAACGGAGAAGAATGGTGGGACGAGCCCAAAACAAAGCGGCTGGTGACCTCACCAAGAAAACAAGTAGAATTTAGCAAGTAAATGAAACAACACATCTCCAACCACTTCTAATAAACTGCGATTTCTGGCGAAGACCTGGCGCACCACCCCCAACGCTCTACCGAACCGTCCGCTGCCAGCCGCTTCAACGGACGCAGGAAGGCGCGCCGATCTCCCGTCTCACGGCGTCGCAGCACGCCCCGGCCGGCTCGATATCGTGGGTTGACTCCTGTTGCTCTCGTGTGAACCGAGAAGTCACTACCACTCGCTATACGGCGCGGCCCACGGGACTCACGGGGCGACCTCACACGCGCCGACGCTCAAGGCGGACAACTCATCTCGTGTCTCAGTGCGCGACCGACCAACCGACCGATCCAACCGCCAATGACCATTGCCCGAGCAACTCGAGCAGACTGGCGGCCTAACACGCAGACTCAGATGCAGCAACTCAGCCCCGAGAGGGCGACCACTACCTGAGTTCTGTTACTGTCGGAGTGGCAAGACTCTCATTTTCTGGCTTTGAAGTTGATCCAAAGGACAGACTAACTAGCACTCCGACGACAGACAGACACTAACTGCCGCACAAATGCAAACGAGAGACAGACCAGCAACTGGAGACGCGAGACTGACCTAGCCTCACTCCGACTGACCATCCTGCCGAGCTGATAGCGCCCCTTAAATGCACGCGAACAGGCAACCTTTCTGTTTTCCCACCAGAGTGAGACACGAAGAGCTGCGATTACCACAGCGGTGCCACTGCCAGAAACGGAGAGCGACTGCTTCACGCAATGCGCTGCGGCGCACTCTTCAAAACCGCAATTTTTTACGACGGCCCAGTGTGCACAGTTACGCGTGATAAAAATTCACAAGTTTTCATGTTCGCCGTTACAGCAAATATGCCTGTGAACCACTTCCATCAGCCGCCTCGGTCGTATAAGAAACTCCACCATCTGAGAAACAATCTTTATTACACGTCATAGCTAGAGCTAACAAGCTCCAAGGCACAAACGATTTAGACAAAGATCTTTTGGATTGTATGTTTTGGCTTGTTGCCACAGGAAGTGATGCGACATCGCAGAAAAACATCTTCCCCCTCCGCGAAAACTTAGAAAAAAAGCCAGTAGTTGCAGTTTCTTCTTTTTCCAGAGACGCAGGCTTCTTAACACTTGCCCTGGTTCGACAGGAGTTTGTGCTGTCGTGTGTGTCGTGTGGGAGGGAAGGATTTAGCGCCTCTGGAGCCCAGTGATTGGCCCAAGACAGCGTGAAGGCTGTGTCGTTCGTGCACTTTGCGCGAAAACGGAGTCTTTTTTTTCTGGTCTATGCTCTGGAATGTATGGTTCGTCCTGTCTTACGAGTAGTTTAGACTCGTTAGCCTGTGGTGAAGTTCTTACTGTACTGACAGTGTAACTTCAAACGTCTCAGACTACTCGTTCACCGATAGCACACTTATTCGTTTTTGGTTTACCGGTCTTGACGTTTGGTATCCTTGTGCGCTCTGTCGTACAAGTGAACCAAATTGGTCCTTGGTACGACCAGCGGATGGGTGTGTCACACACTGAAATCTACCATGGTTTAAGGGCTCTGGTAGAGAGTAAATTGCGATCCGTCTGCCTCATCGCTAGCGCGTGAGATTTTTGCATTTCTTTCATGGCCGCAATCGATTCACAGGTGCCGCCTCACGTCTCGTCTCCGCCTCCCGCATCTCGCCAGCTGCAAGTTTCGTCGCTGCACGAAGCAAACGGGAAACGCACTGCTTCTCCGGCCTTGTCAGGGCGCACAGATATTAACCGCCACTTGATGCACCTATATAGAGAAACGTCTGTAGAGTTGAACAATAAAAGTCTCCTCAGCGTCAGCTCAATTCAGATTTTGTCATCCACATTTCTTGGGCCATTTCTACCACCCAGGATTCGTGTCCGTTGTCTTAAATCACCTGTTAGTTGTTTACCGTACTCAATCAAAAGTTCTTTAGCACCATTTATGTCTGTCTTTGTTTTGGGAACATAAATGTTGTCAATAAACTAAATTTTTTATACATTCTCAATCATTTTATATTGTCAGTCCCACGGGTTAACTCTCAACTTTAACGGTTTTCTAAAGCTAACTCATGCAATTAATCGTGGTCTATTCAACCGCCTTCAAGATCTTAAGAAACTCGGTGAGGCTGTGAAATTATTGTCAACTGTCACCTTCGATTTTTCTATGTCCTTATCGGAAATAAACTCGAATTTGTGAAATTTAAAAAAAAATATGCGCGTACTTGACTTTTGCATAGAAAATCCTGCCTGCATTTACATTAAATAGTTTTGTGGAACATTGGGTACATTGCGACGAATGGGAGTTGGCGCCCCATAGACGAAACGTAGTTAAACTTGCAAGTCCAACCACATTTAAGGGAGCTCATTGAAGTGTTTGTGCTGTGTAATGTGTGGGTAAACATTTCCGTGTAGTAGGTCCTGACGTCTCAGAGGTGATATAGAACTTGTGAACCGTTTAGACCTTTGACTTTCGGAGAGCTGATGAGAGATATTGTATTTTATGTCGTCATCCACACCACGTGCATATTTCCATACAAACCGTAAGGCCGTAGATAGCAGGTATTGATAACCCATTCCTGTAGTGTTTGTACATCATTACATGCAGGGAAAGATTTCTACTGTCCGCACAACCAAAAATCCAAAAGATTATAATCGGGGGAAAGATCAAGCAAATGTAGAGGATCTCGCCGATCAACCTTTACACGTCAAATGTCAGAGTGGGTGATCTCGGACATTTCGAAGGAAATGGGCAGGTGCTTAATCATACATGAACCACGTTTGAAGCTGTTTTTGAGATGATACCTTGCGTAACAATACAGGAAAGTTGTTTGATAGGAACGACTATACCTGTTTGGTAATGCATGACGTCCATTTAGTCTATCGCCAATATTTAATTGAAAATCGCAACGTACTCATTGCTTCTTCTACTTCCTGTGGATTTGCATCACATTGCACCCATTAGTTATAAAAATTGATAATCTCATCTCACATGAAAGCAGCTTCGTATGTGAACAGAATCTTTGTTGTGAAAAGTGGATCTTCGTCACATCTTTGCAACAGTCTTTGGAAGAGCTGCTTTCTGGTTGGTTGACGATGGGACCAATGGGCTTGTATAAGCCACTGTTCCTGCAGGATCGGCCAGACTAGACGATGGCTAACCACGTAGATGCCGAAATTCTATATACTCTGCTTCCAAGATCTTCATTCTCTCGTTGCATTGCTCGCTCCTCCACGACAGGTGTACGAATGGTGTGACGTCAACTAATATCAGCCGTTATTGGAGCTATGGAGCCGGAGTCTGCTGGTAGCTGGAAAATGCGGCTAAATAATTCTGCAGGCGATGTACTGCACATATATTTTTGAGCTTGTAGGGCAAGGGCTCGACGGTTCATTCCATTTGTCACACCATAAGAAAAGATCATGTCTATCATATCTCGTGTGTCGGATAATAAGCTGGTAAGCGCAAACATAACAATACAAAATAAAAAAAATCACGAACTTATTAAAACACAAACTGGTTGAACTAGAAATAATTTACGCGCTGCACTTACCTATAACTATGAATACGTGTGTTTACAACATGCCATATCCACGGACAGTAAGAGAGGAAAGAGCTCATCACCAATAACAGAGGGAAGGATTCTCATTACTTACTGCATTCAGTAAGTCGTTCGTAATAGCACAGAGCTTGCAGTAGAAGAGTTGTGTCTCTCAGTAGCGAAGATAAACAAAATGCTCATAGTTCTTAAGCTACGCAGTTCAGAGTCGCTTCTTGCTGGGCATGTGTCTTGCTTTGGTCTATACTGCCACGTGTCCAAATACTGAATACTTCTTTAAACAACCTGAAATATGTTTTGGCATTGTTATCTTTTTTGTGTATACAAGATGATTACATGATGATGTTACAAACTTTAA
Source organism: Schistocerca americana (assembly GCF_021461395.2). NCBI lineage: Eukaryota > Metazoa > Arthropoda > Insecta > Orthoptera > Acrididae > Schistocerca > Schistocerca americana. The sequence continues at coordinate 588,307,910 of NC_060125.1, read as the reverse complement.
TGAATGATGGAGAAGAGTAAATGTATCAATTAGAGATAATTACTCTCGTCCGTAAACGACCGTCTACAAAGTTAAAAGAGAAAATGATTCTGATGCAGTGGAATACATGCACCGTTAATGTTGTTGCTAATATTGTAGGATAAGCAACATTCGGAGGTGGTAGGATGGACTACAACAAGAAAAAGATGTCCAGTAAATATATGCTCTAAAATGCATACTTTAAGAGCTATAAGCACATGGTCGTCTTCGCCACTCTGAAACACATCTAGTGAACATGTGCTCATAGCTCTTTAAGATATCGATTTTACAACCCGTATTCACCGGACATTTGTTTATTGTTTTGGTCCATACTACATCGTCCAAAAATATGGAAATCAAAGAGCTTACAGAGGAAGAGATGTGCTTCAGAGTACCGAAGATGAACGAGTACTGAGAGCGCTTAAGGTAACATACACCCATGTTTACTTGTTATTTTTTTCTTGTTTTAGTCCACACTACCACTTCTGAAAGTTGTCTATCCTATAACCTAAGAAACATCACTACCGGTGCATCTATTAAGCTGCAGGAGGTATTACAAAGACTTTCGATTGTACCTCTCGGTAGTTTTCGGACCAGAGTCCCTTACCTCAGAGTGATAAATTTACACATCTCCATCTTTTCTGACAGTTTGTAACATCATGACGTCATCACCCTGTATACATAACTCGTGCTATTAGCCACCAGTTTGCTGGTTAATGGTCTTTGACCGAAATCGATGAAATATTAGAGAATAATTTACAGTTGCTCATGCTGTTGTATAATGTCTTTCTAAAATGATGTAAATCCAAGTATGTAAAGACTTCCCAGGATAACAGTTCGATTGTGTGTTCGAGATCTAAAAGTTATCCACTACACCTAGTACCATAAAATTTTGATAAGTTGCGATCTGAAATTTTCCCGGCGTATTTCCAATTTGAACAGTTCTCGGGTATCCGACCGGGTAGCGTAGTAATTTCTCCACAATATTTCGGCAGACGTACACGCTGCCATCTTCAGGTGGTTCCTGACGAATGCTGTGCTGTTCCTCTCGACGCCATATATACACTAGCAGTTACCCCCTCCACCGTTCATCACCTGGTATCTTTGGAACGGCCGGCGCGGCGGCTACTGGAGGTGGTTTGGGGAGCGGCGCCCGGGTCTGAACTGGGGTCTGCTGTCTCCCTGCTGCCGCTGTCAGGGGCGGTCCTCGATCTCTGGGACCGCATCTTTCTCTCCGGGCTGAGTGCAAGTTTCCAAGCATGACTAAATTCAAGGCCGCTGTCTTTATTAATTAGATCGTCCTGTAGTCGGATTTCGATGGCCTCTTTAGTAACGCAGTCCCAGAAATAGGAGGATTGACAGAGTATTTTTGTTTTTTCATAGTCCGTAGTATGGCCAGTCTTTATAAAATGGTCAGCCACGGCTGATTTAGTGGCCTGGCGTAATTCGATACGGCGCTTGTGTTCGCCGCACCTCTCTTCTATAGTACGGACTGTCTCCCCAATGTATAATTTTCCGCACTGACAGGGAAACTGATAAACGCCTGGTTTTCGAAGGCCTAGGTCATCTTTCACTGAATCCAGTAGAGTCAAGGTTTTTGCTAGGGGGCGGAATACACATTTCACATTGTGTTTCTCCAGGATTCTACCCATTTTCCTTGAGGTGTTTCCGACAAACGGAAAATGTGACATTTGTGGGAAAAAGGGAACACCACATCCGCATTTCCATCCACTTTGTGCAACGAATACAAGAACTTCGGTTCCAGTATAGCGACTTGTTAGTGAGCTTCAACGTAGTGTCCCTCTTCACTAGGGTACCACTGAAAGACTCCATCGATCTGATAAGCAAGAAATTCGACAGCAACCTAACAAGGCTCTTCGAGTTCGTGCTCACGTCAACATACTTCCTATTGGACGGAAATTATTATGAACAGACAGATGGCATCGCCGTGGGATGCTCGCTTTCACCGGTTGTAGCCAACTTTTTTATGGAGAATTTCGAGGAGAAGGCACTAGAACAAGCCAAACAAAAACCAACTTGTTTCTTCCGCTACGTTGACGACACGTTCGTTGTTTGGCCACATGGACGGGACAGCTTAAATGAATTTCTCGAACACCTCAACTCGCTGCACCCCAACATACAGTTCAGGATGGAGGTGGAGCAGGGTGGTGCCCTATCGTTTCTTGACGTCCTGGTGAAACGGAAACCTGACGGCAAGCTGGGACACAGTGTATACAAAAAACCTACACACACTGATTTGTACCTAAACGCCTTCAGTTGCCACCACAACTCCCAGCATAAAGGCGTTTTGCGCACACCTGTTCACAGGGTACGATCGATCTGCGATCAGGAGAGCCTTCCAGCAGAACTCCAGCACCTCGAGACAACATTTCGGAAAAATGGGTACAACCAGAAGCAAGTAAGACACGTACTCAGACAGACTGCGCCAAGAGAAGAAGAAGAAATTGAAGAACACAAGTCATTAGCGTGCATTCCGTTTGTCGGAAACACGTCAAGAAAAATCGGTAGTTTCCTGTGGAAACACAATGTGAGATGTGTATTCCGACCTCCTGCAAAAACCTTGACTCTACTAGGTTCAGTGAAAGATGACCTAGGCCTTCGAAAACCAGGCGTTTATCAGTTTTCCCTGTCAATGCGGAAAATTATACACTCCTGGAAATTGAAATAAGAACACCGTGAATTCATTGTCCCAGGAAGGGGAAACTTTATTGACACATTCCTGGGGTCAGATACATCACATGATCACACTGACAGAACCACAGGCACATAGACACAGGCAACAGAGCATGGACAATGTCGGCACTAGTACAGGGTATATCCACCTTTCGCAGCAATGCAGGCTGCTATTCTCCCATGGAGACGATCGTAGAGATGCTGGATGTAGTCCTGTGGAACGGCTTGCCATGCCATTTCCACCTGGCGCCTCAGTTGGACCAGCGTTCGTGCTGGACGTGCAGACCGCGTGATTCGACGCTTCATCCAGTCCCAAACATGCTCAATGGGGGACAGATCCGGAGATCTTGCTGGCCAGGGTAGTTGACTTACACCTTCTAGAGCACGTTGGGTGGCACGGGATACATGCGGACGTGCATTGTCCTGTTGGAACAGCAAGTTCCCTTGCCCGTCTAGGAATGGTAGAACGATGGGTTCGATGACGGTTTGGATGTACCGTGCACTATTCAGTGTCCCCTCGACGATCACCAGTGGTGTACGGCCAGTGTAGGAGATCGCTCCCCACACAATGATGCCGGGTGTTGGCCCTGTGTGCCTCGGTCGTATGCAGTCATGATTGTGGTGCTCACCTGCACGGCGCCAAACACGCATACGACCATCACTGGCACCAAGGCAGAAGAGACTCTCGTCGCTGAAGACGACACGTCTCCATTCGTCCCTCCATTCACGCCTGTCGCGACACCACTGGAGGCGGGCTGCACGATGTTGGGGCGTGAGCGGAAGACGGCCTAACGGTGTGCGGGACCGTAGCCCAGCTTCATGGAGACGGTTGCGAATGGTCCTCGCCGATACCCCAGGAGCAACAGTGTCCGTAATTTGCTGGGAAGTGGCGGTGCGGTCCCCTACGGCACTGCGTAGGATCCTACGGTCTTGGCGTGCATCCGTGCGTCGCTGCGGTCCGGTCCCAGGTCGACGGGCACGTGCACCTTCCGCCGACCACTGGCGACAACATCGATGTACTGTGGAGACCTCACGCCCCACGTGTTGAGCAATTCGGCGGTACGTCCACCCGGCCTCCCGCATGCCCACTATACGCCCTCGCTCAAAGTCCGTCAACTGCACATACGGTTCACGTCCACGCTGTCGCGGCATGCTACCAGTGTTAAAGACTGCGATGGAGCTCCGTATGCCACGGCAAACTGGCTGACACTGACGGCGGCGGTGCACAAATGCTGCGCAGCTAGCGCCATTCGACGACCAACACCGCGGTTCCTGGTGTGTCCGCTGTGCCGTGCGTGTGATCATTGCTTGTACAGCCCTCTCGCAGTGTCCGGAGCAAGTATGGTGGGTCTGACACACCGGTGTCAATGTGTTCTTTTTCCCATTTCCAGGAGTGTACATCGGGGAGACAGTCCATACTATAGAAGAGAGGTGCGGCGAACACAAGCGCCGTATCGAATTACGCCAAGCCACTAAATCAGCCGTGGCTGACCATTTTATAAAGAGTGGCCATACTACGGACTATGAAAATCAAAAATACTCTGTCAGTCCTCCTACTTCTGGGACTGCGTTACTAAAAAGGCCATCGAAATCCGACTTCAGGACGATCTTATTAATAAAGATAGTGGAACTTAAGTCAGGCTTGGAATCCTACAATCAGCCTGGAGAGAAAGATGCAGTCCCAGAGATCGAGGACCGTCCCCGACGGCGGCAGCAGGGAGACTGCAGACCCCAGCTCAGACCCAGGCGCCGCTTCCCCCACCACCTCCGGTAGCCGCCGCGCCGGCCCCACCGAAGACACCAGGAGAGGAACGCTGGAGGGGGTAACGGCTAGTATATATAGAGCGCCGAGAGAAACAGCACAGCATTCGTCAGGAACCACCTGAAGATGGCAGCGTGTAAGTCTGCCGAAATATTGTGGAGAAATTACGACGCTACCTGGTCGGATGCCCGAGAATTGTTTAAATTTTGATAGTTTGTTTTATATTACTCTGGTTTCAACCTATAACGAAGTGATTGATGTGTTGCATATACAGGATGCCAAATTATAGGTATAGGCCGTTAAATGCGAATAGAACGCTGTATTTTAATTTATAATTAACTAATCATTATAGTTACATTTATCACATCAGGGACATCACAGGAACCTATTTAATGTCATAGGCCCCTCAATAGGCGTTACACACAAAATACAAAGTATTTGGCGAGGGTCTGCAAATTATTGTTGCAGTCTGACATTTATTGGAATAATCGTTATTCACCAACTGCGACATGGTCACGTATACAAACAGTCATTCAGTACTGTCAAATGTTTTTCATTCCAGTCTTTGTTAACGTAATTTACAAATTCATTGCCATATAGCTCGACTTCTAATCAATTTAGCGAAAAAGGTGAGGTTTGTCTAATGCACCAACTCTCAAGGTAATGAAAAAATGTTGTCCCTTTCCGGCTGACGAGAGGAACATTACTGAAAAAACGTCTTTTCTTTGTTCTTGTAGGATCGTAGGAGCACCATAAATGAATTGACGAATGGAGACTGCACTGGAAAAAACACAGTGTATGATTGGTTTATTGACCCTAACTCAGAGACCTAAATTAAGAGAAATTCCAGAATGCTATATGGGAAACCATCACCCTCTCTGCAATCCACAGGAAAATTGCACTTCATACACTGAAGCACCAATGAAATTGCTATAGGCATGCGTATTATACGTATATAGGCAGAAAATGGCGCTGCGGTGGATAACGCCTTTATAAGACAGCAAGTGTCTGGCGCAGCTGTTAGATTAGTTACTGCTGCTACAATGGCTGGTTATCAAGATTTAAGTGAGTTTGAACGTGGCGCTACAGTCGGCGCACGAGCGATGGGACACAGCACCTCCGAGGTAGCGATGAAGTGGGGAATTTCCCGTACGACCATTTCACGAGTGTACCGTGAATGTCAGGAATCCGATAAAACGTCAAATCTCTGAGATCGCTGAGGCCGGATAAAGATCCAACGACGACTGAAGAGAAATGTCCAAAGTGACAGAAGTGTAACCCTTCCGCAAATTGCTGCAGATTTCAGTGCAGCTTCATCAACAGGTGTCAGCGTGCGAACCATTCAACTAAACATCATCGATTTGGGCTTTAGGAGCCGAAGTCCACTCGTGCACCCTTGATGACTGAACGACACAAAGCTTTACGTCTCGATTGGGCCGTCAACACCAACATTGAACAGTTGATGACTGGAAACATGTTGCTTCGCCGGAAGAGTGTCGTTTCAATTTTATCTAACGAATGGTCGTGTACGGGCATGAACACCTCATGAATCCATGTCAGCAGGGGATTGTTCAATCTGGTGGAGGCTCTGTAGTGGTGTAGGGCGTGGCCAGTTGGAGTGATATGGGACCCTTCTGATCACATCCATCTGTTCATGACCATTGTGCATTCCGACGGATAACGCGACACCCCACATGTCCAGAATTGCTGCAGAGTGGCTCCAGGAGCATTCTTGTGAATTTAAACACTTCAGCTGGCCACCAAAGTCCCCAGATACGATCGTTATTGAGCGTACCTGAGACGCCTTGCAACGTGCCATTCAGAACAGATCTCCACCGCCTTGTGTACTCTTACCTATTTATGGACAGCCCTGCAGGATTCATTTTGTCAATTCCGTCTAGCACTACTTCAGACATTAGTCGAGTCCATGCCATATCGTGTTTCGGCATTTCTGCGTGCTCTCGGGGGGCCCTACACGATAGTAAGCAGGTGTACCAGATTCTTTGTCTCTTCAGTGCAACTGTCGATGACCTTCAAAAAAACATCACGTTACTCAATTGAAATAAATCTATGGTTCTTTGTATCTCGTTGCACTAGATAAGAAAATTACGCACAGTAGATATATGGCAACCTGCTGTCCTCGTTGATTGCTCTAATTTGCCAAAACCCTGTTTCGATGTTACGAACCGTGTATGAGACATAAGGGTATAAGGGTATTCTCGCTTATCTGGATACGCGACAGGAACGGAATTTGCTATGTACAATACATTTTCGCTAGAGACGAGTTATAGATCCCATTGCAAGTTTAAAGAATAGTTTAATGTTCTGACTACATCTCGTGCACGGCAACATATGACCTATTGTGCACCAAATGCAAATTCATAGTGGCCTCCATTTTTCACTGCTTACTACCCGAATTTATTACAGTAGTTTAGTTACTTTTGAACTATCATAAGGAATATGACGATTAATGAAAGGATAATTAGTTTATCATACAGCTGACGAATAGAACTATGAAATCACGAGATTTTTTTTGTCGCTCCGATCCCTGCCCCCTCGCCCATCGCCTCACAACTTCACCCCCTCCCCCCCCCCCCCCCCCGCCGACACACACACACACACACACACACACACACACACACTATACCTCGACGCCAAGCAACGTTGGCCAAAGCACGCTCCGGTCTGCTGTTTTGCGCCGCTCCATTATAATCCGTGACTGTGGCATCAAATTAACTGCGAACACCTCTCACGACGGTGCACTGGATATTACGAAAGCATCTTCATCTATTTCATTATAGGCTGCAATTGTCATAAGAAGTCAAACCAGATGATAAGCCAAAACATGGCGCATTCACTCACGACAGTGTTGTACATGTAGGCAGGGATGAACAAATTCTCAGGAGCGCTGTATTTGTAGATGAAAAAACTTTTCATGTATGGTATTTGTCCAGGCCGGCTTGCATATATGATTTTTCATGCTTTTGCAGCATGTCATTCGTGACGTAGTTCGAGGAATTTGATATTAATTTTGAAACGCTTTTGCGCGTTTAGTATGTATGACCTGCACCTGTACTTACGTGTTCCTGAAACAAGAGAAAAGCCTTAACGAGAATTTCAACGCCCAACGAGCTCATGTTTAATCACTTGAGCAACAGAGTAACTGAGAGAGGTGGCGCAGTGGTTAGCCCACTGGACTCGCATTTGTGAGAACGATGATTCAAATACCCGTTCAGCAATTCAGATTTACGTTTTCCACCATTTCCATAATTTCGCTCCGGGCCAATGCCGAGATGGTTCCGTTGATAAGAGCACGGTCGATTTGCTTCCCCATTTTCCATAATCTGAGCTTGTATTCCATCCCTAATGAAGTTGCTGTCGACGGGAGGTTAAACTCTAATCTTCCTTCCTTTTTGGCAATACAGCCTTTAAATAGAGCAACGTGAGACAGAAGTCGCAGTTGTTGCTAAGCTCCTGTGATGTAAGTACTGTCATGTCAGCTCCTGGGCAAGAACACGGAGTGGGGTCCCTTTTTGGACTCAGAATAAAAAAAAAATATTAATAAATAATTAATTACAACACAGAGTAATATCACAGAAGGTCAAATACTAATACTGTACTCTTACATAGAGCGAGAACGAACGCATAATTTCAAAGGAATGCATAAATTTGAGTATCCAAATAACAGCGTAACCTAAGAGCGCGTGCTCAAAAGTATTGTCTCCGAATTTTTTATTGGGTTATAAATATCGTTTGAAGTACTACATGTCATGCATAGCACTCGACTATCCCGTTACGCTTACTCTAGTTGCAACCCTCTGGCGTTAGACGTCTCCGATTTGTAAAAAAGTAACATGGCGGTGTGTAACGTTACAAAGTCCGTGTGTGAGAAACAGCACGCTGTGGTAGTATCTAACGAAAAATATTTAATGATGGGAAATTGCGGAAAATATCTACCGAAACGAAAATTATTTAATTCGGGAATTCCTAATGAAAGGCTTTCTGAACACTGGCAGTATTGAATGGAACTAACCTTGTTGCGGAAATGCTCATTCACAGTGGCTGTAGATTACGTGTCAACAATTTGTTCTGGTCTAATTTATTTCACTGCACCCAAGCAGGAAATCTGCTTCTGAATGAGTTTTGTAAATGGGTACTGATAATGTCTTACCTGCAACGGACGCTCGGTTCTGTTCTGTATCGGCGAAACTGCCAACGGCAATGCTGTTGCAACGTCATAAACTGAAAGTGCTATACATTCATGGTCTAGGGGTGACGCGGTGGACGACCATGTTTCACGAACTGTTGATGACGGACAATGCCGTACCGCCAGCCATTATCACTTGAATTATTATACCCATCCACAAACCGACACCGGGAGCGACGAACCGGTATTACTGGCACCTAATTCTGCTTTGCGGCAGTACTGTTTGCCATAACATTGAAACCACTCATCGGGAGCCTCACGACCCACCTTTCTGGTCTCACTTTGCGAAAGTACAATTTTCGTTGTCCTGAGTATCCGCACGACCTCTTCTTTTTAGTCCGATCACGGACCGAAACACAGATGGTACCCGATCTGATAACAACATACGGACCTGCAGTGGACAGTGCCATGAATATTGCTAAATCCCCGGTGATAGCCATTGGAAGCGGCCTCTCACACGACAACTTAGCACCCCTCCAGTGCATACTGAACCTACGATACCTTGGCATCATTTTCGCCACCACCGTGCGCTGCTCCGCTACCATAAATTTTCGGTGTGCTCTCCAACTTATCCGTTCGGCAGTGACGCAAAATTTCGACCAGCCAGGATAGCCGAGAGCGCCAACGCACTGTTTCCTGTACTCAGGTAGGTGCGCCGGCCGCGGATCGAATCTGCCCTGCGGATTAACGACGACGGCCGGTGTGCGGCCAGCCTGGATGTAGTTTTTAGGCGGTTTTCCACATCGTACTAGGTGAATACCGGGTTTGTCCCGACGTCCCGCCTCAGTTCCACGACTCGCAGACATTTGAAACACATTCACAAAAAATGGCTCTGAGCACTATGGGACTCAACTGCTGAGGTCATTAGTCCCCTAGAACTTAGAACTAGGTAAACCTAACTAACCTAAGGACATCACAAACACCCATGCCCGAGGCAGGATTCGAACCTGCGACCGTAGCGGTCTTGCGGTTCCAGACTGCAGCGCCTTTAACCGCACGGCCACTTCGGCCGGCTAAACACATTCACACTATTTCACGATTTAGACTAGGCACAGACAGCTGGGGTACACTACTTCCGTCCAGGGGGGTCTGGGGTGGCAGCAGGAAGGGCATCGGGCAACCCCTTAAAATTAACCATGCCAAAATCCGTACTTAAGCCTGCCGACCCTGTGCACAATGCGGGAGAAAGGCAGTAACGAAAGAAAGAAAGAGATGCAAAATCTCCTAGGCCGACCACATTCTTTACTACGTGTCGAATACCTCAGTCAACACGTGGCGTCCAAAATGGTCCATGCGATGAGCGTCCAGGCCGCTATCGGATACATCCTTACTGCCGGTACGCACTTCAAGGTCCGTTACGGAACACTCACACTTCCCCCGCTAACGGGGGTCCTCGGCCTTGCCAATAAGCGACTCCGCTCGTCCCGTTTGTACTTGGACACCACGCACAAGCACTGGAACGGAGGCGCCTTCATGACGCGGTGCTTGCTGGACACATTTATACTTCCACGATTAAAACTACTTTGCTTACAGTGCTTCCTCTTCCGTCATAAAAAATAAAATTAAATTTAAAAAAATTGACAGGCGAATGGTTCACCGACGAGACAGGGAAGGATTCGTAGCCAGGCTTCGGATTTCGACCGCGGAACACCCTGTGTCCACAGACTCGAAACCGACCACTCCACTCCCTGTAACAATGTATGAAAAAGGCGCCACGTTTGGGACCAGGAGCAGGTGGGGAGATAGTTGGAGGACTGAAATATAGTTTTTTTTTTTTTTTTTCATTTCGCAAAAACCACTTGCGCGCGAAAGGCAAAGATCCGGAGTTCGAGTCTATAAACAAAATTTTAAAAAAACGGGATAGTGACAATGATTAATAACCGAAGCCTCCTCTGTCCCGGGTTCGAAGGGCGCCATCGCTTGGATTTTGAATAAAAATCAACTGCGATGGCGACCGATTTACTTCCAGCATAAGAAGTCACCCTCGTTCTGCCAACGGCCGTGTCAAAGTGGGCGGAGGATCGGACAGAGATTCAGGGCACTATCTTGCCCTTGGAGTGGCAAACTGCCCATAAAGTCGTATGAATGAGCGGTTGTCAACGTCATGAGGATGTAGAAGGCTGGGGAAACTACTGCATCAGTGACACATAGTGTGTGACCCGTAATTGAAAAAATTTCATCGTGATCTCTCCTCCGTCAAAAGATTCCGGACTAGTCACCCATTCGGATTTCCGTGAGAGGATTGCCAATGGGTGACCATGAGAAAAAGATTAGGTAATCAACAAAAATATAACGTATTACGAGTCGGGGGTGGAATGTCAGAAGTTTGAAAGTGGTAGCGAAGCTAGAAGATCTGGAAACGGAAAAGATGAGGCTCAATCTAGATATAGGGGGATTAGTGAAGTGAAATGGAAAGAAGGCACAGATATCTGGCCAGATGACTACAGAGTAATATCAAAAGCTGCAGGAAATCGTCTAACGAGAGTAGGATTCGTTATGAATAGGAAGGTAGGGAAAAGGGCGTTAGTTACTGTGAACAGTTCAGAGACAGAGTCGTTGTCTTGAGAACCGACAGTAAACCAACGCCGATAGCAACAGTTCATGTATACATGACGACAACGAAAGCAGAGGCTGAAGAGATACAGAAAGTATATGAGGATTTTGAACGTGTAATTAAGTACGTAAAGGCATTTGAAAATCTAAGAGTCAATGGGGACAGGAATGCGGTTGCAGGGGAGAGAGCAGCAGGAAGGGTTACGGGAGAATATGGGCCTGGAGCGAGGAATGAGAGAAGAGAAACAGTAATTGAGTTCTGTAATAAATTTCAGCCAGTAACGGCGAAACTCTGTCCAAGAATCACAAGAAGAGGCTGTACACTTGGGAAAGGCCGGGGGATATGGGACGATTTCATTTAGACTACATCACGACCCGGCAGAGGTTCTGAAATCAGGTATTGGATCATAAGGCATACACAAGAGCAGATATAAACTCAGATAACAATTTACTACTGATGAAGAGTAGACTGAAGTCTAAGAGACTGGGCAGGAGAAATCAATGCCCAATGAAGTGGAATACAGAAGTACTAAGGAATGAGGAGACACATTTGAAGTTCTCTGATAGTAGATACTGCGATAATAAATGGCTCAATAGGAAGTCCACTTGAAGTGGAATGGACATCACTAAAAAGATCATTCACCGAAGTTGGAAAAAAGTCGTAGTTACACGGGCGGTAGCTGCGAAGAAATTATGGATAACAAAAGGAATACTTCAGCCGATCGACGAGAGAAGGACGTACCAAAATGTTGAGGGAAATACGGAAATACAGGTCGCTTCCGAAGGAAATAAATAGGTAGCGCAAGGAAGCTAGGGCAAAATGGCTGCAAGGAAAATGTGAAGAAATCGAGAAACAAATGATGGTCGGAAGGACTGAGTCTCCATACAGAAAAGTTAAAACAACTTTCGGTGAAATTAAAGGCAAGGGCAGTAACATTAACAGTGCAATGCGAAATAAATATTCCGCCCGTTCTTGGTAGAAATACATTAAAGTAAATGAAAAGCGCTAGTTTGCTCTTGTGCTACAGTACTGTAGAACATAAGCGAACTAGCGCTTTTCATTTATCGTTGCTATGGGAATTCCACTGTTAAACGCAGAGTAAATAAAGAGTAGATGATACGAGCATATTGTAGACCTGTACGAGGGTAAGAATTGTCTGATAGAAATAGACAACGAAGAAGTAGGGGATTCAGTATTAGAATCAGAATTTAAAAGAACTTTGGGCAAGTTAAGATCAAATAGAACAGAAAGGATAGATAACATTTCATCGGAATTCCTAAAATCATTGCGGGAAATGACAACACAACGACAATGCACGTTGGTTTGTAGAGCGTTTGAGACCGGCGATATACAATCAGACTTTTGAAAGAATGTCAACAAGTTCCAACGATTGCAAGAGCCGTCGAGTGCCAGAATTATTGCACAGTCAGCATTGCAACTCATGCGTCCAAGTTGCTGACACGAATAATATAAAGAACAATGGATAAGAAATTTGAAGATCTGTTAGATGGCGAAGAGTTAGGGTTTAGGATAGGCAAAAGCACTAGAGAAACGGTTCTGACACTCCGGTTAATAGTGGAAGCAAGAGTGAAGAAAAATTAAGACACTTTCAAAGTATTTGTCGACCTGGAAAAAGCATTCGACAATGTCAAATAGTGCAAGTTGTTCGAAATTCTGAGAAAAATAGCGTTAAGCTACGGGGAAAGAAGGCGTAAAAATAAGAGAGGAAGGCCAAGAAGGAAGTGCTCGAATCAGAAAGGTTGTAGCGGGCCGTTGTGACCGAGCTGTTCTAGGCGCTTCAGTCCGGAACCGCGCTGCTGCTACGGTCGCCGGTTCAAATCCTGCCTCAGGCGTGGATGTATGTGATGTCCTTAGGTTAGTTAGGTTTAAGTACTTCTAAGTCCTAGGGGACTGATGATCTCAAATGTTAAGTCCCATAGTGCTTAGAGTCATTTGAACCATTTTGAACCAGAAAGGGTGTAAGGCAGGGGTATAGCCTTTCGCCCGCCCTCCTCCGCCTTGTCCAGTCTATACATGGAAGAAACAATGAGTGGAATAAAGGAAAGGTAAAGAGTTGGATTAAAATTCAGGGTAAATGGATACCAATGATAAAATTCAATGATGACAGTGCAATCCTCTGTGAAAGTGGAGAAGAATTACAGGATGTGTTGAATAGAATGAACTGTCTGATAAGTATAGAATATGGACTGAGAGTAAATCGAAGAAAGAGGAAAGTAATTACAAGTAGCAGAAATGAGAACAGTGAGAAACGTAACATCAGAATTGGTGATCGCCAAGTCGATGAAGTAGAGGAATTAGGCTACCTAGACAGTACAATAAGCCGTGACGGACGGAGCAAGGAGGACATAAGATGCAGACTAGCACGGGTAAGAAGAGCACTCCTGACTAAGAGAAATCTGCTAGTATCGAACACGGGTCTTAATTCGTGGAAGAGATTTCTGAGAATGTATCTCTCGTGTACAATATTGTATGATAATGAGACACGGATTGTGGGAAAGGAATCGAAGCATTTGAGGTGTGGTGCTACAGAAGAATGTTGCAAATTAGCTGGACTGATAAGATAAGGAGTGCGGAGCTTCTCCAGAGAACTGGGTAGAAAAGGAATATATGGGAAACACTGACAAGAAGAAGGGACCGGATGATAGGATGTCTGTTAAGATATCATGGAATGACTTGCAGAATACTAGAGGGAGCTGCGGAGGGTAAAAAACAGTAGTGGAAGACGGAAACGAGATATGTCCTGGAAATCATTGAGGACGTACGTTCCAATCGTTACATTGAAATGAATAGGGTCGCACAGAACGGGAGAGGAATTAAGCGGGCAGCATATAACCACTTTGAGAAGCCTAGTGAGTAAAAAGAAAAAGAGGGAGTCCTGAAAAAGGGAAGTGCTGCGCTGGCTGTTATTACCGCTTGTAAAGAAAGAGAAACACCCTTTCTACTGATCGTTCTGTTCATTTGGAACAATGGTCTTAGTACTCTTTGCATTCAAACTGTATGTCATCTAAGAAAAGGGAGACGATGATATTAAATGAAAAATTAAATGAAATATGAATTTAATTAGTTTTTGTAAATATTGCAAATCTAACACATAAACTGCTTTAAATAAAATTACATGTTCTTTTTAACCTTGTCACAGAAACCAAGCATTGCTGAATTATAAAATTGCTACCAGTTTTACTTTCAAATTACTGAACCAAAATCTCGTTTTAACTAACAGAAGTGGATGTAAACTGCTAACTCCTTGGACATGTGACAATAAATTGCCTCCTTTACCATACATTCGAAATCACTGTGTAGTGAAAATTAAGACTACAGTAATCACTAAATGCTCGCGGAGCAATGCGACAAATACATTTGAGTTGCTCAGTCGTTCCTGTGGCAAATTAAATTCCAAAAACCCTCCAATAATATTAAATTCTTAGCTATTCTCAGGTTTTCAAAATTACTCACTTTCGAATGGAACTACTTGCTCTGCTCCAGACCTCCTCAGCTAGCCCAACCGACCACCGTCACATCGCGCCCATGACGCGACCGCAACCAACCCTCTCGACTACTGCATTCTGCCAACCACGCTATATTTTACTCGACAGTGGTTTCTTTAACACTCAGAAACAATGTGTACTTTCCTGTGTCCAAGCTTTACACATAGGACAATGGAAGTTAGTCTTTGGAATCGATCGTTGCACAAATGACTGATAAACACGTTGTATGGAAAATTATGTCTTAGTAAATCAATGCATTACAGTAAATCGGTTCATTAGAAATATAGTTGACAAACTACACTCCTGGAAATTGAAATAAGAACACCGTGAATTCATTGTCCCAGGAAGGGGAAACTTTATTGATACATTCCTGGGGTCAGATACATCACATGATCACACTGACAGAACCACAGGCACATAGACACAGGCAACAGAGCATGCACAATGTCGGCACTAGTACAGTGTATATCCACCTTTCGCAGCAATGCAGGCTGCTATTCTCCCATGGAGACGATCGTAGAGATGCTGGATGTAGTCCTGTGGAACGGCTTGCCATGCCATTTCCACCTGGCGCCTCAGTTGGACCAGCGTTCGTGCTGGACGTGCAGACCGCGTGAGACGACGCTTCATCCAGTCCCAAACATGCTCAATGGGGGACAGATCCGGAGATCTTGCTGGCCAGGGTAGTTGACTTACACCTTCTAGAGCACGTTGGGTGGCACGGGATACATGCGGACGTGCATTGTCCTGTTGGAACAGCAAGTTCCCTTGCCGGTCTAGGAATGGTAGAACGATGGGTTCGATGACGGTTTGGATGTACCGTGCACTATTCAGTGTCCCCTCGACGATCACCAGTGGTGTACGTCAGTGTAGGAGATCGCTCCCCACACCATGATGCCGGGTGTTGGCCCTGTGTGCCTCGGTCGTATGCAGTCCTGATTGTGGCGCTCACCTGCACGGCGCCAAACACGCATACGACCATCATTGGCACCAAGGCAGAAGCGACTCTCATCGCTGAAGACGACACGTCTCCATTCGTCCCTCCATTCACGCCTGTCGCCACACCACTGGAGGCGGGCTGCACGATGTTGGGGCGTGAGCGGAAGACGGCCTAACGGTGTGCGGGACCGTAGCCCAGCTTCATGGAGACGGTTGCGAATGGTCCTCGCCGATATCCCAGGAGCAACAGTGTCCCTAATTTGCTGGGAAGTGGCGGTGCGGTCCCCTACGGCACTGCGTAGGATCCTACGGTCTTGGCGTGCATCCGTGCGTCGCTGCGGTCCGGTCCCAGGTCGACGGGCACGTGCACCTTCCGCTGGCCACTGGCGACAACATCGATGTACTGTAGAGACCTCACGCCCCACGTGTTGAGCAATTCGGCGGTACGTCCACCCGGCCTCCCGCATGCCCACTATACGCCCTCGCTCAAAGTCCGTCAACTGCACATACGTTCACGTCCACGCTGTCGTGGCATGCTACCAGTGTTAAAGACTGCGATGGAGCTCCGTATGCCACGGCAAACTGGCTGACACTGACGGCGGCGGTGCACAAATGCTGCGCAGCTAGCGCCATTCGACGGCCAACACCGCGGTTCCTGGTGTGTCCGCTGTGCCGTGCGTGTGATCATTGCTTGTACAGCCCTCTCGCAGTGTCCGGAGCAAGTATGGTGGGTCTGACACACCGGTGTCAACGTGTTCTTTTTTCCATTTCCAGGAGTGTATTTTTATAATTAAAATTTCTGCATGTAATAAGCAGCAGACAACGTGTTTCTCTAAGATTCTTCTATAATACGAGTCCAATTAGACTATAAAATGTTCCTGTATCATGTAAAATATGTGGCTTTCCCCTCACACAAACCTTTCAGCTGTAATGGAGTTTCTAACCGCAGAATACGTGCCTCTAGTTGAAGTCTGCAGGAGAATGAAAGCTGTGTACGGTGTTGGCTGTATCGACGTTGTTCGTCCTCGTTGTGGGAGGAAACGGTGGTGCTAACCTCAACGTTCATGACAGAACTCGGAGTGAACGACTGCGTACAACAAACGGTGAGAGTCACCCGAATCGGGTTGATGAACTCATCAGAGAAAATTGTCGGATAACGTAGACAAGGCTCTCAGTTAAATGTGGCATAACACGAGAGCGCGTACAGACCATCACTGCAGAACTGCTGTATAGACAGTTCTGTGCTCGATGGGTGCCTGTACTTTCTATAAGTTCATAAATGTGATTTGATGAGTCTCGTTGGTTGACGTACCGTCCTCCACTCCAAGCTCTGTCAAACGCGTCGAGGTTAGCACACTGTTTCCTTCATTATGGGCACGAACAACGACGATACACTCACCACCGTACACTGCTTTCACTCTTCTATGGATTTAAATTGGAGGCGCATTTTCTACGCTTAGAAACTCTATTGCAGCACGCTGTTTCTCATACGTCGCCGTGTTAGATGCTGCAACTCGGAGCCCTCTTGCGGCAGAGTTTCTGACTTGCGTCAGAGAAGCGAGAAAATCGACCGAGTAATACGTATGAAATGTAATGTCTCAACCGATAATGAGAAGAAAATGAAAGATTCGGAGGCATTAATTTTCAGCACTCCCTCCTACTAATGAAATGTGTGTGCTTAGTGATCTAAGCGCTTCTCCTATTTAAATGATCACGCAGTGCAAGCATACGAAGCCATATTTGCATGCCTGAAGACTTCTCTTGGTGTAAGGCATTATTCTGTGCCTAATGCGTCGGTTCGCAACGCTCGGACATCACAAGAGGCTATAAAAACTCAGATAACAGTTTCATGCTCAAACGCAGTCAGTAATCTGCATTTATTACTCTATCGAATTACGTCTGCCAGAGCGTTAAGGACGTTAATGAATCCTTTGTGAAGTTTATTGATGGCTTCTTATCGGCCAGCTCAATGCGTCGTTCCTGGTGTGTTTAGAGTAACCTTGGAAGTGCTCACGGAACGGGTTTTAACGTAACAGCGTATAATTCTGTGACGATACCTACGGAGATGTTCTCAGCAGTATCGAAATAGGGGATTGTTTCTCGACTAGCTTCGCAGTTGCTACTGCGACCTTAACGACTAAATTTGAATTTTGGTATCACTACTTTCTGCACACAGTTGTATAGGCTACTTATGACGGATGCTCGGTCCGAGGAGCTCAATCCCAACACGATGAAAAGGCGTTTCGGCTGGTGGAATTGGTATGAGTCGGCCAGGTGGTTTCTGAGGAACTGCCATTATCCTCTGTCACTATCGAGAGTGTGACACATAGTGACGGACACTCCTAAATAAACCTGGCCAGAAAAATCTCTTGCGGATTCTGTCGTATGTCTTAATAAATCCTACATGTCTGGTCTAAGGTGCGTCATGATATTTTTGTAGAACATCTAAGCGCTTGTGTTTAGGAATCACTGGTAGCAACCTCTTTCCAAACGGTTCAAAGTTTTTCTTGCAAAGTGATCCATTAAATACCTTACATTGTACTTTCACATCCTCTGACCGATTTAAGGCAAGCGTAATTTGAGATATCTTGGCGTTCTTCTTCTGCTGTGCAGAGAGATCCTGGAGTGCAGCGAGACAGTCACTATCTTCATCAAAGTCTTGATGGTATTGCTTAGGATTTCTTGAGAGACAGTCGGCATCTTAGTGTTTCTTTCTAGTTTTGTACACTATGGTAATGTCATACTCTTGAAGACGCAGTGCCCACCTGTTGGATTCTTAAAACCTGTCAACCAATAAAGTGAATGATGATGGTCTATAACAACTGCGAATGGCCTTCCATCGAGATACTGCCGAAATTTGCACATGGCCCAATTCACAGGAAGACATTCTCTTTTGTAGTCGAGTAGTTTCTCTTGGCTTGTGTAAGTGTCCTAGAAGCATAGGCTATAACCTGTTTTCATCCAGATTTTTGCACCAGTACAGCTGCGATCCCATACCCACTGGCATCTGTGTGTAGTTCTGTAGGTGCTCTCTGATCATACAGACCAAGTACAGGGTCAGTCGTCAGAAAGTTTCGCAGCACATCGAAAGAATCTTCTTGAGCACCACCGCAGCTAAATATAGCATCAGCTTTTAATAACTCTTGGAGTGGCCTGGCTTTGATCCAAAAGTCTTTGATAAACCGACGGTAAAAAGAACAGAATCCGAGAAAGCTTCTCACATCTCTAATACTTTTATGAATAGGAAATTCCGTTATAGCTCCACCTTTTCTGGGTCTGGCCGCACACATTTGTTTGACACAAGGTCTCCAGGATTTTGTTTTGCTCCAAAATTACACTTTCTTGGATTATGTTTCAGTCCACCTTGTTGGAGACACTTAAGAACGGCCACCAGTTTTTTTATATGTTCAGCAAATATCTCTAAGAACACTATAATGTCATCAAAATAACAAAAATACATTGTCCACTTCAGGTGACGTAGAAGATTATCCATCATCCGTTCAAAGGTTATTGGAACCTTACACAAACCAAACGGCATCAGCTTAAACTTATACCGACCCTCAGGGGTGATGAATGCAGTTTTCTCACGATCAGCATCTATTTCGATTTGCCAGTATCCCGAGTACATGTACATGGTTGAGATAAAATTAGCCCGTTTCAGAAAATCTAGTGTATCGTCAATTCATGGAAGAGTGTAAACGTCCTATTTAGTTATCTCATTAAGCTTCCTGTAATCAACACAAAAGCGCCAACTGCAATCCTTCTTCCTGACGAGGACCACTGGTGACTACCATGGGCTCTGCGAAGGCTGAATGATGTCATTCTTCATCATTTTCTCTACCTCGTAGCGAATTATTCGACGTTCCGTTGCTGACACACGGTATGCTCTCTGGCTTATCGGTTGACGGTCTCCAGTGCTAATCCGGTGCTTCATCGTCAGTTTGTCTAATTTGCTCTTCACCTGTGGATTGAAGCATTCAGAGAACTCTTGAAGAATGGCAAGTAGCTTCTTCTGTTGCTACTTATAGAGATTTGATGATAATCGAGCTAGAAGGATTTGTCTCGTAGTGGTAGCGGTAATTTCGTACACAGACTCGGCATTGGAGGTTTCTATGACGCTCAGATGTTCTTGAATTAACGGCTCAGTGTTTGCTATGCACATGCGTCTTGGAAGGGCCTGTGGTTCTCGACGATAGTTAACTATTCACAATGCACCTAATCCGTTCTCAAACGAGACGACAGAGGCTGGGATGACCAAGTTATTCTTCAGTCGTATGGTTCTCTTATATTCCACTACAAGATCCATGGGTTGATGCATGGCATGAAACGTGACAGTTACCTTTCTACCACTGCATGAATGATCACTTCATCCAGCACACATAGTCTCCACACACTCGGATGCACATCTTCCTGTCCACAGTATCTCGTCTCGTCTAGTATAATCTTCGAGCGACCACAATTTATAATTGCCTGAGAAGCTTTCAAAAACTCCCATCCGAGAATGACGTCATGACTACACTCTTGTAAGACGATGAATTCTGAGGGCTGCCTATGGCCACTTCTACCCACACGAATGGAACTTCTTCCTGTAGGTCTTACGTATTTCCCATTAGCCACCTTCAGCAGAGATGTTTTGCTGTCGACGAATAGGGTTTTCTGCAACTGGCGACGGTACTTCTTCGAAATGACTGAATATGATGCGACAGACATCACAAGAACCTGGGCTGGTCGGCCATCCATGAGGATATCGATGTAGTTCCCTATCATTTTTGTAGTGATCGACGGCGGATGATTTTTCTCTTCTGCGGCTTCACTTCCAAGGAAGGTCGCACTCTTTAGTTTTCCAGGTTGCGGCGGGTAGGTGATCGGCTGGAGCTTCTAAACGGCGATACAGATCTCGATCGGCGTGTTGGGGAGCGTCCTCTCCAGCGACTAGCTTGCGGCGATGGTGATCTACGTCGTCCTGCACCCACATCTCCTTGTTCATCTTCGTCGTCCCGGAGTTGACGTCGGCTAAGATCTGACTGCTGTGTTCCGGCGTGGGCTTCCTCAAACATCCGCCGCCTTCCTTGACAACAGCGCACCACATGTCCCGGTCAACAACAGTGGAAACATACTGGCTGGTTATCCTGGGTCCTCCAGACGTCAGTCTTTCTTAGTGCCCAAACAGGTTCCTCATGCGGCATTGTAGGAACGTAACTTCACCTGGGTCTCGACTTTTTCACCGTTTTAAAGGGAAATGAAGTACGAGAGATTGGGTTCAATGTCTGTTCCACTTCTTCCCTTATGACCTTTTGAAGCGTCTGGGTTTTTTGCTCGCCGTGCAATCCAAGTGCCTTCTGAACTTCCTCTCTCACTATCTGACGAAGACCACTTGTGAAATCAGTTGCTTCCTCCATCACAGACATCGATGGGCCGTTTGGAAGCCGTTCAAACTTCTTGCGGGTAATTCTTTTTTTGATGCGTTGTCTCGATACACTGGCACCATTTTATGAAGTCGTCTGCTGTCGAAACCTCCCTCAGGAGTAGGGCTTGATACACGTCCTCAGCAACACCCTTCATGAGATTTGCAACCTTATCTTCCTCCTTCATTCTCGGATACACTATTTTACACAAATCCAAGATGTGTTGAATGTAGGATGCTGTAGTTTCTCCTGGACGCTGTGCCCTACAATTAATTTATCTTCAGCTTTGCACTTATGTCGTTGTGTGTCACCGAAATACTAGCGCTGTTCCGCCTGGAATACTTCCCAGCTTGTGAACTTCTCCTCGTTTTTCTCATGCCATTGCTTGGCAGTGCCTTCGAAGTAGAAAAATACGTTAGCCAAACACACAGTGTCATCCGATTTGTTAAATTTGGCAATATGCTCATATACCTTCAGCCACTTGTTTGGATTTTTGCCATCGTCACCAGGGAACCCGGAAGGGTGTCACATACGATGGCACACAGTTGCTGTCATCGTAACGTCCTCTTGTTCTTCGGTCTCCGATAGATTGCAATCTGCTGAATATGGCTCGAAGTTGGGTTTCTCACCACGTAAACGGTGCCTCTGTCGTGGCCTGATTGGGAGCCACTGTGTCGTCAATAATGTGCGCTACCACAACTTCCAATATCCAGCGCCTCCACCACAATAATGTCACATAGAAGAAGGTGTAATTAGATCAATGACGAACTTCACTTAACGAAGGTTTATTCAGTACTTGCACATACAAGAGCGCTGAGCATGTTGCCTCCGGCCCGAACACATACAGTATATATACAGCTACAGAACATTCCAGTGCAGTGATACTTGATATTTGTGGATACTTCTAGAATGTATTCGAACCGAATACAGAAATTAAAATTGTACAGTCCAGATCACTTCTGAACAGTTTTGAACCTTCCATGCAACAGTTTCGTGTCATACCCACTACACCACGTTGATACTCAGGTTCTGCTGCGACACTATGAGTATGGAAGATTTGAAGCAGGGTTCGTCAACTGGAGTACGAAATACAAATTTTACTGTTGTCGCTTTTTTTCGCCTTCGTTAGCACTACTATTAGTACGGTATTTTTCAGTCGATGCTAGTGCTATCGAAGGCGAAATATCGACATGCGAGAAGATTGTATCCCGTGCTTCAGTCGATCTATATAGATTGTAAGTAGGATGTTTAGGTTTTTTTAATGGTAACGCCACGTAGCGCTCTGTATGAAAATCACTGGCTGTGCTGTGTGCAGTCTGTGGCTGGGTGGCATTGTTGGAATTTGCCATTGTAGTGTTGGGCAGTTGGCTGTTAACAGCGCGCAACGTTGCGCAGTTGGAGGCGAGCCGCCAGCAGTGGTGGATGTGGAGAAGTGAGATGGCAGATTTTTGAGAATGGATAATCTGGAGGTGTGTCCATCAGAAACAGTACATTTGTACGAATGGATGTCATGAACTGCTATATATATTATGATTATTAAGGTAAATACATTGTTTGTTCTCTATTAAAATCTTTCATTTGCTAACTATGCCTATCAGTAGTTAGTGTCTTCCGTAGTTTGAATCCTTATTTAGCTGGCAGTAATGGCGCTCGCTGTACTGCAGTAGTTCGAGTAACGAAGATTTTTGTGAGGTAAGTGATTTGTGAAACGTATAGGTTAATGTTGGTCAGGGCCATTCTTTTGTAGGGATTTTTGAAAGTCAGATTGCGTTGCGTCAAAAAAATATTGTGTGTCAGTTTAAGCACAGTCTTGTATAATTTTTCTAAGGGGACGTTTCATATGTCGACCCTTAGCCAAGGATGCCTCACTGGAACCTTCTGATTTTTTCTTGTAGTTTGTGTAATTAGTGTAGCTTTTGTTTATTGCTAGCGCGTAATTGTAGAGAGAATCTCCTTTGTAGTTGCAGTCTTTCATTGTTGTACAGTAAAACAGTTGTGGCATGCATGTAAATTTGCACCAAGTATTTCGTAGCTGCGCCTGCAATTAACGAGATATTTTCAGTGCTATGTTAATGTGTTCTCTTATTTTTGCTCTTCAAATTGTGCTTTTCTGTGTTATCGTGTGAAATATTGTGACAATAATGGCGTGTGAAAAACGTAATACTAGGCCCCAAAGTAAACTGAGAAATGACGGTGAAGACGAAAGCAGTGTGTTAGCGCCGCCGAGTAATGAATTAACTAATGTTAAAAGTAGTGATTTGGTAATTGTGCATAGGGAAATGGAGCGGGCTGCTAATAATGGTGTAGACAGTGAAGCAAATAGTGAACAGGGAAGCATTATCGATCGATTGGTCGGCAACAGCTCACCTCAGGAATCCGAAATGACAGGGCACAATCTTGCAAATACTGTAGATTCAGGTTTTGCGTCCTCACCGTTTTCTCAAATAAGTCAAGACACATTTTCTGCTTTTCAAAATGCGAATATTGCCGGTTCAAATGCACTGCCGAATAGCACTGAGGAACGTGTTTCAGACACCAGTGCATTGTTATTACAGTTACTGCAACAAATGGGACAAAGGCTACAAACGTTAGACACAATGGAACAAAATCTTCAAAAGTTAGACACGATGGAACAAAATCAGAGACAAACACAGCAAAAGCTTCAAAAGTTAGATGCAATGGAACAAAATCTTCAAAAGTTAGACACAATGGAACAACACCAGAAACAAACACAGCAAAAGCTTCAGAAGTTAGACACAATGGAACAAATTCTTCGGAAGTTAGGCACCACGCTTGAACAAACACGTGAAGATTTAACTACTGAGTTACATAACATTGAATCGAAATGTCAAAAAGTCTGTAATGACGTAAAAACACAAATTTGTGAGCATTTTCAACCCATTTTTTCGCGGCATGAAAATGCATTACAGAATCACGAAGCAGCCGTAAAGGAACTGCAAACTATTGTTCATGAAAATCAAGAGACCTTGCAAGCTAAAATTGACTCAGTTGCATCTACCGATTCGGTTACGCAACTTGCAAAAACTCAGGAAAACTTAAAGGACACAGTAGATACGATTTCAACGCAAATGGACACTCTGAAACATGGTTCAGAAAAACACACAGAGGAAATAATTTCACTATCGGATAAAGTAGCCGAACTTTCAGATCAGTTCACTAACTTATCTACAAAGGTAGATGATGGTCTGATTGACACAAGACCTGTAGCCTTCACTGACACTGAAGAGTATGAAGAAATTAGAAAATTCAAACAAAACCAAAATCAAATCAATACACAGTACAAAAGAGAAATCCGGGAAGTACAAAATCAGTTGGCACATGTAATACAAGTATTACATATTTCAGAGGACACTCACACTCCAGCACGGGAAGAGGGACATAGAAATACGGAACAACCACAAAATAATAACAAAGGACACTTCGGAAATTATGAAAGAAATCGGCAAGGTGCACCGAATTTTGAAATGGAACCGCCGAAAAGACGTAACAATGACCGACATGCGACTCGCCGACACGATGATTTTGACTATAAGCTGTTCATTACTACATGCAAATTCAAAACATTTAAGAATTCTGGCAACGACATTCATTCACAAGCGTGGCTTCATCAATTCTCTCATTGTTTTCCTCCCAACTGGTCATTGCAGCACAAATTAGAATTATGTGTGGCTATTTAGAGAATGAACCAGCTGTAAGAATGCGATCGGTCATTCACCATTGTTACAGTGAAGGAGAATTTTATCATGCCTTCCTCTCAGCATATTGGTCTCAAGCTACAGAAGACCGAGTAAAACATAGCATCGTAATGATGAAACATTTCGAACAATCTGAATTCTCTAGTCTTATGAAATATTTTGAGGACATGTTGCACAAGAATCAGTACCTGTCAAACCCATACAGCCCCTTAGAACTCATCCGCATTTGCTTAATCAAATTACCTGAACATTTACGACATATTATTTTGGCAGGACGTTGCAAAGACGACATTGAAGATTTTCAGGGATTCTTACAAGAATTAGAAATTGACACTGACAATCGCGGAACGCGAAAACAGGAACACAACAATTACAGGTCACATCCGTCGCAATTCCGCGATGAAAGAAATAATAACTGGACACGACAAGGCTATTCTCACAACACAAATCGTGACCAAAACAGACACCACCCGTATGACAACCGTTGGCAGAGTAGTAATAGTTACAGAGAAAGATCGCACTTCCGTAGTAATGAATATGACAGGGATAACCATAGAAACAGACAATATGGGAACCAAAATAATTATTATCAAGGGAGACAGAATAACTTCAGACGCAACGGTCCAGCGCACAGTTACGATTCAGGGAGAAATTCTCCACCACGTGACTGACAAGAAAGAAACTATGGAATCTACCGACATGACAACAGACGATATGATCGTAACGACAGACCTGAATTGCATCAGAACTGGCGGGATTCAAACAGGGCAGGGCCCTCTCGACAAGGCGAATTTGTAGAAGTTAGGTCTCCAAATCCCAATTACGACGCACGCCAACAAAGACACAATAGGCGATGACTCATACCTATGGCAGCCACAAAACGTACTTATTAAACTGACGACACAGCTGCCGTAGCTAGTAATTACGTAAAAATGGAAGACATTAGGGACATCTTACTCCAGGAAAACGACGTAAAACATAACAACATTGCATATCCTGTGATTCACATTACAGTAAATGAAGTAAAATTTACGGCAGTACTTGACTCAGGCAGTCCCATTTCCGTAATTAGTAAAACAGCCTTTAGCAAATGCAACAAATCGAACGATTGCCCCACACTTCCTTGACGTAAGATTAAATTACAAGGTGCAATTTTTGGAAAAAGTGTAGATGTACGCCAACAAATCAACTTAGAATTCTTTTGTCATAGTCACAGATTCTCTATGAACTTTCTTATTGTTCCATATTGTCGACGGAAATTATATTGGAAGTAGACTTTTTGAATGAATACAAAGCAATCTTAAACTTTCACGATGCTGAAATAAGTTTAGAGAAGGAAGGTAAGTCAATAGCTTTGAAATTTGAAGATTGGCTCTCAAACCATGACGAAGAAATTAATCGGCTTCACCTCCTGTTAGACAACAGTTCGGAATCTTCGACGGAACTTGACAAAAGCAATCACTCTGCAAGTACTGACAGGGATGATATCGACGGTGCATTTGATACTAATGAGTTAATTCAGAACAAAATTCAAACAATTGAGAATTGTAATGACACTGACAGGCAGGACCTTTTTAAGATTTTAGAAGCACATTCCACAGTTTTTACTCACGAAACAGGAACAATCAAGGGATTTCAATGCCAATTTCGTGTTCGTGAGCATACTAAATTTTGTGTTAGACCATACGTAATTCCAGCACATTATAGGGACTGTGTTAGAACAGAAATACAATCAGTGCTTGACGAGGGCATTATTGAGCCTGCAGTAAGCTCATACAACAATCCATTACATGTTGTTGAGAAGAAAAATGGATCGATCAGGCTTGTCTTAGATTCGAGACAAATCAATACTATCACCATTCCTGAAACAGAGAGGCTGCAAACGTTGGAAGAACTTCTTCAAAATTTTAATGGTGTAAAAATGTTGTCTTCTATTGATCTCAGATCCAGCTTTTATCAGATCGAACTCCATCCAGAATGTAGGAAATACACAGCTTTCCTTTGTTTCGGCGTTTGTTATCAATTTCGGAAACTTGCTTTTGGTTTGAACATTTCTTCGGCAGCGTTCATTCGCGGGCTAATTTCCATATTACCTGATTTCTTAAAACGTCACATCACCTTATATGTGGATGATATTCTAATAGCAGAAGCCTCATGGGAACAACATAATCGCATCCTCAACAGTTTGTTACGTATTTTTGCAGAATCTGGAATTACAGTTAACTTGGAAAAGTCTGAATTCGGTAGGACAAAGGTGAAGTTTTTGGGACATATTATTTCTTCTGAAGGCATTCAGCCGGATCCTGAAAGGTTAGAAGCAATCAGAGCCATTCCAGTTCCATCCACAAAAAAGCAAGTCCGCAGTTTTCTAGGTCACGTAAATTTTTACCGTCGCTTTCTGAATATGCAAATTCTAGTTACACCAAAAGTTTGTTCTCTCACTGGAAAAAATACTTTTTGGAACTGGGACGAACAAGCACAGTTGGAATTCAATTCTTTGAAAGAAGCGTTACTTAACGCGCCAATACTAGCTCATCCAGATCTGTCACAAGATTTCTGCCTTAGTACGGATTCTTCTAAAGTCAGTCTTGGTGCCCATTTATTTCAAGAAGCCATAGAAAATGACACTACTGTTCAGAAAACCATTGCTTTTGCTAGCCGAGTTCTAACAAAATGTGAAAAAAATTATTCCGTTACTGAATCAGAAGCTTTAGCTATCGTTTGGGCATTTAACAAATTCCGTTTCTTTCTTTCTGGTAAGCACGTAAAAGTATACAGTGATCATCGTGCATTACAATTTCTTATGTCTTCAAAATTAAATCATGACAGGTTAAAACGTTGGGCATTGTTTCTGCAAGAATTCCTCTTCACAACAGTCTACATTCCCGGCAAGGAGAACATTGTTGCGGACGCACTGTCACGCGCACCGGCTGGGCTTGAGAAAGGGAACACAGAAGGCAACCTCGAGAAAAATTTCAGTATTCTTTACATTCAGAAAGTCGCCTTTGAAAACTTCATCACATCTTTAAAGGACATTGCTCATTAACAAGATAAAGATCCGATTTGGAAACACATCAAAAGTAAATGGCATGAAAAGACACATACACAGATTTGGCATTAGTATCTGGTTAGAAACAACATACTGTTCACACGCTGCATTGTTGATGACAAGCTATGGGTACTTCGCATTCCAGACGATTTCGTTAATAAGCTCATTTGGTACATTCATTTCAGCTACGCACATTTTGGTCCACGAAAATGTTATCATATTCTTCGAACAACTTGTTATTTTAACAATATGGAAAAGAGAATTCGAAGAGTCTTGTCTATTTGTAAACTTTGTCAAAAGGCTAAACCATCTACTATCTCACATCGTGCTCCGTTGTTTCCTATCATTCCTTCTAAATGAGAAGAATTTGCTGCTGTTGATCTCTTGCGACCCGTTGTCAGAATATCGAATGGATTTTCGTTCGATCTAGTCGCTGTTGAACTTACTTCAAAATCTGTTTCTTTCACTCCGTTACATAAAGCCACTGGACGGTCTGTATCCAACGCCTTTGTTAAAAATTTCTTACGTGAAGCTGGACACGTTAGTTAAGTCATTTCAGATAACGGACCGCAATTCAGATCTGCTGTTTGGTCAGGCATGCTTCGGAACCATAAAACCAAACCTGTTTTTATTTCATTGTACTCACCAAATTGTAACCTGTCTGAACGGATTATGAAAGAAATCAATAAGCTTTGCAGACTTTATTGTCACAGAAAGCATCAGCATTGGGACAGATATTTACACTTATTTCAAAACGTGCTGAATGAAATGCCTCATGACTCCACTGCTTTACCACCTATTCTTGTACTAAAGAATGAAGAACCACCGAACAGAATCAGAGAGCTTGTACCTTTCCCAAATACACGTAAACTTCGACACAAAGACATAACTGATTTAGCTATTAAAAATATAAAATCTGCAGCAAACAAAAGGAGAAAACTACACAATAAAGCAAATGCAAAGAAATTATATATTGGTCAGAAAGTTCTCATTAAAGCTCATTCATTGTCACATAAGAAGAAACACTTGAGTCACAAATTCTTTCTAGTTTACAATGGACCATACAGAATCCGACATATACCACATGATAATTGCGTTGAAGTTGGAACTCTGTGTACTAGGAAGAGTAAAGGATTGCACCACATTTCACATGTAAAACCGTTTATTGAAAGATAATCTGCTTTATAACTTACTCTTTGCCATAAAATTTTTCACTTCACGTTACTAGTATGCTTTGTCAGACTTAGAAACTGTTAACACGCAACAATGTTTTGAAGTTCTCTATCCAGTCTAGAACCTAAGGAACATATTTAGACAGTACTTACGAGTGCATTGTTATAGTGAACAGACGACACAGTGTTATTGAGTGTGTACATTTTTGCTTGTTAGTTGCACGATTATGTAACTACTATAAGGCTGACATACTTAGAACATGTACCGGTACTGCTAATGAGATTTTAATGCAACATTTTGGTTTACTTGAAAATACATTCTGGATTTAAAGTACTTTCTGAGAGATACCAGATGACACTGTAGTTTGTTTATTTGACATCTACACGATTATATCACGACGCTACTAATATGTGACACAATTTACATTGTTGCTTTTGTGGTGTATCTGTTTTATATCTACACAGATTTTCTGTATTATTCTGGAAAGTAAAACATGTTTTGGTAGTAACTTTTGTGGTATAGCTACAATGAGATAGCATTTTCTGTAGCACAACAATACATTATAGTACTTTCTTGATCACGGTAAGGTACGTAATAACTACGATGTATATACGCAAAGCATTTCACTTTCGTTTATGATGAGGTAAGTACATTGACTTCAGCAGAACTTTGCTTACAGAGGACGATAACTACGACACTTCCACAGAATTATCTTGCAGCAAGATGCATATTTAGCGCTAAAGGACACGCATTTGAGTGATTAATTTTGTAATTAAACCATTTATTTTTCAAGATTTTTAAATTACAAAGAAAGTTTTCCGTGATAGATTTCATTCCATTGCTGTAATCTGTAACACCTGAGGGTATAATTACATTAATCCTCAGGGGGGTACACGCTTACTTGGTGTAGCATGTGTGTGGCAAGCACAAGGAGCTCTAGCTAATATGGTATTTGTTTATACAACTTTACACATCGGTACCATATTTCTCTAACACAGAATTACACAGCTGTCTGATCATTTAACTGAGAGAGACAAATATTTACTTCATTACATCATTGACAGATGTCTACGTAACTACACAGTTGGATAACTTCACAATTATGAAATTGTATTTTGTCTGTACTTTGTGAAATGTTCACATTTTTTCGGAACCATTGTGATATTATGAGAGCTTTGAATGATGTATTTGGTATGGGATCATGATTTTTAAAGTACGTTTGAGGTAGATGAAACTTTTGACATGAGCAGAGAATTTTTATTAGGTTTTGAAATTATTGGAGGAAGCTACGACGATTTTGAGATTTGGCTGAGGTTTTATGATGTTATGATAACGATGTGTATTACGCTGTTGCGGTATGTTTATGATCAATAAGCTGATGCTATATGAGGAATTTGATTATGCTACGTATTTATTATGATGAAATATTGAAGAAGTGTCTACGAATATGTATATGTGTAATAAAGCAAGGAATAATGAGTAGTGGTTAGGGACTCTGGTTTGTGAAAAAGGATGTTGGAAACCGAGAATCGTACTTCAAGAGTTATGAAATATGTGTAGATGCGTGAATGTATCACAATGCCGGCGAAAATTTTTTGGACACTGTTATATTTATAGGATTTTGTTTCTGCAGATTTGCAATGCAAATTCTCAACCTGTAGTGCAAACTGGTGTCGTAAATATTTCGGTAAGAAAGTTAAGTGACCACCTTCATGTAATGCGTTGTGGGCACCCAGCTGCGTGACAGTTGCCTGGAAAAAAGCTATTAGTGTGTGCCTTTCAGAGGCACAGGTGGAGAAAAATTGTGGCCATTATCCTCACTATTGACATTCCTTTGTGGAAAGCATCACAAATACAACATGCTCAAACTTGAAAACATATGATTACACTGTGGAGCTCTTAATTTATGATATTTACTAAAATGCCTAATGAAATGATGAGAAACATTTTACATCTATTGTCTTTCTAGTAGAGATATTGCTTATATTGTTTAATATCTAGTTTCTAGCTGCACTGCAGCATTGGTTAAATTAAAATTTAATAGATGTACTAATATAGTTATTTTATGCCTACAGATCCAGTAAACAGTAATTTTATGATCTACTTCCAAAAAAAAAAAAAAAAAAGAAAAACGAGGGAGCACAAAAAGTCATTTCCCTTCACAGGAATTGCAATCATAATTTTTGTCAATGACTGGTAACTTTTTAGTAGTGTAAGTTAAGGTGATGCATCACCCTAGTGTTAAGATGTGAAATAGGTATTAAACATGGCCATTTTTACTGTAATATTTTTTCTGCTTGAGCTTTGCCATGTTTAGGTATAAGTTATTGCATTTGGTGCTGCTGTGTGCCAGGCATAGTGCTACTGAATTTCACTTTGTATTATTCTGTTAAGCCAGCTTTACTACTGCTTTATTTTTCTTTTGGTTGCTCATTGGCTCATATTAGTGATAATGTTGCATTTGCTTTGCTAACTTATATATAACTTATATATATTGCTGCTTAGTTTTCCAATTTGCACTTTATTGTCATTGCTATTTGTGTTAATTGTTTTGTACTGCTGCATTGCGTCGTCCCTTAGTTTAGCATCTGAGCTCAGTAGATTTAAGTTAGCTTAAGAGGGGGTAGGCTGTATAAGAAACTAACTATGATGAATTGGAAGAAATGCATTGAGAAGCTATAAGAAAATGGTTTGGCCAAAAAAGTAGTGTACAGTGGAGAAAAACTATTTTTGAAAGAGGATGTGAACAGAATACAGAAAGCATGCTTGGATAGGATTTTTTTTTTGGCTGGAGCAAATGTTGAAATAAGAGGGACGATCTATGGAATGAAGTTTTGGGTTGGACTGCAGTACCAAATTTTACACTGAAAACAAACCCTGTCCTTTCCTTTTGTGTATCCCACTATGTGTTTGTGTACCCTTGTGTATTTGTTTTCTTCCTGTCTCTGTGTACTGTTTCATAGAATTTTTTCTCTTATAATACTAAGCTACATTCACTATGATGAGGAATACTGTTTTCCTCAAATATAATTTGCATTAATAATATGTTATTTACTTTATAAAGATGTTTAGACATTATTTATTCCGTTTTGTTTTAATGCTCATGTGTGAAGTTGATGTTTCATAAGTTATTCTGATCTTTTATGTATGAACTTATGTCATAATTCCTGTAACACTTATGTATATGTATATTTCTATTCTTTTGTAAAGCCTGTATTACTACAAATGTTATCTGTATTGTTATGTTCTTTAATGACGTATTTTGTACCTTTGTTATTGTTATGTTATAAAATTGTAATTGACACCAGTTCATCAAATTAAGTAACTTGTAAGCATTCATTTCACTGCACACATTTCTGTTGGTCATAGTATATGCACAATATGTGCAAAAGAAAGAGGACTGTTAGTGTTTGGACGTGTGTTGATAATTCAGCAAGGGACTGGTTAACAGCATTGCTGGTTCTAAGGACAATTCAAAAAACTTTGTGGGTGCACAAGTGGTGGTTTATGGACTAGCTATATCCTCCGCAAGACTCTTCGATGATGATTGTGCACCTGCAAAGTCGCAACAGATGGCTGTTGGCCGTCTCTACAAGGTCTACAGTGGGTCTCCACCTTTGATGACCCACCAATACCATTATTTCTACAAGGACTGCAGTGGGTCTGCACCTCTGGTGGCCCACCAATACCATACTCTCTACCAGGACTACAGTGGGTCTGCTCTGTGATGACCTACCTACCAATATTCTTCAAAACTTTGACTGACTCTGCTGTGGGTTTGCTCTGTTGTGGACCATTACCTGTCTGCATTTCAAGAGTCAGCACTGTCTTTCCGTTGGAAGGACAGCACTACTTGTTCAAGACTGCATGGAAATCCACTACTTCCATGTGCGTTCTCTTTTGCTGCTCAGACTTTGAGAAAACACTGCAATCTTACTGTGATGAAAGATCAGGACTGTCTTTATGGACTGTGAGAAAATTTTAGCTTTTGACCAACATTGTATCGATAAGTGTGTGCATTTGATTTCTTTGTTATTGTAGTTATGAAAAATTATTTTCTAATCTGTATTGGCCACTGCCCAAAACAATTTGTAAAATTTTTTGTGGGGAGCATGGGGGCTACGTAAGTAGGCTGTTTAGGTTTTTTTAATGGTAACGCCACGTAGTGCTCTGTATGAAAATCACTGGCTGTGCTGTGTGCAGTCTGTGGCTGGGTGGCATTGTTGGAATTTGCCATTGTAGTGTTGGGCAGTTGGCTGTTAACAGCGCGCAGCGTTGCGCAGTTGGAAGCGAGCCGCCAGCAGTGGTGGATGTGGGGAAGTGTGATGGCGGATTTTTGAGAATGGATAATCTGGAGGTGTGTCCATCAGAAACAGTACATTTGTACGAATGGATGTCATGAACTGCTATATATATTATGACTATTAAGGTAAATACATTGTTTGTTCTTTATCGAAATCTTTCATTTGCTAACTATGCCTATCAGTAGTTAGTGCCTTCCGTAGTTTGAATCTTTTATTTAGCTGGCAGTAGTGGCGCTCGCTGTACTGCAGTAGTTCGAGTAACGAAGATTTTTGTGAGGTAAGTGATTTGTGAAACGTATAGGTTAATGTTATTCGGGGCCATTATTTTGCAGGGATTTTTGAATGTCAGATTGCGTTGCATCCAAAAAATATTGTGTGTCAGTTTAAGCACTGTCTTGTATAATTTTTCTAAGGGGACGTTTCATAACGTTTCAACATAAACTGAAGAGTAGGATACTACTAGCTCATTCTGTACCTCAGATGAACTACGAAGGTAGTATCCTGTTCTTCAGTTGACCTATATAAGTCAACTGAAGTGCGGGATATAAATTTTACTGTTGTAGGTTTTCTCACCGTCGCAAGTACGACAATGACAATTTTTTTATGTATGTCACTTTTTTTTCGCCTTCGCGTATTTCAACTGAGGTATGGGACGCCAATGTTACATACGTCGATTTTTCCGTCTTCGCTGGCATTATTATCCTATTCTTCAGTTGACCTACACAGGTCAGTTGAAGAATGAGATACAAAATTTACGTATGTCAGTATTTTCGCCTTCGTTAGTGCTAGTATCATCTGAAGAATAGGATGCTAGTTGTAGCGGAGGCGGAAAATGCAACACCTGTAAAATTAGTATCACATACTTCATTTGACCTACGTAGGTTATCCTGGCCCCATCTACAGAAACACACAGGTCAGTAACATTCGTAGGAGATTCACTGTCATGAATATCTACCCCAGGATCTATTTCTTTTTAGTTTATTTCCACCAATTCCTCCACTGCTTTCTTCATAGAAACTTTCGCACTATCGAAAATAGCATCAGACATTTGAAACTTCCTGGCAGATTAAAACTGTGTGCCGGACTGAGACTCGAACTCGGGACCTTTGGCTTTCGCAGGTAAGTGCTCTACCAGCTGAGCTACCCAAGCACGACTCACGCCCCCTCCTTACAGCTTTACCTCTGCCAGTATCTCGTCTCCTACCTTCCAAACTGTACAGAAGCTCTCCTGCGAATCTTGCAGAACTAGCACTCCTGAAAGGAAGGATATTGCGGGGACCTGGCTTAGCCACAGCATGGAGGATGTTTCCAGAACGAGATTTTCACTCTGCAGCGGAGTCTGCGCTAATATGAAGCTTCCTGGCAGATTAAAAACGCGTGCCGAACCGAGACTCGAAGTCGGGGCCTTTGCCTTTCGCGGGCAATTGCTCTACCAACGTTTTTTTTTGTGCAATAATCTTTATTAAACAATCTATGAAACATTTCTTCAAGGAAGCATTTACACATATACAAATGATAGTTAGTTAAACAAAAATATTAGAATAACAGTAAATACAATAAAATATAACATATTCTGTCTTCTTCTTTTTCTGTGCAATAATCTTTATTGAACGAACTAACAGTATATATATATATATATATATATATATATATATATATATACACACAACGCAACAGTTCTTCAAGGTACCATTTAAACATATACAAAGGATTGTTAGTTAAACAAAGATATTAGAATAACATTAAATACAACAAAATATAACATATTCTGTCTTCTTCCTCTTTTGCCGGCCGTAGTGGCCGTGCGGTTAAAGGCGCTGCAGCCTGGAACCGCAAGACCGCTACGGTCGCAGGTTCGAATCCTGCCTCGGGCATGGATGTTTGTGATGTCCTTAGGTTAGTTAGGTTTAATTAGTTCTAAGTTCTAGGGGACTAATGACCTCAGCAGTTGAGTCCCATAGTGCTCAGAGCCATTTGAACCATTTTCCTCTTTTGTGCAATAATCTTTATTGAACAAACTAACAGTACACACACACACACACACACATATATATATATATATATATATATATATATATATATATATATATATATATATATATGGTGTTACAAAAAGGTACGGCCAAACTTTCAGGAAACAACATTCCTCAAACACAAATAAAGAAAAGATGTAATGTCGACATGAGTTCGGAAACGCTTAATTTCCATGTTAGAGCTCAATTTAGTTTCGTCCACGTACGCTCAATGGAGCACGTTATCATGATTTCATACGGGATACTCTACCTGTGTTGCTAAAACATGTGCCTTTACAAGTACGACACGACACAACGTGTGGTTCATGCACGATGGAGCTCCTGCACATTTCAGTCGAAGTGTTCGTACGCTTCTCAACAATAGATTCGGTGACCGATGGATTGGGAGAGGGGGACCAATTCCATGGCCTCCACGCTTTCCTGACCTCAACCCTCTTGACTTTCATTTATGGGGGCATTTGAAAGCTCTTGTCTACGCAACCCCGGTACCAAATGTAGAGACTCTTGGTGCTCGTATTGTGGACGGCTGTGATACAATATGCCATTCTCCAGGGCTGCATCAGCGCATCAGGGATTCCATGCGACGGAGGGTCGATGCATGTATCCTCGCTAACGGAGGACATTTTGAACATTTCCTGTAACGAGTGTTTGAAGTCACGCTGGTACGTTCTGTTGCTGTGTGTTTCCATTCCATGATTAATGTGATTTGAAGAGAAGTAATAAAATGAGCTCTAACATGGAAGGTAAGCGTTTCCGGACACATGTCCACATAACATATTTTCTTCCTTTGTGTGTGAGGAATGTTTCCTGAAAGTTTGGCCGTACCTTTTTGTAACACCCTATATATATATATATATATATATATATATATATATATATATATATATATATATATATATATACAGTTCTTCAAGGTACCATTTAAACATATACAAAAGATTGTTAGTTAAACAAAGATATTAGAATAGCATTAAATGCAACAAAATATAACATATTCTCCTTCCTTTTTTTTTTTTTGTCGATGCATGAGAAAGTGGATAAGGGTGTTGCCTTATGTGATGTGTAGGTATAGCATACCCCAACTTTTGGGGGGGGGGGGGGGTCAAGGAAGGCGCTGCGGAGATAACCGGCAAAAGTTGGTCGGTAAGATGGTTTTCGGGTGAGGGTGCTATGCGCGGTCACAACTTTGTACCAGAAGTCAAGGACTGTATGCGGACCACTCTAAAAGAGGTATTCTAAAGCCTGTCCGAAACCAGAAGAGTGTATGGTGCTTAGCAAGAGGGTAGTGAAATGTCTGGGGCAACAACAAGAAATCTGGGGTTACCGTTGTCGGCGGGGCACGGAGGTAAAGGCCCACGATTCATTGGATGAGTAGCCATACGTATCGTTTGAGGGTGCACGTTAAGACGGTGCTCGTCGGTGTCTTCGAGCTGACAGTCAGGGCAGAGTGAGGAGCTGGCCTGTCTTATGGGATAAAGTAGACTATTAGTCGGGAATTTGCCGTAGACTAAAACATACCATAGTGCAGACACAGACGACGATAAAAAGGGTGCATGCACACCCCCAAACCGTTCGCCAGTTAATGTCAGGATGCTGTAGCACCATGGGGTCGCAAGGGTTGGACAGCAGAAACAAACGATAATAATCTTTTGTACAGGGAGGACGGGTGACTGGAAGATCGGCCCGAACGTAGCTGTATTCTATGAAATAATTGGCGACGTGGTACAATAATGGAGAAATAGGTGCCACACTGATCGGTGGAACGAGAGAAGCTGGTCGGTGTACATCTAAGAGACTGAGTGTTAAGGACGGGACCGGCCCCTGCCAGTGCCGCAACAGAGTGTGGACAAAGAGTGCAGAAGATCGTGCCCGCACGTTGACGAGTCCGAGGCCACCTTTTGCAGGAGGCAGTGTTAGAGTGTTGTAGCGGACTTTGTAAAGTGCCCCTGCTGACACGAAATATACAAAGGCTGATTGGATGCGGCGGCCAAGGAGTAACGGCATTGGGAGGATCTGAGCGACGGGTAACAGTTTAGGGGCGACATACATGTTGACATAGGACACACGTTGGAGTTGGTTTAAGTCACGGTGCACTTGACCGCGGACATGGTGCCGAATCGACTGCAAAAGCCGCCGGTAAGCGAGGGCCACTGTGTGGTGTGTGGAGCTCCTAAATTCGATACCCAAGTAACGAAGGGTGGTACTGACTGGGAGTGGGGTCGGCACCATAGCCAGGAGGCCGCGCCAAATGTGCATCATAGTCGATTTACGGACATTAAGAATGCTACCAGAAAGACGTCCATACTGGTGGATCCATTGGATGGCATCATTGAGTTCCGTGGAGGAGCAGGTGAGACCAACTGAGCTACCCAAACACGACTCACGCCCTTCCTTACAGCTTTACTTCTGACAGTACGTTCAGTTTTACTAAGCTGTTTCAGAATCAAATAATGTAGAAGTTTACCAGCACCGTCTTTCTTTACATTCAAAGGGCATGTTTCACAGTGGTTAGAAAAACTATCAGGAGAAGCAAGAGTAGCCTACTGTGAAGCAAGATGTAACGCAGACAAACTCACGAGAAAGAAGAAACGGGAACTTCATCAAAGGCTGTTGAAAGCAGTAGAAGAAGCAAAGTTATCACGCTCGTTTCTTCAGGCCTCAAGATTCGCCATAGGTGTCTAAGGACAACGTACGGAGACGAATGAGACGGGTGAAGTGACACCGCCAGAAGAGCAGGCAAACCTATTTTAAAAAAAACATTTCGAGAACCTATTGAATCGGTGACAAATCAGAAGGGATCCCGCTTTGATAGTGTAGAAGTTTCTGAACCATCAGAGTAAGAAATCAGTGTTGCCCCAAAACTGCTCAAGGACAGCAAGGCCCCGGGAGGTAGTCGTATCACAGCTGAGATGCTTCACTTTGGAGGACAACCACTGATGGGTGCATGAAAGGGTTAATATCCACCATCTGGGAAGCGGATATAATTTCTGAAGAATCGCAGGAAGCAATTATGTGTCCCATCTTCAAGAAGGGTGAGACTACGCAAGTATCCAACTATCAAGGAATTTCAGTTCTAGAAATTGGATACCAGTTTTTTCAACTCTGCTGCTAAACCGAATGAAACCACTGCCTGAAGCAGCTGTAGGCACATGTCAATGTGGGATCGTCCCGGATGGTCTACCATTGACCACATATTTACTTTGAGGCAGCTGATAAAAAACTTCTAAGGGTTCACTCGGGAACTACACCTAATCTTTATCGATTTTCGGCAAGCTTATGACAGCACCGATCGCGTCACATTATGGGAAACGTTAGAGGAACTTGGCTTCCCACAGAAACTCATCCGTCTAATTGCAGCTTGCTACTCCCAGTCAACTTCTAAAGTACGGATCGGCAACCACCTATCACCAACTTTCACTATCCAAACTGGATTGAGACAAGGATATGCTTTGGCGCCAATATCATTCAACTTGGCCTTGGAAAATGTAAGTCGTGACACTTGCCGAGCCAGAGAAATGGAGATGGTGGGAGTAGACACAATTCTGGCATTTGCTGACGACGTTGTGATCCTTAGCGACACTCTAGAGCAAATGTCTGCTGAGTTCAAGTACCTGTGCTCAATATTAACTAACAAAAGTGAAGTGACGAAAGAAGTATATCAACGCATGACAAGTGCTAATCGCATGTTCTTTAGTCTGAACAATGTTTTTAAATCTCGTCTGATATGTCAGAAGAACAAAGTGCATCTCTACACGACACTGGTGAGGACATTACTTTTATACGGCTTTGAAACTTGGGCGACATCAGCGATGTCAGAAGATTCAATACGTGCGTTTGAAAGAAAGGTACTTCGAAAGATCGGAAAGAAGAAAGAAGGAATACCTGTATGACAGGTTTAGAAAGCCAAACATTGGACGGATATTGGGACAGAGGCGATTACGAAGGTTTGACGACATCTTACGAGCGGACAGACTCCTTCCTGTGAGAGTCCTCCACTGTCAACCCACGAAAAAACGCCCGATGGAACGCCCAAGAACGCGATGGAAGGATCGAGTGACGACGATCCTTCAGGAAGTGGAACCGGCGATCTTGGAGGACGACGCTAGAGACGGAAAAGATGGAGTGCAATCTGCAGCAAATATCTCCTCTCTTATGATTCACAGACTTTCCTTTATTGGGGTTTTTGTGTTTTTAATGTTTCCTTTTCCTATTGTACTTCTGCTGTAGGCCTCAAAGGCTCGTTAATGCAATAAATTATGTTAATGATAATGATGAAACCGATTTCCATAAAACCGCCGTTTCCTAAACGCAGTTTTTCCACCGCTCATTGTGCATAAATCTTAACTTCCACGTAAAGGTTTGCGAATTCAACCTTCCACCTACTAATATGAGTTACTATTTTCAAACCGTAAATAAACCACATCAAAGAAAGATTTCAGGCAAAGACATAGATGTCAGCCACAGATGCAGATGCCAGTCAAAAATATCAAAACAAAATAGCCATCAAACTGACAAAAATTCCGCTGAAGCAAGCAGTTTCCCAAATGTCGGAAAATGTGGGAGTGGCCGTCAGTAAAGAGTTAATCAGTTTAACAATTTAGAGGCATTTCTGAAGCTGCTATCGCGATAAAATTCACACACAACATAAACTGTGTACATCAAGAAAATAATATTTTCGAAAAATCAAGTTTTTGGACCAAAATCCATTATATCCCCAAATAAATCTGTGCAAACATAATCTGTGGTACGGTAATTTCTGACGTCTTTGGTCAAAGACGACGGGCTGTATCCCATTCTTTAGTAATCTAATCTATACTTAATCAGTCAGCAAAATTTTAAGAACATCGCGAAATGGAGCTACGGCAGCTGTTTGAAGGTAAGCCAACAACGAACACTTGTTTTCCGTCAAACCGTGAAACTCAAAACATAGACGCCAAACTGATGGCACCTTCCTGCAGAAGTATAAGTTTAATTCTGACATGTGTGTATATTTAACGAATATGGAGATCATCGACACTGCAGTTACACGCAGCGTAATTTGATTTTTCAAACCAGCCATCCAGACAGTTTATCAAGTTTTGTCTGACGCTGTTTGTGTTGGAGAAGCATGAATTTCATAAAGTGTGTCATCATAGAGTCCAGAAACACACGATCTTCATGCAGTACCATCAGAAAGAATACATTTTTATACGGATTTCTTACAATTTTACGTGAAGTTCAAACATTAAGGTGCATTTTAGTCAGCAAACAAGCCTTTTAAATCATGGGTGTGTTATAAACAGAATGAAATGCGATTTCAAATGATTGTTTCTACGTACGGCTAACCATATAAGGTCCGCCAGCTTTCGACGTTATGCCAGCGCAGTTTGTGCCCTCAGTCGCAGTACAATACGCGGCCCACATTGTGTTGGTTTCTCGTCTACCTAGAACTTAACCACTAGAGGTCGCTGAAAACCGATGATTTAATAACTTGATTCTTCTCGCTGCCCCCTCTGACGATAAAATGATACTGTAAGCAACGGGCCTGGGATTGTAACCGTCATTGTTTAATTCCGTGTTTCATTCCGGTACTAAGTAATTTGCAACATATATGACTTCTTACGCCATTGTGCAGCCCCGGATCTGATACAGCAGGTATTAACCGTTCACTGTAAGAAGAGCAATTGACGACTAGAGCAGCTGCTTTTACTGAAGCTGAAGACTGTGCATAGCTCCAGAGTGATTTTCACTTGCTTTCGGTAGCTACAATTTTTTTCCATCAGTCTTCTTCCTGGTTTGATGCGGCTCGAGAACGAATTACTCTCCTGTGCCAATCTCTCCATCACGGGGTAGCACTTGCAGTCTACGTCCTAATTATTTGCTGTAAGTATTCCAGTCTTTGTCTTCGTGTAGCTTTCATCCTCTACAGCTACCATTACTACAGTGGAAGTCATCTTTCTGTCTAGGTTATCTTGCTATCTAGGTGGCAGAATTTCTTGACTTCATTTACTTCGTGATCCCCCCAATTCTGAAGTTAAGTTTCTCCCTGTTTTCATTTCTGCTACGTCTCATTACTTTCTCTTTCTTCGATTTACTATCAATCCATATTTTGTACTCATTTAGACTGTTGATTCCATTCAACATATAATGTAATTCTTCTTCACTTTCACTGTCATCAGTGAATCTTACCACTGGTATCCTTTCACCTTGCATTTTGAGCCCACTCTTGTACTTTTCTTTTATCTGCATCGCCGGCCGGTGTGGCCGTGCGGTTAAAGGCGCTTCAGTCTGGAACCGCGTGACCGCTACGGTCGCAGGTTCGAATCCTGCCTCGGGCATGGATGTGTGTGATGTCCTTAGGTTAGTTAGGTTTAAGTAGTTCTAAGTTCTAGGGGACTGATGACCACAGCAGTTAAGTCCCATAG
This sequence comes from Schistocerca americana, assembly GCF_021461395.2. Classification (NCBI taxonomy): domain Eukaryota; kingdom Metazoa; phylum Arthropoda; class Insecta; order Orthoptera; family Acrididae; genus Schistocerca; species Schistocerca americana. The sequence goes on along the minus strand of NC_060125.1, from coordinate 588,266,146 downwards.
TGCTCAGAGCCCTTTTGAACCATTTTTTTTATCTGCATCATTGTTTCTTCTCTGTATAAATGGAACAGAGGGGACGAAAGACTCCATCCATGGCTTACATCGTTTTTAATCTGAGCACTTCGACTTGCCCTTCTACTCTTATTTTTCCCTTCTGGTTCTTGTGCATATTGTGTATTACCTGACTTTTCATGCAACTTACACCTACTTTTCTCAGAATTGCACCATTTGACATAGTCGAACGCCTTTTCCAGGTCGACAGTTCCTACCAACGTGTGTTGATTTTTCTTTACACTTGCCTCTGTTATAAATCACAATGTCAGAACTGCCTGTCTGGAGTCTGTACCTTTCCTAAAGCCCAAATGATCGTCATCAAACATATCCTCAACTTCCGTTTCCAGATGCATGAGCTGTTACGCTGATTGTGCTATGATTCTCGCACTTGTCTGCTCTTGCAGTCTTTGGAACTGTGTGGATGATGTTTATCCGTAAATCACATGGTATATCGCCAGACTCACATATTCTACTCACCACCGTCTATAGTCGTTTTCTCCCACTCCCCCCAATGGCTTTATAAATTTCAGTGTAATATTATCGATCCCTTCTGGTTTTCCAAAGCTCTTTTAAATTCTGTTTCTAATAGTGGATCCCCTATTTCCTCCCTGCAGAGTCCTGTTTCTCCCTCTGTCGGTAGACAAGTCCTCCCTTTTATAGAGGACTTCAATGTGCTGTTTCCACCCATCCGCTTTCTCCTCTGTATTTAATAGTGGAATTCCCAGTGCACTCTTAGTGCTACCACCACTATTTTTAGTTTCACCGAGACTGTTTTCACTTTTATACATGCTGAGTCATTTCTTCTTCGATTCACTTTTTTGTGCATCCATTTCGCCTTAGCTTCGCTGTTCTTCCTACTTATTTTCTTTTTTTAGTGACTTGTATTTCTGTATTTCTGAATTTCCATAATCGTTTTCGTACTTCCTTCTTTCATCGATCAGCTGTTACCCATGGTCTCTTCACAATTACCTTATTTGTACCTTCAGCTGTCTTACCAACACTTTTTAGAGATGTCCACTCCTGTTCAGCAGAACTACCTACAGAGCTATTCGTTATAGTAGTATCTATAGCCTCAGAGAACTTCAAGCGTATCTCTTCCTTAGTACTTCCGTATCCCACTTCTTTGCGCTATGACCCTTCCTAACTAATCTCTTAAACTTCAGCCTACTCTTCATCACTACTAAATTGTAATCTAAGCCTATATCAGCTTTTGGGTACGCCTTACTATCTAGTAGCTGATTTCGGAATCTCTACCTGGCCAGGATGTACTCAAACTGAAATCTTCCCATATCTACCTGCTTTTTCCAAGCATACCTACTCCTCTTGTGATTCTTGAACAGAATATACCCTATTACTAGCTGAGCTGAAATTTATTACAGAACACAGTCTTACCCCTCTGTCAATTCTTGTCCCAAGCCCTTATTCTCCTGTAACCCTTCCTTTTATACCTTCTCCTACAACGGCATACCAGTCCCCCACGACTGTTAGATTTTCATATTCCTTTACATACTGAAGTACCTGTTCAGTATCCTGTTATACTTTCTCTATCTCTTAATCCTCTGCTTCCGTCATCGTTATATATACCTGAACTATCGTTGTCGGTGTTGGTTTGCTGGCGATTCTGATAAGAACAACCCTATCACTGAACTGTTCACAGCAACTCGCGTGCTGCCGTACCTTACTATTCATAACGAATCCTACTCCAGTTATACCATATTCTGCTGCTTGTGATATTACCCTACACTCATCTGACCAGAAACTCCTGTCTTCTTTCCATTTTACTTCACTGACCGCCACCATATCTATATTGGCCCTTAGAATGTCCCTTTTAAGATTTTCTGGCTTCCCTACCACGTTCAAACTTCTGACATTCCAGGCCTCGAGTCGCAGAACGTTATCCTCTCGTTGACTTTTCAGTTTTTTTCCTCGTGGTCACCTCCTCATTGGCAGTCCCCTCCTGGCGATCCGAAAGGAGGATTTGTCCGGAATCTTTGTCGAATGTAGAGTTCATCATGATACTTTTCAGTTACAGGCCACATGTCCTGTGGATACACATTATGTGTCTTTAATGGTGTGCTTTGCAATGCCTTCTTCATCCTCATGCCATTGATTATTACTGATTCTTTCGCCATTACGAGGTTTTACCACCCCAAGGGCAAGAGAGTGCCCTTAACCCATGTCCGTTACTACTGCGTCTTTGATAAGTCCGTTGGCTGAATGAGGGTGACGTCTTATGTCGGAAGTCTTCAGCCACCAGTGATGATGATTTTTCATTCAAAATTTAAACGGTGGTAAGTTTAGAACACGGGGCCGATGGCGCTTTGTTTATTAATCAAAGTCGCTACCTCTAGTACTCAAAGAACCTGAAGACAGCATCTTCACCTCATGCTTCACATGCATTGTGTCAGGATGACTTCCGAAACCAACGTTGATTTTCGTAGGGGTAAGTATTTCATTTGACAGAATGATTTTACCAATTCCTCCATTTTGCTTTTCATTTTAATTTTTCATTGTCTTTCTTCATATCTTTCTTCGGCTGACATGGGCGCCCCGACCTCGACGGTCATTGGGCAATGCCCAGTTGAGCCTCCCTAGTTACGCCCATGCTGCGCTCTTGTTTGTAACAGGAGTGTAACAGCTAAGAGAACTTTTTCTCAGTAATTTTTATGAAGCAACGTATCGGTCACGCTAATTTCTCCTAAGCTCGTGTTTATTTGCTTACAAGAGAGCACGTTACCTGCTGGCAATGTTTCTGCCAACTGAATTAGCATTCAATTATTACTCCGAAAAAGTGAACCTGGGGACTTCCATCTCTCCATCACACTATAGATCACTAGATAAGTATTTCCAACATTATTTCAACAAAGCCACCAGATTCCTCCTCCTCTATTCCTTCTTTCATTCATTCATTGTTGAGTGCAAAATGCCGCAACTGCTGATGTAATGTTATCAAACATTCATTTTTGTATAAGGCCGCACAGTACGTCAACCAAGAAAGAAAAAAGCTATTGGTAACTATGTGATCAAAATTAACCGGACAAGTATTAGCGGACAGTAATATGAGGTGTGTCCACCCATCGCCGTTGTGAAGGCTTGAACCCCGTTAGTGACAGTTTCTGTGAGCAGTCTGAAAATCTGTGGGGGAATGGAAGCCAATTCTTCGTGAAGTGCAGATACTGGCGTTAGGCACTGGCGTCTGAAGCTAAGGCGACGTTTTGAGTCCGAGTAAGCACTCTGGGTAGACCAGTCCATTCAGGAATGACAAGGCGCTCGGTCGTGCTGATACAAACAACCATCGTCTCCGTACTCTTCCCTTAGTATACGCAGTACTCAATGCCGTAACTCCTTCCGCACTTAGCTTTTTATTAAGCGCAATAAAGAGTTCTAAGCAAAGAAGGGAAAGCAGAAAGATGGAAGGAGTATATAGAGGGTCTATACAAGGGCGATGTACTTGAGGACAATATTATGGAAATTTAAGAGGATGTAGATGAAATGGGAGATATGATACTGCGTGAAGAGTTTGGCAGAGCACTGGAAGACCTAAGTCGAAACTAGGCCCCGGAAGTAGATAAGATTCCATTAGAACTACTGACAGTCTTGGGAGTGCCAGTCCTGACAAAACTCTACCATGTGGTGAGCAAAATATACGAGATAGGCGAAATACCCTCAAACTTCAAGAAGAATATATTAATTCCAATCCCAAAGAAAGCAGGTGTTGACAGATGTGAAAATTACCGAACTATCAGTTTAATGATTCACGGCTGCAAAATACTAACGTGAATTCTTTACAGAGGAATGGAAAAACTGTTAGAAGCCGACCTTGGGGAAGATCAGTTTCGATTCCGTAGAATTGTTGGAACACATGAGGCAATACTGACCCTACGACTTATCTTAGAAAATAGATTAAGGAAAGGTAAACCTACGTATCTAGCATTTGTAGACTTAGAGAAAGCTTTTGACAATGTTGACTGGAATACTCTCTTTCAAATTCTGAAGGTGGCAGGGGTAAAATACAGGGAGCGAAAGGCTATTTACAATTTGTACAGAAACCAGATGGCAGTTATAAGAGTCGAGGGCATGAAAGGGAAGCAGTGGTTGGGAGGGTAGTGAGACAGGATTGTAGCCTCTCCCCGATGTTATTCAATCTGTATATTGAGCAAGCAGTGAAGGAAACAAATGAAAAATTTGGAGTAGGAATTAAAATCCATGTAGAAGAAGTAACAAGTTGGAGGTTCGCCGATGGCATTGTAATTCTGTCAGAGACAGCAAAGGACTTGGCAGAGCAGTTGAATGGAACGGACAGTGTCTTGAAAGGAGGATATAAGATGAACATCAACAAAAGCAAAAGGAGGATAATGGAATGTAGTCGAATTAAATCGGGTGATGCTGAAGGAATTACATTAGGAAATGAGACACGTAAAGTAGTAAAGGAGGTTTGTTATTTGGGGAGCAAAATAACTGATGATGGTCGAAGTAGAGAGGATATAAAATGTAGACTGGCAATGGCTAGGAAATTGTTTCTGAAGAAGAGAAATTTGTTAACATCGAGTATAGATTTGTCAGGAAGTATTTTCTGAGAGTATTTGTATGGAATGTAGCCATGTATGGAAGTGAAATATGGACGATAAATAGTTTGGACAAGAAGAGAATAGAAGCTTTCGAAACGTTGTGCTACAGAAGATTGCTGAAGATTAGATGGGTAGATCACATAACTATTTAGGAGGTACTGTATAGAATTGGGGAGAAGAGATATTTGTGGCACACCTTGACTAGAAGAAGGGATCGGTTGGTAGGACATGTTCTGAGGCGTCAAGGGATCACCAATTTGGTACGGGAGGGCAGCGTGAAGGGTAAAAATCGTAGAGGGAGCCGAAGAGATGAATACTCTAAGCAGATTGAGAAGGATTTAGGCTGCAGTCCGTACTGAGAGATGAAGCAGCTTGCACAGGATAGAGTAGCATGGCGAGCTGCATCAAACCAGTCCCAGGACTGAAGGCCTCAACAACAACAACAACAAAGATATCACACCTTACGCACAATAAACACCCCATACCATAACCCGACTTTCTCTATACTTCACTGTTGGTACTACAGATGATTTTATGTACGTTCTAGAGGCATTCGGCAAATACAAAACCCTCCATCGGTATATCAGAGGGTACTGCGTGATTAATCAACACAAATCACTAATTTACCTGCCATTCGTCATACACGGTCTTTTAATGTTGATCTTGGCATCACCCCAAGCAGCGCTCAGCACTGACCGCAGAAGTGTGTAGCTTATGAGGGGCTGCTAGACCGATGTACCTCGTTCTTTCTGAGTCCCATTCACTGTGGTATCTGGACCACTGGTGGCGCTTGGGAATTCCAAGTGATAGTTTCTGCTGACTTTATTCGATTTTTTGCGATGTTCGATGGACCCTTTCCGTCAGTACAAGCGGTCTTCCTGGTCTTTGGTTTAGTTGTGGTTTTCCCTTCACATTTCCCGTTATTGTTTCATCTCCGACAGTCGACTTGGGCACCTTTAGAGTGGCTGAAATGTCCCTGATGAATTTATTGCTCGCGTGACATCCAGTGACTGGTCAACGTTCGTAGTCATTAATTAGGCTCTACCGAACGAAACATATTGCTGTTACTGCTTCTCTCCTAACTGTACAATACTCCCCGCGTCCCTTTACACTAGCTGGTCCACCTCTCGTCACATTTAATAGTCAATTGTGCATTACAAAGTGGTGTCCGGATACTGTTGTACATACACGAAGTATTCTTGGAAGAACGTTTAGAGAATTGTGAAGGTGGTTCTGTGAGTTTTGAAGGACATATTAGGATCACAAACAGAATTTGAGCCGTGGCACGACTACCGCCAGTGTTCTCGCATTTACAATGGCGTCGCTGCCATCGATTATAGGTTCACTATCTTTGCCTTCCGCGATTCAGGCCAGTGATCGGGTGGTTAACGGGGGGAGAAAGGAGACAGCAGAGTGGTATTCGCAGGGTCGGAGTTGGCTTGTTGACGTTTACCGTGAGGCTTGTGGTACGACGCCTGTACGCTATGGGCAGGGTCAGCGAGAGATCCCGGCAGTGACTTGATGGGACCTCGGGTTTGGTATAGCGGTGGTGCACTGTTGTTTTTTGGGGCTTTTCTACTGCGAAGGCATGTAAAGACTCTTGGTACTGGCCATTGAAATTGAGATGTGTCTATGGCGTGACGGAGGAAATGTGTGATGCTCGCCGCTGTAGCATGTGAAAACGCTTCGTCTACTTCGTGTCTGTGCAGGAAATTATGTGAAGTAAATAGCTGATACCACGGCGACGTCTTGCTCTCACGCGTTGTTGAATACATTTCGGAATTACTGAGTGGTGAAGATATCCCACGTTTGAAGCAAATTAAGCCATTTGCACCATACTAAAGTACTGTTTTATTCTGCGTAAATCTGTGTCAGTTGTATGTGTATTTATAAGCCCTTCTTCAGTTGCAGAAGTTATAGAAGTGTCTAAACAGAGAGCTATGTGGAAAGGGATGTAAAGTTGAAACCATTCCAATAAGTGAATACACTCGAACTCTGTATTACTAAAGGTGCCTTTCGATACCAGCACCTACCTTGGGTAATAAGTGTTATTCGGAGGTTGTCATGGTACTGTAAGTAATTATTATACACATAATTGTTTATTCTGATTAGACTAAATTGGAGATGTAAGGTCGGTTGTGTGCCGCTGTAAATTACTATTGCCTCCTCTGTATGGCAGCCAGCATTGTCAGTGGCTTAAATCATTATTCCTGTCATATTTCGAGTTTTGTATTCGCGGGTTTGCTTAAGCTGATGCTGTTGAGTTGTAAGGCCTATAAACAAGCAAGTCAAACTGAGTATTCTATGAGCTCAAGACGATATTCTATTACGTGGTACCTTAGTTTGTTATAGGTTAGAAGTTTTTTACGTGTTATTAATATTCTGCTGTTTGCTTTCTCTAAAGAGGAGCTAGTTGTGTGACGTAGTTGTTTACATATTATTAGTGTGTTACGCGTTGTGCCTTTTCATGTTAATTGTTTTTAAGAAGCTACAAATGACTTTGTGTATGTTGCAGATAGCTGAAACTGACGTGTTCACGGGGTCGCGACCTGACGGGGTTGATAGAGGCCCTTTTTACTACGGCACATCCGGCTCTCTTCCTTCAGTACATTTGTCTCGCTTATATCGTTTCTACGTTTGTCGAGTGGAATTGGGGCTTACTGTAATCACCTTATACGTTGAAGTTAAGTATCTCCCTTGCCATGGCGCGAACCTTCGTGAATATAGTCGTATTCTCATCTGTAAAGATTGACAGTCTTATTCATTTGTTCTCGTCACATGTATGATTATTTATCTTGTTATATTTAATGTCAGTAAAATGTAAGTGTTAGCGAGGTCCGAATTGGGACGTTGTATTCTCCTCTTGTGGAAACAAATTTAAGTGATTTTATTCCTTTTTAAGTAGGTTTTAGATGCGTACATTTTGCCTCCATCTTTGGCTTCCACGTTAATTAAAATTACAATAAAGGTTAATTGGCAACGGAGGGTTTCGTGTATTTATTAGTTGCTAAGTGGATCCTAAGTTAAGTGCAGGTACCCTACCAGAATTCATAACATGAAAGGGAAAATACGCATCTCAGTAAACACCATTTGCGGAAATGAGAGGGTAAAACCAACATGCGCTATGGTACACAGCTTTTGACAATATAAGATTGATGGTTCCTTTGAAAGGGCACGGCCATCTCCCTTCCCCATCCTTCCCTAGTCTGATGGAACCGATGACCGTGTCGTTTGGTCCTCTCCGCTAAATCAACCAACCAACCAACCAACAATGGAAGAAGAAAAATAAGTGCTTTCAGATACGAAGGATGTCAAGAAAGCAAGTTCCGATCGGTCGCTAAATGGAGACCACGGTGAAAAAATCCAATGGAACCTTTCACAGATGTGTTGGGCAGTGTGATTTACACCAGTCGTTGGGGTCACGTTTCACTTTGCAGTTCTGAGCGCACGGTGAGAACATAAAGATGCCTAGAAAATAGTGTTTTCGAGACATTTCGCCTGATTTCATGCTAGCTCACATAAAGCAATTGCCTCTTCATGAAAATTCTCGGCCGGACACTCCAGGGACAATGAATACACTCCTGCAGCGTTTTCTATGTGAAGTGTCTTGTCATCCTCCATATTTTCCGGACGTTGCTCTCTCTGATTTTCATCGCTGTTTGAGTTTTAACTGAAATAACGTATGTGCGATGCTAGAAGAGAAACTTTATCGTTGGTTAATGTGTTGTGTACATAGTTCCGCGTAGTCAGCGCGCACACAACATTAACACTAGCGCGCGCCCCGCTAAGCACAACAGTGCAGGCGCGACGCTCGTCCGTCTCCGCACTACGAGATGGCGCTGTCTTAGAGACGGACCAAATTCTGCTTCCGCCGATCCGCGTATTAATATGTAACGCAGCCAATGAGATTGCTGCTAACGTAGAACCTTTTCTCCTCGCTGATCACACTCGCGCAGTGATACCTGATTGCGCGAGGTATTATAACGTGTGTACAGACCTCCAGTTAATCAGTCTGCATTTGTCTGCATTAGTCTGCATTTGTCTGCATTTGTCTGCCTTAGTCTGCATTAGTCTGTAGTCAAGTTTCAGTCTGCGCCTAATAAGATTATCATATTGCCGTACATAGCCATGAAGATAAATGAATAGACATTTTGTCAAGTAGCAGAGATATGTGAGAATAAGAGACCAAAGGAACTTCTGATGGTCAATTGAAAACAGCATCCAGAATCAAGTTAAGTAATTTCTATGCTTTTTATTATTTTCATAAATATTGCATGGGGGCTTAATTAAATATTAATGAATGCAATGCAAATACTTTTTAATTTTTAGTAGCTAACTGTCCGGTTACACTGTGTCGTAAACGGTTGGCCCTTACTGGTTTTAGTACGCAATCTGACTGCATACAATAATAACAAAAAATGAAAGAAAATTTCCGTTAACACAATTAATTAATTAAGTCCCCAGCAACTATAAAACGTACGAAACCAAAGCACAAGTGTAACTGTTCTGTGTGTGGAAGTGTGATTCAACGTACACATCTGGCACGGTTCTTCGTCAGTAAGACAAGATATTTTGAACACCATTTATACTGACGCAATTAAAAAAAAACAGAAATACTATAATTGCGTAAGGAAACCAGAATTACACTCTAATACAAGAACACAAGCCAGATGCTTTGTTGACTGAACCTGTAATGACGCATTATTTAAGACACTGAAATAATAAAAAAAGGGGAATTTTTTTACCTTCATATATATTGACGAAAAGCACTCTGATCATTACAATACCTCCATTCGAACAACATCTGCTGTCTAGCCCAAATGCATAAAACATGGCCTCAAATAGTACAGCTATCAATATCCTCTCGGCAAGATCTGCACAACCACTCACTACGACGACATCTCAACAACGACTTGACTCCTACTACTTCTCAACAAGCACTGACCACTGCCACATCTCGACAAGCACTGCCAGTGGAGGCGGCGGAATAAAACTCTTTGGCGCAATCTCTGACGCTGTGGCTCAGTGTAGCCACCTTTCAATATGTGTGAAAATTAATCAAGTTCTGTTTAAAGTTGGTCACCGTCAATCTGCTACTCGAAGTGTGCAAGTGGCATTTCTATCGTCTGCAGAAGATAAACACGCCACGATAAGACCACGAGACACATTGCTGACACTCGCCTACTTCGTTAGAGCGACAAGTCAAATAATCTGATGGTGTGTGTACCGAAGGTCTTACAGTACACACACCACATAATGAAATAAACAAATCTTCACTTAAAATATTATACTGCAATAATGAAATAATCAAATCTTCACTTAAAATATTATACTGCAATTTTTTTTCAGAACGCCGGAATAGATGCAGCCTTAATGCATACATATGCGACGAACTGCCTCCTATCGAGTGCTACTGATGTAATTACATGCTCAGCCCTACTTAAAGGCAGTTGTTTGAAAACGATTAGCGACTGACGAACTCTCGAGGATGCCTGCAGGGGGCGCTTCGCGGTGCGTCGTGACAGAGTACCATTAAAGCTCTTCACGGAACTCTTTATCGAAATTGCTCCTCGCTACTTGCCAAACTTTGAAGTACACTCGGCAGCTGCATGAAGAAATCTGTCGGCTAAACACGCAAACTGCTTCGGCAGTCGTGACGAGTAAGGGCTGGTTAGAGCTGCAGCAGAACCAAATTTTTCGGGACGAATACGTCTGCAAAGTAGCAACTGATTTTTTACGCTCTGACAGGTATTGCTTTGAAGTACCTAAAGCGGGAACAAATATTGTGGCTCCCTCGGAGTAGTCCCTGGATTGTTTCAGCACAACTGAAACACATCCGGCTGTAATGTAGCCACTCAGTTCCATATCCCATAGATCGTATTCACTAATAAACATCGGGATGTGAGTTGTGTGAGTTGAACTAAGGACTGCTCAGACTGTTAATAAATACTTACATGGACGTACGTTGACAGTTTACTGGTTTGTAATTCACTGCTTATCTATATTCAGCAATTCGTCTGTGGAGTAGAAGAATTTGTGGCCATGATGGTCTAGCGGTTAGAGCAGTGGTCGCAATCAAGTAGGCGTATAGCAAGCGGTTCTCATCCGCATTTTCTATACCAATGTCAAAGCTGTAAAACCTTCGTGTCTGTCTGTTTCCAACATTCTAATCTTCAAAACTACTAGATGGATTTCACAGGTAACTTGAGCGTAGCTTGGGGCAACGTGCAGGCTTTATTTTGTCAAAATGATACCACGAGAAAAAATGGATCATGATTTAAACTTTTATATAAACACATCGTGTCTGTTTGTGTGAACACGCTGTTCTGCAAAACTACTAGACGAAGTTTTGGGGTTTAAGACGTCCCGAACTTTTACACGAAATTAATCAAAAGTAATATAACCATGCTAGACAACTCTCTTGGGGCGGCGGGGAACATTATTATATGATTCTACTTGTTGTTAGTTTATGTAGTTAGTGTTTGCAGTTGGCCGTCTTTCTCACGCAAGCCTGTAAACTATTTTTGTGATCAGACAGAAAGCGATGGAGAACATACTGACCACAGTTTCCAGTCTGCACGTCCACATTCTAGTCCAGCCTACTGAAAGAAATGTTTCTATTCTTCTTCTGCTTAGCGGGGTCAGGACTATGGTGAAAAATGAAGGTATAGAGTTCCACTTCCTACATATATTCAGTAAAGTATCTCATGTACAACAATGTGAAAGTCACTATGTTCAATTGACAGTAAATCTTTCTAACCTAAACAGCACTATTACCAGTTCAGAAGCGAACTCTACGGTACGTTCCTACCATATTGTCTTACGCCATGACTACTGATACTCAAATAAATGTTCGAAATAAATGCTCGCTACAGAAGTGGAAACAATAGTCACCACTTGTCACGCCGATTTGAAGAATTCACGGACGGGACACTAACGGATACTTTAGCAAAATCTAAGCGATCAAGGTCGGTTTACAATGCTTGCGTATTCACTATCAGTTATTACAGAAAATACAAGTTTTGTCACAGTCTGTCTCTGACGTCATCCGAGGCAGAGCGTTTGACAGGCGCGGATCTTACAGTGGCTGAGTGGGAAGTGAACCTTCCTCTTGCCTCTCAGGCCGTATTTATGTATGTGCCGCAGCGGACGACCGTGGGAACATCTGTTTTTGTCTGCCTTATGAACACGTCAGCAGCCCCTGAACGACCGCTTTCTCGGACACATAATCTTTAATAACAAAGTTATGAATTAATTTAGAATCTTCTTATTTTTTGCGTGCATCCAGGTAAGTTGGTTGAAATCAGAGCAATAAAAACTTTGCTTCTAGAATTTGTAGAGTGGAACTGACAGTAGATCGTTACCTCTGAACTACAACTGCAAAAGACCTTGTTTTGGTTGTTATTAATATTTTGCTCCTAAAATTTGTTATAGCTCTATTACTTAATAAATTTTCTCATGTGCTGTAACCAAAATTTTCTAGCATTAAAATTACAGGTAACTTGATCAACTACAAATGGGTGTGTTTTAGTTAGAAATTTGGTTTTCATTAAATTACTCGAAAACTATTAGAGGTAGCTTAACGTGATCTGTTTGTTATTATTTTTAAGTTGAACTGAAGCAACATACAAATTTTTACATTTCTAATCCATAGCGCCTTCTATTATTCTTAAAGACGTGGATTCTGACTATAATTTTTATTCTATTATGTTGAAACTTGCACCATTTATTTTTGACATGCATTGGCACATTATGACCAAATTCTGGCTTTATATCTTTATTATCTAGGGCCAATTAATTTCTTCTTAAAAGGGTATTTTTATGAAAACTATTGATTTAATTACTTTAAGACTTGACATTTAAAACGTTATTACATTAACGTATATGTTAAAAAAGTATGGAAAAGAAATTTTGGCTTTCAATTTTATACGTAATTATGGTGCAGTAGTTGTGCGCTACTCACAGACGCAAAAAGGTGACGTGGCACCACTTTCAGTGAACTGGGGTAAGTCCCGGCACACTCGCACGCCTCTGTATAATCGCAAAAGATACAGCACTTGTTTCGCTTCATTACCCTCTACACACTTTAGTGAAAATTTTTATTTTTGAACAAAATGAAATATTTAGAAACAAGGAACGTAATTCCAACTGACCTCTTTTAAAATGAAATTAATGTTTAGAGAACACCTTACCTCTAGAATGAGATTTTCACTCTGCAGCGGAGTGTGCGCTGATATGAAACTTCCTGGAAGATTAAAACTGTGTGCCCGACCGAGACTCGAACTCGGGACCTTTGCCTTTCGCGGGTAAGTGCTCTACCAACTGAGCTACCGAGCACGACTGACGGCCGATACTCACAGCTCCACTTCTGCCAGTACCTCGTCTCCTACCTTCCAAACTTAACAGAAACTCTCCTGCGAACCTTGCAGAACTAGCACTCCTGAAAGAAAGGATATTGCGGAGACATGGCTTAGCCACAGCCTGGGGGATGTTTCCAGAATGAGATTTTCACTCTGCAGCGGAGTGTGCGCTGATATGAAACTTCCTGGCAGATTAAAACTGTGTGCCCGACCGAGACTCGAACTCGGGACCTTTGCCTTTCGCGGGCAAGTGCTCTACCAACTGAGCTACCGAAGCACGAGTTCGAACATATCGTTATTTTATGATTTGCATTCCCCAAGATATTTGTAGGATTCTGTCGCGCTTGGGTAGTTCAATTGATAGAGCATTTGCCCGCGATAGGCAAAGGTCCCGAGTTGGAGTCTCGGTCCTGCACACAGTTTTAATCTGCCAGGAGGTTTCAATAAAAATAGATTCGAAGACAGAAACTGTTACTAACAACTTTGCTGACCTACAACTTGCATGTAGGGACATACTCCGGTCGGTAGGGCAGTTGAACTCGGAAGTGAGTGAAGTACAAGAAACTCTGTCTGAATTGAGTAAAAATAGAATTACAACAAAGTAAAACGACGCTAAAACGTGATTTTCCTCAGTGGAAGCATGAGGTGGAAGAACACTTAGGCAAACTGGAAAACGAACTGTCAGTTGAGCGCAATAATGCAGGCATAAACCCAGCAGCTGTATCAACAAACAATTCGCACATGCATTTACCGTCTCCACAATCGGATGTGTCGTACAGAGAAACACCGTACAACACTTACACAAATGAGTGGTATTCATCGAGTGATACGGGGTCAGAAAATGCTTTGACGAACATCTAGTTGCAGGAGAGTTTGCTCAAGCATCGTCAGTTTCAGACGCACAACCCAGACAAGAAAGAGGGTCAACACTCCGTTGTTTTTATAAAGAGTTTCAAAGTGATACTGCCCTGATCTTGGACAGACACCCAGAGAATACAGTTTGTTGCCTCATGTGTAAAAGGAGAATGTGCGCTGTGGGTATCTGAAATTTTAAAGAAATTTGAAACGTATCAACAATTCGAGAGGGCTTTCTTATCAAAGTTCTGGTCTCCAGACAAGCAAGAGAGATTGAGAAAAGAAGTGTGCTCACCTGAGGTTTACAACAGCAAACAAGGTATTCTAAGGAATTACTTCGAGAAATATATCAACGCCACAAGATATTGGATGATCCCATATCATTAAAAGAAGTTATTTGAATTTTAAAGGTAAAATAACCTTTAAATTTAAAAGCTATTGAAAGAAGCTGAAAATGACATTGAGCAGTTCATGTCTGTTGTTGACTCGATAGACACACAGCAGTGGACTCAAGACAACGGGTAGGCTAATAGTAAGGACAAAGCGTACCACAATGATAGTAGTAATGTGAGCCAGAACCGAAACCAAAACAATAACGGCATCGGTAATCGGAATGGAAATAACCGAAATACATCACAGCAATGTCATAAAAGTAACCATGCACAGGAAGGTAACAACCGACAGCACTTCTAAAAGAAAAGAAAGGCTGACGATATTCAGAGTAATCCCGGTTAACGGAATGAGAACCACAGGAATAATCAGGGTAACAAAATAATGCCACAAACATGGTCAAACAACGTATAAGCAAATTGACAATCGAATACTGCATCACCAAACAATGGGCAACATCATTCGACTCAGAATAATAACCCAAACAAAAGTAATCAGAATAACAGTAATAATACTGTGAACTGTTTAGTAAAAAACAAACCCGTGAGGCTAATTGAAGTGTTTGGAAATAATCAAACTCCAAATACCCTGCTAATAAACTAATTTCGATCATATCGAGCTCTTGGAAGGCGATCATGGGTAGTGTAGGGGGCACTAAAACAGATCCATTTGATGCGTTATAATAATTGTGTTGATATTCGTGATTAATTGTTCTCTGAGGAAAATTCCGATACAAAGGAAAATAACACATTGGTACAGACTGCAGTTGAAGCTGAATCAGGTAAAATATCTACAGCAGTAATAATTGACACCGGTTCATCGGCGAACGTTCTTTCCTAGTATTTATTTAAACAAATTTTGGAGTCAGATTACTTAAGTGAGCAGCAGAGAAATTAACTATGTAATGTCTTGTATAGACATCTACGACTCTTTGCAGAAAAGTCAGGTATAATAAAAGGAAACATATATCACATGCAAGTTAAGCCTCATGAAACGTCACACAACCTATAGTATTTATTGGACCAAGAGACAGGCAGTAAACAACGAAATCAAGAAAATGCTTGAATTGGGAATAGTAGGAACATCCTATGAAACAAAATTAGCAGTTTATATCCACGTAAGAATCTCGAGAAATTTATTTCGTAAATGTAGCATTTGTATTGTATATATCTGAGTAAATATTTCATTTCTATTTTCATGTACACAGTACAGCTAGTTGTGAGAAGAAAAGTGTCAAAACCGTTATATGGATGTTGTAAAGAGAAGCGGAAATGCATTCAAAAAACACTAAGAATTGACTGAAAAACTCAATTTTACTTGTAAAACCAAAACCTGTCTTATAAAGACACCTCATGTGATAAACTGTAAATAGCAGTATAGTTTTCTAGACAGAATTTGTGTATAGTGTGTTACTTTCATGATTATTTATTTACTCTTTGTCTCCAAAATATTTGACTAGTTGTAAATACTGTAACTATACATGTCAGAAGTACACGTCCTACAAGCTCAATATAAAGGATTTGAATTATAGTAGATGTACTCGTGTACATAAATACTAAAGGACTATTTTCTACAGGATGATGTCCGGTGTCAATGCTTACCCATCAGGCAAGGGGGTCAGTAATCTATCTTGCGATTAAACTATGTGCTTATTTTGGCACTTACTGATGCCTTCAGACATTAGTTTTGCATTTCAGAGTTACTTTTATGCGTGATTGCTTATGAGTATGGAGCAAGATCGGGAATGGCTCTTGAACTGGGTTGTCTTGGAACAAAGATATAATATGAGTGCTACATACTTACGAAACACATACATGCAAAGCACTGTCGCATAACGCATAAAATAATGGCCAAACACAATTCGTATCACAAATTTTGAAAGATATTGCAAAAACTGATATAATTAATGTCATCTACAGCCCTGTTCTTATGTAAGTATTAAACAAATAATGTGAGGTGATGTCGTATCCAACGATTCTCCACACAGCGAACACACAAGCTAATCTGGGCATTGTATTTAACACATAGCTTCAATATCAGCTTAATTTCTACATCTACATCTGTATCTACATGGATACTCTGCAAATCACATTTAAGTGTCTGGTAGAGGGTTCATCGAACCACCTTCACAATCCTCTATTATTCTAGTCTCGTATAGCGCGCGGAAAGAATGAACACCCACATCTTTCCGTACGAGTTTTGATTTCCCTATTTCATCGTGGTGATAGTTTCTTCCTATGTAGATCGGTGCCAACAAAATATTTTCGCATTCAGAGGAGAAAGTTGGTGATCGGAATTAAATGAGAAGATTCCGTTGCAACGAAAAACACCTTTCTTTTAATAATGTCCAGCCCAAATCCTTTATCATTTCAGTGACACTCTCTCCCATATTTCGCGATAATACAAAACGTGCTCTCCTTCTTTAAAAATTTTCGATGTACTCCGTCAGTCCTATCAAGTAAGGATTCCGCACCCCGCGGCAGTATTCTAAAAGAGGACGGACAAGCCTAGTATAGGCAGTCTCTTTAGTAGATCTGTTACATGTTCTAAGTGTACTGCCAATAAAACGCAGCCTTTGGCTAGCCTTCACCACAACATTTTCTATCTGTTCCTTCCAACTTAAGTTATTCGTAATTATAATTCCTATGTATTTACTTGAATTTACAGCCTTTAGATTTGACTGATTTGTCATGTAACCCGAGTTTAATGAATTCTTTTTAGCACTCATATGGATGACCTTACAGTTTTCGGTATTTAGGGTGTACTGCCAATTTTCGCACCATTCAGATATCATTTCTAAATCGTTTTGAAGTTTATTTTGATCTTCGGATGACTTTATTCGTCGATAAACGAGAGCGTCATCTGCAAACAACCTAAGACGGCTGTTCAGATTGTATCCTAAATCCAACCAAGGGCCTATAACACTACCTTGGGGAATGCCAGCAATCACTTCTGATTTACTAGATGACTTTCCGGCAATTAATACGAACTGTGACCTCTCTGACAGAAAATGACAAATCCAAACGCATAACTGAGACGATATTTCATAAGCACGCAATTATACTACAAGCCGCCTCTGTGGTGCAGTGTCAAAAGCCTTCCGGAAATCCAGAAATACGGAATCGATCTGAAATCCCACGTCAAGAGCACTCAGCACTTCATGCAAATAAAGAGCTAGTTGTGTTTCACAGGAACGATGTTTTCTAAACCCATATTGACTGAGTGTCAATAGATCGGTCTTTTGGTAATTCATGATGTTCGAACACAATCTATGTAGAAAAATTCTGCTGCATATCGACGATAATGACATGGACCTGTAATTAAATGGATTACCCCTACTACCTTTCTTGACTACTCGTGTGATCTGTGGAATTTTCCAGTCTTTGGGTGCGGCTCTTTCGACGAGTTAACGGTTGTATATGTTTGTTAAGTATGGAGCTAATGCATCATCATTCTCTCAAAGAAGCCTAATTGGTATACAGTCTGGACCAGAAGACTTGCTTTTATGAAATGATTTTAGTTGCTTTCCTACTCCCAGGATATTTACTTCTACGTTACTCATGTTGGCAGCTGTTCTTGATTCGAATTCTGGAATATTTACTTTGTCTTCTTTTGGGAAGGCATTTCCGAAGGCTGTGTTTAGTAACTCTGCTTTGGCAGCACTGTCTTCGGCAGTATCAATTGTTGTCAAAGATCGCCAATTTTCGGGATTTTGCGTCTGCTTAATTTTGGGATGTTTGTTTCGTTGTTTCTGCAACAATATTCTAACCCATTTTGTGTACCAAGGAGGATCCGCTCCGTCGTTTGATAATTTATTTGGTATAAATCTTTCAATTGCTGCCAATACCATTTCTTTAAATTCCAACCACATCTGGTCTACACTTATTTTATTAATTTGTAATGAGTGGAGATTGTATCTCAGGAAAGCGTCAACTGAATTTTTATCTGCTTTTTTGCATAGGTATATTTTTCGTTTATTTTTGGAGGATTTGGAGATTACAATATTCAATCTCGCTACTACAGCCCTGTGTTCACTAATCCCTGAATCGGTTTTGATGCTCGTTATTAACTCAGGATTATTTGTTGCTAAGAGGTGAAGTGTTTTTTCACAACCGTTTACTATTCGCATGGACTCATGAACTAGCTGCTCAAGATAGTTTTCGGAGAATGCCTTTATCACAATTTCGGATGATGTTTCATGCGTATCTCCAGAATGAAACATGTATTTTCGCCAACGTATCAAGTGTACATTAAAGTCACCACCAGCTATAATCGCATGTGTCGGGTATGTGTTTGAAATCAAACTCAAGTTTTTTTGAACTTTTAAGCAACTATATCATCTGAATTAGGGAGGTCGGTAAAAGGACCCAATTATTATTTTATTCCGGTTGCCAAGAAAGACCTCTGCCAATACTAACTCGAAGGAACTATCTACTTCAATTTCGCGACTGGATAAACTACTTCTAACAGCAACAAACACGTCACCTCCAACCGCATTTAGCCAATCCTTTTGGAACGCTGTTAGGTCGTTGGCAAAAATTTCGGCTGAGCTTATATCCGGCTTTAGCCAGCTTTCAGCGCCTAAAACTATTTGAGCAACAGTGCTTTCTATTAGCCCTTGGAGCTCTGGTATTTTTCCAACTCAGCTACGACAATTTACAACTGGTTGTCGTATCTACGTTCTCCCTGTGTTCGGCCTGCACCCTTTGTGACTGAAGCCCTTCTCGTGTTTTCCCGAGGCCCTCTAACCTAAAAAACAGGCCAGTCCATGCCACACAGCCCCTGCTACTCTTATGGCCGCCTCCTGCGTATAGTGGACACCTGACCTGTTCAGCGGAATCCGGAACCCAACCACCCTTTGGTGCAAGTCGAGGAATCTGCAGCCTGCATGGTCGCATAACCGTCTGAGCCTCTAATTAAGACCCTCCACTCGGCTCTGTCCAGAGGTCCGCAATCGGTACTGTCGGCTATACTGCAAATGGTCAGCTCTGCTTTCATCTTGCAAGCAAGACTGGTGGCCTTTACCACTTCTATTAGAAGCTCGAAATCAGAGAGAATCTCTTCTGGTCCAAAGTGACACACATCTTTGGTACCGACGTGAGCAACCACCTGCAGTTGACTGCATCCTGTATTCTTCATGGCTTCTGGGAGTACCGGTACCACATTTGGAATGACTCCACCCGGTTGCACACGGAGTGCACATTGGTTTTATTTCCCTCCTTGGGAGCTGTGT
Organism: Schistocerca americana; assembly: GCF_021461395.2. Taxonomy (NCBI): domain Eukaryota; kingdom Metazoa; phylum Arthropoda; class Insecta; order Orthoptera; family Acrididae; genus Schistocerca; species Schistocerca americana. The sequence goes on along the minus strand of NC_060125.1, from coordinate 588,246,689 downwards.
CCCTGAGGGGCCCCATAACGCGCCTAATGATGGAGCTTCAAGCTGTCAATAATCGTACGCTCTGTGATCGTCGGGATCTTGCAGGCTGAGAGGTTTTGCTCTGAAACAGGACAGGCGACAGAATGTGGCTCAGCGAGAGTGTCAGCCACAGACAGAACCTGGAACCTGTTTGTCAGACAAACCGGGGTGGCCTTGCGTTCGGCCGTCTGGGAAGTCTTCCACCGCCTGCTACGCCCTGGGGCGACCTCTCACTCGACCAGAGGTGAGCGGTCAACCTCAGTGCGAGCAGTAACTGGGCTGGCCACTGGTGAGGACCGATCGGAGGACTCGGACGTGCTGGATATGCGTTGGATCCCCACAGCCGGCCCACACAAGTGGTGCCCATCCACTGCAGACTCAAGCTGTGTAACCGAAGCCATCACAACCTGAAGCTGAGAGCGAAGTGTCACCCGCTCACCTTGCATCCGCACACAACATTCACGTTCCCTGTCTATACTAAAGACCGTGGAAAACTAAACTATGCTGATAAACGGACTATCGGTACGTTCTGCGCAACTCTACTGTAGATCCTGACGAAAACGCAAGAACTGCGACTAATAAATTACATTCTACATCTACATCTACAACCATGCTCCGCAAGCCACCTGACGGTGTGTGGCGGAGGGGTACCTTGAGTAACTCCACTGGTTCTCCCTTCTATTCCAGTCTCGTATTGTTCATGGAAATAAGGATTGTCGGTATGCTCCTGTGTGGGCTCTAATCTCTCTGATTTGATCCTCATGGTCTCTTCGCGAGATATACGTAGGAGGGAGCAATATACTGCTTGACTCTTCGGGAAGGTATGTTCTCCCAACTTCAACAAAAACCCGTACCTAGCTACTGAGCGTCTCTCTTGCAGAGTCTTCCACTGGAGTTTATCTATCATCTCCGGAACGCTTTTGCGATTACTAAATGATCCTGTAACGAAGCGCGCTGCTCTCCGTTGGATCTTCTCTATCTCTTCTATCACTCTATCAGGTACAGATCCCACACTGCTGAGCAGTATTCAACCAGTAGGCGAACAAGCGTACTGTAACCTACTTCCCTTGTTTTCGGATTGCATTTCCTTAGGATTCTTCCAATGAATCTCAGTCTGGCATCTGCTTTACCAACGATCTACTTTGTATGATCATTCCATTTTAAATCACTCCTAATGCGTACTCCCAGATAATTTATGGAATTAGCTGCTTCCAGTTGCTGACCTGCTATTTTGTAGCTAAATGATAAGGGCTCTATCTTTCTATGTATTCGCAGCAGCTTACACTTGTCTACATTGAGATTCAATTGCCACTCCCTGCACCATGCGTCAATTCGCTGCAGATCATCCTGCATTTCAGGACAATTTTCCATTGTTACAACGTCTCGATATACCACAACACCATCCTCATAAACCCTCAGTGAACTTCCGATGTCATCCACAAGGTAATTTATGTATATTGTGAATAGCAACGGTCCTACGACACTACCCTGCGGCACACCTGAAATCACTCTTACTTCGGAAGACTTCTCTCCATTGAGAATGACATGCTGCGTTCTGTTATCTAGGAACTCTTCAATCCAGTCACACAATTGGTCTGATAGTCCATATGCTCTTACTTTGTTCATTAAACGACTGTGGGGAACTGTATCGAACGCCTTGCGGAAGTCAAGAAAAACGGCATCTACCTGGGAACCCGTGTCTATGGCTCTCTGAGTCTCGTGGGCGAATAGCGCGAGCTGGGTTTCACACGAACGTCTTTTTCGAAACCCATGCTGATTCCTACAGAGAAGATTTCTAGTCTCCACAAAAGTCATTATACTCGAACATAATACGTGTTCCAAAATTCTACAACTTATTGACGTTAGAGATATAGGTCTATATAGTTCTGCATATCTGTTCGACTGCCCTTCTTGAGAACGGGGATGACCTGTGCCCTTTTCCAATCCTTTGGAACGCTGTGCTGTTCTAGAGACCTACGGTACACCGCTGCAAGAAGGGGGGCAAGTTCCTTCGCGTACTCTGTGTAAAATCGAACTGGTATCCCGTCAGGTCCAGCGGCTTTTCCTCTTTTGAGCGATTTTATTTGTTTCTCTATCCCTCTGTCGTCTATTGCGATATCTACCATTTTGTCATCTGTGCGACAATCTAGAGAAGGAACTACAGTGCAGTCTTCCGCTATGAAACAGCTTTGGAAAAAGACATTTAGTATTTCGGCCTTTAGTCTGTCATCCTCTGTTTCAGTACCATTTTGGTCACAGAGTGTCTGGACATTTTGTTTTGATCCACCTACCGCTTTGACATAAGACCACAATTTCTTAGGATTTTCTGCCAAGTCAGTGCATAGAACTTTTCTTTCGAATTCATTGAACGCCTCTCGCATCGCCCTCCTCACACTACATTACGCTTCGCGTAATTTTTGTTTGTCAGCAAGGCTTTGGCTATGTTCATGTTTGCTGTTAAGTTCCCTTTGCTTCCGCAGCAGTTTTCTAACTCGGTTGTTGTACCACGGTGGCTCTTTTCCATCTCTTACGATCTTTCTTGGCACATACTCATTTAACGCATATTGTACGATGATTTTGAACTTTGTCCACTGATCCTCTATCTGTACTTGAGACAAAACTTTTGTGTTGAACCATCAGGTACTCTGAAATCTGCTTTTTGTCACTTTTGCTAAACAGAAAAATGTTCCTACCTTTCTTAATATCTCTATTTACGGCTGAAATCATCGATGCAGTAACCGCTTTATGATCGCTAATTCCCTGTTCTGCGTTAGCTGTTTCAAATAGTTCGGGTCTGTTTGTCACATTACTACATAGAGACTCAAAAAGCTAACTACCGAAGCATTCAGGTGAAACTAAATAATTCGCCTCTGATTAGGAATCGGTTTACTTTCCGGCGCAAACGAAAAGACGAGGTCTGCGACTATTAGCTATTAATTTAACACGCAGAAACTCAAGAAAGTAAACTAATTAGGCACACAGATGATATTATCATATTCGCTCCTGGTTACGAACTCGTAAAAGTCACAATATCGGTTACTTCTCTGTTGGTGCTTGTGACTCAGTCGGCTGCTGCTGCCTGACTGACTGGCTGACTTAAAAGTACCCTGCTGGCCATTAAAACTGCTGCACGAAGAAAAAATGCAGATGATAAATGGATATGCATTGTACAAATATATTATACTAGAACTGACATGTGATTACATTTTCACGCAATTTGGGTGCATACATCCTGAGAAATCAGTACCCAGAACAACCACCTCTGGCCCTAATAACGGCCTTGATACGCCTGGGCATTGAGTCAAACCGAGCTTGGATGGCGTGTGCAGGTACAGCTGCCCATGCAGCTTCAACATGATGCTGCAGTTCATCAAGAGTAGTGCCTGGCGTATTTGGACGGGCCAGTTGCTCGGCCAACATTGACCAGACGTTTTCAGTTGGTGAGAGAACTGGAGAATGTGCTGGCCAGGGCAGCAGTCGAACATTTTCTGTGTCCAGAAAGGCCCGTACAGGACATGCAACATGCAGTCGTGCATTATCCTGTTGCAATGAAGGTTTCGCAGGGGTCGAATGAAGGGTAGAGCCACCGGTATTAACTCATCTGAAATGTAACGCCCACTGTTCAAAGTGCCGTCAATGCGAACAATAGGTGACAGAGACGTGTAACCAATGGCACCCCATACCATCACGCCGGGTAATACGCCAGTATGGCGATGACGAATACACGCTTCCAATGTGCGTTCGCCGCGATGTCGCCAAACACGGATGCGACCATCATGATGCTGTAAACAGAACCCGGGTGCATCCGAAAAAATGACGTTTTGCCATTCGTGCACCGTGGTTCGTCGTTGAGTACACCATCGTAGGCGCTCCTGTCTGTGATGCAGCGTCAATGGTAACCGCAGCCATGGTCTCCGAGCTGATAGTCCATGCTGCTGCAAACGTCGTCGAACTGTTTGTGCAGATGGTTGTTGTCTTGCATACGTCCCCATCTGTTGACTCAGGGATCGAGACGTGGCTGCACGATCCGTTACAGCCATGCGGATAAGATGCCTGTCATCTCGACTGCTAGTGATACGTGGCCGTTGGGATCCAGCACGGCGTTCCGTATTACCCTCCTGAAACCACAGATTCCATATTATGCCTACAGTCATTGGATCTCGACCAACGCGAGCAGCAATGTCGCGATAAGATAAACCGCAATCGCGATAGGCTGCAATCCGACCTTTATCAAAGTCGGAAACGTGATGGTACGCATTTCTCCTCCCTACACGAGGCATCATAACAACTTTTCACCAGGCAACGCCGGTCAACTGCTGTTTGTGTATGAGAAATCGGTTGGAAACTTTCCTCATGTTAGCACGTTGTAGGTGTCGCCACCGGCGCCAACCTTGTGTGAATGCTCTTGAAAGCTAATCAGTTGAATGTCACCGCATCTTCTTCCTTTCGGTTAAATTTCGCGTCTGCAGCACGTCATCTTCGTGGCGTAGCAATTTTAATGACCAGTAGTGTATATATGTAATTGCTAATGAGCAACAAAACTAATGCCAAAGGCAGTACTATTAAAGACTTTCAGAGAAAGCCATTGCACGTTAACTTTGTGTGCAAATAAACAAAACTGTGCAACGGAAGTAGTCTGTGATAACAGTGAACATACTAGTGTTGTAAAGTGCATAATAAAGTTGACGGTTACCATCAGTGAAATGTTCAATCACGTGTGCATGTGCAGTATCCGGTGTAGAAACTGTTAGGTAAGGCGCAGGTGGCCGTGCAAGGGAGCTCGCACTGCAACGACCGAATGTACACAGACAGTCTGCAGCCTGCAGCTTCGACAATGTTCCGCGCGAAGCTCTGGATTGTCAACGTAGAATGTGAGCCACGTGATCGCCCAGTACTAGCAGAATTTCAAAACATGGAGACTCGTCACCGATAAGCTGTGAACGCTCATTTAGCGCAAATACTGGTAGCGTAATACGTGAATAAATAAACTGCAATACTCATTGCAAACAAATAACAGTCATTATGCAATCGGAAAGAAACGGCATCCTGGACAACAGCACAGTTCGCAAAACTTCAATGCGGCAAACAAAACGCAAACAAAAGAATGTAAACTGTCACCAAGAACAGAATATAAAATCATAATATGCATCCATATTGAACCGTGGATTTGGTTGGTTCAAATGGCTCTGAGCACTATGGGACTTAACTTCTAAGGTCATCAGTCCCCTAGAACTTAGAACTACTTAAGCCTAACTAACCTACGGACATCGCACACACCCATGCCCGAGGCAGGATTGGAACCAGTGATCGTAGCAGTCGCACGGTTCCAGACTGAAACGTCTAGAACCGCTCGGCCACCGCGGCCGGCGAACCGTGGATTTATTTTCAAAGAATATTCTTAAGCATTTATTTTATTTACTAGCGATTCATCAAGAACATTAACATATTTAATCACACTATGTGAGCGTGGAACTAGTTGCCAGGGAGTAACTGATGAAATTATAAGCAGATTCCTTTTTAACAAATGGTAATTTATTCACTTGAATTGTGCCTAAAGCATTTTTTAAAAGAAACAGATTGAAAATTTTAATCAGAAAGCACCGTCTAAATATCAAGTTACAATTTATCCAAAGGCAGAAACAAACAAATTTTTGACTGTACGAGCTTTCGGGCTGAGAACCTTGCCGCTCCCTTTTGACACGGCCGTAGTTACGACCGCTCACAATAACCTCTGAAAGACTACCCTGGTGCAAATCTGCAACACACCGGATTACTTTAAACTAACAGTTTTAACAACTCACACAAGCACGCAAACTATGCACCCCGTACGAGGGATGGAAATGGTACAAAACTCTAAAATTAAAAAAATTGACTTTCCCACCGAAGGTGCAACTTGATTTTAACTTCTAAGAAAAGTCTTGGGGTGGAACAGTGGCAACTTCATATACTAAAATGACCATTTAAATAAAAGCCCATAAAATGCAATCTTATATCAAATTATACTAGGTTACCCAAACAAGTTAACATACTCAACAGTACACAGATACCGCCTCTCAAGATGATAGGCAAGATCAAAACATATTTCAGGAATTAGGCCGTTAAACTCCTAGCAACAAATTCGTCAACACCAAAACCGACAAACATTACAGAGGCAGCTTCGGACGACAGACAGACACTAACTGCCTAACAAATGCGTACGAGACACAGACGAGCAAGCTTGGGAACGAGAGACTGACCTAGAAAACAAGTAAAATTTAACAACAGTAAATCACACAACATATCACTCTCCCGAACCGTCCGCTGCGAGCCGCTTCATAGGACACAGGAAGGCGCGCCGATCTCCCGTCTTTTCTGATCCGCACCAACACACCGACTGCCCGCTGCTCCGTCCGCGACTGCTGCTCCGTCGCGACAGGACTCCTGGTGCGTCTCCCTCTCACTCCCAGGCACACGACGGCGGAAATACTGGCTCGGACCCAACCATGCAGAGGAAACACGCCCACTGCCAAAACGACATCCTAGCACCAGGAAAGACCCGAGCCAAGCTCCACAAGATGGTAACTGAAGGGGCCCAGAAGCGCTCGGAGAACCAGTTACACCACGGCGTTGCTGCTCGCACCGGCCAGAGTGATGTCGTGGGTTGACTCCTGTTACTCTCGTGTCGACCGCTAAGTCACTACCCGCAGCTATACGCCACGGCCTACTGGACTCAGGTTGCGACCTCACATGCGCCGACGCTCAAGACGGACAAGTCATCTTGTGTCTTAGTGCGCGACCGACCAACCGATCGAGCCAACCGCCAATGCCCATTGCCTGAGCAGACTTGAGCAGACTGGCAGCCTAACGCGCAGACTCAGATGCAGCAACTAAGGCCCGACCGGGCGACCACTCGCTGAGTTCTCTTACTGGCGGAGTGGAAAGACTTTCATTTTGACGGCTTTAAAGGTTGGTCCGATCGAGAGACATACTAGCACTCCAGAAGTCAGACAGACACTAACTGCCTCACAAATGCGGACGAGAGACAGACTAGAAAGCTGGGGACAGGAGACTGACCCAGACTGACCGACTGGCGAGTTTTTTTTTTCTTTATTGATTTTCAATTCCCCCCGAAGGGGGCGGGCTGGCAGCAGCTTACTACGCTGCTCTACAGCCTACAGACTTTTTTTAAATAAAGAAAGAAAAAAGAAACAAGGAAAAACAGGCGATAAAATGGTGATGTAAAGTGCAAAATGGCGTAAAATTGCGGAAAGTTAAAACAGAAAGCAAAAGGGGTTGGCAATGTAGATAAAATACACAGGAATCAGACAAGTAACATAGTAGACACACAATTAAAAAACATGGCGACAGTCTGGTTTCTGTTCGCAAGAGATAAAAGGCACACCCAGCGACAGTATGATGGCCGTTCGCAACAAGTCCCAAAAAACACAACACGGAACACTCACTGTAAAACACGCACTGTAGAACACTCACTGTAGAACACTGCAAGAGAGGGGCAGCACAAAGACGACACTCCCGAGCCAAAGGCTGATGGGGGGGGGGGGGAGACCTGCAGGAGGGGGAAAAACAAGGAGGGAGGAGAGGAAAAAACGAAAAGGGGGGAACCAAGGAGGGAGAGGTCTAATAAAGGGGGAGAAGGGCAGACACGAGAGGGAATGAGAGGAGGCAGAGGAGGGAAATGGAAAAGGACACGGGGGAGAGAAGGGGGCAAAGAGAGGGGTGGTGGGGAAGAAAGAGGATGGAAGGGGGGGAGAGGGAGCCCGGGAAAAGGACAGAGGAAAGGAGGGGGAGTGAGGATCAGAGTTGATAGGAGGGGTAAATGGAGGGAGAGAGGGCATCATCTGGGAGGGGGAGTTGATGGAAGCCACCTTGGGAAAGGAGATGAAGGTTGCAGTGATGGAGGGTAGGGGGGACACAACGGTGAAGACGTGGCAGGGGGCGGGGATGGGAGAGGAGAGGAGCAACTAGGGGGTGAGGGGGTTCAAGACGGCGGGAGGTGTAGAGGATGCGGATATGTTCGAGGAATAGGAGCAGATGGGGGAGGACTGGTGAGCTCATAGCGTCCCTTAAAAGCACGTGAACAGGCAACCTTTCCCCTTTCCTACCAGAGGGAGACACCAAAGCTGCGATTGCCACAGCGGCGCCACGGCCAGAAACGGAGGGCGACTGCTTCACACAACACGCTGGGGCGCGCTCTTCAAAACAGCAATTTTTACGACGGCTCACATATGATATGTACTAATACAACCTCTTTCAGTCAAATGGCGTAATTGCATGTTTGTATATTAATGCTTAGTCGATTGTACTCTATGTGTCCCATACCCGAGATGTCTGTCCTGTGGAAGAACAACAACTAGTCACCTGTATCCAGTAACCAGCCACAAATCCTGGCATGTCTTCCTATGTTTCTGTTCGCACCTGAGGGTCCTGTCATCGACTACCATCTATCGGCAAGGACCATCGCTCGTGCAATCTGTCGCAAGATATACCATCGTATCTACAAATCATTGAATTCAACGTTCTAAAACTGTGAAAAATTCTCAATCAAACTCAATTTTGTAATTGTGAGAAAGAACGTTTTCGACAGATTCATTTAATGAGACCTTTAAATGAAAAAAAAATTATGTGATAACGGCATTTTACACGAAAGAATTGTTTAAAAACGGAACATTTTATCTAATAATCCTGTTTGGCAAGTGTTATCACGAACATTTTATGGACCTTTGAATTTAATGTGTTTTCAAAACGGCATGACAAAATGCCTGTGAGTTTCTGAAATATTTTTACTGTTTAGTAACATGTAAAATCTTATTGCCGGCCGGAGTGGCCTCAGCCTGGAACCGCGCGACCGCTAAGGTCGCAGGTTCGAATCCTGCTGCGGGCATGAATGTGTGTGACGTCCTTAGGTTGGTTAGGTTGAAGTAGTTCTAAGTTCTGGAGGAGTGATGACCTCATAAGTTAAGTCGCATAGTGCTCAGAGCCATTTGAACCATTTTGAACCTTATTGCACTTCGCTATCCAAATATTCAAATAGTTTTCAGTGAACAAATAGGCCGAGAACTGTATGTCGATCACTTGGTTTTTTCCCCGTTTTCCATGGGACCGCGTCCGAACAGGTGGGTGAGTAATTACAGGTGGGGTACATGTTAGGCCGTGTCCTACCTAAGCGACAGAAGCGACCAACAGAGGTCGCCAGCTTCAGGCTACAAAACACAACCGCTGGTATATTTACGGAAATGTCCTACGCAAGCGACATGTGTGTCGCTGCCTTTCTTCCGCTGCAAATGGCGACGTTTGAATTCAAACATGTTTGAATCTTTTCGCTAAAGCATGCGTGACAGAGAGCGACAGCCACGTGTCATCTTGGCAAAGCAGTGAAGCGGACGCGATGGCCGCAATGAAATACTTAGCATCCGATTTTAAGAAAATTATTCGGTAAAAAATTTTATTCTTCCGGATCTTATAGCTTTATGTCTTTGCTCGATAAAGAGCTGAATTTATTTTCGTTTCTCGGCGTAGTTACTGTGCTGCACGAAATTGAGTACATAGCTGCAGGAAAATTTTAAGAATTTGTAGAGGTAAAATCACATTGTAGACTTTCCATATAGTTCACTTAGGCCATACGTTATAGCATATGATATGTTACCAATACATCTAAATTGTATTTAAAGTTGAGACCGGAATAATATCTCTTTTCATTTTAGAGATATTGGTTGTTATATTAACTGACTGGTCGCTCGCGGCGTGTCCGAACCTTTTCTACGCTTCGGGAATCAAGTGACACTCGATACGTTTTTGTAAACGCGAGAGCAGAGCGAAGACAAGACTCCCTATAAATTACACCATGAGGTTTTGTCCGTATTGTCATAGCCAAACCAAGAGAGAGAGAGACAGATAAACGGGGTGACAAAGTGACCAGCGTGAGTTCTAGTTTTGCATGAAAAAATTTGACTGCTTGCAAGTAATCAGGGTAATTAACGATAACTTAATTAATGAGTTGCGGAAAAATTGAAATATTTCACGAAAAACTGCTGCCAAGCTATGTAAATGAAGTGTCAAAAATTTCATCTGTTTAATGCCTAGCTATTTTGCACATAAAATGATACATTGGTGCGGTATTTAAATGTCAGACAGACGTACTTCGAATCAAGTACCAAAGTTAGGATTTTTGAGTAAAGAAAACGTTAGGAAAGCAAACGAGGAGTCTGTACGATCATGCTTCCTGAATAAAACTTGAAAATAAAATGAAAGAAATCGGTCAAATATTTATGAAATGATTTGTGTAGAAGAAATAAGTAGATCAGAGAAATGTTCTATGTGCCTTTGAATGATGTTCGAAATCATGAACAGAAAATGAGGTGCACCAAACGTTTCCCTATCATTATTTATTTCGTACTCTTTGGCAAATCATTTCACAATACGTGTGACTTTATTTTCAAAAATTCTGTATGCTTCGCTTTTGCAGACTATTTCGATTAACTGGAACCCCTTGGCCTTAGCACTGACTGCTGATGAATTACGTTCGCAATATCAAATATCTGTAAAATTTCATTGTTCCTTGTAATTTATTAGGAATTTAATGTGTGTGATACACTTGGATAGGTGTGTAGACACATAAAAAGATCAATTTCTTCGGCAAGACGTTCAAAATATACTTAGCTATGCAGTGTAAACAGTATACATAATACGTAGTATATCGAATTTTAGCTAAGTCAGTTAAAACATAAAATGCACAAGGGATCGAATCGAACACTTTTCTTGCAACAATCTGTAACGCTACCATCACACCACACATAACAGCTGCATATATTGATGTAAAATTATATTTATTGTTAGTGTAGTCAGTCATTCTCCCGCATTTATTGGTTGTTAAAAGTTCTTGATCACGTACAAAACGTTAGTCTTTAATTTATTCTCCATCTACATCTACATCCATACTCCGCAAGCCGCCTGATGGTGTGTGGCGGAGGGTACTTTGAGCACCTCTATCGGTTCCCCCTTCTATTGCAGTCTCGTATTGTTCGTGGAAAGAAAGATTGTCGGTATGCCTGTGTGGGCTCTGATCTCTCTGATTTTATCGTCATGGTCTCTTCGCGAGATATACGTAGGAGGGAGCAATATACTGCTTGACTCCTCGGTGAAGGTATGTACTCGAAACTTCAACAAAAGCCCGTACCGAGCTATTGAGCGTCTCTCCTGCAGAGTCTTCCACTGGAGTTTATCTGTCAACTTCGTAACGCTTTCGCGATTACTAAATGATCCTGTAACGAAGCTCGCTGCTCTCCGTTAGATCTTCTCTATCTCTCTGTCAACCCTATCTGGTACGGATACCACACTGGTGAGCAATATTCAAGCAGTGGGCGAACAAGTGTAGTGTAACTTAATTCCTTTGTTTTCGGATTGCAATTCCTTAGGATTCTTCCAATGAATCTCAGTCTGGCATCTGCTTTACCGACGATCAACTTTATATGATCATTCCATTTTAAATCACTCCTAATGCCTACTCCCAGGTAATTTATTGAATTAACTGCTTCCAGATGCTGACTTGCTATTTTGTAGCTAAATGTATTGCTATGTATTCGCAGCACATTACACTTGTCTACATTGTGATTCAATTGCCATTCCCTGCACCCTTGCGTCAGTTCGCTGCAGGTCCTCCAGCATTTCAGTACAATTTTCCATTGTTACAACCTCTCGATATACTACAGCATCATCCGCAAAAAGCCTCAGTGAACTTCCGGTGTTATCCACAAGGTAATTTATGTATATTGTGAATAACAACGGTCCTACAACACTCCCTGCGGCACACCTGAAATCATTCTTACTTCGGAAGACTTCTCTCCATTGAGAATAACATGCTGCGTTCTGTTATCTAGGAACTCCTCAATCCAATCACTCAATTGGTCTCATAGTCCATATGCTCCTACTTTGTTCATTAAACGACTGTGGTCAACTGTATCGAACGCCTTTCGGTAATCAAGAAACATGGCATCTACCTGGGAACCCGTGTCTATGTCTCGTGGACGAATAGCACGAGCTGGGTTTCACACGATCTTATTTTTCGAAACCCATGCTGATTCCTACAGACTAGATTTCCAGTCTCGAGAAAAGTCATTATACTCGAACATAATACGTGTTCCAAAATTCTACAACTTATCGACGTTAGAGATATAGGTCTATAGTTCTGCACATCTGTTCGCCGTGCCTTCTTGGAAACGGGGATGACCTGTGCCCTTTTCCAATCTCTGGAACGCTATGCTGTTCTAGAGACCTACGGTACACCGCTGCAAGAAGGGGGGCAAGTTCCTTCGCGTACTCTGTGTAAAATCGAACGGGTATCCCTTCAGGTCCAGCGGCCTTTCCCCTTTTGAGCTATTTTATTGATTTTCTATCACTCTGTCGCCTATTTCGATATCTACCATTTTGTCATCTGTGCGACAATCTAGAGAAGGAACTACAGTGCAGTCTTCCTCTGTGAAACATCATTGGGAAAAGACATTTAGTATTTCGGCCTTTGAGGTAATCGAATGTTCCTCTGCTCACTCACGCGTATTCAAAGAATTTCTCTGGTGATCTTCCTAGTTGATGATATTGATGAAACTCTCCATGGAGATTCCTCCCTTTGCAAATTTCATGAAGAGTATTCCTTTTCGCTTTATTTTCTTAAGTAAGCCTGATTTTGTAGCCTTACTCTCCAGCTATAGTATTCTACAGTTTGGGGTTGCCGTTTTATAGAAACAGCTGGTTGGCTCTCAGCAGCCATCTTGTAGCGCGACATGGTCGCTCCCACGCAGGACCCCCTATGAGCTTTTCGCCCGATGCTGCTGCTTGTCGCTGGAGTGTCGCATATCCAGAAGTCGCTCTCTGCTATGCAACTTCCACTGTCTACCCCTCCTGGATGATGAGGTCGCCCTGACATCTACCCTTCCTACCAACTCTAACCCCATCTTCCTGCCTCCTCCTCAGGGCTCCATCTCCACCTCCTCCTCCTCCCCCTCCCCCTCCCTCCTCCTTAGCGGTTTCCCCCTCCTACTCCCCCTCCATCTCTTGTGTCTCCGTTCAGTGTCTGCACTCACTCCTGCCCTGTCTTCCCTCTTCATCTCCCGCTCCACGTGTCTCCTGCCTCTTCATGTACCCACTGATGCCCCTCCTCTCTTCATCCCGCCGCTTCCCAGCTGCCCCAAGCTCTCCCCTCCTTTTCCATCCTGTCTGCCCTTTCCCTCGGCAGGTCCCGCCTGGCAGTTTTACTCTTCATCGTGTGTGCTCCAAGTGGGTTTTAAGTGTGTGGTTCTGGAGTGTTTTTACTACTGTGGCCGACTTTTAAGGCGTGCATGTCCATTCAGTGTCTTCTCTGAGTTTTGAAGAATCGCCACCTGTGTTTTTTAACTTTCCGGTGACTTTTTTTGACTGTCCTCCATGAACGTCTCCGTGTTGGCCTATATTTTTTACCTCCATTTTCTCCCATTATTCTGTTTTAAGTTCCCCTTTATCGCCTTATGTATGTAACATTTTATTCTTATTTTAAGTTGTTATGTCACTTCGCTGAAGAGCGGCGGATTGTGCCGCTGACAGCCCTCCCCTGCCCATATAGGGCAAAGGAATGAAATCACAATAAAGAAAAAAAAAGCTCAGCCAGCCAGTCCAATCTCACGTACGTCTGTGGACACATCGCCTCACATTAGACAGCTTACTTACTTCCTTGCTCTGTGTACAAGTGGACATGGTTGTTAGGTTTCCTTGTGACTCCGTTGTTCGATGTTGTTGTTGATCGTTCTGTCCTTCATTGGTCGTGTCCGTCCTCTCCCGTTGTGTTGATGTTTGCAGGTCTCTCCTCGGGTCCCGCCGCCCTTTCCGTCATTTCAACCCCCCGACCGTCCCGGTCGCAGTTACAACAGTACTTCCCGTTAATTCTAAATAAAAATATTACGTAATAGACTCCGAAACTACTTCCAATCTTTACCAGTAAAATCAGTCATTCGTTACTGCGACAGAGGTGCTTTGAACGCTTATTAAGTATTTTTATTAGAAGCCATAGCAAAAAATAATGGTTACGATTGAAATATGATTAACAAAACGTACCAGAAGAAGCTGAAGGCTAAACAGTAGAAACTGATGAAATCACGCCAGCTTCCGAAGTAAGAAAAAGAAGGTCCAATGTACACTGTCATGACATTCTTTGGAAATACTTCATACAAAATACCACGACTGTTCAGTAAGACTAACGCTGACGTTAGGTTCCGTACGAACATCAGGCTGAATATCATCATCCGTCATAAAACATAGAACGAGCCTCCTTTCAGTCAGTTCAACATTTAGAAAATGAACTGAGGAAGCTGCAAGAAATTATAGGTAGGCCAAAAGGAGAGAAATTTTAACACCCAGTTTAAAGAACACCTCAACAGGATGAAAGTAATACATCCACGACTGGCAAGTATTTCAGAGAAATGGCCATTCCATGTTGGACATAACAAAACGTTAAAACTGTAACACAGATGAGAGTAGGTACTTCACGGCTCCATTAGAGAGTAATTACGATCCGTCTAACAGATCGCTAGCCACGACTCTGCATATTTCGTGCTCGTGATAGGGAATTACAGGCCCTTCACATCGCTGCTCTGCAGACACTTGAACCGAGAACGTCACCTGAGAAAGCGCCAGCTTGTTAGAGCAAACAAGATCACAATGTCGCCACTTGTTCGCAGCTCCGCCACCGCAGTTTAACTCCAGTGTAGAACAAATCTATCAAGGTCTCTTCAGTGTTAGATGATTTCTGATTGCGTTAGCCATATTACGAGCCAGAGTAAATAGTTCAATAAGAAAAATGTTAGTCTTTGCCAACAAGGCGTCTCGCAGGGTTGTCAACTGTTAGGTTGCATATTTGTGCTACTGTACTGATACATCCCATTCCTTGCATGAGAGGTGTCACGTCCTTAAATTCAGATATCGGTGAAAAGATATTCGTAACTGAGAATAGTCGATAAGTGGAGAGCACTCCACTATTGTCGGGCGTTTTAAATCGCAGGTGCTGATACCAGATCTAACGATCCAGTGATATACGAAAGTGGATAGCAGACAGACGACCCTAACTGCTGAGGTGCATATACGAGTTTAATGGAGCGGGAGGTGTGGAATAAACAGCTCCGTGAAATGTCAAAGTTAATAAGTTTGCTGTACTTGTCAACTATGAAGTTCAATACCAGATCTGTTATGTACATAGTACAGATAGGCAGTATTCCAGTTGAAGCTAAAATTTTCTGGGTTATTAGGCAGCAGTGTTCTAGGAGTAGTGGACACCAAAAGATCTTGAGGAAGATCCCAGAAGAGGGGACGAAACGTGGATCATTTTAGAAGAAAATGATGCGGCCTAATAACCCAGAAGATTTTAACTTCACTGACAATGGCGACGAAAGCCTGCAGACTTACATAGTATACCATTTAGTAGCTGTCCTCATTTATCAGGTACTGAGTTGTAATTTTGAAGATAATATAAGAAAGTGAACTGAATCTCAAAAAAAATGGTTCAAATGGCTCTGAGCACTATGGGACTTAACTACTGAGGTCATCAGTCCCCTAGAACTTAGAACTACTTAAATCTAACTAACCTAAGGACATCACACACATCCATGCCCGAGGCAGGATTCGAACCTGCGATCGTAGCGGTCGTGCGGTTCCTGACTGTAGTGCCTACAACCGCTCGGCCACATCGGCGGGCTGAACTGAATCTCACTTCATATTTCTGTGGTGGAGCGAATGAGAACGAGAGGTTAATTTTCAGTACCTTTATCTGCAGCCTATAAGGAGGCAAATTCTGTGCCAAGATGGAGGAAGAAGGCTCATGGATTCAGGGCACAGACTACCTGGACCCTGATTAACAATACTAAATGGTGACCGAATATTCAGTAAAGAACGTTCATCGCATATAAAAGGAGTGTTCAGGAGGCAACTTATTTCTGAAGTAGTGCTGGGCGGAATTGACACCATGAATCCTGCAGGGCTGTCCATAAATCCTTAAGAGTACGAGGGGGTGCAGATCTCCTCTGCACAGCACATTGCAAGGCATCCCAGATATGCTCAATAACGTTCATGTCTGGGGAGTTTGGTGGCGAGAGGGAAGTGTTTAAACTCAGGAGAGTGTTCCTGGAGCCACTCCGTAGCAATTCTGGACGCGTGGGTTTCGCGTTATCCTGCTGAAATTGCCCAGGTCTGTCTGAATGCACAATGGTCATGAATGGATGCAGGTGATCAGACAGGATGCTTACGTACATGTCACCTATCAGAGACGTATCTAGACGTACCAGGGCTTCCATAGCACTCCAACAACACATGCCTCACACCATTACAGAGCCTATACCAGCTTGAACAGTCCCCTACTGACATGCAGGGTCCGTGGATTCATGAGGTTGTCTCCATACCCGTACACGTCCATCTTCTCGATACAATTTGAAACGAGACTCGTACGACCAGTCAACATGTTTCCAATCATCGACAGTCCATCGTCGATGTTGACAGGCGCAGGCGGGCCGTAAAGCTTTGTGTCGTGCAGTCATTAAGGCTACATGAATGGGCCTTTGACTCCGATAGCCCATATCGATGATGTTTCGTTGAATGGTTCGCAAGCTGACACTTGTTGATGGGCCAGCATTGAAATCTGCAGCAATTTGAGGAAGGGTTGCACTTCTATCACTTTGAACGTTTCTCTTCAGTCGTCGTTGGTCCCATACAGTTTTCACATGCAGGCCGTGAATGACCACACCACATCCGTCACAGATAGCAACCCCTTCCACACACCGACGAGACAACAGAGTTCGGGATGCAGCAGCATCTCAGCCCTACTTTCACCTCGAACAATTCGAGCGCACAAATTTCGTACGGCCGGCCGCGGTGGTCTAGCGGTTCTAGGCGCGCAGTCCGGAACCGCGCGACTGCTACGGTCGCAGGTTCGAATCCTGCCTCGGGCATGGATGTGTGTGATGTCCTTAGGTTAGTTAGGTTTAAGTAGTTGTAAGTTCTAGGGGACTGATGACCACAGATGTTAAGTCCCATAGTGCTCAGAGCCATTTGAATCAAATTTCGTACGAGTCAGCGTCTACCATTGTCGAACGACCGCCACAGAGCTATACCCGGAACAGAAGAACATAGTGATTGACGTCTAGCTGTCAACAGGGCTGCTGCCACGACAACAGCCAATCAATAAACGCACTTGGCCGCACCTCCTCCTCCTTTCAACGTTGTCAAATCGCGCTGTCACTGGAGGTAGCGTCTACTATAGCCAGTTGTAGACAACGCTCGCGCCCGCTAACGTAAACAGTTGTGACCCGTTTCGTTGTGAGCTTTGTTCCACTGTGCAGCGAGTTTATTATGCGCTACAGAATGTCTGAATCTTGTAGTGGAACTGTGCAAAAAATGTGGCTGGTAAACGAAAGTTCAGAGATCTACTCATGTTATGCGAGGTGAGACTGAGTTTGTGTGCTCGGTGCGAGAATATTTCGAGAAAGAGAGAGACAATGGTGGATTTCTATTGGCTCTGACGAAGACGCATCGAAGATACATAAAAATACTGTCGTCAAAATTAGTAAGGAGAGATACTGTGCAGAAGGGAAAGTAAAGGACAGAACCACGTGTAGCAAACTTGGGCACTTTTCAACAAGATGCTGTTCGTCGCCACTTACATAGGTATTAAGACAGGAAAGAACAACCAACAATAAAAGAACTATGTTACACTTCACGAGGCACAGTTATTCAGTGGCAGCGAAATGTCTTTGTTAACGTTTGTCAGAGCTCTCGGTTTTCGGTGTAAAAAATTAATGGCCGTAAAATTATAATGGAGAGAGGCGACATCGGAGCGTGGCGTTGCCCCGATTTTTAAAAACTATCGTTAAAATGCCATTTGAACACATTGTGTGGCTCGAAGGAACGTGGATAATGGCGGTCATTCTGTTAGACGAGACTGGACAAATGGAAGCATTGGTGGGAGATCTGCTGCTCCGGTGGGAAAGGGCGCAAGAATTATTGTCTTACATGCTGGAACTAACAGTCTCCTCATGTACAAATCGAGGAAAACAGACGACTATCACGAGGAGTTGAAGCACGATAGTTTCTGTAATGGTTAAAGGGGCAACGATTGGAGAACTTCAATCGGCCGTCTGTCATTGTCGAACCATGCCGGCTTTGCAGCTATCGATATTCGATCAGAGATGCTAACTTTTTGGCGCTTGTGAGTCGGTAGCGAGATGGCATGTTGATGAGCGAATCGACGGGCGAGCGTGAGAGGGTTTTTGGAGGTGGGGAGGGTGAAGAGGTGTTTTGAAAAGGCACTGGACAGGCGACAGTTGTAACGGCTGTGTCTTGAGATATCTGCGCAGCCAAGCAGTTGGTGGCCGTTAACCAACTGCACTTTATTGTGAGATTGTGCTGGTGACCTACCTCTCTGATGCTGTTGGACGATTATTTCGCTGACCTGATAAGGTGACATCATTATATTTATGTCTTTCACCGGCCATGCATTTCCTGCCTTCCATATTGCAAGTGTACCTTACCTGATACAAACTATTAGCGAGTGCTCAGTTCTGAAAGTCTGTTAGTAACCCATGTTGTCATCGGGCGCTATACAGTTTGTTGCATCATTCCGATTGAACTGTTGTTGCCTGGTGTCTAGTAGCGTCGGCATTCTGCCTTACCATCCAAGCCGTGGGGCTTATTGTGTATAGTGTTTCACAACTGAGTGTTCAGTTTGTTCCAGACAATATTGTGGATCTTGAATTGTATTTTGTACCAAAGTACGCTAACTCCGTGAGACTCTTGTGCCGAGCTTTGAATGTCGGCACCCACCAAGGGCTCGTTTATCGTAAGGATAAAGTATCGTTTAGTTTTTTGGGGGCATCACGTGCGGAAGTGAGCACAATCGGTTACTTAAAATATCTCAACCCTGAATCTTGTTTAATTGTTACTTGTAAACTAAATTTACCACTCGCAATTTGTTCTAACTCTCGCGATACTGCTACTATGGCTTTTTATTGAAAGTTGTTTTAAGTGATTGATTTTGGTTTAATCAAACAATGGAAAATCCAGGATGGAATGTAAGAATACCAGAGAAGGAAAGTTGCTATTCACCATATAGCGCATATGCTGAGTCGCAATAGGCACAACAAAAAGATTCACCAAATTATGGCTTTCGACCACTAAGGCCTTTGTCAGTAGTACACACACATACACAGACGCACCCACACACTCACGCAAACGAAATTTGCACACACGTCTGCAGTCTCCGAGAACTGAAACCACACTGTGTGCCAATTTGGTTTGCGTGAGTGTGTGTACGCTTGTGTGTATGTGTGTCTACTGCTGGCAAAGGCCTTAATGGTCGAAAGGTATAATTGGGTGAATCTTTTTGTTGAGCCTATTGCGACTCAGCATCTCCACTATATGGTGAGTAGCAACTTTACTTCTATGGTATAGTTGATTTTGGTTTTGTTAACATAGCACTGTTGGAGACATTTGGTTGTAGCGTGTTGTTGCTGCGTCAACACATACGATTTGCTGGACTATAATTGTTGACAATTTGTTCTACATCTGTGCCTATGTGGTGGCTCTGGCCTAACCTTCGGGTTCTCGCTTGTTCTTGCATCTGACAGAATTCAAAGTTCCGTTAAGTCCCAGGTGCACCGAATGACAGCCCTCTGAGTTAACCATTTGGGGGGGAGGGGCACGCGGAGAGTGAAGTCGGACGCACCTACTGTACTTCGCGCCCTCGGTCGGGCCGATAAATTGGGCCCCAGCGGCACAATCAGGTGTGGCTCATGTTGGCTGCTCAGATGCTGTGAGCTGGGAACTATTTGTAAGGGAAGTGTGGTATGTTATTGCCTGTTTTTTGCTGGGAGTCCGTATGTAAGGTAACTGTTTCTTTTAAACGAATATATTTGGGCAAGGTTTTAAAACTGTCAGCAAGTGAACTTACGGCAGTCCCTTAGGGCTTCAGTGTATTCTATTTTTTTATAAAAAGGTATTTTCCTTTTCATTCGAAAAGTTGTTATACTTTCTTTGGTAATTAAAGCGAACTGATGGGGTACATGTACAAATGTTCTCTCACTTGATGTTTATGATAATTGTTAATTCTGTTGATTGACTTCAATAAATATTGGGAACTACGAAATGTGAATGTCCCCCTTCCCCCTGCCCTAAGGTTAAAAAAAATGGTTCAAATTGCTCTGAGCACTGTGGGCTTAACATCTGAGGTCATCAGCCCCTAGAACTTAGAACTACTTAAACCTAACTAAACTAAGGACATCACACACAGCCATGCCCGAGGCAGGATTCGAACCTGCGACAGTAGCGGTTGTGCGGTTCCAGACTGAAGCACCTAGAACCGCTCGGCCTCACCGGCCGGCCCGAAGGTTCAGTCCTTCCATTTAGTACTTTGGGCGTGTTATGATAGGCCTAGGTAATACCGGTATCAATAGTAATGGATAATGGATACAGCACCAACCATGGCAACGAAAAAAGTCCTAATGTTGAATGGTTGAAACGCCACAACGTGAAAATTCAGGACGATTTATGTAAGGCAGAGCTCATGGAAACATTTGTATGTTGTGGATGAGGTAGCTAATGCACAAGGCCACAAGGTTCTTAGGCTTCCGCCATACCACTGCCACTTTAACGCCATCGAAATTATTTGGGCACAGATTAAAAAATACGTAGCAACAAATAACAAAAGCTTCACTGAGATAGAAATTCAAAGACTGTTAGAGGAAGCAGTGGCACGAATAACGCCAGAGAAATGGAGAAAAGTTTTACGCTTCACTGAAACGGTTGTGAAAGAAGCGAGGAAAGTGGAGTGAGTGTCGAGAGTAATATAGAAAATATAATTATATCCTTGAGCAACTCCAGTGGTTCATTCACGGGCTAAAGCTCAGATAACAACAGTGTCGAGGAAGAAAGTGATTCTGAATGAAGTGACATTTAAGCTTTGCCTTAATTCGTCTTTATTTTTGTGTTTGCATTTGGTATTTTTGACCAAATGGCGTGTACTGCAGTAGCACAACGAATCTCATCTCATAGTTAAGGAATACTTCGCTGCAGAAGTATGACATTCTGCATGCACGGTACAGTAATTGGTAAGTACTTAAGCAGGTTATATTATTTTAATGTGCAAGTTATTACACGACCGATTCAGATCCATCTTAACACCCCGTAGGTATCGAATACAACTGAACGTGATTCGTTCTGATTATTGCAAAAATAGTGCTCTTTCTATTGCTTTCATCGAGATATCCAATAAAAGGAACAAGGTTTCATTTTTAAAACGGGAAAGCGTTTGTTAAGGCACAAGGCCATAACGATCCTGTAAAGCGAATTCGATACCGCACATTAAAAGGCGGCCTGAGAAGTTAGTCCAGTAAGAACCACACAGCTGTTGCTGTTAGAGCCGCACGAACTAGCAAACCGACGACATGGCCCCCTTCCAAGCTCAACTGCGCTTCGCTTCAATCACTTCGTTATTCCGATACGGGTATAGGATGAACAATGACCAGTGTTTTGTCGCCTGGAAATGGAAAAAGTGCTAAATAAATATTGTCTTACACGTGAATAGAGATGAAGTGACAAAGGCATAAAATCCAATAAACTAGGATGATAGTCGTATCAGCGATGCAACAAAGTCAGTGAAAATAAAAGGTTCATTGGTAACACTAGTTGTGTAAAGACTGAAATTATTATGACCTACTTCCGTTCGAGTCCTTGGAGGAATAAGATGCAAACTCGTACGTTAACATTATTGAAAGTCTCTTCGGGTTTGCTGCCGGATCCTAAAATCAACTTGACTCGATATTTCGGCGATCCAACTGTTCGCCATCTTCATGAAAATGCTGCTTATCTATATATGCCACCGTTCAGTACACGGCGCATGCGCCGCCCATCACGGTTTCTGCCCTCCAAGACAGGGAGGTGGCGCCGCCCTTAGTGAAACGCTGCTGGCAACGATATATCGCAATCAAGGCCTCACCGAAGAACGTTCAGTTTTGATGCGAGATAATACAGGATTCCACGTTTTGCTAAGAGGAAACCCATTGTCTCTGTTGATTAAATTATCAGTCACCCTAATTTCAATCGCCTCTTTATACACACTGTTCCAAAAACCGGAAATGTTGGCAACCACAACAGTGTCCTCAAATTTCATTTTGTGTCCCTCATTTAGGCAGTGTTCTGCTACTGCCGATTTTTCCGGCTGTTGTAGCCTCGTATGTCAGCGATGTTCCACACACCTGTCTTGCACTGTGCGAATAGAATGGCCAACGTAAGCTTTCCCACATTGACATGGAATTTTGTACACCCCGGGTTTCCTAAGCCCCAAATCATCCTTCACAGAGCCGAGCAGAGCCCTAATCTTAGAAGGTGGACGGAAAACACTTTTAATGTTAAAATTCCTTAAAATTGGTCCAATCTTAAACGTTAAGCCTCCAGCATAAGGAAGAAAGACCACAGATCTATGTTCCTCCTCGTACACCTCCGGAGATGGTCCAAACTCCATAGCCCCACGAATCTGCTTCTCGGTGTACCCATTTTCCTTAAAAACAGTCACCAAATGCTCAAGTTCTTGGGTTAAGCTGTCTGCGTCGGAAATGGCATATGCTCTCCGTACCAAAGTCCTAAGGACGCCACTACGTTGGTGTGGTGGATGGCAACTCTTAGGATGCAGATACCAATCTGTGTGGGTCGGCTTTCGGTTAACACTGTGTCCCTAAGTTCCATCTGGTTTTTTACAAACCATTACGTCTAAAAATGGAAGCATCCCATCATTTTCAACCTCCACAGTAAATTTGATACGGGGATGAAGACAGTTGAAGTGGTCCAAAAATCTGTTACGAGCATCACGTCCATGAGGCCAGACGAAGAAGGTATCGTCCACGTATGTCCAGAAGCACGTTGGTTCCAAATCTGAAGTCCTCAGTGCCATGTCCTCGAAGTCCTCCATAAATAAATTGGCGACTATGGGCGACAAAGGACTACCCATAGCCACTCCTTCATTCTGTTCAAAAATGCTACCGTTAAATAAAAAATACGTGGAGGTCAGCACATGACGACAAAGCTTCACCAGCTCTTCATCCAGTTTTTCACTGATCAAACGAAGGGACTCTTCCAGAGGAACTCGTGTAAATAGGGATACCACATCGAGACTCACTAACAGATCTGAAGGACTCAACTTCAACGATCCCGATCGTTGAATAAAATCCACCGAACTGGATATATGGTGTTCACACTTGCCAACAAATGGACTGAGAGCAGATGATAAATACTTTGCAAGGTTATATGTGGGTGTACCCAAATTACTAACAATAGGGCGTAGAGAACCCCTTCCTTATGCAACTTAGGCAGACCATACAACCTAGGCGGAACTGCAGAACCAGGATGAAGTTTCTTACGTAAATCATCTGACAACGAACTCTTTTTCAACACTGAAAGCGTCTTACGTTTGATCCTTTCTGTGGGGTCATTAGATAGTCTTGTAAGCCGGGTCGTTGAGAAGTACATCCATTTTTAGGACATAATCATCCTGCGTCATTACAACCGTGGCACTCCCCTTGTCAGCTGGTAAAACTACTACTTCATCATCATTCTTCAGGGAACGAATGGCTGCTCTCTCTGCGGAAGAGATGTTATCCCGCGGTGGTCGAGCCCGACGTAATGCGTGCGACACTTCTTGCCTTATTTCCTCTGCTTGATCCTCAGGTAGGCTGTGTACTGCTTATCCTACAGAGCATATGAACTCTGTGATAGGAAGTCTCTTGGGAGTGGGCGAAAAATTTAAACCTTTCTCCAATATCGACACTGTGGGCCCATCCAACGCCTTGTTAGAGAGATTAATCACAGTACGTCGACGTTTATCCGCTTCTGGTGCTGTAGAACGAGAAAGAAGCCGTTCAAATTTCGAGGATTGTCTGGTAACGGCGCTCCTATGTGCCCAATGTGATAGCGCCCACGTGGAATCATCAACCCACTGCCAACCATCCCTTGAAAACTGCGATGACAAGTTCAAATGTAGGTAAAATAAATCTTTGGAAACAATATCCAGTTGTCTACGGGAAAAACGAATGCGTTCTCTTAAAAGTGCTTGGCTTGCACGTTCCTTAATCCTAAGAGCGCTCTTACTATTAATAAAATGAATAAATTTGGCGAAATTAGGAATAATACCTTCGTCATGACATCTCAGCAAGAAGGTGAGTGTGCTCAACAGCTTTCCTTTCTTCCTCCGAAATTTATCTAAGTTCTGTACAAGTTTCACCATCTACTCCCCGTAGAGGTACTTGATTACGTAGGCTTTCCCGGCGTAATAAGTCTTGAAAGTATCTTCGGGTTTGCTGCCGGATCCTAAAATCAACTTGACTCGATATTTCGGCGATCCAACTGTTCGCCATCTTCAGGAAAATGCTGCTTATGCTGATGAGTCCCGCTGAGAACTGACGCCAGGTTACAAATCGAAGTCCTATATAGGCCACCGTTCAGTACACGGCGCATGCGCCGCCCATCACGGTTTCTGGCTTCCAAAACAGGGAGGTGGCGCCGCCCTTAGTGAAACGCTGCTGGCAACGATACATCGCAATCAAGGCCGCACCGAAGAACGTTCAGTTTTGATGCGAGATACTACATGATTCCACGTTTTGCTAAGAGGAAACCCATTGTCTCTGTTGATTAAATTATCAGTCACCCTAATTTCAATCGCCTCTTCATACACACTGTTCCAAAAACCTCCACGTATTTTTTATTTAACGGTAACATTTGTGAACAGAATGACGGAGTGGCTATGGGTAGTCCTTTTTCACCCACAGTCGCCAATTTATTTATGGAGGACTTCGAGGACGTGGCACTGAGGACTTCCGATTTGGAACCAGCGTGCTTCTGGACATACGTGGACGACACCTTCTTCGTCTGGCCGCATGGACGTGATGCTCGTAATAGATTTTTGGACCACTTCAACTGTCTTCATCCCCGTATCAAATTTACTATGGAGGTTGAAAATGATGGGATGCTTCCATTTTTAGACGTAATGGTTTATAAAAAACCAGATGGAACTTTGAGACACAGTGTTAACCGAAAGCCGACCCACACAGATTGGTATCTGCATCCTAAGAGTTGTCATCCACCACACCAACGTAGTGGCGTCCTTAGGACTTTGGTACGGAGAGAATATGCCATTTCCGACGCAGACAGCTTAACCCAAGAACTTGAGCACTTGATGACTGTTTTTAAGGAAAATGGATACACCGAGAAGCAGATTCGTGGGGCTATGGAGTTTGGACCATCTCCGGAGGTGTACGAGGAGGAACATAGATCTGTGGCCTTTCTTCCTTATGCTGGAGGCTTATCGTTTAAGATTAGACCAATTTTAAGGAATTTTAACATTAAGAGTGTTTTCTGTCCACCTTCTAAGATTAGGGCTCTGCTCGGCTCTGTGAAGGATGATTTCGGGCTTAGGAAACCCGGGGTGTACAAAATACCATGTCAATGTGGGAAAGCTTATGTTGGCCGTTCTATTCGCACAGTGCAGGACTGGTGTGTGGAACATCGCCGACATACGAGGCTACAACAGCCGGAAAAATCGGCAGTAGCAGAACACTGCCTAAATGAGGGACACAAAATGAAATTTGAGGACACTGTTGTGGTTGCCAACATTTCCGGTTTTTGGAACAGTGTGTATAAAGAGGCGATTGAAATTAGGGTGACTGATAATTTAATCAACAGAGACAATGGGTTTCCTCTTAGCAAAACGTGGAATCCTGTATTATCTCGCATCAAAACTGAACGTTCTTCGGTGAGGCCTTGATTGCGATATATCGTTGCCAGCAGCGTTTCACTAAGGGCGGCGCCACCTCCCTGTTTTGGAAGTCAGAAACCGTGATGGGCGGCGCATGCGCCGTGTACTGAACGGTGGCATATATAGGACGTCGATTTGCAACCTGGCGTCAGTTCTCAGCGGGACTCATCAGCATAAGCAGCATTTTCCTGAAGATGGCGAACAGTTGGATCGCCGAAATATCGAGTTAAGTTGATTTTAGGATCCGGCAGCAAACCCGAAGATACTTTCAAGACTTATTACGCCGGGAAAGCCTACGCAATCACATCGCATGTTAACATTTTTATTACTTGGATGGAAAGGTTTGTTTTGTAGTAATTTCCGTTTATCGTAGAATATAATTATCTTTCGTTAACATAAAATAACTGATTATAATTAAGGTTCCTATGTACATAAAGCTTCTTTCCTCTGAGCTATTGCCGTTTTCAGTGTAGCAGACACACGTTAATTGTTGGCAGCCATTGCTCCAACATTCTCTAAATTGACCTAAAGCTGGGCATGGCGCCCAGGCATTCGCTACAGACTGGCTTCATTAATCAAGAGAAATAAAACGTGCAAGCAATACAAGCACATATGGTCAGAATTTTAAATTATTTTTGGTACACCAGGACGCAGCAAGCTGCGCTTGGTAAACAAAGACGCAGCCCATTGTCTTTTACTTTCTTCAGCTACCTATAAATGTTTTCTAGGTCGTGAGCAGCCGTACATGCAGAAACTACACTCACCCTGAAAATAGTTCATGTTCTATTTAATTTGTTTCTTAAGAAAATAGTCGTCGTCACACTCTTAAGAAGCTAGCCACATCTTTCAGCAAATAGCAGTTATTACGACACGTTCCACTTCAACTACGTGTACTATTACGTGATATGGACATCATTCTCGTAACAATGCAGTATAATACAATTTGTATGAACTTTGTATGAAACTTAAAGAACTTTCAAACCAAATATTTAAAGAGTAAAAGTAACCATTCACATTTTATATTTTTGATCAAGTTTGGAGAAATTAAAGTGGAGCATTTTTCCTCTTTATTCATCATATACATTTTTAACAAATTAGGATTTATTATAGCGGTGGGGAAAATGTGCAAAGTTTTCACACACAGGCCATGAACGGGCACGCCACATCCGGTGCACAAGCATCCTCTTCCAGACACTTACGAGACGAGAGATCTTGGGGTGTAAAGGGATCTTAACCCTGCTTTGACCTCGAACAATGCAAGCGCACAGATTCCGTACGAGTCAGTGTCTACCGTTATCAAGCGGCCGCCACAGAACTAGGCTGGACAATGGCCAAGATAACTTTCGTGACGACCCTTAACAGTTGCCAGATGTCAATATGTTTCATTTTCAGCAATTTTCTCCTGGCTCAATCCGTTGTTTTGCAGAGGCCAAAACAAAATGACGGATGTGTAGGGTAGTACGTGAGGTGAAGCAGCAGGTGCCCCAACTAACGACCCACCTGAAATCATAGCAACCGTGCAAGGTGGTATGATATTTTAACTATACACCGTGCAATCGAAATCTAACTGAAACATTACTTCAGTTTAGAATACTGTACATACCGCAGACATTCCAGTCTGTAGGAGCCAGTCGGTTATTGACTGAATATGCAAGCAATTAAGTACCTATGAAAGTCACAAGACAGTTGAAATAATGATAACGTAAGCCTGTATGTCAAAATGTTTTGCATGAAAGTGGTTTAATACCGAAATTACTGTCATAAAATAAAACGCTAACAGCTGAAAGTAAGATGACCATTTAAAAACTTCATAGGAGCAGTGGACCCTTGGTGCAAGAGAGTAATTAAGCATAACTCACATCACTGAGGAAAAAGTAGGAGTCGATATGGAAGGCGTCAGGGATCCATTGTTAGAGTTTTTCAGTAAGATTTTTACTCTTCACGTAGAAAGTCAAAAACCATTGTTTTGGGATTTTCGCCGGCCGGTGTAGCCGTGCGGTTCTAGGCGCTTCAGTTTGGAACCGCGTGACCGCTACGGTCGCAGGTTCAAGTCCTGCCTCTGGCGTGGATGTGTGTGATGTCCTTAGGTTAGTTAGGTTTAAGTAGTTCTAAGTTCCAGGGGACTGATGACCTCAGATGTTGAGTCCCATAGTGCTCAGAGCCATTTGAACCATTTTTTTGGGATTTGCAGTTCTTTCTTATTCTATTTTGAGGAAACCATTTGGTAAAGAAGTGATTTCGTACCAAATGTAGCTAACATTGACTTTTTTGGCTCTTGAAGGGAACCATAGCTCTTACCAGGCTCAAGCAAATACACTCTACGGGAAAAAAAGTAACGCTCCACGAAGGAATTATGAGAATGGTTCGGAAATCAGTAGAGGCGAGATACATGTACAGCCAACAAAATGATTTCAGTTTCAGAAAACTGACTCAACAGAAAGAGCTGCAGAAGCGTTGCCCCCCCCCCTCTTTCTTGTACTTACGGAAGCAGATATTTAACTTGGTACTGATTGACAGAGTTGTTGGATATTCTTCTGAGGCATACCGCGAAAATTCTGTGTAATTGCCGCTTTACATCGTCAAAATTCGGAGTTGGATTGGGGGTACTGACTACTACGTTCAAATGTTCTCAGTTGGGGAGAGGGCCGGAGACCTCACTGGCCAGGGTGGAGTCTGGCTACCACGAAGACAATCGTTAGAAACTCCCTTCGTGTGCACTCGGGCATTATCTTGCTGACATGTAAGCCCAAGATGGCTTTCCATTAACGGCAACAAAACGTGTTGTATACTGCCATCGACGTACCGCTGTGCTATAAGAGTGCCGCGGATGACAGCCAAGGTAGTCCTGGTATGAAAAGAATTGGGCCCCGAAACCGTCGCTCCTTTTTGCCGGACCGTATGGTGGGAAACAGTCAGGCTGGTATCCCACCACTGTTCAGGGAGCCTCCAGACACGTTCTCATTGACTGGAGTAGAGCTGTCTTCAGTGATCCCGCTTCGAAATGAACCCCGATGAGCAGCGAAAACATGTCTGGAAACGCTCCATACAGGGTTGGCATGGCAACGTAACTGTGCCCCGAAAACTGGGAATGATGGTCTGGTTTGTCATTCGTAGCAGGACCCCCTTGGGCTTATATTTCACCTAGATAACACTGACCGCACATGGCTAGGGCTTTTACCGCTTGCCTTCGTGCCTACTAAACCCTATCTTTGCCGTCAAGGTCATCAGGTCTCACCCTAGCTGAGAACGTTTGGAAATTTATGGACTGAGCCCAACAGCCAGCACGTCAATTGGACACAATTTGGCACAATATCCCGGAGTAAGACACTAAAGAGCTCCATCAACTTGTGCAGCTCTCTTTGTACAACGAATCATCAGATTTTTCTAAAATTGTGTTCATTTGTCTGTCTGTACATGCTTATTGCTGCTACCATTTTCTGTTCCATTCCAATAATTCATTCGTGGTGCGTCGTTTGTTTTGTCTTAGAGTACACGTGTCATGGCAACGACGCGACACGTGGAGCCATTGCCGCCTGCTTCGTCGCAGTCATGTTGGGCGGTCTTTATTACACTACTGGCCATTAAAATTTCTACACCGCGAAGATGACGTGCTACAAACGCGAAATTTAACCGACAGGAAGAAGATGCTGTGATATGCAAATGATTAGGTTTTCAGAGCATTCACACAAGGTTGGCGCCGGTGGCGACACCTACAACGTGCTGACATGAGGAAAGTTTCCAACCGATTTTTCATACACAAAGAGCAGTTGACCGGCGTTGCCTGGTGAAACGTTGTTGTGATGGCTCGTGTAAGGAGGGGAAATGCGTGGCATCACGTTTCCGACTTTGATAAAGGTCGGATCGTAGCCTATCACGATTGCGGTTTATCGTATCGCGACATTGCTGATCGCGTTGGTCGAGATCCAATGACTGCTAGCAGAATATAGAATCGGTGGGTTCAGGATGGTAATACGGAACGCCGTGCTGGATCCCAACGGCCTCGTATCACTAGCAGTCGATATGACAGGCATCTTATTCGCATGGCTGTAACGGATCGTGCGGCCACGTCTCGATCCCTGAGTCAACAGATGGGGACGTATGCAAGACAACAACCATCTGCACGAACAGTTTGACGACGTTTTCAGCAGCATGGACTATCAGCTCGGACACCGTGGTGCGGTTACCCTTGACTCTGCATCACAGACAGGACTGCCTGCGATGGTGTACTCGACGACGAACCTGGGTGCACGAATGGCAAAACGTCATTTTTTCGGATGAATCCAGGTTCTGTTTACAGCATCATTATGGTCGCATCCCTGTTTGGCGACTTCGCGGTGAACGCACATTGGAAGCGTGTATTCGTCATCGCCATACTGGCGTATCACCCGGCGTGATGGTATGGGGTGCCATTGCTTACACCTCTCGGTCACCTCTTGTTAGTGGACGTTACATTTTAGATGTGTTACGACCCGTGGCTGTATCCTTCATTCGATCCTTGCAAAACCGTACATTTCAGCAGGATAATGCACGACCGCATGCTGCAGGTCCTGAATGGGCCTTTCTGGATAAAAAAAAAAATGTCGACTGCTTCCCTGTCCAGCACATTCTCCAGATTTCTCACCAATTGAAAACGTCTGGTCAATGGTGGCCGAGCAACTGGCTCGTCACAATACGCATGTCACTACTCTTGATGAACTGTGGAATCGTGTTGAAGCTGCATGGGCAGCTGTACCTGTACACGCCATCCAAGCTCTGTTTGACTCAATGCCCAGGCGTATCAAGGTCGTTATTACGGCCAGAGGCGGTTGTTCTGGGTACTGATTTCTCAGGATTTATGGTCCCAAATTGCGTGAAGATTTAATCACATGTCAGTTCTAGTATAATATATTTGTCCAATGAATACCCGTTTATCAATCGCAATGCTTCTTGGTGTAGCAATTTTAATGGCCAGAAGTGTAGAACGGCTCGTATCTCACATGGCATTGTCTCAGTGAGAACAGCCGCTAATAGCAGTTCTTCGGAAGGGTTGACCCCAAGACATTCAGCACGCGGTGGGAATGTTAGGGATTCCTCTGACTGCCCAATGCCTGCACCAGATCCCGCATGAGGAGTCCAGTTCTCGCTGCACTCCCACCGAGCGCGTCGAGAGCAGAAGAGGGAACGTAATGAAAGAGGAAGAAGCACGTCCTGGGAGCGCTACGTGCGCCGGCTGGCGCCAGTAGGAAGGACTGCACGTGTGTGTGTGTGGCGCCAGCGCCGGCGCCGGCAAGTGGATTAGGCGCCGAGAGTGCTCTCGCGGCCCGCATTTACATCTCAATCGGCGACAAAAGGAAACTTCGGCTCTCGTTAACATTTTTACACAGTCGGGGAGGAAAAAACGACTCCCTGCTGCGCCCATTACTCCGTTCCGCGCCCTTCCTTTCCGGGCCACAGGTTCACCGTCTTTCTCGCACCGTGGCCCTCGGTTAGCTCTTTTCTTTTTTTCCCCCTTCTCCCTCGGCGTCTCTCAGGTAATTGCATCGGCTCCAGCGGTACTCCAGCCTAATAATTATTGCAGGCAAAAGAATAACATTTCGGTCTCATCAAAGGCGCTTCTCTCTCGGTACGTCAGGGCGGACTGGTTACTCGACCCTTACACCAAGGGAAACGTTTCAGTGCTGGGATGACAGTAGCGAAATCGACCAGCACTTGACGCTGGATCTTTCGTCCTACGGAGCCCCGTCAAAGAATAGAGACGTCCGTCGAAATAGTTCCTAATGTAAAGGATGTATCTCTCAGTCGTTCCACGACGCGACTGAGTGGAAGAACTGTCTGTCGACCACTGTTTGTTTTGTTATTGTTTCGGTCAGCTGCCTTAACTTCTGTCTGATGCAATTCTCTGTTCTTATCGCTTACCAGATATGCGCCTCATTCCAGCTTAACTGCTGCATCGCACATAGTCAACGATCTGGCTTACGTGCTCGCATGTAGGCCTGAATCTGCGATTCATCCACACCACCATCCCACCAGCTACTGTTTGCAGCAGCGACTCGCGCCGTAATATGCGTCCAACAATCCCCTCTCTCCGTTTCATTCTCTTCTATATTAGCCCTCGCATGGTATCAGATCTGGAAAAACATACTGTATGCCTGGGGTCACTTTTTGACCCCAAAGTGATTTTAGCAAGTTTATGGCGACAAAATTTAAAATATGTCTACAAAAGTAATTATAATTTGTTGAGAAGCATTTGCGCAATGTTCATATTACACCTCTATATTTTCTTAATACAATTAAGTTAGATGTAAACTTCCTGGCAGATTAAAACTGTATGCCCGACCGAGACTCGAACTCGGGACCTTTGCCTTTCGCGGGCAAGTGCTCTACCTGAAAGAAAGGAGTGCTAGTTCTGCAAGGTTCGCAGGAGAGCTTCTGTAAAGTTTGGAAGATACGAGACGAGGTACTGGCAGAAGTAAAGCTGTGAGTACCGGGCGTGCGTTTGTGCTTCGGTAGCTCAGTTGAACAGTCGGCTCTCAGCCGTGGCAGCGTGCGGACGGCCCCGCGCGCCGGCCAGTGCTCCGCTGCAGGCGTTGTTTACTTCCGCGTCGTAGCTTTCAGGCTTGCGTCCGTCCACTGTGTACAACATGTCGAGCGCTTACCGCCGTGCGACCCTTAAAGTTTCTTTCCCAGCTGAACATGCGCGACCTCGTGCACATGAAGTTGAAACGTTCATTCGTGAAGAAGTTCGTTTAGATCCTAACCACGTTATCGAAATCCATTTTTCGATCACGAGTAGTGTCGTTCATATTAAAATGACAAACACCGAGGTGTGTGAAGATGTTATTCGCCGCCATGCCAATGGACTTAAGTTCAAATACTCTGATGGTCACGTCGGAGCTGTAACACTTGAACTCGCAGAGTACGGTCAACGCACGATTAGGGTGTTTGAACTACCTTTTGAAGTGCCGAAGGACGAAGTTGTCTCTGCGTTACAACCATACGGTAACGTCATCGGTTACGTAGATGAAAAATGGCAAACTTTCACGACCTACCAGGTCCTTAATGGTGTGCGTCAGGTCAAAATTGAACTGAAAAAACATATTCCATCATACCTGACCATTGGCGGGGTGCGAGCCATTGTCATGTACGACGGCCAACCCCGAACATGTGCGGGTTGCGGACAAGAAGGCCACGTCAGATCCGCCTGCATGCGACGCCGCCTGATTCAGACGCCGGTCGGCGAGGAAGCGTCCCCAGCGGTGATGACTCAGATCCCTGTCACATACGCCAAGGTTGCCCAGGGAGGTAACACGTCTACACAGAGTCTTCCTGCTCCGTTGACGTCGTCTGATCAGGTAGATGCAACCGCTCCTGAGATTCCTTCTGAGGTGCCCCAGACGCCAAATCCTAACCTGCCGAATCATCGCAGCACTGTGACTGAAAATGCTACTGAGATGGACGTTGATCCGGGAGTGGTACCTACTTCTGCTTTCCTTCAGACTGGTCCGGAGTCAGACGAAAGCCACCCGCCATCGGACTCTGAACGACTTGTTCGAAAACAAGGGTCGACACGAAAGAGAAAGAAACGTAGCCGTACACCCCCTGATGAATCCATTCTACGGATGGATACCGGGGATGCAGACCCGAAGATGGACGACAAACCGATCTTTGATGACCGAACGGCTGATGCGACAGACCCGCCACAGGCGACCACTGGCAACGAACACCCCTCATTACTGCCGCCGTCGCCCCCACAGGTCGACGTTGAAGAGAGCCTATCCGATGAGACGAAAACTACGTCTCCTCTCCACGTGGATGACGTGCACAGCCGATGCCCTACCGCAGCATCAGTAACCGCAGCATCAGTCTCCTGGGCAGACGACGTGGAGATCGAAGGGACTGGGGTGGATGCTGCTGATGATGGGGCACCCCCATCGGTTGCGCCCGCGCCCGCAAACTCTCCACAATAGCAGCCTCTTCAGCGGACCGGCAAGATCGACGACCTCTCGCCCCTGAAGAAGAAGCCCCGCCTGTGCCTGTGGGACTCCAACACCAGCATTATCGTGTCGCAACGATTAACCTCGCGACCATTCGTGCGCCCCACAAACTAGCGCTGCTCCGCGATATGATTTATGATGCGGACATAGATATTGCGCTTTTTCAGGAAGTGCATGTCGCCGATTTTTCACCACCACATGGCTTCACGGTGCATCTTTCTCCCGCTTCGGACACCGGTAGTGGTGTTGCCATCATCTTACGCGAAGGTCTTCCTGCCGAAGATGTCTTATACCTCCCCAGCGGCAGAGGTATGGCCCTTACTCTCTTTGGTGTACGCATCATCAATATTTATGCGCCGTCGGGCTCCAGCTACCGTCGTGAACGCAATGCCTTCTTCGCGAATGAAGTCACACCCCTTTTTATGGGACCACACGATGACTGGATCATGGGTGGAGACTTCAACTGCACCCAGCGACCTCAGGATCAATTGCCGCGTCACTCACCATGCGCAGCTCTGGAAACAGTCGTCACGCGGCTACAATTTGTCGACACGTGGAGACATGTTCACGGTGATCTTTTGGGCTTTACGTACCACACTGCGCACTCCTCTAGCCGACTGGATCGCATCTACATCTCGCGATCCCTAATTCAACACACTCGACAGGCTGAAATCTGGCCTGTTGCTTTCTCAGACCATGAGGCTTACTTCTGTGATGTTGTTCTCACAAGACAGGCAGTATGGCACGGACGTGGTTTATGGAAACTGAACACGGCACTTCTTAATTCACCTGACTGTCGACTTCTAATAGAAGACACTTGGATCACATGTAATAGACGCCGACCCACGTATCCGTCTACCATATCCTGGTGGATCCAGTGTGCAAAACCTGCTCTTCGAAAAACTTTAATCCGGTATGGCAAAGATGTTGTCGCTTGGAGGAAGAGCACTATGGATTTTTACTACAGAATCCTACGAGAATGCTCCACGATGCCAGCCTCCCCTGAGCGCCATACAAGGATGAACCAAGCTAAGGCCCAAATCTCCAATCTCATGCGACGGCACTTGGAAGGGGCGATAGTACGATCTCGTACTGCTGATCGCATGCCTCATGAACATAGGTCGATGTACCATATCATCCAAGAACGACAAAATCGACGCCGAAAATTGATTCACGTCCTAACGGATCAAGAAGGGCGTCGCTACGTAACCCAATCTGCCATAGGGAATGTGCTTCACGCCCACTACCGGCAGCTCTACGCCGCAGTTCCACATTCCCCAGAGTTGATCGAGGAAGTCTCACAGCTCAACTTCGGTGGTATCCCAGGAGATGCGGCGATTGAATTGATGTCGGAGGTGACTGATGAGGAAGTCCGCGATGCGATCCGGGCAGGAACCTTCAATCGCTCCCCGGGCCCCGACGGTCTTCCCCTCGAATTTTATCGCACCTTCCGTGATTTGTTAGAGTCCGCATTCACCTCCATCTGTCGAGAACTGATGTCTCCGGAAGTACCTGTGCCGGACGCTTTCATGGAAGGAATTATTATTCCTGTACATAAACCGCACGGTGGCAACAATATCAGTGATTATCGGCCCCTCACCCTCCTTAACAGTGATATGAAAATCTTCACTCGCCTTTTGGCAGCACGACTTAAAAACGTTGCCCGATATGTTGTGTCGCCAGACCAAGCATCTTTGGGAGGCGACAACAATATTCGCACGGCTTTATGCCGCTACAGGGATATGATCGCCGTTACCCAGGCACAACGCCTCTCTGGAGCACTTGCGTCTTTGGACTTCAGTCAAGCTTTTGATAGGGTTGACCATTCGTTCCTTACGGCCGTTCTCCACCATATGGGTTTCCCGGTCGCCGTTATCACGGTAGTGATGCGCCTTCTGCGGGGTGCCTCATCCAGGATTATGTACAATGGCAGACTCACTCCACCGATAATAATAGGTCGATCCGTACGTCAAGGTTGCCCTCTATCAGCAATTTTGTACGCCTTTTCCTTGGAATCCTTGCTATGTGGACTAAGACAACGTTTGGTAGGGTTGTCCATAGATCGCTACCGATTCTGTTGCACGGCCTATGCTGACGATGTCGTCATCTGTTTACGTAATGCCGACGAAGTTCGAGCTGTTTTGACGTGGGTAGCGACTTATGGTGAGGCGTCAGGTAGCTCTTTAAACGTACGTAAGTCACAAGTTATGTTCATTGGCACGGGACTTCCCGTGGAGTGCGTTACACCTCTCACCACCGTTGATACCATTCGTTGTTTGGGAATAGATTTTTCATCTGATCTCCGGCGTTCAGCCACCATCAACTGCCGACGCCTCCTTTTAATGATCAGAGCAGGTCTTATGGACCATCGCCTTCGATCCCTAGATATTCTCCAACGAGCTCGATATGTCAATACATATATCGCATCCCGAGTTCCCCATGTAGCGCAAGTTCTACCTTTCCCGCTTACTGTGGCACGTCACATGTTGGCAGCGATGGCATCTTTCGTCAGCTCTGGGATGTTGTTCAAAATTAACTATGCGACCCTTACTCTTCCCCGTGAACGAGGTGGGATAGGTCTGTTTCACGTGCCGGATAGAGCTCGCGCCCTATTTGTCAGCTCCCAGATGACGGTATGGACACGTTGCCCAACGAGCCTCACTGGTCTCCTCCTGTCGGCATACTCGCCGGTCTCACTGTCAGCCCCAGTGATGATCTCGGATGTTCCGGCCCAGTTCCATTATATACGGTACTTCTTTCTGGAACTCAGTTATCTACGCCTCACCTTACCAAGACAGCTTTTACTCAAGACAAAGGCAGTATACAATGTCCTCCAATTAGGTCGTCCACCTAACCCGATTGAACTAAAGTTCCCACAGGTTGACTGGCGTCATATATGGCGCGCGGTGTTCGCCTGTTACCTTGACACGAATGTTCAATCTGTCTGGTACATAACTGTCAATGGTAAGCAAATCAACCAATTTCGCCTTCATCGTATCCACCTCGCCCAATCACCTCTCTGCTCCACGTGTGGAGTGCCAGACAATGATGAACATCGGTTTGTTTGCGGACCGGCGGCGGAGGTTTGGCACTTGGTTCGAAGTATTGTGGCTTTTCTAACGCGGGACATTCCGGATCGGATTACTCCCCTTTCATTATTATTTCCGGAACGTGACTATTTTCCTCGGACAAAGACCAATGCTGTGAATTGGATTCGCGGACATGCCATTCACTACTTATTTGGACAAACTGTAGACTCTGTACTCGATTTTTGGACATACCTCAATGACCGTCATTATGTCGTTGTCCGTCACCCAAAATACAGACAATTTTTCTCGAACTTCCTTGGGAGTGCTTTCCACGAGCCACCTCGCAGCTGGAATGTGTTAAGCCAAGAGAGGAGAAGATTTCCTGTTTGAACCAATGAACATTTCTGAACAATTGAACGGAACACATCAATTTCGAGAAGACGTGACTCAACATATTACCAGCGGGACGCAGAAGGCCTCTGATCAATTACCCACAAAAAAATAATAAATAAATAAAATAAAATCAATAAATATCAAACAAAAAAAAAAAAAATTAAAATTAAATTCAGAAAAAGGAAGATTTTGTTTTGTTTCTAAGGATAGCCCTAACCTTGATTTCCCATATTTCCCCTGGTATATAGGCAGCTCTCTGGGGTAGGTTTAGTCAGGAGCCAACGCCTGAAGTGGCCCAGATATTTTTTTTTTTTTTTTTTTTTTTTTTTTTTTGTTGTAGGATGAAAAGTGGCGGTGGCACTAGTTTTTTTTTTTTATTTCCATTTTATTAAAAAAAGGGGGCGGCGAAAAAAAACAACAAACAAAAAAAAGAAAAGAAGAAACAAAAAGAATTAAAAAAAGAAAAAAAAGAGAAAAAAATGACCTCAGCAAAAAAAAACAAAACAAAAAACAAAAAAAAGCGGTCTAGGGCGAAAAAAAAAAAAAAGTTGGTAGAGCACTTGCCCGCGAAAGGCAAAGGTCACGAGTTCGAGACTCGGTCGGGCACACAGTTTTAATCTGCCAGGAAGTTTCATATCAGCGCACACTCCGCTGCAGAGTAAAAATCTCATTCTGGAAGTTAGATGTAAGTTGTAATTATTTACCACATTTGTTTGAAATAAGAACACATAATTTGTTTGGTTTGTTTAGT
Source organism: Schistocerca americana (assembly GCF_021461395.2). Classification (NCBI taxonomy): domain Eukaryota; kingdom Metazoa; phylum Arthropoda; class Insecta; order Orthoptera; family Acrididae; genus Schistocerca; species Schistocerca americana. Next base: position 588,208,724 of record NC_060125.1, on the reverse strand, counting down.
TCCAAAAACTATTTTAACACAAAGTATTCATAACCCACACACTATATAACAATATTGTAATTTATTAATATAATGCGCAATATCACTTACATGGAATTTTATTAGAAGTACTCTCCTCGCTCTCTGTTTCATATGACGAACAATCATTATACAACACACTTCTCCTAGCATGTTCTTTTGCAGACAAATTTGGGACACCCATCACATTGTTGATTCACTTTCTTGTCCTTTGACCTTGGGCAAAAATTACGCCGTTTTCTTTTCCTGGTTATCGTGTTGTTTTTCCTTTAGAAGATCCTTGAAGCCTGAAGATATTATTGCTGAACGAATGCGTTGTGTTCTGCACTGGGGCGACAGGATTCGTCGTTCAATGGGAGGTTTGACTAGTTCTTTTCCTAGCTCTGAGAGGAATTCTCGTCTTGCATTTCTACCTCTCACATCATATAAAAATTTAGAATTCAGAACGTAAGCACTGAGGCAAGCTAAATCTAGTATACCAAAAATTACAGCAAGTGGTCACCTTCTCGTTCCACGTTCTTTCACTGAATAATGCCTAGACATCTTATCAACTATATCAACTCCTGACGTTGTTGAGTTGTAGAACATTATTATTTCATTTTTTGTGCTCATGCTCACTTACATCAGATGTTTGGTGTCGAGTAGACAACAAAATGACTGATATCTTTTTTGTAGGAACATACTAAGCTAAAACAGTATTCTGTGCATACCCAAAACTGCTCCATAATGGACTCCTGTGTTTTGATGGCAACATTTCTTTTGGTATCTCTTTCCGGTTGGCCTGAAGACATCCCACAAGTGTCAATTTATTAGCAAGAAGTTCTTTTCCGAAATCAAAACTTGTAAAAAAGTTGTCAGTGATAGTGTTCCTACCGCTTCCCTTGAGGCGATCAATTAAATCATGTACCTACCATTTCCCTTGATTTATTTCCCTTCCTTTAGCAGATTTCCACGTATACACTTGTGTGTTTATGACATAATTGGTCTCACAATCTACAGCAGCCCACACTTCAATCCCATACTTTCCAGGTTTCGAAGGAATGTACACCTTGAATGGACCCCGTCCCCTGAAAGTACACAGACGCTCATCAAACGCAATATAAGGTCCAGGGACATAAGACGAAATGCATGCATCAACGAACATTTCAAACACAGCCCCTATAGGTTCAGATTTTGATCCAGCAGCAGCTTTTCTTTGTTTTATTGTAAGATTATCATCAAACCAGAGGAACATCAAAATATCACAAAATCTTGAAAATCTCATTGTGGTGCGAAAAATAGATAAGCCATACTCTTCTGACCAAAATTCAGCCAAAGGCTTCCCACGTACCTTATGCAGGCCGTCTCTTATTTGTAGACCAAAGAATGCCTGCAGCCCTGTAGAATCAAGTTCAATACAGCGCTCAAGAGTTGGGTACAGAAATTTATTGTTTTTTGCATGATTTTTGGTATGCATTACTACTACACTCTGCATCGGAACGAAAGAAAACACTCTCTCATTTGTAAAAATATCGGTCTACATAGTACTTTCCACAGTAACAGCACGCACTTTTAAGATATGAATAGAAAACTGATATATAATAGTCGGTAGTACGTTTTAATCAAGTGCTATAGCTTGGAGAAACGACTATTTCCTTGCTGCTGAAAAATAACGATGCTTATTGAACAGAGTGCAGTGAACAAACAAGCATCACAACATCTGTACTCGTGTCCTAACACTGCCAAATGGTACTGCGGCCATACGGTTCAATACGCGAGGAAAATTAGTATAAATTCCGTTAATTCAATCGACATGTACCTGAATTTACTATGCAAAATACTACCAAGGGGTTTCAGATGGTGAATTAAAGTTGTTTTGAAACAGTTACTACTATTACAATGTGAACAGGCTGACCTACCTACACCTTGCTCAATGTACAACGAAAACGATATCGTCTTTATGTTCTCTTCCGTCATTAGGCAAGAATTGCCTGTTAGGGTACCCATCTCTGTCGGGGTCTTCCTCTGTCTCTTCTCCCACGGCACGTATAATTTCTTGCCTTTAAGGGAAGCCTCTCACATTCCATTCTTTGTAGATATTCGTTTCATTTTCCTTTGTAATCGCGAATTTTATCATCGAGGCTAAAGATTTGCAGTTCTTCTCTAATATCTTGATTTCTTAGCCCGTCTTCTCTTGTGAAAGACTTTAACACCTCTAGGGAATTTTATTTCTTGTGCCTGAATCCTGCTTTCTTGCTTCTGGGTAATCACCCAGGCCTCACTTCCATAGAGCAGTGTGGGAACTGCAACACTTTTGTTAAATTTAATTTGAGTGTCTTTCCTGGTTTTGTTTTTTAGGTTTCCGTTAATTGTTCCGCATACCTGGCTGTATTTACCAAGCTTAATTTCAATATCTCTGCTGTAGCCACATGTAATTTCACAGCCGAGGTAACTGAAATGGTTTTCGTGCTCTAAAATCATGTGATTTATCACTATTTTGGTTTTGATTGGTTCTTTCCCCATGAAGGCCATTGCTTTAGTTTTTTTCATTTTAAATTTCCGTGTTAAATTTTGCACTTATTTGTTTTAGCAAGTAGATTCCCTTCTGAAGGTCATTTTCCTTGTCTGCTAGGATCACTGCATCATCAGCTTATAGTAAATTATTTAAGAGAATATTCCTGTGTAGGTAGATGACTTTCTGAAATTCTGATAGGTATTACTTGATTGTTCATTGTTGAACAAAGTTGCAGAGATGCAGCAGCCTTGTAGTACCCCTTGGTTCGTTGGTAACTCATTAGTTGTTTTTCCACTGAGATCTAGAGTGATATTTGTGTCTTGACATGAACTTTTTACCGCATTTACTAAATTCTTGGGATATCCGCGATTCATCATTATTTCCCAAAGTTTCCGTCTATTGGCATTGTCAAAAGGTTTTTTAAAGTCAATAAAAGCAATGTGTGTTTCATTATTATACTCTCTCCGTTCTTCTATTATTTGCTGTAGAATAAAAATAGCATCTATTGTGGAGCGTCCTTTCCTAAAACCTATTTGTTCCTCATGGAATACTGCTTCTGCTATGTTTTTAAGTCTTGTATTTATCATCTTATCATACACGTTGTATGCTGAGTCTAATAAACTTATTCCTCTGTAATTACTGCATAGGCTTTCATCTCCTTTTTCAAAAACTGCTATCACTCTATCTGTTTTCCAGTCTTTGGGAATACTCCTCTTCTTCCAGCATTCGTTGAAGAGATGAAGCAGTCGTTGGTATAGCATCATTCCTCCATATTTTAATAATTCAGCATGAATGCCGTATTTTCTTCTTGCTTTTCTGTTCTTAAACGGTGCTAGTGCATATGTTAATTCGTCAGACTGTATTTCATCTAACCCTTTACCGTCTAGTTGTTCAATTTCAGTTTATTGTGCTGTATGATCATACCACAATTTGCTGTAATGATTTATCCACTGTTCTTCTTCAATACTATTTGCTTGTAGCTTCGTTCTTTCTGTTGTGCTTAAAGGTTTTAAAACTTTATACGTCATTTGTTGTCTTCCGTGGATATTACGTTCGGTATTATAAATAAACATATCCTAGTGTTGCTGATGTGCTTCCCTTACCATGCATTTAGCGTTATTTTTTTTCTCCTTATACTATTGTTTGTTCTGATTACGGGGGTTGCTTCAGTATTTTATATATGCATCCTGTTTTTCTTCAACAGCTTTCACTGTAGTCACATTCTAAAATTTTAGGCCTTTTCTTTTCCGTATTCTTTTTTTTACCGATATTAATTTACTTAACTACATAGCTAGCTTTATGAAATGTAGAGTCAAATCACTTCTGCCATACTGCAAACAGCTGAATACTCAGTGCTCTATGTGGATGAGATATAGTAGCTCCTCACGATGAAGCAAACTTTACGTGTGAGACGAGCTGCCCCTGCGACTGACTGCTGCCGAAATGGAAGTTGAAAGACGGCAGCTCCTTTCAATCCGCCTTTATTCATTCGAACAGATGACCACAGACTCTATGGTCAGTGAGAATATTGCAGAGCGTTGACAGTGGCTGAGATGCTGAATTTCATCGTAGCTGGATGCATGAAGACACTACAAGTGTGGAAGCGAAGCGCTTGTTTCGTTAAACGGCCATAACTGTGACAAGTGAGACTTAATGGTGCCAGCTCTGAGAATATGGCAAGTCGCAGGTATAGAGAGAGTGAAGGGAGACGTGGACCAGGCCTTCACACAACGGAAGTCCCTGCAGAGGACTCAGCCTAGGCCATGGGGTCATTGGCAATAGAAAACAAAAATCCTGGAGCGGGATCACAGCATTCTGTACCTGTGGCCAGAGGCAAAACTTTTTTTTACAACTGTTTTCGCTGAGGTGCGACATACTGAGAGAGTGTCAATTGTTCCCGGCCAAGGCAAGTAGCATTTCGCCATTTTGGCAGTGGTCCTCGTGTTGTTTCTTGGGAAGCTTCCTGTAAGATCGGTACGATCTAGGACACGGAAAGCATTTTGCCGGGCCGGGAAAATGGGGCGACGCTACACGGTGCCAGACACTGCGTCGCCGAGGGAGCTACGGCGTGGTTTTGACGTCACATAGATGCACGAGCCACATGCAAAATAACAGTGTGTTGACTGGTATCCAGAGAGTGACAGCTGAGAACGTAACAGCTGATGTCTGTCCTCTACTTCTAGTTGTATTAGGATTTGAGAAATAGTTTCTTCCGATCTTTTGGAGGATGGGTGTACAGTACACGAAGTGATATGCGACTGGGGCAGGGATGCTATACCAGCTTTCAGTTGGTGGTTTTAGCTTTCCTGTGCATACTCCGTGTAGAGCTTTTGGTGGACTTGGGTGTAGCTTGGGGAAACCTGAGACATTCGATTCCAAACTGCGGAGGTGAGTAGATTCGATCGTCTAGAAGAGTGTTGGGTTGTTTGGGGGAAGATATCGTCTAGAAGAGATTTGTTTTTGGACTCTGAGCTTGGACGTGAAGGTAGACGAGAACGAGCGGAGGAGCGAAGATCAGCAATTTGACTTAACACCAACGCAGAATACGCGCCGCATTTCGAGATCTGCATCCGAATAATGAGCATCTCACGACACGAACACTAGGAATCTTTAGAGCGAATTTCTGTTACGTCATTGTGGACTCGCAGCAACAGCGGCCTCTGTCTGATTTAAGCGCATTTTGGTAACAGTTCACAGTCGCTCTTTCAGAACACGTGGCTTTATGAACATTGAAAGAATAGAACTGCTGTTTTATGTTGCCCTATGTTGCATTTAATTCACATGTCTTAGCAATAAAACTGTCATGATATTGAATTCTATGTGTTATTCAAGTACACTATCTGTTATTGAAGTACACAAGATATCTTGTTCACCCTTATTAATTTTAGTTAACTATGTGGGAATAATAGGTGTAGTCTTGGAATGAAAATATAGTTTGCCTTCTTCAATTTCACTACAGCCACATTTCTTATCATTCACGTTAAAAATCCGTATCACTTACACAATAGTGACACTGAGGTGTGTCTACGTGTTTTAGAAATACCGAGAGGCAGAGGTTCATTAGATGTACTCATACAACTGCTGATCGTAGAGGTATTTTGTAAAGGGTCCTTTGACGATTGGCGAGGCCCCTTAGTCCCCTAGTGATTACTGTCTTGCGTGGTTTTACTGTTACCTTGTTATTGCTAACTTTGGCACAAAAGACTTCTACAAATATGTAGACCTGTCTGGTCAAAGACGTCCGTATGTAACCCACAATCAAGAAACATTGCACAGCTTAGTTTCAATTTTGGTAGGATTTACTAGCGGGCGATGGGAGGAGGACTGACCTATTGTTGACAGACACATATTAAGAAAGGGATGGTTACCATGGCTTCTATTTTACTAAATGTTCGTTATTTCTCCAACTTTCTCGATCTTCTTTGCCTTTTAGTATCTAGCGGGCCTTTGTGTGTCTCAAGTTATAAGACTGGCTAGCACTTCTGTAGCTGATGCGCCCCAACATCCTTTTTTACTCTCCCGATCAATCCATCTCATCAACATTCTCCTGTTAACAACACATTTGAAATATTATTATGCGTTTCATTTGTCCTTCCCCATTGTCCAGGATTGGCATCCACGCATATCTCTACTCCAAACACATCTTATCGTCTTTTAGCTGCAGTGTTCATATTATTGGATATTATTAATTGTTTATTTTTATTACTGCTTTGTCAGTGCTTGCTACTACATCTTCCCTCCACCCTCTTTCTTCACCTGTTCTGCTACCAAAGTAGGCAAATGAGTATCCATCATCAATAATCTCTTGTTCTACTTTCATATTCAGTCATCCATGAGTCTATATGCTCCGCATACCATTACTGCAGTGCTCCTTTCGTTTCTGTCCATTTATAGCTGTCCGCTAGCATACGTTTCATTGAGCGCCAGACTCATATGCTGGTGCAGTGGCACGTATCAGGTTCCAGGGGCGAGTTGTTTGTCCTGCGACTCCAGCACCGAGCAAGGGCGTGGCGTATTCTGAAGACAGAAAAAAGCCCGCCACAAGGAGAACCAACTGTTTCATACTGTGGGCATAGGCCAATTCTGGAGAGAGTATCCTACATTTTAAATGCTGACTCCTTACGCCATAAACAGTGGGCCACAACTCTGCGAGTTGTACATGAGTAACGTCAGCCTGTAGGCGTGGTTGACTGTTAACCACCATTGGGATGATTCAGCATGTGAGTCGGCATACGAGTCGGATTTAAGACAGGCAGGCTCGCATGTAGTCTTCAAGGTTCATGCTAGTAGCAATGTGATCATGAACTACAATCGAATTGCTGATTATCCTGCATGGTTGAAAATCTGGTTATAATGGATATCGATGTTGTCAATCAGCAGAAGCATTTAAATAATGAAAAAATTCCACCTTTGTACAAATGTAAGTTTTGTTCCACTGTTAGATACAACTTATTATTTAAATTTTTAGCTCATCATAATTAGGACCATATGAGTTAAGTTGACGAAAGGTATTCGAATTTAAACGTGCTAGACCCAAAAAGTTATTTTCTCAGACTAACTGGCTTTGCTTCGTATTTTCGTGACCGTGAATATTTGCAATATCTCGAGTACGCTAATTTCATTCACATTGGGGAATCGGACATTTTTTTAAATCAAGTTCTGATCAATTACTACAGTTCTTAGCTATCGTGGGCAGATGACCGCAATGTCGATTAAACAAATATCGCCAAACCGGTTACTTGCGTTCCTGCAATAAGACTCAACCACATTTTCGCTTGGAAACCTGTCTGTAACATATTAAAGAACTTAATGTTAATAAATAATAATACAAGAATCGTTATTTGAAATAAAGAAGTAATTATTCCCACTGCTCTGTGTTTACAATGATACATTCGTCTCAACAGACAAAGGTAAGGTAGAAGAACGGTAGCGAAGAAGACATAAAAAGAAAGCATCTACAATAAGAAAGAGAGAAAAAGCTGAACAGATTTCATTCTGGTTGTATTTTTACCCCTTCCTCCACGTTTTGAATCGCTATAGATTTCATGACTCAATGCATACTTATATTTGGTAAAAGTAGTTCTACTAGCACAGCAAAATACTTGTCTGACACTGTACAGCCCCCTTTGATTGGGGCAAAGAAATGACATACACCTGACAAAATCCAACTTAAAAGTCTTTCACTAATTCCAAATGTCTATAAATGATAAATAATTAGCATCTTAAGTAGAGCAAAAAGTTCTAATGAGTGCTTATCCTTGGGTAGAAATAAAGTTTTTCACTGCTTCCATTATAAAATCCGTACTTTGTTCAGATACTCATACATTAAAGGTAAGACTGTCTTTCATTATTGTGAATCATTATGTTCAATAGTCTTAAAAAAAAGTCATAAACTTCACAAAGTCACAGCAGTTAGGTAATTATCACAAATATAGGTAATCATCTCAAAGAATAATTGAAAACTTCACTTAGTTCTCTTGAGTAGTAAACGCATAGCGCAAAATCACAAATGGTTTGATTCTGTTTATAGTTCTTTCTTTAAAAAGTTTGGATAAAATTTGATTATTCATATTATTCTCTAAACGTTTAACTAAGACTTTCAGCTATATGGGACCGGTACGTGGGCATTGCAGACGATAGGCTAAGTGCATAGGAGTGCAGAGGCAATGGTGTGATAACCCAGGACCCTTCCTCGAAGCTAGTGCCATCCAGGAAGGTTATTTGGAAATAGTGGAGGATACCTGGAGGTCGTCCAGGATAGGGCTTAATTCCTGTAATTCGATGAATTACACAAAAAATCAGACAGACTCGCAATATCGTAGCTGTACACATGAAATACCTATCTGTGCAACAACAAAAACTTTGCATTATGGTACAGTTAATTTATTTTCCCTTCGTCTGGTAATAATCGTTGTTACTTGCATCATGATTTATTTGTAAGAATTTCTCGTTAGCATAACTTGAGGCCCTAATATTACAATATGACCATGACAGTCTTTGCTATAGCACAATTTACACTCCTGGAAATTGAAATAAGAACACCGTGAATTCATTGTCCCAGGAAGGGGAAACTTGATTGACACATTCCTGGGGTCAGATACATCACATGATCACACTGACAGAACCACAGGCACATAGACACAGGCAACAGAGCATGCACAATGTCGGCACTAGTACAGTGTATATCCACCTTTCGCAGCAATGCAGGCTGCTATTCTCCCATGGAGACGATCGTAGAGATGCTGGATGTAGTCCCGTGGAACGGCTTGCCATGCCATTTCCACCTGGCGCCTCAGTTGGACCAGCGTTCCTGCTGGACGTGCAGACCGCGTGAGACGACGCTTCATCCAGTCCCAAACATGCTCAATGGGGGACAGATCCGGAGATCTTGCTGGCCAGGGTAGTTGACTTACGCCTTCTAGAGCACGTTGGGTGGCACGGGATACATGCGGACGTGCATTGTCCTGTTGGAACAGCAAGTTCCCTTGCCGGTCTAGGAATGGTAGAACGATGGGTTCGATGACGGTTTGGATGTACCGTGCACTATTCAGTGTCCCCTCGACGATCACCAGTGGCGTACGGCCAGTGTAGGAGATCGCTCCCCACACCATGATGCCGGGTGTTGGCCCTGTGTGCCTCGGTCGTATGCAGTCCTGATTGTGGCGCTCACCTGCACGGCGCCAAACACGCATACGACCATCATTGGCACCAAGGCAGAAGCGACTCTCATCGCTGAAGACGACACGTCTCCATTCGTCCCTCCATTCACGCCTGTCGCGACACCACTGGAGGCGGGCTGCACGATGTTGGGGCGTGAGCGGAAGACGGCCTAACGGTGTGCGGGACCGTAGCCCAGCTTCATGGAGACGGTTGCGAATGGTCCTCGCCGATACCCCAGGAGCAACAGTGTCCCTAATTTGCTGGGAAGTGGCGGTGCGGTCCCCTACGGCACTGCGTAGGATCCTACGGTCTTGGCGTGCATCCGTGCGTCGCTGCGGTCCGGTCCCAGGTCGACGGGCACGTGCACCTTCCGCCGACCACTGGCGACAACATCGATGTACTGTGGAGACCTCACGCCCCACGTGTTGAGCAATTCGGCGGTACGTCCACCCGGCCTCCCGCATGCCCACTATACGCCCTCGCTCAAAGTCCGTCAACTGCACATACGGTTCACGTCCACGCTGTCGCGGCATGCTACCAGTGTTAAAGACTGCGATGGAGCTCCGTATGCCACGGCAAACTGGCTGACACTGACGGCGGCGGTGCACAAATGCTGCGCAGCTAGCGCCATTCGACGGCCAACACCGCGGTTCCTGGTGTGTCCGCTGTGCCGTGCGTGTGATCATTGCTTGTACAGCCCTCTCGCAGTGTCCGGAGCAAGTATGGTGGGTCTGACACACCGGTGTCAATGTGTTCTTTTTTCCATTTCCAGGAGTGTATTTACAGAAGACAGGTTTTTAATCTTCTTCATTAGTTACGGACCCATCTTGGAATAACTAAACACAGGCACAGTATACAGTGTCTGTGCATTGTCTGTATCGTTTTCTCAACTGTCAAACACTTCTTACCGGTCGGTAGAACGTTAAGAATGCAGGCGTCAGAGGTAGCATAACGACAACAATTGAGTAGTCTAGGAGCAAATTGAGACGCGTATAGCACGTGTGGCGTGACACGACACTACAGCGCGACACGCACGTTTCGCACAAGTCGTGCGGGTCCAGCGCACATTGCGACGCGTACACCATACTTCGCACGCGCCGACTGGCGACACTCTGCGCTGACAGAACCGAAGCGCGCACAACCTGTCATCTTTCTCAAACGATTTTACAGAGACTATTCACTGAAAATATTTGATTTTTGCCGTACTTGTAGCGTTATATATCAGCTTCTTGGTGAAGTGCACATCATCTCGCTAATGACCATTCTTATTGTGATGTACGCATTTTAGTAAGACACTACGCAGAACTCAAAAAGTTTGTAACGAAAATTAGGGTTCGCTACGATCTTGCGTTTGGTGCGTATTGCACCATATGTCGCTGCGTATGAAATTTAGGTAACATGATGAATTTTTGTTTAGACTTGGGAGGAGGTCTCTATCTGCCTCCGATCTCGAGAAAATGGTTCCTATGTAGCGCGCTCACTTCCGATCTCACGCCCCGCGAAAATGACATACTCGCAACATCTCTCATATCTCCTAAACCGCTCGAGACATCGAAACGAAAGTTTGACGAATGATAACACACAAGGAGGAGAGTGTTTTTGCTATTCTTAAACACACGGAACTTTCTTCTCTATGGCGATATATCAGTGCTTATACTTCCGTTTTATTTATTTCACTCCAGTCACTATAATTTTTCAAGAGTTATCGACGGATAGCGAAACAAGAGCTTCCTAAAATTTCTTCTTTTATGATACTGCAAACCGACTCTATGACGTTTTCCGTAATCTATTGAGCTCTGTGATTGCCAATTACTTGTTTAATGAGGCACTCTATATCAGAATTTTTTCGCAATAGCTGCTGTGAGATGCGTTGTTCAAATTACACTGTGTTTTGTCAAAGGAAGTAGAATTAAACCAGTGACCAAGAGAAATGTGGCCCTTACTCACAAACGGTGATACTTCTTCGAATGAGAAAAGGTTAACAACTAACACAAAAATAGATTACCAATTCTGTTGGAATTTTGGTGGAATCCCTGTAACTCATCATACTTTTAACACTGAGCGACTGTAATGGAAACTTACCAAAGCATTTTATTCCTTCTCTTGATCTGAGCAGTATTAAAATAATGACGAGCGTTCCTTCAGACGGAACGATAGGCACATGCCAGATACTGGTTACTCACCTGCGGCTTGCCAAACTGACAATGTGTGATCGCGAACAAAATAGTTGTTGCTGAGAAAAATAAACAATTGATCTATCCCGTAACACAGTCGTCAGTGTATTGTCAGCAGCGGAGGATAATGCGCGCGACAGTAATGCACAAGCTAGCCATGTGTGCCTTGTGAGCTGGAGTTCGAAAAACATTGTCATGAAAGTAAATCTGCCTTTGTCAGCAGTACATTTCCACAAATTAAATATATCTAATCATGACACTCTCTCAGGATATTCCTACTTTCGTAATAATACCGACCATTTTCTTCATTTGTGTAGCCTGTTGTATAATTAGTTTATTAATGCCGATAATGTGCATGCAACAATTGAAATGCTTTTTCTCATCACGGCGAACCAATTAAAACATTGTTATTTTGACTGCTTTTCGACTGTTTCTAGCTTGCAGTGGAAATGTGATGTTCACATGCATGTAGTACAGTGCGTTGTATTACATTTTACATTCACATCCAAGTAATCACAGCGAGACTTGTACTTGAGTTCTTGGACGCTTGGAGAGAGTTATGAAGAAACTATTCGGCAATAAATTCTAAGTCTCTCACATCTTATAGTTTAATTCGTCTGCTTCGTGATGAACCGGCTATTATTTCTTTAATGGTCGTAGCTACTGTGATATTTCGACAGTAGGTAAACTACTGCAAGAAATTCTTAGTTTGCAGTGAAAAATCGCTATGAATTTGTGTTTGGTGCGTGATAGGTTATATGTTGCTGCGTATTTAATGTAGATGCTGTATTGAATAATCGTTTGAACTTGTAAGGATATAGCCGTCTGTTTCCAATTTCGAGAAAATTTAATGCATTTAAAGCGCTCCGTGGCCAACTCGTGCGGCACTTGAAAAACTAGAATAAAATATTCATAAATTCCTCGTATCTCATAAATGGTTTGACATATCCATACAATATGTTGGTAATCTACAGCGCGCAAAATGGTTCAAATGGCACTCAACTTCTGAGGTCATTAGTCCCCTGGAACTTAGAACTAGTTAAACCTAACTAACCTAAGGTCATCACACACATCCATGTCCGAGGCAGGATTCGAACCTGCGACCGTAGCGGTCTCACGGTTCATACGGCAGCACCTAGAACCGCACGGCCACTAGGGCCGGCTACAGCGCGCAAAGACTGGGGTATTTTGCCATGCGACTGACATGCGAAGCTTCCATATCTACAGCGATATTCAAACGACTACAGATTGTTTCAATGAAAAAATGTAATTATTGAGAGCGATCGATACTTGGTGACACGAGAACTACTGTGGGTATTGTGACAATATAGGCGAAGAAATTACGAGTTTATTTTTATACTAAGAATGAGCTGTTGCATAAACTATTGACCTTACTAGCACTCCGTTGCTAGTTTAATAATACACTATTTCAGGATTCTGTCGTAATTTCATCTGCATTTCAGTGTTAGTGAGGTGAATATTTCTTAACTGTGCTGTGTTTTGACAAAAGAAGCAGATTTTAACACGGCAACAAGAGAAGTTACGTATTCGTCAAAACTCGTCACAGTCCTTCAAAAATCAATGTCTCCTGGACTGTCTTCTTGGTATGGCTAACAAATGAACACCAAAAACTTCTTGTTTTTTGCCACATTACTTTTGACCTAGGTCCATATATTTTGTCGGATTTAAAGGAGCATAATACGCAGGAAGCCTGATTAAATTACTCCCTTTACCGTTAGCCAGTTCGTTGATCCGGTATGTTTTGGCTTGTACAGCAGTACAGGTTCCATTACCGTCGCCTTATACATGCTAGGTTCACCTTTATCTCATGGAACATTTCTTTGTGCCCGTAAAATATCCGCATTCCGTCACTGCATTGTAGGAGCTTTATGCATCACAACAGTGGTAATGCGTGTTGTGAATCACTATTGTCGAATTCCGAGAAATGTTTTGCCCTAGCACCTTATCTTCCCAGCCCATGAACGTGTTCTCGGACGACACTTTCATTGAAAATCTTGTATTCTCGTATTAACATGTACTGCACTATTGTTATTAATGCAACGCCAACACAAAAAAACTTGTTCACAATATCTGACGACGACAGAACACTTTAATGCCAGGCAGTACAACGTTACAAAGAGAGCTGACGAGCGTTGATGCATCTAATGCGTGCCGTTCATTCATGGTCTGACAGCAGGGGCACGTTACCATTACCTGGACAACAGCGGCACGTCCCTCTCTGCTCAGCCAAACGTCAAAAGTTGCAACTAATTTTAAACGCACTTTTTTGTTATAAGCACTCATTTGATGTCTTTACACTGCGTTACAGATTTTTATTTAATTACGATTTTCTTTCTCTGCGTGGTGTTATGATTCAATATGATTATGGGATAACACTTTGTGCCTTATATCCGCTCAGACAGGAACACAACTTAGTTTTGTCGCCAACCACACTTGGCAGGACAATGCCACTCATTCATTTATTGAAAAGAGAAAGCAAAAATAGCAACTATGCGAACGAAATCGTTACAAGCACCAGCATGTGTAAAAATTGGTCTCATGAGATGAGACAAAGAATGTTAACCCCACCTGCAGAGATTACAGAAATATAAAATAGAAGAAAAATTTATTTGTTTGAAACTCGTTCGTAAAATTCCATACCACCACTTAGTTACTTATTTATACTATAGCACATCTTATTTACTTATTTATCTATGAAATTAAGTCTGGATTTTTAGTATAAATGAAGATTCCTTATTTATCTGGAGACCTTCAGTTGGTATTTTAAAGCCGTAACTTTGTTCTGTCACGTACCCACACGTCGGATGATGTCCTAATAACTATTTTGATGTGAGACTATTCAGTTACTACTAGAAATAGGTGTATACATACTTACAAAAATGCATGAAAATAAGAAAAATAGTCACTTTATCTTGTGCTATTCAAAATTCTGAACTGTCTTCATAAGTTTAGTCTGAAGCATCTGTGTAATATACAAAGATTCATATTATTATTTACTAACTACAATTAATTTCGTAAGCTCCTTAACACCTTCTAAAATGTACAGCTGAAGGTTAGATTACCCAGCCGAGGTATCTCTGAATTATTTCATCAGGCCATTTCTTTTGGCCAAGATTTTCAGTAGGGTATGGTCATTTGAAGTTCATACCATAGAGTTCTGTAGTTTTATCTTCCTAGGAAGAGTACATCTGATTCTTAGTGACATTCAGGATTAAAATCTCTTCAGATTTTTAATTACTTTGCTAACATAGTAATTTATTTACCATTACTTTTCCAGTTTCCACTCATTGACATGAGGAAGTCACTTATAAATTAGAAATAAATCCTCAAGTAACTCATCTGATTTAATTTCATAAGTTAAACAGTTTCCACAGGACTTACTTTTTTTAGTCTTACGATCAAAGGCGAAAAATTCACTTTTATCTATAGAATTCATCGATTATTTTCAAACAAAGATTGTGAATAAACATTGCTTCAAATTATATAACTATGGCTTCGGGCTAGAGCATAAAAACTTATTCTACTAATTTGTCTTTTAAATGTCTATTTTCATAGCCGTTTGCCACTGCATTACTCATTCATTTCTTTTTTAAATAATGTAGATAATGTAGTCTACTTGCTCTTTATATTAGATAAGGCAGCATCTGCTCTATCTGATACATATTTCACAAAATTCTTACAGTCTTGTTCATTAATTAAATTAGATTACTTATGGAAGGTCGATTTTTTCCTCCCCTCTAAAAAATCCACACTCCCGACCAAACTACGTCTCATTGCTTAATAGGACCGTGTCATTTGACTCGGATTCCTTTTCAAACCCATCTTGAAGCTATAGTGGTCGCAGTACTAGCCTTCGTTGACCACCACAAGTGTGTACCTACTGAACAACGCCAATTAGCCGCCAGTATGTCCTAGTTACTTATAAAATAGCGTTATTACTAACCTAATGAGATCACGATCAGAGTGTGTGAGGTAAACAGGATATCACTCACTCTATAGCAGTTGGACAAAAGCTGTTCGCTTTTATCTTACCTTAGTTCGGCCATAGTTTCAATGTATTCAGTGGTGCCTAACTAAGCAGATAACTAAGTACAATTTTTGAGCCTGTCGTTTGTTTTTCACATTGTAGTGGCTTAATTGCACGTGAGGAAAGTATTTATAAGGCTATATGTGAATAGAGTCTTTTAACATATACTAACAAGTAAAAAATTTAGAGTTAAATTTCCGCGACCCATTCTGTGGTTCATTGTTTGTGTTTTGTCTCATAGAATGTGGGATATGTCATTTTCAGTGCCCTAATCCGGAGGACGGTATCCGTTTGGGCTACTATCAATCTTATTTCATTGATATAAGTCGGGCCGCGCTCTGTGTGTCATGTATACAGTATCTCAAGAGGCCACATTATTGCTTCCGTCACCGAATTGAAGCCTCCATCTTGTGACGAAGCGCGTCAACAAAAGAAATGACCCATTTGTAACTTTATTATTGTGGTTTCTGTCATTGTTGGTACTATTGCTTATCATGAAGGTGAACATTTGAAACTTCGCATTT
This sequence comes from Schistocerca americana, assembly GCF_021461395.2. Taxonomy (NCBI): domain Eukaryota; kingdom Metazoa; phylum Arthropoda; class Insecta; order Orthoptera; family Acrididae; genus Schistocerca; species Schistocerca americana. Next base: position 588,192,806 of record NC_060125.1, on the reverse strand, counting down.
GAGTAGAATTTTGTGCGGCGAGCCGGCCGGGGTGGCCGAGAGGTTCTAGGCGCTTCAGTCTGGAACCGCAAGACCGCTACTGTCGCAGGTTCGAATCCTGCCTCGGGCGTGGATGTGTGTGATGTCCTTAGGTTAATTAGGTTTAAGTAGTTCTAGGGGACTGATGACCTCAGAAGTTAAGTCCCATAGTACTCAGAGCAAGTTCTTTTTTTTTCTGTGCGGCAGAATAACAGAAAATAGCTCTGCCCCAACATTCCTAAATTACTACAATTCATTTCATCAGAATAAGTACTTCACTTGGGTACTGGATTACGATAGACATCACAAATCTGAGCTCCCTGAGCTGCCCATGATGTCATTTGTAGACTGTTGCTTTACGGCGTTTAATTCTTTTTCTATGTTACCCATCTGATCATTAAGACGAGGTTTAACATTTTCTTGCCGTTTATGCAAATCTTATGTCAGAGGTTTTTTGTATAAGTTATAATTCCTCTTTAACTGCCTGTGCATGAGGCTCTATTCGGAATACACTTTCGCAATAGTTTGTTGCACAGTTTTCTTTAATTTGGTATGTAGTCTTTCAGTAACATGAGCGTTCTTTTCTCTTAAATATTTTACTTAGATTATTACCTGCTCAAGGGTGGATTTCAAAATTTCTTGCTCCAGATGGAGAGCACTAAAGTTTTCGGTCGGTTTCTCTACAGATTGAAGAATACCTCTAATAGTGATTTTCAAGTCTGTGATCTTGCTACTTACGGTTTCTATACGGAGTCGCAACACGTAGGTCGTGTGACTAGAAACCTCGGTTCCCAGTTGCTTAGTTTGATTTTTTATCAATTCGCTAATTGGTGCAACTAGTCAAATGGTCTAGTTGCTGCTTCATGTAATCCTGTCTCTGACTCAGAGTGATTATATTACTAACGAAGACATCTACTTTTTGTAAAATTAATGTGATAGGATCTGGTTCCGCACTAACGGGTCAGCAGTAGTCTCCTTGTAGACGGCGACGTAATTTCTAATGTCACAGCTATCATGTTATTTAAATTTTCAGTGGTGAATTCGCGCTCTGGTATCTGATTAGACTCAGTTTCTAGATGTGAAGAATCCATTATCCTGTAACGCTGACGCGATATCACCCTACCACCGTACAGTACAGTGTGTCGAATCTATTACTTATCGTAAAGCAGCTAGCAGTTTACCCAAACCAGTTATTCGCGCTCTTGCAAAAAGACACCCATATTTCCACTTGAGAACCTGTCAGTAACATATTAAAGAGGATAATGTTAAGAAGTAATAACACAAGCGTCATTACTTGAAGGAAAGAAATAATTATTCACATATATGTTTACAGTTATACGTACATTTCAACAGACCAAGGTTAGTAGGACGGAAGGAAACGAAGAAAGTGACAGAAGAAGAAAGACAGACAAACGACGGAGATCACGTCACAATGACGTTTTAGTTTATACCCCTTCCACCAGATTTTGAAAACCTATGGATTTAATACCTCAGTGCATGCTTACATCAGGTAAAAATAATTTTACTAGCACAAGACAAAAAACTGTGATATTTCGTTACAACATAATATATTTGGAATTGTCGCCCCATTCTGTTGTGCATATGGCTGCTTTTCATTTCAGTGTAAGGCTGACTTATTGAAGTACCCTCGGAAAAATGACCTAACAGAACACAAGAGAGTAATATGCTCCTGTTGAAAAGATTTATGACTGAAAAGTGGGCTGCAAGATGCCTGATTGTGCCTTCCTCAACATCTTTAAAAATGTTGCCAAAAATTTTGGCATGCGAACATATTTTCACTCTTTTTAACATGCAATTCACACCTCATTCCCACAAGCTCACACCCCCAAGTCCATTGTTGTAAGTCGTTCATACCTACCCACTCCAACCCTCCCAATTCCTACTCACTCATTTAGCCCAGCTCATTGTCATTATCTCTTTATGCCTCCCTAACTGGCACTGACTCCTGTCTGACATCTAAAATCTCCTTCGTACTGTCCTACTGCTACTGTCTTCTCTCATTGTCTCTCTCTCCCTCTTGCTCTCTGTTATGTTAGTGCCTCATTCATTCCTTCCCAACTCTGCTGTCTCTTCTCACTGTCGCTCTCTCTCTCTTCCTCGTTGCCAATGTCATATATGGTTTCAAATGGCTTTGAGCACTAAGGGACTTAACTTCTGAGGTCATCAGTCCCCTAGAACTTAGAACTACTTAAACCTAACTAACCTAAGGACATCAAACACATCCATGCCCGAGGCAGGATTCGAACCTGCGACCGTAGCGGTCGCACAGTTCCAGACTGCAGCGCCTAGAACCTCTCGGCCACTCCTGCCGGCGATGTCATATACTCTGTCTCTCATTATCACTGAATCTCACCCACTTTCACCTTCTCTTTATTCCTCTCCCACTGGCACTGTCTCCTTCACACTTTTCCCAGCACTGTGCTGTCATTGTCAACTATGTTTCACTGCTATTGTGTCCCTCTCTTTTCCTCACATTGCAATTGCCTCGTTCGTTCTTTCTATACCATAACCACTGTCTATTAGCTTCCAGTATTTATTACTCCTCCGTATCTTTCCCACTGCCACTGTCTCCTACTTTCTAAGCATAAGATGGAACGAGTACGTTCACGTGCCAAAATTTTTAAAGGTGCTGAGGAAAGTATAATGAGGCAACTCTAGTACCTGCAGGCAGCAAACACAGCCTCATATTTATCAAACGTGTTGTGTTATCCTCAGGCACCAGAGAAACCATGAGACTGAATGTGTGCCGAAGCTTCTGTCGGATACATTTCTATCGTGCTCAACTAAGCCACGTGGGTGATCCAAGGGTATAGCAGAACAGGGGGAGGTAGGGGTGGTGGTCTCAGAGGGATCCTCTGCCGTTTTATGCATACACGAATTAATGTGGCACTCTCCCCCCCCCCCCGCCCCCCCCCCCTATGGTCGTGACAAAGGAGGGCGCAAGAAAGAGAGGATGAAAAGGCGCATGAGCTCTTGGCTGCTTCGGATTACGTGCAGGTTTCCTCGAACGCTTTTTAACAGTTCCTAGTGATTTCACGTTGTGCAGCATGGCAAAACCTGCGGTAGTACTGCACTACAAATGGGGTTAGATCACATTCACTGGGGTAGCAGCCACACGATATCCTTAGAGTATGGTTGAAGCATTCAAGGGGTGGTAGTAGTGTCTAACATTGTGGAGAAAATCTTCCTTTTGCTTGTCTGTAGCACCCTACCCGTCACTTATCTGGTTTTGACGTCTGTTCACCCCAGCTAATTGACTAACAGATCAACAGAGAGTGCAAAACTGCCCCAATATCGGATAACGCAAAGAAAGTAATATGACCCTGTGACTCCTGATTGAACTGCGGTGGCAGTGTTGACATTGATTGATTCAGAATTTATCACTTTTATTGAAAAAGGGGTGCACATTGATGTTGTATTCGGCTATTGAACACCAGATGCAAATGTTGAACATAAAATTAATTAAGAAAGTGACTTGGGATTTCAACTACTTGATTGAAATCAGATGCAGTCGATTAGTACAAATTTATTTTAACTCACGACCTTCAATCATCATATTACATGACTCTCCTAACAGGCAGTGGGAATAAATTGCGTTTACGTGGAGTAAAGCCCAATAAATCAAAATTAATTACTATCGACTGACCCAGGAGTAATGCGAAGTGTGAGAAGAAATCTACAATACATGGCTCATGAAACCCTGGTGGAAACTTTGCCAATGTGATCTAACAAATTAATCTGTGGCTTAACTCAAGCCAAATTCAGTGTGGCGGAGCGTCATCGTTATGCGGACTTCGGCCGGCCTCGTGGTGCTGCAAGGCTGCGCTCATCTATTCACTCCTAGCTATCTTGCTCAGTACATAGTCTATCTCCAAGCTCAATCGTTCCGTTTGCTGTCCTAAACTGCAGAGATGCTCACTCTCTCTCAGGCAAGCTGAGTAAAGAACGCCACGTCCGCACTCTAGGCAAGCTGGAAACGGAAAAACTCTACAGAGACTTCTGCCAGTCCGCTTTTCGCCTCGGTTTCCCCTCCAGCAAAATCACTTGCGCCAATTGCAGCGCAAGTCGCGTTAATTATACGTCCCTTCCTAGCGCCGACCAATGCCTGCTCAGGGAAGTGAACGAATTCCCACAAAATTCGCCTTCCTCTCAACGTCTGCTATTTAGCTCCTCCCAGGCCACCCATCAAGGTTAGCATCTGAAATTCTGACTCTGAGGAGAGTACTTCAAATTTCTTGGTCCTACGTTCCCATCGGAGGTCGGCGTATTTCATTTTGTCACTCTTCACCTGATTTACTTCAGACTCTGCAGACTGTGAATTCAGCGTGAAGTTGATGTAGTCACGAACACGCATATTTTGGCTTCTGTTGACCACTCCCCCGTAGCTTTCTCGCATGTTTCACTGAATGCCCGCATCTCGTGGTCGTGCGGTAGCGTTCTCGCTTCCCACGCCCGGGTTCTCGGGTTCGATTCCCGGCGGGGTCAGGGATTTTCTCTGCCTCGTGATGGCTGGGTGTTGTGTGCTGTCCTTAGGTTAGTTAGGTTTAAGTAGTTCTAAGTTCTAGGGGACTGATGACCATAGATGTTAAGTCCCATAGTGCTCAGAGCCATTTGAACCATTTTTTGTTTCACTGAAATTGGGACGACAGACACTTAATAACAGGCGCACAAGTTCTCTGTCTCCTTCGAGGTACACCAGCATGGGGTCAACCACCTCCTCACTGTCACTCGTCTTAAGGCAGCTAGAGGCGGCGCCCCGTTACCGCTTTCTCAGAGTTTGAGCCACCCTAAACTGCCTTTTGTCGCTTCCCTTCGCCACTTCCCAGCCACGCGCCACCACCCGGCCGTGGTCAACTCTGAATACTTCCCTGGGATGAACTAGCCACCAGTAAATCGACTTGTTTCCACAAAGTTTTCATGTCACGTGAATTATAAAACCTTCACCCAACTTTAATTGTTCCAATACGTCCATACTACACGCTCTACAAGATGCATTCTGCCTTGTCAGTCATTTTTGTTCAGCCCTACTGTTCGCTCAACATGAGTTCGGTGATCTTTAATGACTTCTTGTGAGGGGCATAGTTCTTGCCATCTTACATATCCCCTCTCCTCAAATCAGTTTTGTAGTACAGGTGATGACTGCTATGGTGTTACCACCTGTGGTACAATATTAATATTTCCATAACTGGTATCTTAATGCATTCACGTGATTTGTTATGGGCGATTGATTAGCATTGCCTCCTCTCTGATGCAAACTGCTACTCATTCCTAGGGTTCCTGCCTTCAATGAATGGATTTACGGTTAAAGACGTGGTCATTAATTAGTCTTAATTTTACTTTAATCTCTGCCAATTCCTGAGACAATTACTGGTCAGAGTACTCAAAAGAAAACTACAATTATACTACAAGGACACACGTCGCAAAGGGCAAATACACATGTTTAAGCACATCTGTTCTTATCATTTAAATGGCAAGAACGGCAATTATAACTTAAGGACCATTCACTCTCAGTTATCCATCCCTACTCGACTTAAATTACTAAAAACATACATGAACAATATTTGTGTAACATTTTGTGAAGTTGATAGTGGTTGCTGTCATTCAATTATATCTGTACGTCCGTTTGACATTTTATAAATAAAGGTTTTTTTTTGTGTCTCACTGTCTCTGGACGTTACGTTGTGCATGGTGTAAGTGTGATCGTTACACAATTCAACAAGGTCTGGCTCAGTCCAGTGTCTGGATTGTGTACACACATGTACCTCTTTATATAAAACCCAACCATAATGACAAGAATCACTGCGTATTGAACAACCTCTTTTGTGTATTTGTAACAAGATATAGGTATGAACTCTTATTCTAACACAAAGAGATGTGGCATGACAAATATATGAGGTTTTAACAAATGGCAAATTTATAAAATCTTAACCTTCTTATAACATAATTCATAAACAGAACAAATGAGTACTTTACGTTCGTTGAGGCTCATGTTATTCATTTGAATACACACTGACACACACACACACACACACACACACACACACACACACACACGGCACAAGTTTCTTGCAGGAACGGAAGTGACACTGGTTCTGACTAGCAAGTTGAGGGATGTGTGTTCTCTTCCATACCTCCGACTTGTACTGTGGTCCACTGTCTCACAAAATATACTCTACTGGCCCTGCCTGTGCCAGGAAATCTCTACGTAGCGCCCTGCTCACCGTTGTCCTGGTTGCTCTTTTCAATGGTGTCAGGATGACGTACTTAGACGTTAATTCTAAGACCACCATGATGTATCTATAACCCCCTTGTGTGGTTGGCAGCGGACCCATCAAGTCCGTCGCTGCTGTCTGTCATAATTTTTCCGGAATAATGGGGTACAGAGGCGGCTGCAAGGCTACAGTACTTGTTTTCGCCTTCTGACACTTCTTACATACTGCGAGAACATTGCGTATTCGTCTCTCCATGTTTTTGAAGTGCCACACGCTTATTAGTTACAAGAAGCACTTTCCGGGTCCGAAGTGGGCATAACTGAGACGTGTATACCAGATGAGCTTGTTTATTACTTCCTCTGGCACACGCACGACCCACAACGTCTCACCCGGATTTTTTCTGTAAAACAGGACCCCCTTTCTTGACAGATAATGCTGCCTAAGCCTGACTTGCGTTCTATCTTTCCACTTTTCTTTTATTCCTCTCAGCACAGGATCTTTGTATTGTTCTCGCCCAATATCGCGCATTGTCACTGTGATATAATTTTCTAATCCCACTTTTCGTAGATAGCACAAGGAGAAATATTCTTGTTCCAGTTCTTCAGCCTGACAATCGCTTATCCCTAGAGGGGAACGGGATAGTGCATCCGCTATTACATTTGTGGGTTCCGGTAGGTAGACTATTGTGAAATTGAATTCCTGGAGGACAGCAACCTATCGCAAGCCTCCCATGCGTTAATTTGGCCGTAAGTAAGAACTCCAGAGCTCGACGGCCGGTATAGACATGTGTCTTACGTCCGAATAAAAAGTACTTGAACTTCTGGAACCCCCACACCATCGCGAGGGCCTCCAGTTCGCTTACTGAGTAGTTCCTTTCGCTTTTACTTAGCACCCGACTCCCGAACGCGACCGTTTTGTGTATCTTTATTCCATCTTCTTCATATTCTTGGTAGACCATTACGCCTAACCCGGTTCTCGCGCTATCCGTGGCCATACAGAAGTCATGCGCCAGATCACGATGTGACAGAATCGGAGCCTTTACCAGAGCTGACTGTAGCATACTGAATTCGCTTTCTGCATCATTGTCTAATACCCAAGCGGCATTCTTTCCGGTTAATTGACACAATCGTGGTGTCGCTAGTTGGTTCAAATGGCTCTGAGCACTATGAGACTCAACTGCTCAGGTCATTAGTCCGCTAGAACTTAGAACTAGTTAAACCTAACTAACCTAAGGACATAACAAACATCCATGCCCGAGGCAGGATTCGAACCTGCGACCGTAGCGGTCTTGTGGTTCCAGACTGCAGCGCCTAAAACCACATGGCCGCTTAGGCCGGCGGTGTCGCTAGTGCCTGTATATATATATATATGAATTTCTGGTTAAAATTCACTACACCGAGAAAGCCTCTCGCCTGTTTCCTTGTGGTAGGCGTTGCAAACTCTGCGATTGCCCTCATCTGCTCTGGGTCTGGCATAGTTCCTTGCCCTGAGATGACGTGACCCAAAAAATGTACTTGTCTTCCTCCAAAATAGGACTTTTTTATATTTACAGTCACCCCATGTTTTCTTAATTTGGAGATCACTTCTCCCAGAAGATTGTTGTGAGATTCCCATGTCTTTCCCGCAATAAGGATATCATCAACGTAACATGGTATTCTCTCCCCTTAGGCCCTAATCCAAAATTGTTCCTAATCCTCTTATAAATACTGCAGACGAAATATTCAGGCAAAATGGGAGTCTCTTAAATTGATGGCATCTATCAAATGCGATGAACGCCATGTATCTTCTACATTCTGGATCCAACTCGATTTGCCAGAAGCTCGATTTCAAATACGGAGAGGAAAACACCGAAACTCCGTGGAATTTCTGCAGGAACTTATCGGGCCTCTCGGGTCTGTCGGTTTCCGGAACTATGATCGTATTGATCTGCCGGGAATCTAACACAAGTCGAATTTCCCCGTTCCTTTTGTCTACGATTCTGAGGGGACTGTTATATTGTGACTTTGCTGGCTCTCTCACATCCTCCCTCTGCGTCATCTGGACTTCGATAAAAACACGATCTTGGTACTCGAAACGGTTTGTGCCTCTTTACGTCAAATTTATATTGATAGCCCTTTACGGAGCCCGTCTTGGGAAGAAAAGCTTCGATATTCCTTCTTAGCACATTGTCTAACCCTTCTTTGTCTGCGTCTCTTATGAGCTTTATGCCCTCAAATTTCTCGCTTATTTCCTTATTTATTTCTACTAATTGTGCTTCTTTCGAAGTACTGTCTCGTTTGTCCTGTCCGCCGTCGGTTTCACCTGTTGACTCCTCCTGGTTTGGAAACTGTAGTCTGAGGCAGCTCTTTAGTACCTGCCCCTGGATTGCCTGTTCATCGAAACGAAGATGGATTTTGTCACCCTCTCCTAGTGTGACTTCTCCTCTGACTTTGTTCGTTGATAGGAAATCCATACCAGTGATAATATCGGTGGACAGTTTCGGAATGACAAACAGATTAGCAATCATCTGATGTCCCTGACATTCGAATTCTAAACGTGTCTGTTGAGATATTTCTATACTCTTTCCAAGTAATGCACCCCTGACCTTCGTCTATTGTGTGGCAAGAGTCGGTGGGTTCAGCACATTCTTACATGTCTTAAATACTTCTTCTGTGATCGCTGAAAGCTGGCTTCCACTATCAATTATAGCAGCCACCATTAAGTCACCTATTTTTATTTTGACTACTGGGTATATTTCTTTATTTTGTTGCCCTTCCTTTTCTTCGAGGAGTAACTCGGTGACATCCTCGTATTCGATAATGTTTATGTTACTGACTAGTTCCGAGGGCACGGGCGTTTTGCAAGTCCTGTCCGCGCTCTGGTCTAGTCATTCGTAATCCTGCCCGTTAAGGTGGGGCGGACCAGGCTTCGGAGGGAGGACTTCGACCTCTTCCTGGTTGTTATTTTGGTTCAAAAATGGTTCAAATGGCTCTGAGCACTATGCGACTTAACTTCTGAGGTCATCAGTTGCCTAGAACTTAGAACTAGTTAAACCTAACTAATCTAAGGACATCACACACATCCATGCCCGAGGCAGGATTGGAACCTGCGACCGTAGCGGTCGCGCGGTTCCGGACTGAAGCGCCTAGAACCGCTCGGTCATACCGGCCGGCGTTATTTTGGTAACCATTATTCCTGTTCCTTCCTGAATGCTGATTACTGCCCCAGGTCCTTTGTGAGTTACTATGTTGCACCGGAGAGTGTCACTCTTCTTCCGTGTAGATTATTTTCGAGTTGCCATTACTCTTACCTTGATTGTGGCCGTTGTAGTTCTGTACTGGCCTACTATCCCACTGGGGTCCATTATTGCGACGATTGTTATTTTGTTCACCCTGTCGGCGTTTCTCCCGCGCCTGTTCCTCTTGAAATGCGAATTCCAGTTCGCGCAAAATGCCCCCAGATATCGCAGTATCCTTACCACAACGAGCGGCAAGTGATTGTTGATACGAGATGGGAAGTTTCATGTAGCGTAATCTGATGATTTCCGCACCGCTACACGGATTTTCTAGGTACTGGTTCCTTTTTGTCATATTTTCAAAACACTTGACCGGACTCCGGTACCCTGCCCCTTCCATATCTCTGGACATCATAATTTCTTGTTTGATCCTTTCTTGGGTTTCTTTAGACCAAGACTTACCCAAAAAGGCATTTTTGAATTCTGCGAACGAGACGCTCGTCTTCGGTATATTTCTCATGTACTCAGCGGTCGTGCCCTCCATGTGGGAGCACACAAAATCCAGCTGGTACATCAATGGCCAGTGTGGGGGCAAAAATAACTCGAATTGTCCCATAAAAGTTTTTGGATGCAAGCTATTACCTTCGTCCATGTAGTGATGGAACTTTCGGACTCATACAAAATGCTTGTAGTCAAACCGGTAATCATTCCAGTTATCATTTCGCCCGTTCTTAAGATTCGTATGAACTTCGGGAAGTGGACTAATTCGTTCCGACACGCTATCGTCATCCCTCCCCCCTCTGTATGTTCGACAGTTGCTCGGTACACCTAATCAGCCGGCAACAATTGTGCTCACAGGACTTCTGCGCGCCATCCGTGTTTACCTCGGTCGTTGACTCAGAACTGTGAATCAAGGTGTGGCTAAAAATGGTTCAAATGGCTCTGAGCACTATGGGACTTAACATCTGTGGTCATCAGTCCCCTAGAACTTAGAACTACTTAAACCTAACTAACCTAAGGACATCACACACATCCATGCCCGAGGCAGGATTCGAATCTGCGACCGTAGCAGTCGCGCGGTTCCGGACTGCGCGCCTAGAACTAACTTCTGAGGTCATCAGTCCCCTACAACTTAGAACTACTTAAACCTAACTAACATAAGGACAGCACACACATCCATGCACGAGGCAGGATTCGAACCTGCGACCGTAGCGGTTGCGCGGTTCCAGACTGTAGCGCCTAGAACCGCTCAGCCACTCCGGCCGGCCTAGGCGTGGCACCCGTTGCTTATAGTGTCAACTTAGTCACACCGTGAAGCGGTTATCTGTGTTCCGGCAAGTGACGGCTCAGTCGACGCAGTAATTACACCCTTCTCCTTTCCTGATGTCTCTGTAATGAGATGTTTTACCTCGTCCTCTAAATTTCTTTTTAATATCGCCACCCCCTCTTTCAACATCTCGTTAGGCCCTATGTCCGGTTGCTCTTGTTGCTTTTTTTTGACACGTTTTATCCGGCTTTGTAGCCTTGATAACGTGACATTTCCTACTTTTGCCGTGCTTTGCGTGGAGTCCCGAGTTTCTCTCGCGACTTTCCTCGCACCTTTCGCAATTAATTTGGCTTCAATTGCCGTTCGTTTGATGAAGGCAATCTCCTCTATTTTGACGCCGAGATTCTTTACCTCCTCCTCCGGCCGGAGTGGTCGTGCGGTTCTAGGCTCTAGAATCTGGAGCCGAGCGACCGCTACGGTCGCAGGTTCGAATCCTGCCTCGGACATGGATGTGTGTGATGTCCTTTTAGGTTAGTTACGTTTAATTAGATCTAAGTTCTAGGAGACTGATGACCTCAGAAGTTAAGTCGCATAGTGCTCAGAGCCATTTGAACCATTTTTTACCTCCTCTTTTACTTGCCTATGAACTTCTGTGAGCCTATAGTTCAGCTCCGAATTCGCCTTTTCAATTTCGGCATTAACGTTGGCGCTCTGCTCTAAGTTCACCGTTTGCATCTGTTGCCACAGGTCCGTAATGTGTTTGAGAGTAGCCGCATTTTGATGCTCGTTCTTTTGTGGTTGAAAATGCGACCCTCCTCCTCTGTTCTGAGGAACCCTTCGATATCTAGACAAGTACCGTCTCCGCGCCCCCGTCGGATTACTTGTGAATGAATCGTTTGATGATGGTCGGACAGCGTTTTGTTCCAATACACTCTGGCTTCTTAGGCTGGATCTTCCATTCTTATGGATTAATCCAGTACTCCCTGCATCCCCCGAGCCCTCAGTATCACTGCCTGAATCAACGTCCTTGCTATTCAGCGCACTAAACCGGTCGTGAGACCCAGTTTCACGAAGTTGCAACTCGCGTTCGTCACGCTCATCGGTAGAGCTTTCCCTACTATCACCCATGTTCTCCATAGTAACAGTCTGATTATATTCTGCCGTTGTCTTGGCTTTTCCCCTCCTTATCATTTGCACTTTTATGTTACACGAAAACTCAAAACCCAGGTACCCCTTACACTCAATAATTAGATAAAACGTATATCAGGACACAAATTGATACTCTGGGTGTGGGAAGTGACCCGACAAACAGTTCATGAAGAATTTTCCCAAAAAGGCTAGTACCAATGATTGTGATATGTGTGCTCAGCATCGGCTGATTACAGCACTGTACATCATAAGTACTCCAACAAATCACAAATACTATGCATAGGCACTTATAAATGTCAATTTGAAAGGAAAGCACATAAAGAAGACAATCTAACTTATTGTAACTAATGGTACCCGTTTTTCAATTAAAAATGGCTAAGCAATGGATCACGTGGAAAAATTTCCTTTTTATGACTACTTCCTAGGAAATCCCTAAGTATCGAAACCTGGCATGGGTCAGCCATATTGTGGGGCGGCTGGTGGAGTGATGTTGTTAATAATATGTTTGGTTTGTAATGTAGAAACATTTCATTTCCCGGCCGATGCACCATATGTGGGGCGGCTGGTGGAATTATTACTTGTTGTTATTTATGTCCCTATTATTTATACTGTCTTTTGCCGTTCTCAACACTGGCTCTCTAACTACAATATTGGCAACCAGAAAGTGATTAGCAAAACGTGAAGCCTGTAATTAGAATTCCTTGTGCCCACTTCATCTGAGAAATACACTTATAGCTACAGCTTATAGCTCTGAGGAATTAGGAGATTGTCTGGGATTCATAATAAAAACGTTCGCTATATTCTGAAAGTCACAGATGAAAAAAAAAGAATCCACACAATCCAACTACCATAGCAGTTCAGAGTCTAATGCGCTGATGCAACTATAACTGTCCAAATTAAATGTTTAAGTGAATGCTCACCATAATTTGATGATAATGTTCATCAAACGCCACGCTAAATAATGGTAGAATGTTTGTCCCGCGACGGCACGTGAAAATACGAGATACGCAAACTGAAGATAGATCATTAAAGTTATCCCAGAATTATCACATCACTCGAAAATGATTTCATGGTTACGCGTACCCCGAGTAACTTAATACGGCATCCGAGGCTGTTTATAGCAATGATACCGATGCGACGCGACTCCCGACACAGATAGTGTGCTATTCAGCGTCTGGAGAGAACTGGGATCTTTCATCCTTGCGCAGCGTTCTTATATATAAAGCCGCGGTGCGGACGGCTAAGGGAACGCCTGATCAAATCCGCTCTCCTGACTAGCCGCTGGGCTAGTAACGCATTACATTAAGTTATCGAATAAATCATAGCTTCTTTTGCTGATGGCCGATGAAGCTCTCAATTTAAATGTGCAATCAGCACACAGGTAAGTAATCACAATAAAAGTCTGACGTGGCTAAGTCAATTATTTTGGGCGAAAGAATTAATTTAATTACACTACACGCAGTAGACGAGCTCTGAGCTTGCCCTTTGGAGATGCGCTATCGCTATAGTTTTAAAGTTATTCAATTGAAACTTCTCACATCTTTATGATTATAGCGGATCTGCCTTCTACTTAAATTTAAACATCCTAGCCTTATTTATTCACCTACTTAATCTATCTTGCATCCTTAATTTCTAAGACAAAAACCAGAAAATCATGAATTTCAACAAAAATTTTAATTTGTGAGATCCTGAATACTGTTTCTACTAAATTATTATGAAAAAGGAATCTAAATATAAATCTTTAAGTCTCTAGCTCTTTTCTGTTGCGCCAATGATTTTTACAAAAAAACGTCCAAATTTCGAAAATGGTTAAAGTTATTGAATTGATATTCAACACATATTGATTTAGTATTGCTCCTGACACGCTAGAAACGTTTTAGGTTATTTACTTGATTTTTAAAGTATTGCGCAACATTTGTGATGTCAGAGCTAGTTACAGCGGACTGGCTGGCACACAATGGAAAGATTGATGAGAATTTTATAAGGCGTGAGTAGGCTGCTTCCCTACAATATGTAACACCCCACCTGTCAATTATCCGATTTTGGCCGGTGTTCACCCCAGATAATTGACTAACAGATCAACAGAGAGTGCAAAACTGCCCCAATATCGGACAATGCAAAGAATGCAATAAAGCCCTGTGACTCCTGATTGAACTATGGTGGCAGGGTTGACATTGATTGATTCAGAATTGATCCCTTTTAATTAAAGAGGGGTGCACATTGATGTTATATTCAGCTATTGAACACCAAATGCAAATGTTGAACATAAAATTAATTAAGAAAGTGACTTTGGATTTCGACTACTTGATTGATAACAGATGAAGTCGATTAGCACAAATTTATTTTAACTCACAACCTTCAATCATCATATTACATGACTCTCCTAACAGGCAGTGGGAATAAATTGCGTTTACGTGGAGTAAAGCCCGATAAATCAAAATTAATTCCTACCGACTGACCCAGGAGTAATGCGAAGTGCGAGAAGAAATCTACAATACATGTCTCATGAAACCCTGGTGGAAACTTTGCCAACGTGATCCAACAAATTAATCTGTAGCTTAACCAAGCTGGAGTGGGCGCAATATCACCAAATTCAGTGTGGTGGAGCGTCATCGTTATGCGGACTTCGGCCGGCCTCGTAGTGCTGCAAGGCTGCGCTCGTCTATTCACTCCTAGCTATCTTGCTCAGTACATAGTCTATCTCCAAGCTCAATCGTTCCGTTTGCTAAGTCTTAAACTGCAGAGATGCTCACTCTCTCTCAGGCAAGCTGAGTAAAGAACGCCACGTCTGCACTCTAGGCAAGCTGGAAACGGATAAACTCTACGGAGAGTTATGCCAGTCCGCTCTTCCCCTCGGTTTCCCATCCAGCAGAATCACTTACGCCAATTGCAGCGCAAGTCGCGTTAATTATGCGTCGCTTCCCAGCACCGTCCAATGCCTGCTCCGGGAAGTGAACAAATTCCCACAAAATTTGCCCTCCTCTCAACGTCTGCTATTTAGCTCCTCCCAGGCCACCCATCAAGGTTAGCATCTGCATAAAACACCAATTTTTCCGAAATTCTGACTCCGAGGAGAGTACTTGTAATTCATTGGTCCTACGTTCCCATCTGAGGCCAGCGTATTTCATTCTGTCGCTCTTCACCTGATTTACTTCAGACTCTGTGGACTGCGAATTCAGCGTGAAGTTGTTGTAGTCACGAACACGCATATTTCGGCCTCTGTTGACCACTCCCGCGTAGCTTTGCGCGGCTTTCTCGCATGTTTCACTGAAATTGGGACGATGGACATTTAATAACAGGCGTACAAGTTCTCCATCTGCTTCCCAGTACACCAGCATGGGGTCAACCACCTCCTCACTGTCACTCATCTTAAGGCAGCTGGAGGCCGTGTCCTGTTACCACTTTCTGGGAGTTTGAGCTCACCTAAGCTGCCTATTGTCGCTCCCTTCATATAAGGAGCACAGTTCTTGTGTGTGTGTGAAATCTTATGGGACTTAACTGCTAAGGTCATCAGTCCCTAAGCTTACACACTACTTAACCTAAATTATCTTAAGGACAAACACACATACCCATGCCCGTGGATGGACTCGAACCTCCGCTTGCATCAGCCACACAGGCGGGCATAGTTCTTGCCAGCTTACATACCGTACTGTGAACAGCCATTTTCGGCCGGAAAATGTGTGGTAATCAGTCCCCCAAGCCAAGGAGCGATTACACTGACGCTCTTTATAATACCTCCTCAGGCGTTTTTGTGTCGACTCTGAGCGGTGCTGTGCGTAAAGTGTTCACCTCGGTCACCCATAAGAAAATGGCGCAGTTTCAAGACTGGTTGATGGCCATAATGGGAGACAATAAGGAGGTTTCGAAAAAGTGATCATTTAATTTTGCAGCACAGTGTATTCTAATCCCGTTGCGAAGGAGTCTCTTACAGAATTTGATTAAAAAAAAAATACTCTGGTTTTATTAGAAACAGTCTTTCGGATCCCATTATTGGTAATTCCCGGACTTCATCAATTTCTGTTTCAATGTTTTTAGTATTTTCATCTTTTGTCTCCCAGTTTACTGCATCAGTCTATTTACTACATCAGTAAGTCACAGTGTCTGCCATATAGTATTCACAGCCAACGTTTATTGAACATTTAATTACAACTACAGCCAGATGAGCCACTTACCACACTTTATACACTCCTGGAAATTGAAATAAGAACACCGTGAATTCATTGTCCCAGGAAGGGGAAACTTTATTGACACATTCCTGGGGTCAGATACATCACATGATCACACTGACAGAACCACAGGCACATAGACACAGGCAACAGAGCATGCACAATGTCGGCACTAGTACAGTGTATATCCACCTTTCGCAGCAATGCAGGCTGCTATTCTCCCATGGAGACGATCGTAGAGATGCTGGATGTAGTCCTGTGGAACGTCTTGCCATGCCATTTCCACCTGGCGCCTCAGTTGGACCAGCGTTCGTGCTGGACGTGCAGACCGCGTGAGACGACGCTTCATCCAGTCCCAAACATGCTCAATGGGGGACAGATCCGGAGATCTTGCTGGCCAGGGTAGTTGACTTACACCTTCTAGAGCACGTTGGGTGGCACGGGATACATGCGGACGTGCATTGTCCTGTTGGAACAGCAAGTTCCCTTGCCGGTCTAGGAATTGTAGAACGATGGGTTCGATGACGGTTTGGATGTACCGTGCACTATTCAGTGTCCCCTCGACGATCACCAGTGGTGTACGCCAGTGTAGGAGATCGCTCCCCACACCATGATGCCGGGTGTTGGCCCTGTGTGCCTCGGTCGTATGCAGTCCTGATTGTGGCGCTCACCTGCACGGCGCCAAACACGCATACGACCATCATTGGCACCAAGGCAGAAGCGACTCTCATCGCTGAAGACGACACGTCTCCATTCGTCCCTCCATTCACGCCTGTCGCGACACCACTGGAGGCGGGCTGCATGATGTTGGGGCGTGAGCGGAAGACGGCCTAACGGTGTGCGGGACCGTAGCCCAGCTTCATGGAGACGGTTGCGAATGGTCCTCGCCGATACCCCAGGAGCAACAGTGTCCCTAATTTGCTGGGAAGTGGCGGTGCGGTCCCCTACGGCACTGCGTAGGATCCTACGGTCTTGGCGTGCATCCGTGCGTCGCTGCGGTCCGGTCCCAGGTCGACGGGCACGTGCACCTTCCGCCGACCACTGGCGACAACATCGATGTACTGTGGAGACCTCACGCCCCACGTGTTGAGCAATTCGGTGGTACGTCCACCCGGCCTCCCGCATGCCCACTACACGCCCTCGCTCAAAGTCCGTCAACTGCACATACGGTTCACGTCCACGCTGTCGCGGCGTGCTACCAGTGTTAAAGGCTGCGATGGAGCTCCGTATGCCACGCCAAACTGGCTGACACTGACGGCGGCGGTGCACAAATGCTGCGCAGCTAGCGCCATTCGACGGCCAACACCGCGGTTCCTGGTGTGTCCGCTGTGCCGTGCGTGTGATCATTGCTTGTACAGCCCTCTCGCAGTGTCCGGAGCAAGTATGGTGGGTCTGACACACCGGTGTCAATGTGTTCTTTTTTCCATTTCCAGGAGTGTATTTTTTCTGTATTTTTGTCAACCTTTGAAAAAGTCCTTCTGAGGGCGATTTAATGAATGTTGCACTTATGTCAGATAAGCTGCGTAATACACTAAAGAAGGAGTTGTGCGACGTAAAAGAAAACTGGTAGGCATGTTTCTACATCGAAAATATTAAGTCTTTACGCATTTAGTGCCAGTAACATAAGAATGGTGCTTGTGACGCCATTATGACGGTGCAAATGAAGTTTGCTTTCTATACACGCTCTAACGATCGTTAGCGTTCGTTATCTTTGCAATTGGACATCTTTGTCGATATGAGCTCTGAAAAACAATAACGCTGTTATCCCCAAGGTAACTTAATCTTTTGATCAAAGAGTTGATCTTAGTCAAGAATACCTTTAAGGTGACAAAGACGCTTTTAAAAACACCCCAGTAAATTTGAACGAGGTCATGTAATAGGGCTGCGAGAAGCTGGATGTTCCTTCTGCAGAAAGACTTGGAAATAATGGCTGTGTAGACGATGTGGAATATTGTACACCTTATTTTAGATCTATATGATGATGCTAGGCTGATTATATTTATATGTTTTGACGATGCCATTATGGCCTCATCACGTTAGGACATGGTGTAAAAAAGATCTGAGGATGGTCATTACGGACTGAAATCGGTCATCATCTAAAGAATTCATATTGTGATCAAAGACTGGAATAAAAAACATTTGACAGTATTTGAACACTGTATAGGCGACCACGTCGCAGTTTGTGAAGCCTGAGAACAGTGTTTGTGAAGTTGGAAGTTAGCATTGTTCGCTGCAAAAATCATACTGCAAAGTCGTTACGAACTCGAAAAGCAGTGGCTAGAAGGTCCTGTTCCTTACACAACTTGTAGGGATGACGATGATCATCATCCAGAGTTCTCCAAACACTGCTAGAACTAGCTTTTAGAGCATGACGAACGGCGTGAGCAACTGCAGGAATCAATGTGGACATGAAGTGAACGTACGCGTTGGGACACTGTGAAAGGTGGCTACACTGAGTCACAGCGCCAGAGATCGCGCCAAAGAGTTTTATTCCGCCGCCTCCACTGGCAGTGCTTGTTCAGAAGGTGTGGTGGTTAGTGCTTTGCTGAGGGGATGTTGATAGCTGTATTATTTGAGGCCATGTCGTGTGCAGTTGTTTTGATGGACTAGACAGCAGATGTTGTTCGAATGGGGATGTTGTAATGATCAGAGTGTATTTTTCGTCAATATATGAAGGTAAAAAAACATTTTTTTTGTTTCTTTTTTTTTAATTTCCTAACTAACAATGTCTCTTGGTCACAGGTTCAGTCAACAAAGCATCTAGCTTGTGTTCATGTATTAGAGTGTAATTCGGGTTTCTATGTGCAGTTATAGTATTTCAGTTTTTTTAATTAATTCAGTGTAAATGGTATTTAAAATACCTTGTCTTCTTGAGGAAGAACCGTGCCAGATGTGTACGTTGAACCACACTTCCACACACAGCACAGTTACACTTGTGCTTTGTTGTTTCGTAGTTTTTGTTTCGTACATTTTATAGTTGCTGGGGACTTTATTAATTAATTGTGTTAACGGAAATCTTCTTTCATTCTTTGTTGTTATTCTATCCAGTCAGATTGCAGAGTAATACTAGTAAGGGCCAACCGGTGCGAGACTTCGTAGCCGGACATACAGCGACTAAAATTAAAATTATTTGCATTAAATTTAATTAAGCCCCCATGCAACTGCGGCGAAATTTGGCGTCGATGGACTACGGCAGCAGACGACCGAGGCGAGTGCCTGTACTAATAGCACAACATCGCCTAAAGCGCGCCTTCTGTGTCCGTGACCATATCAGTTGGACACTAGACGACTGGAAAACCGTGCCTTGTCCACATGAGTCCCGATTTTAGTAAGACCTGATGGTAGCGTTCGAGTCTGGTGCACTCCTCATGGAGTCAAGTTGCCAACAAAGCACTGTGCGAACTGGTGGTGGTTCCATTATGGTGTGGGCTGTGTTTACGTGGAATGCACTGGGTCCACTGGTTCTACTGAATCCATCACTGACTGGTTTAGGTTATGTTGGGTTACTTGGAGACGTCTTACAGCCATTCATGGACTTCCATGTTCCCAGACAACGATGGAGTTTTTATGGACGACAATGCGCTACGTCACTGGGCCACAATTTCACGTCATTATTTGAACAACGTTATGGACAGTTCGAGCGAATGATTTGCCCACCCAGATCATCCGACCTGAATCCCGCCAAACATTTAAGAGACGTAATCGAGAGATCCGTTCGTGTGTAAAATCCTGCAGCTGCAACACTTTCGCAATTGCGGACGGATGTAGAGCATGGCTTCCAACGACTGTCAACTCCATGACACATCGGGTTGCTGCACTACGCTGGATAAAAGGAGGTCCGACACGGTGTTAGTTTGCATTCCATGACATTTGTCATTTCAGTGGATGTCTACGTCAGGCAAGGAATAAATTTAGTAGCGAACTTCAAGAAGTAAGTTACATCTGTCATCCCACGCTAAGACCATTGCGGCACAAGAGTGACACATCTGAGAAGTTCGCTTGAGAAATGAAAGGTACCTAGTGACTGGAAAAAAGCGCAGGTTATTCCCGTTTTTAAGAAAGGCCGTAAGACAGATCCACACAATTATAGACCTATATCGTTGACGTCAGTCTGTTCTAGAATTATGGAACAAGTTTTATGCTCAAGATTTATGACGTTTTTGCTAAATGAACATCTGCTCTGTAAAAATCAACGTGGATATCTCAAACAGAGTCCCTGTGAAACTCAGCTCGCTCTGTTCCTCCATGGGATCCACAGCGCAGTGTACAGCGGCGCTCAGGTTGATGCTGTGTTCCTTGATTTCAGTGATGCGTTTGACACCGTCCCGCATTGCCGTTTAATGAAAAAAATAGTAGCTTGCCGCGTATCAGACCAGACCTGCTATTGGATTCAAGACTTTCTTGCAGATAGAACTCAACACGTCGCTCTTAACGAAACTAAATCGACAGATGTAAATGTAATATCCGGAGTGTCACAGGGAAGTGTGATAGTACCGTTTCTGTTCACAATATATTTATATTTTTTTTTTTGGTCATCAGTCTACTGACTGGTTTGATGCGGCCCGCCACGAATTCCTTTCCTGTGCTAACCTCTTCATCTCAGAGTAGCACTTGCAACCTACGTCCTCAATTATTTGCTTGACGTATTCCAATCTCTGTCTTCCTCTACAGTTTTTACCCTCTACAGCTCCCTCTAGTACCATGGGAGTCATTCCCTCATGTCTTAGCAGATGTCCTATCATCCTGTCCCTTCTCCTTATCAGTGTTTTCCACATATTCCTTTCCTCTCCGATTCTGCGTAGAACCTCCTCGTTCCTTACCTTATCAGTCCACCTTATTTTCAACATACGTCTATAGCACCACATCTCAAATGCTTCGATTCTCTTCTGTTCCGGTTTTCCCACAGTCGATGTTTCACTACCATAAAATGCTGTACTCCAGACGTACATCCTCAGAAATTTCTTCCTCAAATTAAGGCCGGTATTTGATATTAGTAGACTTCTCTTGGCAAGAAATGCCTTTTTTGCCATAGCGAGTCTGCTTTTGATGTCCTCCTTGCTCCGTCCGTCACTGGTTATTTTACTGCCTAGGAAGTAGAATTCCTTAACTTCATTGACTTCGTGACCATCAATCCTGATGTTAAGTTTCTCGCTGTTCTCATTTCTACTACTTCTCATTACCTTCGTCTTTCTCCGATTTACTCTCAAACCATACTGTGTACTCATTAGACTGTTCATTCCGCTCAGCAGATCATTTAATTCTTCTTCACTTTCACTCAGGATAGCAATTTCATCAGCGAATCGTATCATTGATATCCTTTCACCTTGTATTTTGATTCCACTCCTGAACCTTTCTTTTACTTCCATCATTGCTTCCTCGATGTACAGATTGAAGAGTAGGGGCGAAAGGCTACAGCCTTGTCTTACACCCTTCTTAATACGAGCACTTCGTTCTTCATCGTCCACTCTTATTATTCCCTCTTTGTTGTTGTACATATTGTATATGACCCGTCTCTCCCTATAGCTTACCCCTACTTTTTTCAGAATCTCGAACAGCTTGCACCATTTTATATTGTCGAACGCTTTTTCCAGGTCGACAAATCCTATGAAAGTGTCTTGATTTTTCTTTAGCCTTGCTTCCATTATTAGCCGTAACGTCAGAATTGCCTCTCTCGTCCCTTTACTTTTCCTAAAGCCAAACTGATCGTCACCTAGCGCACTCTCAATTTTCTTTTCCATTCTTCTGTATATTATTCTTGTAAGCAGCTTCGATGCATGAGCTGTTAAGCTGATTGTGCGATAATTCTCGCACTTGTCAGCTCTTGCCGTCTTCGTAATTGTGTGTATGATGCTTTTCCGAAAGTCAGATGGTATATCGCCAGACTCATATATTCTACACACCAACGTCAATAGTCGTTTTGTTACCACTTCCCCCAATGATTTTAGAAATTCTGATGGAATGTTATCTATCCCTTCTGCCTTATTTGACCGTAAGTCCTCCAATGCTCTTTTAAATTCCGATTCTAATACTGGATCCCCTCTCTCTTCTAAATCGACTGCTGTTTCTTCTTCTATCACGTCAGACAGATCTTCACCCTCACAGAGGCTTTCAATGTATTCTTTCCACCTATCTGTTCTCTCCTCTGCATTTAACAGTGGAATTCCCGTTGCACTCTTAATGTTACCACCGTTGCTTTTAATGTCACCAAAGGTTGTTTTGACTTTCCTGTATGTTGAGTCTGTTCTTCCGAGAATCATATCTTTTTCGATGTCTTCACATTTTGCCTGCAGCCATTTCGTCTTAGCTTCCCTGCACTTCCTATTTATTTCATTCCTCAGCGAACTGTATTTCTGTATTCCTGATTTTCCCGGAACATGTTAGTACTTCCTCCTTTCATCAATCAACTGAAGTATTTCTTCTGTTACCCATGGTTTCTTCGCAGCTATCTTCTTTGTACCTATGTTTTCCTTCCCAACTTCTGTGATGGCCCTTTTTAGAGATGTCCATTCCTCTTCAACTGTACTGCCTACTGCGCTATTCCTTATTGCTGTATCTATAGCGTTAGAGAACTTCAAACGTATCTCGTCATTCCTTAGTACTTCCGTATCCCACTTCTTTGCGTATTGATTCTTCCTGACTAATGTCTTGAACTTCAGCCTACTCTTCATCACTACTATATTGTGATCTGAGTCTATATCTGCTCCTGGGTACGCCTTACAATCCAGTATCTGATTTCGGAATCTCTGTCTGACTATGATGTAATCTAATTCAAATCTTCCCGTATCTCCTGGCCATTTCCAAGTATACCTCCTCCTCTTGTGATTCTTGAACAGGGTATTCGCTATTACTACCTGAAACTTGTTACAGAACTCAATTAGTCTTTCTCCTCTTTCATTCCTTGTCCCTAGCCCATATTCTCCTGTAACGTTTTCTTCTACTCCTTCCCCTACAATTGCATTCCAGTCACCCATGACTATTAGATTTTCGTCCCCCTTTACATACTGCATTACCCTTTCAATATCCTCATACACTTTCTCTATCTGTTCATCTTCAGCTTGCGACGTCGGCATGTATACCTGAACTATCGTTGTCGGTGTTGGTCTGCTATCGATTCTGATTAGAACAACTCAGTCACTGAACTGTTCACAGTAACACACCCTCTGCCCTACCTTCCTATTCATAACGAATCCTACACCTGTTATACCATTTTCTGCTGCTGTTGATATTGCCCGATACTCATGTGACCAGAAATCCTTGTCTTCCTTCCACTTCACTTCACTGACCCCTACAATATTTAGATTTTGCCTTTGCATTTCCCTTTTCAGATTTTCTAGTTTTCCTACCACGTTCAAGCTTCTGACATTCCACGCCCCGACTCGTAGAACGATATCCTTTCGTTGATTATTCAATCTTTTTCTCATGGTAACCTCCCCCTTGGCAGTCCCCTCCCGGAGATCCGAATGGGGGACTATTCCGGAATCTGATATATATATATATATATATATATATATATATATATATATATATATATATATAAATGATCTAGTAGAAAGAGTCGGATGCTCTTTAAGGCTATTCGCAGATGATGCAGTTGTTTAGACCACGGTAGCTACGCCAGAAGATAGTATGAATTTGCAGAACGACCTGCAGAGAATTGATGAATGGTGGAGACTCTGGCAGTTGGCCCTGAACTTCAATAAATGTAACATACTGCGCTCACATAGGAAAAGAAATCCACTACTGTACAACTACACTATTGATGACAGACAGCTGGAGACAGCGTCTGCCGTAAAGTGTCAGGCGTAACTACCCAAAGTGAGCGTAAGTGGAAAGACCACGTGAAACAGATAGTGGTATAAGCAGATACCAGACTCAGATTCATCGCAAAGACCTTAAGGAAATGTAACTCTTCCACGAAATAAGTGGCTCTTAAGGCCCTTGTTCGCCCTATTCCTGAGTATTGTTCATCTATCTGGGATCCCTATTGGGTAGAACTGATAGCGGAGATAGAGAAGATCCGATGATTAGCGGCTTATTTCGTCATGGGATCGCTTAGCTGGCAACAGAGCGTTATGCAGATGCTAAAAAACTCCATAGGCAGACGTTGCAAGAGAGGCGTTGTGCATCACGGAGAGATTTACTGTTGAAATTTCAGGACAGCACTTTTCAGGAGGAGTCGGACAACGTATTACATCCTCCCACATACATCTCGCTTATTGACCACGAGGAGAAAATTGGAGAAATTAGTGGCAATACAGGGGTTTACCAACAATCATTCTTCCCACGCACTATTCGCGAGTGGAAGAGGGTTGGACGGAACAGATAGTGGTACCGATAGTACCAGCCGCCAAACACCATTAGCTGGCTTGCGAAGTATGATGTAGATGTGGAAGTCTCCTGCAGACACTGTTCTCCTGTGGTCTGGATGACAAATGCATCACAGTACGAGAGTGAAAGGGTGTGGCTACTGGAAACGTACTTCAAGGTTGGAGTACGACAGATGAACAGTTCTTGCTGGAAAAACTTCTAAACTGCGCACTGATGGGCCGTGAAATTTGGCGGTAAGACCTGATGGTAGCGTTCGAGTCTGGTGCACTCCTCATGGAGTCAAGTTGCCAACAAGGCACTGTGCAAACTGGTGGTTTCTCCAATATGGTGTGGGCTGTGTTTACGTGGAACATGAAGCAAATGCAGACTCACACCCTGCCGTAGATAAATGGTGCTAACAATTTGAACAAGTTCGCTCAGTAGTTGCTGATTCTGATCGAATGGAAGGTATTGGCAATGGCCACAGACAACAATTCCTACGCAATCGAGGGATTAATTCGCACCAGTCGCAGATTTTCCTATGATCAGGGCGTTACATGGCGGTTCTCCAATGGCTCCGTGACCAACGAGCGGATTTCTGTCATCGAGGTTCGACTATTGTTTACAGAGACTTGATAACTGTGTTGAAAAACAGTGCATGTACATTTGGCACTCTCAAGTGTATTTCAGACAAAGTGAAAGGTTACTTATCCTGTCGTAATCATGTGTAAATTAATTTTCGAAGTCACCTTGTAAGAGATCCATAACTAAGGATTTTATTGCTAGCGCACTCGAGCAGATGTAATTTCGATGGATTGCTCACGCACTGCCTGGGATATGTAAACTATAATAGAATCGCAGACCAGAGAGCAGGGTCGGCTGCAGTAGGAGTTGTGTCGGCAGTAGTGGTGGCAGCTCGCAGTCGGGAGGTTGGGGCGGTTGTGCCTGAGCGATGCAGTATTAGATAGAAACAGCCACACGTATATTTCATTTGTTACCACTAAATCTGTACTATTGTTATATCAAGTCCCATGTAAATGTTTCAAAAATTCTTTTAATAATAATCTTTTTTATAAAATTAATCTTTTGACAATCATTCATCTGAATTTAAAGAATTTACTAATTTGTGCAACCCATGGTCATCCCGATTATCGTAAAGAAAACTAAGTTTTTTCTCTTTATACGTTAGAAATCTAGCGGCCAGCAATGCACTGGACTGTGCCAGAAAAATTTCTTATAGGAGCAGATATATGCGCGTTATCTGGCGACTTGTTTGAGGTAAGAATTTTCAATTTATTCAGAATGATCTTTCAGGGCCATGATGCAGCACTGCTGACGTCCAAATTTACCAGTTTAGATTCACAGTCCGTTAATTATTGAAAGGTTTTATATGACCCACCTTTTTTATTTGGAGGTCAGCCACGTTTTTATTCCGAGGTTACGGAAATAAACTGTTGTGAGGTTACACTAAATGTGAATGATATAATTATTTTTTCTGTTGGGAGGTTACAACCTTGTATGATGCAGAAGTAATTTTTAGGAAGGCTGATGCGCCTTTTTCTGCATTTTGCGATTTAGAAGGCCTGTGCTGATACTGACCCATTACCGTACGTAGCCCAAGTTTCATGGAGCTCAGTTTTACATAGCACTGGAGGGCTGGCGGTAGCGCAAGAGAAATTAATCGAAATTTTTTTAAAAAAATGTAAGAGCCACGCTAGTGCACACCATTGTAACTCAAGGCATGACCTGTTTGCGGGCAAGGATGGGTGGTGCTGCAGCTTGCTCGATAAACATTCCTGTTCTGCCCTTTTTAAAACCAAACGTGGATAATCGATCCTGAAATAATTTTTCAGATGGAATACGAGGGCTGTACAGAAAGTAACTTACGATCGGTCGCGAAATGGAAACGACTATGAAAATTCGATAAAGCTTTGCAAAGATGTGTTGGGCAGTGACTCTAGTATGACTCTAGGTAGAATTCTGTCGCTCTTTTGATTCCTGAGCTCTTAGTGAGCGCGTAAAGATGTTATAGAAAAAAGTGTCTCCCGCCAAGTACGAGGGCCTGGTGAGAATTTTCCCCTGAAGCTATGCAACCAACATTACATAACTGTCGTGCGGTTTCTTCTTCAAGACAATTCTCAGCCTCATTCTGCAGGGGCAATGAAGATGTTCCTGCATAGTCTCAATTGGAAATGTTTTGTTCCCCACAATACAGCCCGTAATAGTCTCCCACTGAGTTTCATCTCTGCTCAAACGAACCGCTGGCTATGAAGACAACATTTTGGCTTAGACAACGAGCTTTAGGCCAGCGTAGAGAATTGGCGGAAAACACTGGCGGCTGCCCTCTATGATGAGGGTATTTGAAAGTTGGTACAACGCTACGACGAATGTCTGAGTCAGAACGGCGACTACGTAGAGAAGTAGCTGAAAGGTGTAGCTAACTGTTACAAATGAAACATTTATGATTTTAACTGTGATTTTCATTTCGCGATCAATCGTAACTTACTTTCTGGACAGCCCTCGTATTATGCCAGTTTCTTTAATTGTATGAATAAATGTGTAACTGCACTATGAGAACAGACTCGTAATAATTTCATTGTTGAACTAAATTAAATCAATTCCCAGCTTGATATTGTTTTGCATGTATGTCTCTTCCTGGAGATTCTCCACTCAGTGTTTCACCACCAGCAATCAATTCAAATCCGTTGAGCTGCGGCATTCGTAGTATCCTATCTTCTAGGAGTGTTACATCAACGTGATGAAAAGTATTCGTAAATTCGTAAGTAAAGCGTAATTAATCACCGTATATCACGAGGGGCTGATCCGCCAGTATATGAGAAGGCGAGAAGTACTGTGTTGTCAGTAGAGAAGCTGTGGCAGCTCAGTAGGTTCGAACGTGGAGTACCTGAGTGACATCTCCATCAGGGACATGTCAACTTTCCTAAAGCTCCTCATGTACTCTGTTTGTGGTGTGATAGCGAAATGGAATCACCGAGGGGCAATCACAGCTGAACCAAGAGCAGGCAAACCTCATCTGCTGACGGACATATATCGTCGAGCATCGCGAAGAATGGTTGTAACATATAGCACGGAATCAGCGGAAGGAATCATTCCTCAGTCCCAGTTCATCGCTAAGCGCAATGACTGTACTTAAAAGAGTTAAAAATATTGGGGTAGAATGGTCGACCAGCATCTCGTAAGCTACTCAGTTCCGTGGTCAGCGAGAAGCGATGCTTGAGGCGGTGTATAAAGGGACGCCACTGGGAAGTGGACGAGTGGTAACTGGTGATTCTGATGGATGAATCACTCTATACCCGGTGGCAACCGGATCGACGGGTTTGGGTTAGGTGTGTGCCTGGGGAACATTAGCTGTAATCGAGTGTGATGCCAATAGTAACGTACGGAGGACATGGTGTTACAGTATGGAGACGTGATTCGTGGTTATGGTCACGCTATTGTACTTAAGAAAACGTTAAATGGGGAAAGATTTGAAATATTTTACAAGACTGTATACTGCGAACTGTAGAGGAACAATGCGAAGGCTCTGATTGTTTGCATCAGCACAACAATGGATCCAGTAGTGAGGCATTGCCTGTGAGGTGGTGGTTTGTGGACAACAACATTCCAGAAACGGACTGACTTACCCGAGGTGCAGATCTGAATCCAACGGAACACATTTGAGATGAGTTACGACGATGCCGACTTGTTCCGTATCCCAACGTCCATGATATGCACCGTCTCTGTTTAAGACTGTTGAAGAAGAATGGGTTTCCATTCTTCCATAAGCATTCAGACACTTCGTTAAGTGTCCTCAGCTGAGTTCAACCCGCCATAGAGGCGAAGGATAGACCCACACCTTATTATTGTCCACTAATAGATGTCCGGACAGTTTTGTTCATACAATGTATGCTGGATTATTGCTGTGAAACTTGAGAGGTAGATGAGTATTGCTACTGGAAGTAAAACTATTGGGACGAGTCATGACTTGCGTCTACACCTACATAATGCTCCGCAAGCCACGTAATGTGTGTGACGTAGGGTACTTTCTGTACCACTAACTGAGCCCTCCAACTCTGTTCCACACTTGAACAGCGCGGGGGGAAGAATGATTGTCGGCCAGCCTCTGCACTGGCTCTATTTTCTCGAATGTTCTCCTCGTTGCCATTACGTGAGACACATGTGTAGGGAAGTAAAATTTTTTCCAAATCTTTCAACCCTGTAAAGCGTTCTGTCGAAATTTCAATAGTAAAACTCTCTTGTAACGCCTGACAAAGGAGCTTGCTGAGCATCTCCGAAACGCTCTCGCACCGGATAAACGATCCCGTGACGGAACCGCCGCTCTTCGTTGGATCTTCTCTGTCTCCCTTCTATCAGTCCTACCTGGTAGGGATCCCAGATAGATGCTCAAGAATCGGTCGAACAAGCTCTTTATAAGCCCATTCCTACGTGTCTGGATCGCTCAGTAGAAGATCTGCCTGTGAAAATCAAGGGTCCCGGGTTCGAATTACATTTGGAACCATTGCCACTTCTGTAAGGTGAAGGTACTGAATACTCATTTTTGCACAGTAGTAGCTTTAATCAATGTACTCACTTTAGGATCCACTACTGTCAGTAAACTTTTGACCTCAAAAGTTTTGAAACGACGTGCCGTATACGTCTGCTAGCTGTTTTCGACTGTGCAAGAGCTTAGCAGCGTGCCGCCGCGTTTCATTTCCGTTGTTACCTCGTCCAGACGGCTGACGGCAGCGGAGCGTTTCGCTTACTTTGCGTTAAGTCGCGGGATTACAGCGGTCGGCCACGCGAGCCGAGATGCTCCCTCATACAGTGGCTGGGAGAGGCGCGCAGCAGGCGCCGTCTCTATATCCTCGCGCGGGTTGAGGCGCCACACTAAAAGCAGCAAGAAGAGAAACCGGCTTTTAATAGCCAAGGAAACGAATAGCCATTCGCAGCACGCCGACAAAGAGGGCCGCCGAAATAGACGGGGGATGACTCAGGCGCGGCGCGGTGGGGGCGGATCCAGAGGGGCTGGGAGGGGATTTATAAGGCCATTATTAAACTGCGCTTGTTTTGCCACCCTCTCAACGGAATGGAACACAATTCTCCCTCGGGGAGCTGTGCCGAGCGAAGGGGTGGGGGGGGGGGTGGGGGAGAGGCGGGATTCCGAGAGGCTCTGATTGAATCTGCGAGCGCCGCTGCTGTGCCCCGGAACTGTGCGAGGGCGGGACGGGATAGAATAGGATGGGATAGGGCGAATGGGTGGAGGGGGGGGGGGGCTGGGGCACCGCTGCTCAGATGCGTAACAACGGGATAAGCTGCGTATTTTTCTGCCTCTTTTATTTCCTCGGGTCTCGGGCGAGTCGCATCCTCCTTTGAGCAGCCCGAATTGACATTTAAGCTGTCAGTTACGTCTCCGAGGATCGCACAGACTGAACTGGAGTTCAGCTGCGCGCAATCGGAAGATACCTCAGTTCCTGCACGTCGAATTCAGAAGTACTGTCGTGTCTACTAAACTTTTGTCAACATTTATTGTGTGGATTTACGATCGTTAGATTTTTTAAAAATTTTATTCGAAGCCGAGTTTTAGCCAGTAATGAACCTCTTCAGATGTGTAGAAGCCGCAAGCAGAATGTTTCATCTGTTCATATTATAAATTACAGGCAACTGTCGGATTTTCTCTTTGTACGTTATGGCTAATCTCAGGAACTACTGTCAGCATTTTGTACCGGTTTCCACTAATAGACGGAGTAATTCAAGAGAAAGGTTTCTAAAATTAATTTATTGTTCAATAATAATAACTGTCTACTGTGTCTACTCTTATCTATTTCGTTTATCATTGGTGTTTGTAGTCACATATTGTGGCAATGATGTGGACTACGAACAGGCCAGATAGAGAACGATCTAAGTCGATAAAAGGCACCTGCAGCACAAAATTTTTAAGGTTTTCGCGGCCATTTGGTGGCTGCTGTCTCGCTTTCTTCGGCTGACTTTTGTTTGGTGATTTTTCCAACTATCGCCAGCACGAGTGGCTGCCGTTGTCACAGCTTCTCCTTCAATTGCTGGTGTGGATTGGTCAATCGTCGGCCGAAGAACCCGTCAGAAGCCAATAGGTAATATGTCAACCTGCAGGCAAGCCCCTACCGCGCCGTAGCGGAGAAGCGAGGCTACTGTCCCCCAATTGAAGCAGCTGATCGCCGCCATTTTCAGGGATGAATCCTAGTACTGGGGTTGTGATTTGAAGTATATGAGACGCAACAAGAGGAAATTGAAGCACAAATTAAACACAAGCTTGTTTAAAAAAATACTGCGTATTCGAGTCTATTTTAGGAGTATAGTTAAATGTACTTTCCTAATTTCCGAAATACGTCTGCACTGAGACGCGAAATTTAAGAATGTGAGGCTCTTTCTTGACAAGGTGGAGCTAGTTTACATCGAGTTATTTGCATTAGATAATTACATGAAACTTTTACAGTAACAGACAGTACGAATATATTTGCCCCTAACTTCTTTGCCATTGCAATATTTGGGGAAAGTCCATCGCAAGTAACAGCTAACACACTGACATTTACATCATACAGCATTGTAATGGCCATCTCCAATAACATGTCACTGTGAGTAGCATTAATAAGCGAGATTACTTTACCGTTTACTAAGTTTTTAGCTTTTAATTCTTCCAAAATAGTTGCTAATTTGCAAATTTTCTGCGTCTGTCTTTTGCACTTTTTGTTCACTGTATTTAACTTAGTCTTATATTGCACAATTTTTGCTACCTTCCTTTCTTCAATTTTTTCGAATTTTTGCTTCAGCTTACTTGGACTTGATGGAAATGAATAATTGTGGTCTCCAGTGTAACCAGTAACGTGCACATCCACACACACGTTTTCTGCTGTCTCAACACATCTTGGCTTTGGCTTTGGAGGTTTCCTTGCCTTGGTAACCTGGAAAAAGAACGTTCAAAATTATACCCACTGACAGTATTTTCACTCTATTTAACCTAGGCCTATATTGCACGATTTCCAGGACAGTATACCTTTTTTCAAATGAGTTGGAAATTCACATACTGTCGGTATAACATCGTCCTTCAGTTGACGTCTATTTACATAATTTTCCACGTAACAAATGAAGAGAGCAGAGCAAATGATTTGCTGTCGGTTGTAAATTCTCTCTCCGAGTAGCAACTATCCTTTCCAATTTAGAAAATCATTTGTAAGGGGAAACCTAAACAAAAACAAACGCTCACGACGTATTATTTCTCCATGAGAATACTATATGCAAGTAATAGAAAGTAACAAACAACCAGAAATGACTGACCTATGAAATGTAACATTTTTTCCGTCTTCGTCTTTGCTTCCATTCTCAATGTTACAATTAAAAGCAGCGCACGAACGAACCACGTTTACGCACTGTTTCCCTACAAATGGCGGCTTCTATCACGTTCAATGTGGGGCGCGATACTAGCGCCAGTGCGCGGAATAGTTTTTGTTTAGTAAGTCTATGCCTGCAGCAGACAACGTAACCTGAGAAATATTAAGATTATTGTGAGAGTCATTAATAATAAAACAATTCGACGCCATGAACGAAACATGGGTAATGCTCTAATATTTCAATATGAATGTGTTATTTCCAGCACCATCGATAGCAGGTGCAGACAAGTGTCTTATAAAACCAGCAATTTAATAAGTCAAACTTGAGAATTACGAACACGAATTATCGACAGAAGAACGGAGCGACTGGTATAACGAAGCGCTGTGGCATTATCAGTCGTGGTTCCTGAGAAATCTAGGAAAACGTGAAGAAACACTGATCTCACAACTAGTAAGACAGATGGAGAAAAAGATCGACCTATACTTGTAGAGAATGGAGATTTAGAAAAGCTTCCACAAAGTTTACCGCAGGACGCTCTGTGATACTCTGATGTTACCAAGCATAAAATTCATGGACAGGCAGGTTACCTAAAACTATACAGAAACCACACTGCAGTTATAAGACTTCGATGAAATGAAAGAGATGTGGTTGTTCAGAAGGGAGTGAGAAAGGTTTCTACCATTTACCCGATATTATTCCATCTTTACTCAGAGCAAGCGGTAAAGAAAAACAAAGATATGTATGGAAAGAGAATTAAAATTGAGGAAGAAGAAATAAAAACATCGAGATTTATAGACTGTATTGTAAACATGGCGGAGACGACAAATGACTTGCAAGATCAGCTGAACGGAATGCATGCAATGGATAGCGTCTCGTAAGGAAGTTGTAAGTTGAATGTCAGTAGAAGTTAAACGACAGTAGTCAAATATAGTCGAATTAAATCTGGTCATTCTAAGGAATAAGATTAGAAAATGACACTCTAGAGGTAGTAGACGTCTTTTGCTAATGGGGCAGAAAAAATTACTTACGATAACCTAAGTAGATAGTACATAAAATACCGACAGGAAAAAGAAAAATTTGATAACATCGAATACGACTATTGTAAGTTCCGGGAATATGTTCCTCAAGGCATTTGTCTGGAGTATTGCCTTGAGTGAAAGGGAAACATGTAAGAAACCTTATAGAGCAGAAGGAAATACATAGTTTTGATAAGCAGAGTCAAAAAACACTGCTGAATATCAGGTGCAGACTCGGAAATGTAATGAAGAGGTACTAAATATATTCGAAGAGAGCAGCAACAGGTGGTACGATTTGACTAAAACAAGAGCTGGGTTGGAAGCACACGTCCCAAGACTTCAAAAGAAAAGTTAATTTCGTAAGCGAGGGAAGTGCAGGAGTGCAATAAATATCGAAGGAAATCAAGTAAACATGGTCAAGTAGATGTTCGTTGAAAAGACCAGACCTGGACATGTAATGTGTCTTCATCAAGTACGCAGAAAAGCGCCATACGGTACTATTGTTTTGTCTACATATGTGTAAATTTTTGAATTTATTTACTGTTGTTGTTGTGGTCTTCAGTCAAAAGACTGGTTTGATGCAGGCTACTCTGTCCTGTTCAAGCCTCCTCATCTACGAGTAACTGCTGGAATCTACATCCCTCTGAATCTGCTTACTGTATTTATCTCTTGGTCTCCCTCTTTACTACAATTCTGTTGTTGTGGTCTTCAGTCCAGAGAATTGTTTGATGTAGCTCTCCATTCTACGCTATCCTGTGCAAGCTTTTTCATCTCCAAGTAACTACTGCACCTTACATCCTTCTGAATCTGCTTACCGTATTCATCTCTCGGTCTCCATCTACGATTTTTACTCTTCACGCTGCCCTCCAATAATAAATTTGTGATCCCTTGATGACTCAGAACATGCCCTACCAACCACCCCCTTATTCTGGTCAAGTTTTGCCACAAATACCTCTACTCCCCAATTCTGTTCAGGTCCTCCTCATTAGTCACGTGATCTGCCCATCTAATCTTCAGAATTCTTCTGTAGCACCGCATTTCGAAAGTTTCTACTCTCTTCTTGTCTATTTATCGTCCATGTTTCACTTCCATACATGGCTACTCTCCATACAAATACTTTCACAAAAGACTTCCTGACACTTAAATGAATACTCGATGTTAACAAATTTCTCTTCTTCAGAAACGCTTTCCTTGCCATTGCCGGTCTACATTTTATATCCTCCCTACTTTGACCATCATCAGTTGTTTGGCTTCCCAAGTAGCAAAACTCATTTACTACTTTATGTGTTTCATTTTCTAATATAATGCCGTCAGCATCAACTGATTTAATTTGACTACATTCCATTATCCTCGTTTTGCTCTTGTTAATGTTCAGTTTATATCCTTCCTTCAAGACACTGGCCATTCCGTTCAACTATTCTTCCAGGTCCTTTGCTGTCTCCGACAGAAATACAACGTCATCGGCGAACCTCAAGGTTTTTATTTCTTCGCCATTGATTTTAATTCCTACTCCTAATTTTTCTTTTGTATCCTTAACTGCTTGCTCAATATACAGATTGAATAACATCGGGGATAAGCTACAAGCCCACCTTACTCACTTCCCAACCACTGCTTCCCTTTCATGCCCCTCAATTCTTATAACTGCCATCTGGTTTCTGTGCAAATTGTAAATAGCCTTTCTCTCCCTGTATTTGGCCCCAGCCACCCTCACAATTTAAAAGAGATTATTCCAGTCAACATCGTTAAAAGTTTTCTCTAAGTCTACAAATGCTAGAAACGTAGGTTTGTCTTTCGTTAATCTATCTTCCTAGATAATTCATAGGGTGAGTATTGCCTCACGTGTTCCAATATTTCTACGGAATCCAATTTTTCCATTCGTTGGTGAAGAATTCGTGTTAGTATTTTGCAGCAGTGACTTATTAAACTGATAGTTCGATAATTTTGACACATTCTTTGGTATTGGAATTATTATAATTTTCTTGAAGTCTTAGAGTATTTCACCTGCCTCACACATCTTGCTAACCCGATGGTATAGTTTTATCAGGGCTGGATCTCCCAAGGCTATGGGTAGTTTTAATGGAATGTTCTCTACTCCCGGAGCCTTGTTTCGACTTACGTCTTTCCGTTCTCTATCAAATTCATCAAGCAGTATGATATCTCCCATTTCATCTTCATCTATGTCCTCTTCCATTCCCATATTATGGTCCTCAAGTACATGGCTATATATATACTGCTTCCTCCTTTCTGTTTTCCCTTCTTTGCTTAGAACTGGTTTTCCATCTGCGCTCTTCATATTTATGCAAGTGGTTCTCTTTTCTCCAAAGGTCTCTTTAATTTTCCTGTAGGTATTATCTGTCTTATACTAAAATGTAAACTTTCACGGCCGGAGATATCATGTCCATTATAGTTATCCGGGCTGTTATGCCGTGGTCGGTTGATGAATTCCGTGGTGATTCCCAACGTTTCGTCTCCGACTGCGGGAGACATCTTCAAGGGGGTCCGTAGCTTGATGGAAGGTCCAACACACACACTGGCTCGCTACTGACTCCCGCTAAATTTCGTGTCCGCACGCCCCCGCGCCGCGGCGTGACGTCACGTGTTTTGAAAAGGTCAGTGCAATTGGCCGCTGTCCGCCTAGTAGACAGAAGAAGAAGTTTGATAATTTGTTACCTAATCAGACTGTTCGGCATTTAGACGTTTCCCGGACCGTTATCAATTTGTCCAAACGTTCGTTATCTGACGATGAGACATCTGTGCTTGCCAAGGGAGGAAATTTTGCTGTTAGTCCGCGTTTTGTGCCCACGGAAGAAATTATAGCCAATGTAGAAGCAGGAATTCGCAGTGTAGATTCTGTAACAGCTGAAGCAATCCGTATAGAAACAGTGAGAATATTAGCCAATGCAAAACCGCCGAAAAGTAATATAACTGTAGGTGAGAGAAGAGCTTTAAAACTCCTGAATGACGACGATAGTATTTTGGTTCTCCCAGCTGACAAAGGAAGCGCAACGGTGGTTATGGATGTGGCCGACTATCAGAGAAAAATTACGGATCTACTGGATCCGTAAGCATATAGGAGGCTGAATAAGGACCCCACTAACAACTTTCTCAGAACTGTGTCGCAGTTAATAATAAAGTCCTCCATTGAAGAGAGTGTACAGAAAGGTCTCTGCAGTTCGGTTGCGCTACCACCGAGGCTTTGTGGATTGCCCAAAATTCATAAAGAAAATTTTCCGTTAACACCGATACTAAGTGCCATTGGTTCGCCTACCTACTCGTTAGCCAAGTTTTTGACTACGCTGTTAAAACCACATGTGAGCCGTTCGGACTCTTATATAAAGAATTCCACACATTTAATCAGCAGATTGAATGGCATAGTGGTCCAGCCGGAGTACATATTGGTCAGCTCCGATGTGGTGTCGCTGTTTACCATGGTTCCACTTAATGATGTATTGGAACAGCTGGATCGAATTTTTCCTGCCGATATTTTAGAGCTGTTTAAGTGTTGTTTGACGACCACATACTTCAAGTGGAATGAACAGTTTTATGAGCAAACGGATGGCGTGGCTATGGGAAGCCCCCTAAGTCCCGTAATTGCAAACTTCTTTATGGAGAAATTCGAAGAACAGGCCTTAGGTACTGCCAGCAAGAAACCAAATGTATGGTTCCGATACGTGGATGACACGTTTGTGTTGTGGAGACATGGTAGGGAGGAACTAAGCCGGTTCCACGAACATCTGAACAGTATAAACTCAAGAATTCAGTTTACAATGGAGGAGGAGGTAGACGACAAACTACATTTCCTCGATGTGCTTGTTTTTAGAAACGAAAATGGTAGTTCGGGTCACTCAGTGTACCGAAAACCCACGCACACAGACCGTTATTTGCACCGGGATTCGAACCACCACCCACAACAGAAGCGGGGTGTTATCAAGACGTTAGCGGACAGAGCTAGAAATATTTGTGAACCTGAGTTGCTCGACGCTGAGATGGAACATCTCCACAATGCACTAACGAAGAACGGATATTCGTCCGCCGAAATAAAAAGTGCGTTGAGGCAGCCACGCAGAAATCATACTGACGTACAGGCTACTGCAAAATCTAAGGTTTTCCTGCTGTTTGATAAAAATATAACGGAAAGAATAGGGAGGATCTTGACGAAGCGGAATATTACCGTAATTTACAAGCCCACCAGGAAGATACATGAATACCTTAGGCCTGCCAAGGACGCTCGCAAACCATTGGAAAAATCTGGAGAGTATAGGATCCCATGCAGCTGTGGTGATGTTTATGTGGGTACCACCAAAAGAACTGTTTCTAAACGTTTGGAAGAGCACAAGGGAAATTGTAGAAGAGGAGAAACGGAACGATCATCTGTTGCGGAGCATGCTTTCCAGCCAGGGAACCACAATATTCGTTTCGAGGAGACGCAAGTACTAGCGGCCACGAGCAGATACTACGAAAGGCTCTACAGGGAGGCAATCGAAATCGCTAAACACCCAAATAATTTCAACCGAAAGGAGGAGGGCGTCAAATTAAACGGTATATGGATGCTGGTGTTAAAGAAGATGTGTACCACTCGTCCACTACTGGGTGATGGCAACGGCGATCGACGGCGACGGACAGCGGCCAATTGCACTGACGTTTTCAAAACACGTGACGTCACGCCGCGGCGCGGGGGCGCGCCGACACGGAATTTAGCGGCAGTCAGTAGCGAGCCAGTGTGTGTGTTGGACCTTCCATCAAGCTACGGACCCCCTTGAAGATGTCTCCCGCAGTTGGAGACGAAACGTTGGGAATCACCACGGAATTCATCAACCGACCACGGCATAACAGCCCGGATAATTATAATGGACATTATCTGTCTTACCCGTAGTGATATATGCCTCTACCTCCTTACATTTGTCCTCTAGCCACTTCCTGTCGATCTCATTTTTGAGACATTTTTATCCCTTTCTGCCTGCTTCATTTACTGAATTTTTATATTTTCTCCTTTCATTAATTAAATTCAATATATCTTCTGTTACCTAAGGATTTCTACCAGCCCTCGTCTTTTTGCCTACTTGATCTTCTGCTGTCTTCACTATTTCATCCCTCAAAGCTACCCATTCTTCTTCTACTGTTTTGCTTTCCCTTGTTCTTGTCAATCGTTCCCTAATATTATCTCTGAAACTCTCTACAACCTCTGGTTCTTTTAGTTTATCCAAGTCCCATCTCCTTAAATTCCCACCTTTTTGCGGTTTCTTTAGTTTTAATCGACAGTTCATAACCAAGAGAGTGTGCTCAGAGTCCCCATCCGCCCCTGCGAATGTCTTACAATTTAAAACCTGATTAGTAAATCTCTGTCTTACCATTATGTAATTTATCTGATACCTTCCAGTATGTCCAGGCTTCTTCCATGTATACTTCCTTCTTTCATGGTTCTTGACCCAAGTGTTAGCTATGATTAAGTTATACTCTGTGCAAAATTCTACCAGGCGGCTTCCTCTTTCATTCCTTAACCCCATTCCGTATTCACCTATTACTTTTCCTTTTCTTTCTTTTTGTACTATCAAATTCCATTCCCCCATTACTATTAAATTTTCGTCTCCCTTCACTATCTGAATAATTTCTTTTATCTCATCATACATTTCTTCGATCTCTTCGTCATCTGCGGAGCTAGTTGGCATACAGACTTGTACTCCTGTGGTAGGCGTGGGCTTCGTGTCTATCTTGGCTGCAATAATGCGTTCATTATGCTGATCTTCTATTAAAAACTGTTCGAGTTTTGTGAGGACTGTAACGCTAGTCTTTTATTTGTTTTTATTTCATGTAAGTTTATAACAGTAGAGTTATGTAAAAATGTGCGGAAGAAATCAATATTGCAAACTATTATATAAAACCTAGCCCTGAATAGTGTCAACACTTCCCTTTGGATCGGATACATCGGTGACGTGGAAGAGCACAAGTTACCACGCCTGCCAAAAGGCAGTGAGCAGTATCGGAAATCAGTATATAGGCAGTGTTCCTATGAGGGTGTTAGTACAATGTACGAATCACACACATACCGAATTTATTATGAAAGTGGTAGATAGATATTTACTTTCATAACACAAGTAACAAAATAAGGCATTTGCATATCGTGGATGGAAATGGGTACAAAGGCACTCACTTACCTGTTGTATTATTGGATTGTTAGTAATTGTCCAACCTCTATTCTTCCTAATTAAGTCAGAAATTTTCTTAAGCATTTATTTTGTTAGAATCTGTAGTTCTTGCAGTGAAATGTCGCCCACTTTTCTTGTATCGCTCTTTTCAGCTCAATACCCCTCAAACTGCCTTCCATTGCGATAACTACTCCTTATCTGCAGACAACTTTTTGGTAATAGTAGAAACACGCATTATCTTGTTGAAACATTAGGTTTTGGTCATACAGGTCCTCAGACACTCTAATCAGTTCTGTCTCCAGCATCTCAGTTTACATATCAAGAGTTCATTCTAGTGTTGAGCCAAGCAATGCGTGATCTACCTGTAGCCAGGAAGGCTGCCCAAACCCAACTTTTCTGCTCGTTCTTACGTGCTGCTCTGTTCTCAATTCCCGCAAGTAATACTGAAGCCCATCTGCTCATATAAATTAAACTTCTTCTTATCACTGAAGATCACCTTAACCCATTCTGAAGTCCATGACACATGATTTCAGCAAACTCCAATCTTTACGTCTGGGCGTTAGAGCAGGTTTTTGTAGTCGTTCCTTGAACACAAGGTGTTTGTAATTTGACAGAATTTGTTGTACACATCTGCTAGTTACTAGCAACTATAAATCAGCAATACGTTGAGAGTAGTAAGGGCTTGTGGCCTTTGCTTTGCGCAAAAGTAACTATCTAGAACGCTCAAATAATTTCCTACTTTGCCCATATTTTCCGTTCTGTCCATATGGTGCGCCCAGTCTAACGAAATTATTAATCACCACAGTTGCACGGTTCAACTTCTTGGCGATTCGAAGATAAGAGAGTCCCATTTACCCGTACGAACCAATTTTTGCTTTTTCATCAGGTAATAACTGTTCTCCGAATGGCACTGTGACATGGATCTAAGCACTATATGAGTTCATCATTCCCCTAGACTTGGAACTACTTAAACCTAACTAACCTAAGAACATCATACACATCCATGCCGGTGGCAGGATTCGAACCAGCGACCGAAGCAGCAGCGCGGTTCCGGAGCGAAGCGCCTAGAACCTCTCAGTCACAGTGGCCGGCACGGCCTGTGGCAGACATCGTTTATGCACACATCACACATTGTCACTAATGGTGTCTGTTTCCTATCAGCAGTAAAGGCACGTAGGCACTCACCTAACACAGCACAGAGGCTACTGCTCTTTATACTGGATTCTATCTTCCATTGATTTGCAATTTGAAATGGATTTGACTCCATTTGTCGTTATAGTGGATCTGCATAAGCAACGCGCATACCTATTCCCACCGGCTTTGCTTATGTGTCCTACAATTATCCGTGCCTTTATACTGATTCCCACTGTTGTATTAGTCAGTAGGCAGACAGACAGCGAGTCGCAAATACTTAGCATAGCGGTACGCACCTTGTACTAGTATGAACAATGATTTGCGTTGTTTGTGCTGATAATTCAGTCACTATGTGGTAGCAAGTCATACGCTTGGGGACACATAATGAAGAGCACTCAGTGTTTGAAATCTTTGCTAAAAAATGGTCCATCGCGATCGAATGGACAGTGTCGCGTGTTCTTTATAAGAATGTGGTTTTTTTGAGATGTGAGGCAAGAACAAGATTAGAGCACTCAAAAGATGGACGTGCATTGCTGTAAAATATAAGAAACTGGCTCATGCCGACGATATATCACGCACAACTGGTGGGAGAGGAACTACGGTTGACATTGTAACCTCCCCACAAAATAAAATATTAATAATATGAATAATATTCTAATTTTGTGTAACCTCAAAACAGAAAAATTCCTAAACTTCTCAACAGTAAAAATTATAAATATGTCGTTCACATTCAGTGTAACGTCCCAACAAAAAATAAATTTAGTAACCTGCTAATAATACAATGTAACTAACCTCTCAATTAAATTGTCGCTCACTTATAACTTTTCAATAATTGACTATCAATTTAACCTGGTAAATTTCGGACGTCTGCTGTGCTGCGTCATGTCCCTGAAATATCATTCTGAAAAAAACAGAAAAATTCTTACCTCAATGAAGTCGCCGGATAACGCATATATATCTGCTCTTACAATAAATTTTTCTGGCACCGCCCTGTGCAATGCTGGCCGATAGATTTGTCATTTATGAAAGGAAACAACTGATTTTTCTTTTGCAATAATCGGGATGGTCATGGATTGGAGAAGTTAGTAAATTCTTTAAATTGAAATGACTGGTTGTTAAAAGTTAATTTTTATGAGAAAGATTATTATTAGGACATTTTTAAAACATTTACATGGGACTTGAGATAACATTACTACATATGCACGAGGCTGCTTTTTACCTTATACAATAACGCTCAGGCTCCGGCATCGCTGCACCACGACCGGCCCAGCCAACACGATACACCAGACCAGACTCGCTAGCAACTGCTTACTGCTACAGCTACACAATTCCTACTGCAGTCAACACTGCTCTCTGGTCTGAGGTTCTCTTATACCTTGCATATCGCAGGCAGCGCGTGTGCAATACATCGAAATTACATCTGCCCAGACCTCTTACATAACGTTCCACTGGAGGGGTGGTGGGGGGGGGGGGGTCAAAAATTTGGCAGCGATGGTGAGTCAATTGGACTTGCCATGAGCAACAAATTTTTCTAAAATCTATTTAGCTACTAAGTCTACAGTCACAGAGTATATACATTATTCATAAGTGCAGAACATATTAAGTAATGAAATAGAGTGCACACGCACTGAGTACAGAATGTATCAAGAAATGACAAAAAGTATACACAATGTGTATAAAAGATATTAACAAATAACAAAGTGCACACGCGCTGTATAAGTCTTTAGCATTTGTACATAACATATCATGAAGTGAAATAAAGTGCACACGCACTGAATTCAAAATATATTAAGAAATGACATTAAGTGCACACGCACTGTATAAGTCTTTAGTATTTTTTGGACAACTGATCTTATTAACAAATGAAATAAAGTGCACACGCACTGTAAAAATCTTTAGCATTTTACAAGAACTGATTACCCTAAAAATGAAATAAAGTGCACACGCG
This sequence comes from Schistocerca americana, assembly GCF_021461395.2. Lineage (NCBI taxonomy): Eukaryota > Metazoa > Arthropoda > Insecta > Orthoptera > Acrididae > Schistocerca > Schistocerca americana. Next base: position 588,150,849 of record NC_060125.1, on the reverse strand, counting down.
CTGTAGAAGTCTGTAGCATTTTGACATAACATTCATGGAGTGAAATAAAGTGCACTCGCACTGTAGAAGTCTTTAGCATTTTTACGTAACATATCATGGAGTGAAATAAAGTGCACACGCACTGTAGAAGTCTTTAGCATATTTCAAGAACTAGGAAAGGAATGGGAAGGATTGCATCATGGTTGTAGCACAGTAGGTTGCACGTAGTTGCACCAAAAGTCCATATCTTTCTACAGAAGCATAACAGCAAGTGAGACAATCTGAAGTTCTCCTCCCTGAAGTATTTATCAGTGTAGCCAAGACACTGAAATGTTGTATTAATATTCAATGTTATCATTTTGGTAGTACATTAGGTACACCAAACAGTAGGACCATAATAACATTTCCATCGTTCAAGGTGGTGGACAGCTTGATATGTCTACACCACATTCCTGTAGAATCCATACTCTCACATCAACAGAGAAGTAATGCGAAAACCAAATAGTGCTCCATGATCATGAGGATGGACAGGACAAACGGATATTGCAGTAATTTCTGGTAATTAGGTCAGAAGATGAAGGACATTAAGTCTTATGCTAGTCATCATTGAGAAATACACTAGTCTATCAACCGATTTGAGTAATTATTGGCATTCATTGGCTATTTACACAGCATTTAGGTAGTATGTATGGAGTATTACAGAACATTATTCATAAGTCATCTCAATATAGTAATTATTGGCACTCATTGGCCAGTTACAAAGCATTGTTTTATGCATTATTCAGAAGTCATCATTCAAAACGAGAGTTAATTATTGGCATACCATTTATACACAATTTATCTAATTATAGTAATCATTGGCATTCATTGGCCAGTTACTAAACATGTAGCCAGTATTGAATATGACAAAACACTATTCATAACTCATCTGGTTGCGGTAATTATTGGCACTCATTAGCCAGTTACAAAGTATTCATATAGTTTTACAAAACATTATTCAGTATTATTCAGAAGTCATCATTCGAAACAAGAGTTAATTATTGGCATAGCATTTATAGAGTATAACAAAAATATTATTTATAGAAATTATTGGCATAGCATTTATGCATTATTACAAAACATCATTCAGTATTACTCAGAACTCATCATTCAAGTGACATCGGACATATTTAAAATGTAACACACTGTAACTATTACTCAAGGTCTGTGGTCCAATAATACATAGATATAATGGATTCAAAACATCTGAGAAATTTGCGTTACATTTAGGACTAGAAATATATCTTAAACCGGTAGCATTATTTGGTTGTATACTGGTAATAGTTGGGACTGGTAATAATGTTTTTTTTTTTTTTTGCTAGCAATGCATTGCGTTGGGATCGATAATTAATTGCTGGCGCATGAAAATATTTGCTTTTGACTTATTGCTTGAAATAAGGATTAACAACGTCATTCGTCATGAGTCAGCTGTAGCAAGGTTATGAAACAAGTAGAGTATATGTGATCACATTCATGATTGATACACACAAATGGGTAAAAGAAAAATGCAAGTACTAGAACAGGTTTAATGACTAACTGCTTATAGCACGTTAATTTCATGAATAGCTTCTCATGGAAAAAATACAAAATGGATTATTGAGCTGAAAGAAGAAACGCATATTATGCTGAAAAGTAGTGAACTTCGAATTAATGGGTAATGAAACGTGTACTCAATATGTATGTACTCTAGCTGTCCTTTCCAAAACATTCAGTCATTATCATGCGACATAAGACATACTGTTAAAACGAACTGCAACAAATACTTAAATAACTACATAGCATTTCTTAACTAACAGTAAATATATAAACTTCATCATTATCATCATCTGCAAAGAAAAACTTCATTATTCATATTACCATAACTTCATCACTATCATCACCTGCAAAGAAAAACCTCATTATTCATATTAGCATAGTCTTCATATAATTATTCATCATCATTTATTATCATCTGCAAAAAATGGACACTTCATTATTCATTATTCATATTACCATTTACTTCATACAACTATTCGTAGTATAGAGTTTCTTATTTCTAGCACATTTCATCACTAAAACTAAGATGTGTAGTTCTGTCTGACAGCCTGCATCAATCGCCTCGTATTCTGAAAGAAAAATAATTAGTCAAGACTGCTATCATACGATGTGTATAGTATATTCTGGTTAATGCTTGTTCATTCTGATCCATTTACTCTTCATGACAAGATATTGCATTTTCTTTCGTTCATTCCGATGGTAAAATTTCCATTTCATAGTAAACCACTGTGGTTTGTTTAATTTATTTCTTGTACACGTTATTACTTTCTGAAAATGATGAATAAGGATTAATATCTTGCATTTAAATCATCTACCCATTAGATAAAAACTTGATTCTAGTGATACAACTAAGCATACAGCATAGCGTGACAGAAAACGTATTAGGTCAAAAACATAGACAGTTTTCAAGTGAAAAAAATGTACACACAGTATCATAATGTAGTGGCAAAAAGTGTAGAATAGTCAAGATATTGAGATATCGTAAGAAAAAATGTCAAAGTCAACTGGTGTTTGTTATATCTTAAAGATTACATAGTGCATACATACAAAAATTCTACTTTCGGTAGGAAACCAAGAATACATATACAAAGAATGGAAAATGTGCACGGTCTGATATATAACGACAAGAAAAGCGACCTGCTAACCTTACCTTGCCGGGCACTTGCCAGGAAAAAATATGACAATCATCAGTAAGTAATCACATACATAGAATTGCATAAGTGGTCGTAAAATATGTATGTTTATCTGGAAAAATGTGCACGGTCTGTTGTGTAACGACAAGAAAAGCGACCTGCTAACCATACCTTGCCAGGCACTTGCCAGGAAAAAATATGGTAATCATCAGTAAGTGTTCATATAAATACAATTGCATACGTGGTCATATAAAATTCAGGAAATGGCATTACAGTGTGATAAATCATAAAGTATATTCATTCAATAAAGGGTTTAATATTGGAGACATGGTGATTCCCTTTGCTTTTTCTGGCTCTCAAAGTTTCGACGTGTACTACATTGGGGTGAGGAACGCTGCGAATTCGATATGGACCTGCGTATAGAAGCTCAAATTTACTGCATTACTCTTTCCTCTGTTGGATAAATAGTGTGTGCGTACTAATATGTTCTGTCCTATGTGAAAGTCACGGCACGTACAAACCTGTTTTTGCTGTCTTCCCCGGCGCTCTGCGGCACGTTTGATGTTGTTGAGCGCAATGTCAGTTATTTCGTGGTGGCGTAGTCGACGAGATGTAGGAAAAGATACTAGTTCTTCAATTTTGTTGGGTGGTTCAACATGTTTCAATATAACAGTCGGAGATAGCATAGTAGATTCATTTGGTATGGAGTTAATTACATCCTGGAATGAGAGTATGTGTGTATCAGAATCAATATGTTTGTTATGGCAGTATATTCTACATATTTTACCAATTTCTTTCATTAGACGCTCACAAGGATTCGAAGAAGCGTGATACTTGGATATATAGATCGGAGAAATGTTTCTTGTTCGTAACATACGAGTCCATATAGCAGATCGAAATTGCGATCCATTGTCGGAAATTACTTTCAATACATGCCCTACATGAAATAAAAAATGTTTTACAAATGCATTCAAAATAGATTTAGCAGTAGCTTTGCGTAACGGAGTGAAGGTTACAAATTTCGAAGTGAGTTCAACAACGACAAAGATGTAACAAAAACCTCTATTAGATCTGGGAATCGGACCAAAAATGTCTACAGCGGCCATGTGTCTCAATTTAACGGGTACAATGGGATGTAACGGAGGAATATGTGATGTCGTGACGTTTCTCCATGTTGGCAAAATAACAGTTCTGTCTCAGTGTAAGAAAACATTTTCTGGCTCCATAATGTGCGTAACTCAAACGAGTATACCAAATTAATTTGTTAAGAAGCTCGTCAGGAATACATAATACCCAGTTGTTGCTGTCAGGGTGAGAGCGGCGAAACAGAATGCTATTGCGTACAGTGTAATGGTTTCTAATGGTAACATTATTCCTATCTTGCCAAAGGTGTTTAATTTCTTTCCACACGTTGTCTTTACTCTGCTCTTGTGCTATGTCTCGTACTGACGACGAAATAAAATTTTCGAATGCAACTTGTTGAATATACATTACGCTAAAATTTGCTTGGCAGAAGTTGGTTGCGATGTCTTGCTGATTGTTGCTGAGAGAGCGGGCTAGTGCGTCTGCTACAATATTTTGTGTACCGGGAATATGAACAATTGTAAAATTAAATCCCTGTAAATTAAGTTTCCATCTGCTTAACCTGTCATGTGTAAATTTAGCTGAAAGTAAAAACTGGATAGCTCTATGATCTGTGTAAGTGGTAGTATGTCTTCCATAAAGAAAATGCCTAAATCTCGTAAATGCCCATACAACACATAATGTTTCAAGTTCTGTAACAGAATAATTGCGTTCAGCAGGTGACAGAATGCGACTCGCAAAGGCGATGTTTTTAATTACTGTAGTACCGTCTTCTTCAATTTCCTGAAAAATGTGTACGCCTAAAGCGGTGTTAGAACTGTCGGTGGCAATGGAAAAATTTCTAGTAAGACCTGGGTGTGATAAAACAGGTGCGTTCAACAAAGCATGTTTCAGATTACCAAATTCAGACTGTGCTTGGCTATCCCATGACCAAATAGTGTTTTTACCCGTCAACTGGCACAATCTAGGGGTGTCTAAAGCAGCGTAATGAATAAATTTACGGAAAAAGTTAATTAATCCCAGAAAGCTGCGTAGTTATGTCGTCAAAAGTAATAACATTTTCGTGAACAAGAGTCTGTGTGTCAAAAGTATTGCTTACGGTTGCTGGAAGATGCAACCTGTACTGTATCTAGTCAAATTCTTTCTGACGTGCTGTTATTTGCAGGAAGATGCTGTGGCATCTCGACTACTGTTCTGTTGTTTCGTCCTGACGTATTACGTTCGGGATGACATCTACTGTCTGGTTCATTCATGATAATTTGCTGTTGCGGATGATTCTGCTGCTGTTAAGACTGACTGTTATTAAACGTACGCTGAAAATTGTGCTCATTACTTTTACGTCTGTCATGATAGTCATTGCTATACGGTGCGTTGCGATAGGAATTGAAATGATGTGTCTTCTGTACATAGTGGTTTCCTTGTGGCTTTCGGTAAAACTTGTCATAGAAGGTTTTCTTTACTCAATCTCAATCCTAGATAGATCGATAGTTGAAGAGCTGTTTTGATAGATATAGAAGGCAGCAGTGCAGAAAACTAAAGAAGAAATAGCACTACTACGGCTCGGGGCCCTGTGCACGCTACAGCACATATTCATCGAAGTGTAATGAACCGCCTGAGGTCTTCTACGCGCTGCAAATAAATTTTAATTTCTGCATTACAGGCAATGCCGGCGAAAATTCGAAAGCAAATTGTTTTATCCAGTCCAAAGGGTGAATCTGTGTTCTGTCATTATTAAACACCTTTAATTTTCTCACAGATAGAAAGTGCTTATAATCAGAGTTATCGTCTCTACATGTCTGAGCAGGTTCAGGATTGCATGAGAATCTGTTTGTCTGTGTCTCTTCAGATTCTAAGTCACGTAGTCTCTGTAAATTACCTAAGTTACACTGGCTGTGTGAGCGTGACAAATGTTCGGAATGTGGCGTATGCTGTGTCGTGTTAGAGAATGAAACATTTTTT